>NW_027478173.1:710684-1421368 GCF_051020975.1 Osmia lignaria lignaria
TCCGAAGCCGCACCAACATAATAGGGATACAGAAACACCGTGGCCCCTTTCTTTGAGATAACTCTGCACTAGTGCGAGCCGCAGATGCCACTTCCAGCTTAGCTGTGCAGAGGAAGAACAACAAGAAGAAGAAATATCTCGAAATATGTCCGTCAGGCCCCTTCCCTTGAGATAAATCTGCAAATATCTCGGAAACGAAGCGAGCTATGGCAAAATGTTAAGAGACCTTATTTATAGAGAATTAAGTTTCCTACTTTTTATGTTCTATGATATTTTTTGATCAGATGCGTAGTTCTCGAGATATATCAAGATATTTAAAAGTTCCGAAACCGCACCAACATAATAGAGATACAGAAACACCGTGGCCCCTTTCTTTGAGATAACTCTGCACTATTGCGAGCTGTAAATGCCACTTCCAGCTTAGCTGTGCAGAAGAAGAACAACAAGAAGAAGAAATATCGCGAAATATGTCCGTCAGGCCCCTTCCCTTGAGATATATCTGCAAATATCTCGGAAACGAAGCGAGCTATGGCAAAATGTTAAGAGACCTTTTTTGTAGAGAATTATGTTTCCTACAATTTATGTTCTATGATATTTTTTGATCAGAAGCGTAGTTTTCGAGATATATCGAGATATTTAAAAGTTCCAAAGCCGCACCAACATAATAGAGATACAGAAACACCGTGGCCCCTTTCTTTGAGATAACTCTGCACTAGTGCGAGCCGCAAATGCCACTTCCAGCTTAGCTGTGCAGAAGAAGAACAACAAGAAGAAGAAATATCTCGAAATATGTCCGTCAGGCCCCTTCCCTTGAGATATATCTGCAAATATCTCGGAAACGAAGCGAGGTATGGCAAAATGTTAAGAGACCTTTTTTGTAGAGAATTATGTTTCCTACAATTTATGTTCTATGATATTTTTTGATCAGAAGCGTAGTTTTCGAGATATATCGAGATATTTAAAAGTTCCGAAGCCGCACCAACATAATAGGGATACAGAAACACCGTGGCCCCTTTCTTTGAGATAACTCTGCACTAGTGCGAGCCGCAAATGCCACTTCCAGCTTAGCTGTGCAGAGGAAGAACAACAAGAAGAAGAAATATCTCGAAATATGTCCGTCAGGCCCCTTCCCTTGAGATAAATCTGCAAATATCTCGGAAACGAAGCGAGCTATGGCAAAATGTTAAGAGACCTTTTTTGTAGAGAATTATGTTTCCTACAACTTATGTTCTATGATATTTTTTGATCAGAAGCGTAGTTTTCGAGATATATCGAGATATTTACAAGTTCCAAAGCCGCACCAACATAATAGAGATACAGAAACACCGTGGCCCCTTTCTTTGAGATAACTCTGCACTAGTGCGAGCCGCAAATGCCACTTCCAGCTTAGCTGTGCAGAAGAAGAACAACAAGAAGAAGAAATATCTCGAAATATGTCCGTCAGGCCCCTTCCCTTGAGATAAATCTGCAAATATCTCGGAAACGAAGCGAGCTATGGCAAAATGTTAAGAGACCTTATTTGTAGAGAATTAAGTTTCCTACTTTTTATGTTCTATGATATTTTTTGATCAGATGCGTAGTTCTCGAGATATATCAAGATATTTAAAAGTTCCGAAGCCGCACCAACATAATAGAGATACAGAAACACCGTGGCCCCTTTCTTTGAGATAACTCTGCACTAGTGCGAGCCGCAAATGCCACTTCCAGCTTAGCTGTGCAGAGGAAGAACAACAAGAAGAAGAAATATCTCGAAATATGTCCGTCAGGCCCCTTCCCTTGAGATAAATCTGCAAATATCTCGGAAACGAAGCGAGCTATGGCAAAATGTTAAGAGACCTTTTTTGTAGAGAATTATGTTTCCTACAACTTATGTTCTATGATATTTTTTGATCAGAAGCGTAGTTTTCGAGATATATCGAGATATTTACAAGTTCCAAAGCCGCACCAACATAATAGAGATACAGAAACACCGTGGCCCCTTTCTTTGAGATAACTCTGCACTAGTGCGAGCCGCAAATGCCACTTCCAGCTTAGCTGTGCAGAAGAAGAACAACAAGAAGAAGAAATATCTCGAAATATGTCCGTCAGGCCCCTTCCCTTGAGATAAATCTGCAAATATCTCGGAAACGAAGCGAGCTATGGCAAAATGTTAAGAGACCTTTTTTGTAGAGAATTATGTTTCCTACAACTTATGTTCTATGATATTTTTTGATCAGAAGCGTAGTTTTCGAGATATATCGAGATATTTACAAGTTCCAAAGCCGCACCAACATAATAGAGATACAGAAACACCGTGGCCCCTTTCTTTGAGATAACTCTGCACTAGTGCGAGCCGCAAATGCCACTTCCAGCTTAGCTGTGCAGAAGAAGAACAACAAGAAGAAGAAATATCTCGAAATATGTCCGTCAGGCCCCTTCCCTTGAGATAAATCTGCAAATATCTCGGAAACGAAGCGAGCTATGGCAAAATGTTAAGAGACCTTTTTTGTAGAGAATTAAGTTTCCTACTTTTTATGTTCTATGATATTTTTTGATCAGATGCGTAGTTCTCGAGATATATCAAGATATTTAAAAGTTCCGAAGCCGCACCAACATAATAGAGATACAGAAACACCGTGGCCCCTTTCTTTGAGATAACTCTGCACTATTGCGAGCTGCAAATGCCACTTCCAGCTTAGCTGTGCAGAAGAAGAACAACAAGAAGAAGAAATATCTCGAAATATGTCCGTCAGGCCCCTTCCCTTGAGATATATCTGCAAATATCTCGGAAACGAAGCGAGCTATGGCAAAATGTTAAGAGACGTTTTTTGTAGAGAATTATGTTTCCTACAATTTAAGTTCTATGATATTTTTTGATCAGAAGCGTAGTTTTCGAGATATATCGAGATATTTAAAAGTTCCGAAGCCGCACCAACATAATAGGGGTACAGAAACACCGTGGCCCCTTTCTTTGAGATAACTCTGCACTAGTGCGAGCCGCAAATGCCACTTCCAGCTTAGCTGTGCAGAAGAAGAACAACAAGAAGAAGAAATATCTCGAAATATGTCCGTCAGGCCCCTTCCCTTGAGATATATCTGCAAATATCTCGGAAACGAAGCGAGCTATGACAAAATGTTAAGAGACCTTTTTTGTAGAGAATTATGTTTCCTACAATTTATGTTCTATGATATTTTTTGATCAGAAGCGTAGTTTTCGAGATATATCGAGATATTTAAAAGTTCCGAAGCCGCACCAACATAATAGGGATACAGAAACACCGTGGCCCCTTTCTTTGAGATAACTCTGCACTAGTGCGAGCCGCAGATGCCACTTCCAGCTTAGCTGTGCAGAGGAAGAACAACAAGAAGAAGAAATATCTCGAAATATGTCCGTCAGACCCCTTCCCTTGAGATAAATCTGCAAATATCTCGGAAACGAAGCGAGCTATGGCAAAATGTTAAGAGACCTTATTTGTAGAGAATTAAGTTTCCTACTTTTTATGTTCTATGATATTTTTTGATCAGATGCGTAGTTCTCGAGATATATCAAGATATTTAAAAGTTCCGAAACCGCACCAACATAATAGAGATACAGAAACACCGTGGCCCCTTTCTTTGAGATAACTCTGCACTATTGCGAGCTGTAAATGCCACTTCCAGCTTAGCTGTGCAGAAGAAGAACAACAAGAAGAAGAAATATCGCGAAATATGTCCGTCAGGCCCCTTCCCTTGAGATATATCTGCAAATATCTCGGAAACGAAGCGAGCTATGGCAAAATGTTAAGAGACCTTTTTTGTAGAGAATTATGTTTCCTACAATTTATGTTCTATGATATTTTTTGATCAGAAGCGTAGTTTTCGAGATATATCGAGATATTTAAAAGTTCCAAAGCCGCACCAACATAATAGAGATACAGAAACACCGTGGCCCCTTTCTTTGAGATAACTCTGCACTAGTGCGAGCCGCAAATGCCACTTCCAGCTTAGCTGTGCAGAAGAAGAACAACAAGAAGAAGAAATATCTCGAAATATGTCCGTCAGGCCCCTTCCCTTGAGATATATCTGCAAATATCTCGGAAACGAAGCGAGGTATGGCAAAATGTTAAGAGACCTTTTTTGTAGAGAATTATGTTTCCTACAATTTATGTTCTATGATATTTTTTGATCAGAAGCGTAGTTTTCGAGATATATCGAGATATTTAAAAGTTCCGAAGCCGCACCAACATAATAGGCATACAGAAACACCGTGGCCCCTTTCTTTGAGATAACTCTGCACTAGTGCGAGCCGCAAATGCCACTTCCAGCTTAGCTGTGCAGAGGAAGAACAACAAGAAGAAGAAATATCTCGAAATATGTCCGTCAGGCCCCTTCCCTTGAGATAAATCTGCAAATATCTCGGAAACGAAGCGAGCTATGGCAAAATGTTAGGAGACCTTTTTTGTAGAGAATTATGTTTCCTACAACTTATGTTCTATGATATTTTTTGATCAGAAGCGTAGTTTTCGAGATATATCGAGATATTTACAAGTTCCAAAGCCGCACCAACATAATAGAGATACAGAAACACCGTGGCCCCTTTCTTTGAGATAACTCTGCACTAGTGCGAGCCGCAAATGCCACTTCCAGCTTAGCTGTGCAGAAGAAGAACAACAAGAAGAAGAAATATCTCGAAATATGTCCGTCAGGCCCCTTCCCTTGAGATAAATCTGCAAATATCTCGGAAACGAAGCGAGCTATGGCAAAATGTTAAGAGACCTTATTTGTAGAGAATTAAGTTTCCTACTTTTTATGTTCTATGATATTTTTTGATCAGATGCGTAGTTCTCGAGATATATCAAGATATTTAAAAGTTCCGAAGCCGCACCAACATAATAGAGATACAGAAACACCGTGGCCCCTTTCTTTGAGATAACTCTGCACTAGTGCGAGCCGCAAATGCCACTTCCAGCTTAGCTGTGCAGAGGAAGAACAACAAGAAGAAGAAATATCTCGAAATATGTCCGTCAGGCCCCTTCCCTTGAGATAAATCTGCAAATATCTCGGAAACGAAGCGAGCTATGGCAAAATGTTAAGAGACCTTTTTTGTAGAGAATTATGTTTCCTACAACTTATGTTCTATGATATTTTTTGATCAGAAGCGTAGTTTTCGAGATATATCGAGATATTTACAAGTTCCAAAGCCGCACCAACATAATAGAGATACAGAAACACCGTGGCCCCTTTCTTTGAGATAACTCTGCACTAGTGCGAGCCGCAAATGCCACTTCCAGCTTAGCTGTGCAGAAGAAGAACAACAAGAAGAAGAAATATCTCGAAATATGTCCGTCAGGCCCCTTCCCTTGAGATAAATCTGCAAATATCTCGGAAACGAAGCGAGCTATGGCAAAATGTTAAGAGACCTTTTTTGTAGAGAATTATGTTTCCTACAACTTATGTTCTATGATATTTTTTGATCAGAAGCGTAGTTTTCGAGATATATCGAGATATTTACAAGTTCCAAAGCCGCACCAACATAATAGAGATACAGAAACACCGTGGCCCCTTTCTTTGAGATAACTCTGCACTAGTGCGAGCCGCAAATGCCACTTCCAGCTTAGCTGTGCAGAGGAAGAACAACAAGAAGAAGAAATATCTCGAAATATGTCCGTCAGGCCCCTTCCCTTGAGATAAATCTGCAAATATCTCGGAAACGGAGCGAGCTATGGCAAAATGTTAAGAGACCTTTTTTGTAGAGAATTATGTTTCCTACAACTTATGTTCTATGATATTTTTTGATCAGAAGCGTAGTTTTCGAGATATATCGAGATATTTACAAGTTCCAAAGCCGCACCAACATAATAGAGATACAGAAACACCGTGGCCCCTTTCTTTGAGATAACTCTGCACTAGTGCGAGCCGCAAATGCCACTTCCAGCTTAGCTGTGCAGAAGAAGAACAACAAGAAGAAGAAATATCTCGAAATATGTCCGTCAGGCCCCTTCCCTTGAGATATATCTGCAAATATCTCGGAAACGAAGCGAGGTATGGCAAAATGTTAAGAGACCTTTTTTGTAGAGAATTATGTTTCCTACAATTTATGTTCTATGATATTTTTTGATCAGAAGCGTAGTTTTCGAGATATATCGAGATATTTAAAAGTTCCGAAGCCGCACCAACATAATAGGGATACAGAAACACCGTGGCCCCTTTCTTTGAGATAACTCTGCACTAGTGCGAGCCGCAAATGCCACTTCCAGCTTAGCTGTGCAGAGGAAGAACAACAAGAAGAAGAAATATCTCGAAATATGTCCGTCAGGCCCCTTCCCTTGAGATAAATCTGCAAATATCTCGGAAACGAAGCGAGCTATGGCAAAATGTTAAGAGACCTTTTTTGTAGAGAATTATGTTTCCTACAACTTATGTTCTATGATATTTTTTGATCAGAAGCGTAGTTTTCGAGATATATCGAGATATTTACAAGTTCCAAAGCCGCACCAACATAATAGAGATACAGAAACACCGTGGCCCCTTTCTTTGAGATAACTCTGCACTAGTGCGAGCCGCAAATGCCACTTCCAGCTTAGCTGTGCAGAAGAAGAACAACAAGAAGAAGAAATATCTCGAAATATGTCCGTCAGGCCCCTTCCCTTGAGATAAATCTGCAAATATCTCGGAAACGAAGCGAGCTATGGCAAAATGTTAAGAGACCTTTTTTGTAGAGAATTAAGTTTCCTACTTTTTATGTTCTATGATATTTTTTGATCAGATGCGTAGTTCTCGAGATATATCAAGATATTTAAAAGTTCCGAAGCCGCACCAACATAATAGAGATACAGAAACACCGTGGCCCCTTTCTTTGAGATAACTCTGCACTATTGCGAGCTGCAAATGCCACTTCCAGCTTAGCTGTGCAGAAGAAGAACAACAAGAAGAAGAAATATCTCGAAATATGTCCGTCAGGCCCCTTCCCTTGAGATATATCTGCAAATATCTCGGAAACGAAGCGAGCTATGGCAAAATGTTAAGAGACCTTTTTTGTAGAGAATTATGTTTCCTACTTTTTATGTTCTATGATATTTTTTGATCAGACGCGTAGCTCTCGATATATATCAAGATATTTAAAAGTTCCGAAGCCGCACCAACATAATAGAGATACAGAAACAGCGTGGCCCCTTTCTTTGAGATATCTCTGCACTATTGCGATCTGCAAATGCCACTTCCAGCTTAGCTGCGCAGAAGAACAACAAGAAGAAGAAATATCTCGAAATATGTCCGTCAGGCCCCTTCCCTTGAGATAAATCTGCAAATATCTCGGAAACGAAGCGAGCTATGGCAAAATGTTAAGAGACCTTATTTGTAGAGAATTAAGTTTCCTACTTTTTATGTTCTAGGATATTTTTTGATCAGATGCGTAGTTCTCGAGATATATCAAGATATTTAAAAGTTCCGAAACCGCACCAACATAATAGAGATACAGAAACACCGTGGCCCCTTTCTTTGAGATAACTCTGCACTATTGCGAGCTGTAAATGCCACTTCCAGCTTAGCTGTGCAGAAGAAGAACAACAAGAAGAAGAAATATCTCGAAATATGTCCGTCAGGCCCCTTCCCTTGAGATATATCTGCAAATATCTCGGAAACGAAGCGAGCTATGGCAAAATGTTAAGGGGCCCTTTTTGTAGAGAATTATGTTTCCTACAATTTATGTTCTATGATATTTTTTGATCAGAAGCGTAGTTTTCGAGATATATCGAGATATTTAAAAGTTCCAAAGCCGCACCAACATAATAGAGATACAGAAACACCGTGGCCCCTTTCTTTGAGATAACTCTGCACTAGTGCGAGCCGCAAATGCCACTTCCAGCTTAGCTGTGCAGAAGAAGAACAACAAGAAGAAGAAATATCTCGAAATATGTCCGTCAGGCCCCTTCCCTTGAGATATATCTGCAAATATCTCGGAAACGAAGCGAGGTATGGCAAAATGTTAAGAGACCTTTTTTGTAGAGAATTATGTTTCCTACAATTTATGTTCTATGATATTTTTTGATCAGAAGCGTAGTTTTCGAGATATATCGAGATATTTAAAAGTTCCGAAGCCGCACCAACATAATAGGGATACAGAAACACCGTGGCCCCTTTCTTTGAGATAACTCTGCACTAGTGCGAGCCGCAAATGCCACTTCCAGCTTAGCTGTGCAGAGGAAGAACAACAAGAAGAAGAAATATCTCGAAATATGTCCGTCAGGCCCCTTCCCTTGAGATAAATCTGCAAATATCTCGGAAACGAAGCGAGCTATGGCAAAATGTTAAGAGACCTTTTTTGTAGAGAATTATGTTTCCTACAACTTATGTTCTATGATATTTTTTGATCAGAAGCGTAGTTTTCGAGATATATCGAGATATTTACAAGTTCCAAAGCCGCACCAACATAATAGAGATACAGAAACACCGTGGCCCCATTCTTTGAGATAACTCTGCACTAGTGCGAGCCGCAAATGCCACTTCCAGCTTAGCTGTGCAGAAGAAGAACAACAAGAAGAAGAAATATCTCGAAATATGTCCGTCAGGCCCCTTCCCTTGAGATAAATCTGCAAATATCTCGGAAACGAAGCGAGCTATGGCAAAATGTTAAGAGACCTTTTTTGTAGAGAATTAAGTTTCCTACTTTTTATGTTCTATGATATTTTTTGATCAGATGCGTAGTTCTCGAGATATATCAAGATATTTAAAAGTTCCGAAGCCGCACCAACATAATAGAGATACAGAAACACCGTGGCCCCTTTCTTTGAGATAACTCTGCACTATTGCGAGCTGCAAATGCCACTTCCAGCTTAGCTGTGCAGAAGAAGAACAACAAGAAGAAGAAATATCTCGAAATATGCCCGTCAGGCCCCTTCCCTTGAGATAAATCTGCAAATATCTCGGAAACGAAGCGAGCTATGGCAAAATGTTAAGAGACCTTTTTTGTAGAGAATTATGTTTCCTACAATTTATGTTCTATGATATTTTTTGATCAGAAGCGTAGTTTTCGAGATATATCGAGATATTTAAAAGTTCCAAAGCCGCACCAACATAATAGAGATACAGAAACACCGTGGCCCCTTTCTTTGAGATAACTCTGCACTAGTGCGAGCCGCAAATGCCACTTCCAGCTTAGCTGTGCAGAAGAAGAACAACAAGAAGAAGAAATATCTCGAAATATGTCCGTCAGGCCCCTTCCCTTGAGATATATCTGCAAATATCTCGGAAACGAAGCGAGGTATGGCAAAATGTTAAGAGACCTTTTTTGTAGAGAATTATGTTTCCTACAATTTATGTTCTATGATATTTTTTGATCAGAAGCGTAGTTTTCGAGATATATCGAGATATTTAAAAGTTCCGAAGCCGCACCAACATAATAGGGATACAGAAACACCGTGGCCCCTTTCTTTGAGATAACTCTGCACTAGTGCGAGCCGCAAATGCCACTTCCAGCTTAGCTGTGCAGAGGAAGAACAACAAGAAGAAGAAATATCTCGAAATATGTCCGTCAGGCCCCTTCCCTTGAGATAAATCTGCAAATATCTCGGAAACGAAGCGAGCTATGGCAAAATGTTAAGAGACCTTTTTTGTAGAGAATTAAGTTTCCTACTTTTTATCTTCTATCATATTTTTTGATCAGATGCGTAGTTCTCGAGATATATCAAGATATTTAAAAGTTCCGAAGCCGCACCAACATAATAGAGATACAGAAACACCGTGGCCCCTCTCTTTGAGATAACTCTGCACTATTGCGAGCTGGAAATGCCACTTCCAGTTTAGCTGTGCAGAGGAAGAACAACAAGAAGAAGAAGTATCTCGAAATATGTCCGTCAGGCCCGTTCCTTTGAGATGAATCTGCAAATATCTCGGAATCGAAGCGAGCTATGGCAAAATGTTAAGAGACGTTTTTTGTAGAGAATTATCTTTCCTATAATTTATGTTCTATGATATTTTTTGATCAGAAGCGTAGTTTTCGAGATATATCGAGATATTTAAAAGTTCCGAAGCCGCACCAACATAATAGAGATACAGAAACACCGTGGCCCCTTTCTTTGAGATAACTCTGCACTAGTGCGAGCCGCAAATGCCACTTCCAGCTTAGCTGTGCAGAAGAAGAACAACAAGAAGAAGAAATATCTCGAAATATGTCCGTCAGGCCCCTTCCCTTGAGATAAATCTGCAAATATCTCGGAAACCAAGCGAGCTATGGCAAAATGTTAAGAGACCTTTTTTGTAGAGAATTAAGTTTCCTACTTTTTATGTTCTATGATATTTTTTGATCAGATGCGTAGTTCTCGAGATATATCAAGATATTTAAAAGTTCCGAAGCCGCACCAACATAATAGAGATACAGAAACACCGTGGCCCCTTTCTTTGAGATAACTCTGCACTATTGCGAGCTGTAAATGCCACTCCCAGCTTAGCTGTGCAGAAGAAGAACAACAAGAAGAAGAAATATCTCGAAATATGTCCGTCAGGCCCCTTCCCTTGAGATATATCTGCAAATATCTCGGAAACGAAGCGAGCTATGGCAAAATGTTAACAGACCTTTTTTGTAGAGAATTATGTTTTCTACAATTTATGTTCTATGATATTTTTTGATCAGAAGCGTAGTTTTCGAGATATATCGAGATATTTAAAAGTTCCGAAGCCGCACCAACATAATAGAGATACAGAAACACCGTGGCCCCTTTCTTTGAGATAACTCTGCACTAGTGCGAGCCGCAAATGCCACTTCCAGCTTAGCTGTGCAGAAGAAGAACAACAAGAAGAAGAAATATCTCGAAATATGTCCGTCAGGCCCCATCCCTTGAGATAAATCTGCAAATATCTCGGAAACGAAGCGAGCTATGGCAAAATGTTAAGAGACCTTTTTTGTAGAGAATTAAGTTTCCTACTTTTTATGTTCTATGATATTTTTTGATCAGATGCGTAGTTTTCGAGATATATCGAGATATTTAAAAGTTCCAAAGCCGCAACAACATAATAGGGATACAGAAACACCGTGGCCCCTTTCTTTGAGATAACTCTGCACTATTGCGAGCTGGAAATGCCACTTCCAGTTTAGCTGTGCAGAAGAAGAACAACAAGAAGAAGAAATATCTCGAAATATGTCCGTTAGGCCCCTTCCCTTGAGATAAATCTGCAAATATCTCGGAAACGAAGCGAGCTATGGCAAAATGTTAAGAGACCTTTTTTGTAGAGAATTACGTTTCCTACTTTTTATGTTCTATGATATTTTTTGATCAGATGCGCAGTTATCGAGATATATCAAGATATTTAAAAGTTCCGAAGCCGCACCAACATAATAGAGATACAGAAACACCGTGGCCCCTTTCTTTGAGATATCTGTGCACTAGTGCGAGCCGCAAATGCCACTTCCAGCTTAGCTGTGCAGAAGAAGAACAACAAGAAGAAGAAATATCTCGAAATATGTCCGTCAGGCCCCTTCCCTTGAGATAAATCTGCAAATATCTCGGAAGCGAAGCGAGCTATGGCAAAATGTTAAGAGACCTTTTTTGTAGAGAATTATGTTTCCTACTTTTTATGTTCTATGATATTTTTTGATCAGACGCGTAGTTCTCGAGATATATCAAGATATTTAAAAGTTCCGAAGCCGCACCAACATAATAGAGATACAGAAACACCGTGGCCCCTTTCTTTGAGATAACTCTGCAATAGTGCGAGCCGCAAATGCCACTTCCAGCTTAGCTGTGCAGAAGAAGAACAACAAGAAGAAGAAATATCTCGAAATATGTCCGTTAGGCCCCTTCCCTTGAGATAAATCTGCAAATATCTCGGAAACGAAGCGAGCTATGGCAAAATGTTGAGAGACCTTTTTTGTAGAGAATTAAGTTTCCTACTTTTTATGTTCTATGATATTTTTTGATCAGATGCGTAGTTCTCGAGATATATCAAGATATTTAAAAGTTCCGAAGCCGCACCAACATAATAGAGATACAGAAACACCGTGGCTCCTTTCTTTGAGATAACTCTGCACTATTGCGAGCTGGAAATGCCACTTCCAGTTTAGCTGTGCAGAAGAAGAACAACAAGAAGAAGAAATATCTCGAAATATGTCCGTTAGGCCCCTTCCCTTGAGATAAATCTGCAAATATCTCGGAAACGAAGCGAGCTATGGCAAAATGTTAAGAGACCTTTTTTGTAGAGAATTAAGTTTCCTACTTTTTATGTTCTACGATATTTTTTGATCAGATGCGTAGTTCTCGAGATATATCACGATATTTAAAAGTTCCGAAGCCGCACCAACATAATAGAGATACAGAAACACCGTGGCCCCTTTCTTTGAGATAACTCTGCACTATTGCGAGCTGCAAATGCCACTTCCAGCTTAGCTGTGCAGAGGAAGAACAACAAGAAAAAGAAGTATCTCGAAATATGTCCGTCAGGCCCGTTCCTTTGAGCTGAATCTGCAAATATCTCGGAAACGAAGCGAGCTATGGCAAAATGTTAAGAGACGTTTTTTGTAGAGAATTATGTTTCCTACAATTTATGTTCTATGATATTTTTCGATCAGAAGCGTAGTTTTCCAGATATATCGAGATATTTAAAAGTTCCGAAGCCGCACCAACATAATAGAGATACAGAAACACCGTGGCCCCTTTCTTTGAGATAACTCTGCACTAGTGCGAGCCGCAAATGCCACTTCCAGCTTAGCTGTGCAGAAGAAGAACAACAAGAAGAAGAAATATCTCGAAATATGTCCGACAGGCCCCTTCCCTTGAGATAAATCTGCAAATATCTCGGAAACGAAGCGAGCTATGGCGAAATGTTAGAAGACCTTTTTTGTAGAGAATTAAGTTTCCTACTTTTTATCTTCTATGATATTTTTTGATCAGATGCGTAGTTTTCGAGATATATCAAGATATTTAAAAGTGCCGAAGCCGCACCAACATAATACAGATACAGAAACACCGTGGCCCCTTTCTTTGAGATAACTCTGCACTAGTGCGAGCCGCAAATGCCACTTCCAGCTTAGCTGTGCAGAAGAAGTACAACAAGAAGAAGAAATATCTCGAAATATGTCCGTCAGGCCCCTTCCCTTGAGATAAATCTGCAAATATCTCGGAAACGAAGCGAGCTATGGCAAAATGTTAAGAGACCTTTTTTGTAGAGAATTAAGTTTCCTACTTTTTATGTTCTACGATATTTTTTGATCAGATGCGTAGTTCTCGAGATATATCACGATATTTAAAAGTTCCGAAGCCGCACCAACATAATAGAGATACAGAAACACCGTGGCCCCTTTCTTTGAGATAACTCTGCACTATTGCGAGCTGCAAATGCCACTTCCAGCTTAGCTGTGCAGAGGAAGAACAACAAGAAAAAGAAGTATCTCGAAATATGTCCGTCAGGCCCGTTCCTTTGAGCTGAATCTGCAAATATCTCGGAAACGAAGCGAGCTATGGCAAAATGTTAAGAGACGTTTTTTGTAGAGAATTATGTTTCCTACAATTTATGTTCTATGATATTTTTCGATCAGAAGCGTAGTTTTCCAGATATATCGAGATATTTAAAAGTTCCGAAGCCGCACCAACATAATAGAGATACAGAAACACCGTGGCCCCTTTCTTTGAGATAACTCTGCACTAGTGCGAGCCGCAAATGCCACTTCCAGCTTAGCTGTGCAGAAGAAGAACAACAAGAAGAAGAAATATCTCGAAATATGTCCGACAGGCCCCTTCCCTTGAGATAAATCTGCAAATATCTCGGAAACGAAGCGAGCTATGGCGAAATGTTAGAAGACCTTTTTTGTAGAGAATTAAGTTTCCTACTTTTTATCTTCTATGATATTTTTTGATCAGATGCGTAGTTTTCGAGATATATCAAGATATTTAAAAGTGCCGAAGCCGCACCAACATAATACAGATACAGAAACACCGTGGCCCCTTTCTTTGAGATAACTCTGCACTAGTGCGAGCCGCAAATGCCACTTCCAGCTTAGCTGTGCAGAAGAAGTACAACAAGAAGAAGAAATATCTCGAAATATGTCCGTCAGGCCCCTTCCCTTGAGATAAATCTGCAAATATCTCGGAAACGAAGCGAGCTATGGCAAAATGTTAAGAGACCTTTTTTGTAGAGAATTAAGTTTCCTACTTTTTATGTTCTATGATATTTTTTGATCAGATGCGTAGTTCTCGAGATATATCAAGATATTTAAAAGTTCCGAAGCCGCACCAACATAATACAGATACAGAAACACCGTGGCCCCTTTCTTTGAGATAACTCTGCACTAGTGCGAGCCGCAATTGCCACTTCCAGCTTAGCTGTGCAGAAGAAGAACAACAAGAAGAAGAAATATCTCGAAATATGTCCGTCAGGCCCCTTCCCTTGAGATAAATCTGCAAATATCTCGGAAACGAAGCGAGGTATGGCAAAATGTTAAGAGACCTTTTTTGTAGAGAATTAAGTTTCCTACTTTTTATGTTCTATGATATTTTTTGATCAGAAGCGTAGTTTTCGAGATATATCGAGATATTTAAAAGTTCCAAAGCCGCACCAACATAATAGAGATACAGAAACACCGTGGCCCCTTTCTTTGAGATAACTCTGCACTAGTGCGAGCCGCAAATGCCACTTTCAGCTTAGCTGTGCAGAAGAAGAACAACAAGAAGAAGAAATATCTCGAAATATGTCCGTCAGGCCCCTTCCCTTGAGATATATCTGCAAATATCTCGGAAACGAAGCGAGGTATGGCAAAATGTTAAGAGACCTTTTTTGTAGAGAATTATGTTTCCTACAATTTATGTTCTATGATATTTTTTGATCAGAAGCGTAGTTTTCGAGATATATCGAGATATTTAAAAGTTCCGAAGCCGCACCAACATAATAGGGATACAGAAACACCGTGGCCCCTTTCTTTGAGATAACTCTGCACTAGTGCGAGCCGCAAATGCCACTTCCAGCTTAGCTGTGCAGAGGAAGAACAACAAGAAGAAGAAATATCTCGAAATATGTCCGTCAGGCCCCTTCCCTTGAGATAAATCTGCAAATATCTCGGAAACGAAGCGAGCTATGGCAAAATGTTAAGAGACCTTTTTTGTAGAGAATTAAGTTTCCTACTTTTTATGTTCTACGATATTTTTTGATCAGATGCGTAGTTCTCGAGATATATCACGATATTTAAAAGTTCCGAAGCCGCACCAACATAATAGAGATACATAAACACCGTGGCCCCTCTCTTTGAGATAACTCTGCACTATTGCGAGCTGGAAATGCCACTTCCAGTTTAGCTGTGCAGAGGAAGAACAACAAGAAGAAGAAGTATCTCGAAATATGTCCGTCAGGCCCGTTCCTTTGAGATGAATCTGCAAATATCTCGGAATCGAAGCGAGCTATGGCAAAATGTTAAGAGACGTTTTTTGTAGAGAATTATCTTTCCTATAATTTATGTTCTATGATATTTTTTGATCAGATGCGTAGTTCTCGAGATATATCAAGATATTTAAAAGTTCCGAAGCCGCACCAACATAATAGAGATACAGAAACACCGTGGCCCCTTTCTTTGAGATAACTCTGCACTACTGCGAGCTGGAAATGCCACATCCAGTTTAGCTGTGCAGAGGAAGAACAACAAGAAGAAGAAATAACTCGAAATATGTCCGTTAGGCCCCTTCCCTTGAGATAAATCTGCAAATATCTCGGAAACGAAGCGAGCTATGGCGAAATGTTAGAAGACCTTTTTTGTAGAGAATTAAGTTTCCTACTTTTTATCTTCTATGATATTTTTTGATCAGATGCGTAGTTCTCGAGATATATCAAGATATTTAAAAGTGCCGAAGCCGCACCAACATAATACAGATACAGAAACACCGTGGCCCCTTTCTTTGAGATAACTCTGCACTAGTGCGAGCCGCAAATGCCACTTCCAGCTTAGCTGTGCAGAAGAAGTACAACAAGAAGAAGAAATATCTCGAAATATGTCCGTCAGGCCCCTTCCCTTGAGATAAATCTGCAAATATCTCGGAAACGAAGCGAGCTATGGCAAAATGTTAAGAGACCTTTTTGGTAGAGAATTAAGTTTCCTACTTTTTATGTTCTATGATATTTTTTGATCAGATGCGTAGTTCTCGAGATATATCAAGATATTTAAAAGTTCCGAAGCCGCACCAACATAATACAGATACAGAAACACCGTGGCCCCTTTCTTTGAGATAACTCTGCACTAGTGCGAGCCGCAATTGCCACTTCCAGCTTAGCTGTGCAGAAGAAGAACAACAAGAAGAAGAAATATCTCGAAATATGTCCGTCAGGCCCCTTCCCTTGAGATAAATCTGCAAATATCTCGGAAACGAAGCGAGGTATGGCAAAATGTTAAGAGACCTTTTTTGTAGAGAATTAAGTTTCCTACTTTTTATGTTCTATGATATTTTTTGATCAGATGCGTAGTTCTCGAGATATATCAAGATATTTAAAAGTTCCGAAGCCGCACCAACATAATAGAGATACAGAAACACCGTGGCCCCTTTCTTTGAGATAACTCTGCACTATTGCGAGCTGTAAATGCCACTTCCAGCTTAGCTGTGCAGAAGAAGAACAACAAGAAGAAGAGATATCTCGAAATATGTCCGTCAGGCCCCTGCCCTTGAGATATATCTGCAAATATCTCGGAAACGAAGCGAGCTATGGCAAAATGTTAAGAGACGTTTTTTGTAGAGAATTATGTTTCCTACAATTTAAGTTCTATGATATTTTTTGATCAGAAGCGTAGTTTTCGAGATATATCGAGATAGTTAAAAGTTCCGAAGCCGCACCAACATAATAGGGATACAGAAACACCGTGGCCCCTTTCTTTGAGATAACTCTGCACTAGTGCGAGCCGCAAATGCCACTTCCAGCTTAGCTGTGCAGAAGAAGAACAACAAGAAGAAGAAATATCTCGAAATATGTCCGTCAGGCCCCTTCCCTTGAGATATATCTGCAAATATCTCGGAAACGAAGCGAGCTATGACAAAATGTTAAGAGACCTTTTTTGTAGAGAATTATGTTTCCCACAATTTATGTTCTATGATATTTTTTGATCAGAAGCGTAGTTTTCGAGATATATCGAGATATTTAAAAGTTCCGAAGCCGCACCAACATAATAGAGATACAGAAACACCGTGGCCCCTTTCTTTGAGATAACTCTGCACTAGTGCGAGCCGCAAATGCCACTTCCAGCTTAGCTGTGCAGAAGAAGAACAACAAGAAGAAGAAATATCTCGAAATATGTCCGTCAGGCCCCTTCCCTTGAGATAAATCTGCAAATATCTCGGAAACGAAGCGAGCTATGGCAAAATGTTAAGAGACCTTTTTTGTAGAGAATTAAGTTTCCTACTTTTTATGTTGTATGATATTTTTTGATCAGATGCGTAGTTCTCGAGATATATCAAGATATTTAAAAGTTCCGAAGCCGCACCAACATAATAGAGATACAGAAACACCATGGCCCCTTTCTTTGAGATAACTCTGCACTATTGCGAGCTGGAAATGCCACATCCAGTTTAGCTGTGCAGAGGAAGAACAACAAGAAGAAGAAATAACTCGAAATATGTCCGTTAGGCCCCTTCCCTTGAGATAAATCTGCAAATATCTCGGAAACGAAGCGAGCTATGGCAAAATGTTAAGAGACCTTTTTTGTAGAGAATTAAGTTTCCTACTTTTTATGTTCTATGATATTTTTTGATCAGATGCGCAGTTCTCGAGATATATCAAGATATTTAAAAGTTCCGAAGCCGCACCAACATAATAGAGATACAGAAACACCATGGCCCCTTTCTTTGAGATAACTCTGCACTATTGCGAGCTGTAAATGCCACTTCCAGCTTAGCTGTGCAGAAGAAGAACAACAAGAAGAAGAGATATCTCGAAATATGTCCGTCAGGCCCCTGCCCTTGAGATATATCTGCAAATATCTCGGAAACGAAGCGAGCTATGGCAAAATGTTAAGAGACCTTTTTTGTAGAGAATTAAGTTTCCTACTTTTTATGTTGTATGATATTTTTTGATCAGATGCGTAGTTCTCGAGATATATCAAGATATTTAAAAGTTCCGAAGCCGCACCAACATAATAGAGATACAGAAACACCGTGGCCCCTTTCTTTGAGATAACTCTGCACTATTGCGAGCTGTAAATGCCACTTCCAGCTTAGCTGTGCAGAAGAAGAACAACAAGAAGAAGAAATATCTCGAAATATGTCCGTCAGGCCCCTGCCCTTGAGATATATCTGCAAATATCTCGGAAACGAAGCGAGCTATGGCAAAATGTTAAGAGACGTTTTTTGTAGAGAATTATGTTTCCTACAATTTAAGTTCTATGATATTTTTTGATCAGAAGCGTAGTTTTCGAGATATATCGAGATATTTAAAAGTTCCGAAGCCGCACCAACATAATAGGGATACAGAAACACCGTGGCCCCTTTCTTTGAGATAACTCTGCACTAGTGCGAGCCGCAAATGCCACTTCCAGCTTAGCTGTGCAGAAGAAGAACAACAAGAAGAAGAAATATCTCGAAATATGTCCGTCAGGCCCCTTCCCTTGAGATATATCTGCAAATATCTCGGAAACGAAGCGAGCTATGACAAAATGTTAAGAGACCTTTTTTGTAGAGAATTATGTTTCCTACAATTTATGTTGTATGATATTTTTTGATCAGACGCGTAGCTCTCGATAT
This sequence comes from Osmia lignaria lignaria, assembly GCF_051020975.1. Lineage (NCBI taxonomy): Eukaryota > Metazoa > Arthropoda > Insecta > Hymenoptera > Megachilidae > Osmia > Osmia lignaria. The sequence goes on from NW_027478173.1 coordinate 729,338, forward strand.
ATATCAAGATATTTAAAAGTTCCGAAGCCGCACCAACATAATAGAGATACAGAAACACCGTGGCCCCTTTCTTTGAGATAACTCTGCACTATTGCGAGCTGTAAATGCCACTTCCAGCTTAGCTGTGCAGAAGAAGAACAACAAGAAGAAGAGATATCTCGAAATATGTCCGTCAGGCCCCTGCCCTTGAGATATATCTGCAAATATCTCGGAAACGAAGCGAGCTATGGCAAAATGTTAAGAGACCTTTTTTGTAGAGAATTAAGTTTCCTACTTTTTATGTTCTATGATATTTTTTGATCAGATGCGTAGTTCTCGAGATATATCAAGATATTTAAAAGTTCCGAAGCCGCACCAACATAATAGAGATACAGAAACACCGTGGCCCCTTTCTTTGAGATAACTCTGCACTATTGCGAGCTGTAAATGCCACTTCCAGCTTAGCTGTGCAGAAGAAGAACAACAAGAAGAAGAAATATCTCGAAATATGTCCGTCAGGCCCCTGCCCTTGAGATATATCTGCAAATATCTCGGAAACGAAGCGAGCTATGGCAAAATGTTAAGAGACGTTTTTTGTAGAGAATTATGTTTCCTACAATTTAAGTTCTATGATATTTTTTGATCAGAAGCGTAGTTTTCGAGATATATCGAGATATTTAAAAGTTCCGAAGCCGCACCAACATAATAGGGATACAGAAACACCGTGGCCCCTTTCTTTGAGATAACTCTGCACTAGTGCGAGCCGCAAATGCCACTTCCAGCTTAGCTGTGCAGAAGAAGAACAACAAGAAGAAGAAATATCTCGAAATATGTCCGTCAGGCCCCTTCCCTTGAGATATATCTGCAAATATCTCGGAAACGAAGCGAGCTATGACAAAATGTTAAGAGACCTTTTTTGTAGAGAATTATGTTTCCTACAATTTATGTTGTATGATATTTTTTGATCAGACGCGTAGCTCTCGATATATATCAAGATATTTAAAAGTTCCGAAGCCGCACCAACATAATAGAGATACAGAAACAGCGTGGCCCCATTCTTTGAGATAACTCTGCACTATTGCGAGCTGTAAATGCCACTTCCAGCTTAGCTGTGCAGAAGAAGAACAACAAGAAGAAGAGATATCTCGAAATATGTCCGTCAGGCCCCTGCCCTTGAGATATATCTGCAAATATCTCGGAAACGAAGCGAGCTATGGCAAAATGTTAAGAGACCTTTTTTGTAGAGAATTAAGTTTCCTACTTTTTATGTTCTATGATATTTTTTGATCAGATGCGTAGTTCTCGAGATATATCAAGATATTTAAAAGTTCCGAAGCCGCACCAACATAATAGAGATACAGAAACACCGTGGCCCCTTTCTTTGAGATAACTCTGCACTATTGCGAGCTGTAAATGCCACTTCCAGCTTAGCTGTGCAGAAGAAGAACAACAAGAAGAAGAAATATCTCGAAATATGTCCGTCAGGCCCCTGCCCTTGAGATATATCTGCAAATATCTCGGAAACGAAGCGAGCTATGGCAAAATGTTAAGAGACGTTTTTTGTAGAGAATTATGTTTCCTACAATTTAAGTTCTATGATATTTTTTGATCAGAAGCGTAGTTTTCGAGATATATCGAGATATTTAAAAGTTCCGAAGCCGCACCAACATAATAGGGATACAGAAACACAGTGGCCCCTTTCTTTGAGATAACTCTGCACTAGTGCGAGCCGCAAATGCCACTTCCAGCTTAGCTGTGCAGAAGAAGAACAACAAGAAGAAGAAATATCTCGAAATATGTCCGTCAGGCCCCTTCCCTTGAGATAAATCTGCAAATATCTCGGAAACGAAGCGAGCTATGGCAAAATGTTAAGAGACCTTTTTTGTAGAGAATTAAGTTTCCTACTTTTTATGTTCTATGATATTTTTTGATCAGATGCGTAGTTCTCGAGATATATCAAGATATTTAAAAGTTCCGAAGCCGCACCAACATAATAGAGATACAGAAACACCGTGGCCCCATTCTTTGAGATAACTCTGCACTATTGCGAGCTGTAAATGCCACTTCCAGCTTAGCTGTGCAGAAGAAGAACAACAAGAAGAAGAAATATCTCGAAATATGTCCGTCAGGCCCCTGCCCTTGAGATATATCTGCAAATATCTCGGAAACGAAGCGAGCTATGGCAAAATGTTAAGAGACGTTTTTTGTAGAGAATTATGTTTCCTACAATTTAAGTTCTATGATATTTTTTGATCAGAAGCGTAGTTTTCGAGATATATCGAGATATTTAAAAGTTCCGAAGCCGCACCAACATAATAGGGATACAGAAACACCGTGGCCCCTTTCTTTGAGATAACTCTGCACTAGTGCGAGCCGCAAATGCCACTTCCAGCTTAGCTGTGCAGAAGAAGAACAACAAGAAGAAGAAATATCTCGAAATATGTCCGTCAGGCCCGTTCCCTTGAGATATATCTGCAAATATCTCGGAAACGAAGCGAGCTATGACAAAATGTTAAGAGACCTTTTTTGTAGAGAATTATGTTTCCTACAATTTATGTTCTATGATATTTTTTGATCAGAAGCGTAGTTTTCGAGATATATCGAGATATTTAAAAGTTCCGAAGCCGCACCAACATAATAGAGATACAGAAACACCGTGGCCCCTTTCTTTGAGATAACTCTGCACTAGTGCGAGCCGCAAATGCCACTTCCAGCTTAGCTGTGCAGAAGAAGAACAACAAGAAGAAGAAATATCTCGAAATATGTCCGTCAGGCCCCTTCCCTTGAGATAAATCTGCAAATATCTCGGAAACGAAGCGAGCTATGGCAAAATGTTAAGAGACCTTTTTTGTAGAGAATTAAGTTTCCTACTTTTTATGTTCTATGATATTTTTTGATCAGATGCGTAGTTCTCGAGATATATCAAGATATTTAAAAGTTCCGAAGCCGCACCAACATAATAGAGATACAGATACACCGTGGCCCCTTTCTTTGAGATAACTCTGCACTATTGCGAGCTGCAAATGCCACTTCCAGCTTAGCTGTGCAGAAGAAGAACAACAAGAAGAAGAAATATCTCGAAATATGTCCGTCAGGCCCCTTCCCTTGAGATATATCTGCAAATATCTCGGAAACGAAGCGAGCTATGGCAAAATGTTAAGACACCTTTTTTGTAGAGAATTATGTTTCCTACTTTTTATGTTCTATGATATTTTTTGATCAGACGCGTAGCTCTCGATATATATCAAGATATTTAAAAGTTCCGAAGCCGCACCAACATAATAGAGATACAGAAACAGCGTGGCCCCTTTCTTTGAGATATCTCTGCACTATTGCGACCTGCAAATGCCACTTCCAGCTTAGCTGCGCAGAAGAACAACAAGAAGAAGAAATATCTCGAAATATGTCCGTCAGGCCCCTTCCCTTGAGATAAATCTGCAAATATCTCGGAAACGAAGCGAGCTATGGCAAAATGTTAAGAGACCTTATTTGTAGAGAATTAAGTTTCCTACTTTTTATGTTCTATGATATTTTTTGATCAGATGCGTAGTTCTCGAGATATATCAAGATATTTAAAAGTTCCGAAACCGCACCAACATAATAGAGATACAGAAACACCGTGGCCCCTTTCTTTGAGATAACTCTGCACTATTGCGAGCTGCAAATGCCACTTCCAGCTTAGCTGTGCAGAAGAAGAACATCAAGAAGAAGAAATATCTCGATTAATGTCCGTCAGGCCCCTTCCCTTGAGATAAATCTGCAAATATCTCGGAAACGAAGAGGGCTATGGCAAAATGTTAAGAGACCTTTTTTGTAGAGAATTAAGTTTCCTACTTTTTATGTTCTATGATATTTTTTGATCAGAAGCGTAGTTTTCGAGATATATCGAGATATTTAAAAGTTCCGAAGCCGCACCAACATAATAGGGATACAGAAACACCGTGGCCCCTTTCTTTGAGATAACTCTGCACTAGTGCGAGCCGCAAATGCCACTTCCAGCTTAGCTGTGCAGAGGAAGAACAACAAGAAGAAGAAATATCTCGAAATATGTCCGTCAGGCCCCTTCCCTTGAGATAAATCTGCAAATATCTCGGAAACGAAGCGAGCTATGGCAAAATGTTAAGAGACCTTTTTTGTAGAGAATTATGTTTCCTACAATTTATGTTCTATAATATTTTTTGATCAGAAGCGTAGTTTTCGAGATATATCGAGATATTTAAAAGTTCCGAAGCCGCACCAACATAATAGAGATACAGAAACACCGTGGCCCCTTTCTTTGAGATAACTCTGCACTAGTGCGAGCCGCAAATGCCACTTCCAGCTTAGCTGTGCAGAAGAAGAACAACAAGAAGAAGAAATATCTCGAAATATGTCCGTCAGGCCCCTTCCCTTGAGATAAATCTGCAAATATCTCGCAAACGAAGCGAGCTATGGCAAAATGTTAAGAGACCTTTTTTGTAGAGAATTAAGTTTCCTACTTTTTATGTTCTATGATATTTTTTGATCAGATGCGCAGTTCTCGAGATATATCAAGATATTTAAAAGTTCCGAAGCCGCACCAACATAATAGAGATACAGAAACACCGTGGCCCCTTTCTTTGAGATAACTCTGCACTATTGCGAGCTGCAAATGCCACTTCCAGCTTAGCTGTGCAGAAGAAGAACAACAAGAAGAAGAAATATCTCGAAATATGTCCGTCAGGCCCCTTCCCTTGAGATATATCTGCAAATATCTCGGAAACGAAGCGAGCTATGGCAAAATGTTAAGACACCTTTTTTGTAGAGAATTATGTTTCCTACTTTTTATGTTCTATGATATTTTTTGATCAGACGCGTAGCTCTCGATATATATCAAGATATTTAAAAGTTCCGAAGCCGCACCAACATAATAGAGATACAGAAACAGCGTGGCCCCTTTCTTTGAGATATCTCTGCACTATTGCGACCTGCAAATGCCACTTCCAGCTTAGCTGCGCAGAAGAACAACAAGAAGAAGAAATATCTCGAAATGTGTCCGTCAGGCCCCTTCCCTTGAGATAAATCTGCAAATATCTCGGAAACGAAGCGAGCTATGGCAAAATGTTAAGAGACCTTATTTGTAGAGAATTAAGTTTCCTACTTTTTATGTTCTATGATATTTTTTGATCAGATGCGTAGTTCTCGAGATATATCAAGATATTTAAAAGTTCCGAAACCGCACCAACATAATAGAGATACAGAAACACCGTGGCCCCTTTCTTTGAGATAACTCTGCACTATTGCGAGCTGCAAATGCCACTTCCAGCTTAGCTGTGCAGAAGAAGAACATCAAGAAGAAGAAATATCTCGATTAATGTCCGTCAGGCCCCTTCCCTTGAGATAAATCTGCAAATATCTCGGAAACGAAGAGGGCTATGGCAAAATGTTAAGAGACCTTTTTTGTAGAGAATTAAGTTTCCTACTTTTTATGTTCTATGATATTTTTTGATCAGAAGCGTAGTTTTCGAGATATATCGAGATATTTAAAAGTTCCGAAGCCGCACCAACATAATAGGGATACAGAAACACCGTGGCCCCTTTCTTTGAGATAACTCTGCACTAGTGCGAGCCGCAAATGCCACTTCCAGCTTAGCTGTGCAGAGGAAGAACAACAAGAAGAAGAAATATCTCGAAATATGTCCGTCAGGCCCCTTCCCTTGAGATAAATCTGCAAATATCTCGGAAACGAAGCGAGCTATGGCAAAATGTTAAGAGACCTTTTTTGTAGAGAATTATGTTTCCTACAATTTATGTTCTATAATATTTTTTGATCAGAAGCGTAGTTTTCGAGATATATCGAGATATTTAAAAGTTCCGAAGCCGCACCAACATAATAGAGATACAGAAACACCGTGGCCCCTTTCTTTGAGATAACTCTGCACTAGTGCGAGCCGCAAATGCCACTTCCAGCTTAGCTGTGCAGAAGAAGAACAACAAGAAGAAGAAATATCTCGAAATATGTCCGTCAGGCCCCTTCCCTTGAGATATATCTGCAAATATCTCGGAAACGAAGCGAGCTATGGCAAAATGTTAAGAGACCTTTTTTGTAGAGAATTATGTTTCCTACAATTTATGTTCTATGATATTCTTTGATCAGATGCGTAGTTCTCGAGATATATCAAGATATTTAAAAGTTCCGAAGCCGCACCAACATAATAGAGATACAGAAACACCGTGGCCCCTTTCTTTGAGATAACTCTGCACTATTGCGAGCTGCAAATGCCACTTCCAGCTTAGCTGTGCAGAAGAAGAACATCAAGAAGAAGAAATATCTCGATTAATGTCCGTCAGGCCCCTTCCCTTGAGATAAATCGGCAAATATCTCGGAAACGAAGAGGGCTATGGCAAAATGTTAAGAGACCTTTTTTGTGGAGAATTAAGTTTCCTACTTTTTATGTTCTATGATATTTTTTTATCTGATGCGTAGTTCTCGAGATATATCAAGATATTTAAAAATTCCGAAGCCGCACCAACATAATAGAGATACAGAAACACCGTGGCCCCTTTCTTTGAGATAACTCTGCAATAGTGCGAGCCGCAAATGCCACTTCCAGCTTAGCTGTGCAGAAGAAGAACAACAAGAAGAAGAAATATCTCGAAATATGTCCGTCAGGCCCCTTCCCTTGTGATAAATCTGCAAATATCTCGGAAACGAAGCGAGCTATGGCAAAATGTTAAGAGACCTTTTTTGTAGAGAATTAAGTTTCCTACTTTTTATGTTCTATGATATTTTTTGATCAGATGCGTAGTTCTCGAGATATATCAAGATATTTAAAAGTTCCGAAGCCGCACCAACATAATAGAGATACAGAAACACCGTGGCCCCTTTCTTTGAGATAACTCTGCACTATTGCGAGCTGTAAATGCCACTTCCAGCTTAGCTGTGCAGAAGCAGAACAACAAGAAGAAGAAATATCTCGAAATATGTCCGTCAGGCCCCTGCCCTTGAGATATATCTGCAAATATCTCGGAAACGAAGCGAGCTATGGCAAAATGTTAAGAGACGTTTTTTGTAGAGAATTATGTTTCCTACAATTTAAGTTCTATGATATTTTTTGATCAGAAGCGTAGTTTTCGAGATATATCGAGATATTTAAAAGTTCCGAAGCCGCACCAACATAATAGGGATACAGAAACACCGTGGCCCCTTTCTTTGAGATAACTCTGCACTAGTGCGAGCCGCAAATGCCACTTCCAGCTTAGCTGTGCAGAAGAAGAACAACAAGAAGAAGAAATATCTCGAAATATGTCCGTCAGGCCCGTTCCCTTGAGATATATCTGCAAATATCTCGGAAACGAAGCGAGCTATGACAAAATGTTAAGAGACCTTTTTTGTAGAGAATTATGTTTCCTACAATTTATGTTCTATGATATTTTTTGATCAGAAGCGTAGTTTTCGAGATATATCGAGATATTTAAAAGTTCCGAAGCCGCACCAACATAATAGAGATACAGAAACACCGTGGCCCCTTTCTTTGAGATAACTCTGCACTAGTGCGAGCCGCAAATGCCACTTCCAGCTTAGCTGTGCAGAAGAAGAACAACAAGAAGAAGAAATATCTCGAAATATGTCCGTCAGGCCCCTTCCCTTGAGATAAATCTGCAAATATCTCGGAAACGAAGCGAGCTATGGCAAAATGTTAAGAGACCTTTTTTGTAGAGAATTAAGTTTCCTACTTTTTATGTTCTATGATATTTTTTGATCAGATGCGTAGTTCTCGAGATATATCAAGATATTTAAAAGTTCCGAAGCCGCACCAACATAATAGAGATACAGAAACACCGTGGCCCCTTTCTTTGAGATAACTCTGCACTATTGCGAGCTGCAAATGCCACTTCCAGCTTAGCTGTGCAGAAGAAGAACAACAAGAAGAAGAAATATCTCGAAATATGTCCGTCAGGCCCCTTCCCTTGAGATATATCTGCAAATATCTCGGAAACGAAGCGAGCTATGGCAAAATGTTAAGACACCTTTTTTGTAGAGAATTATGTTTCCTACTTTTTATGTTCTATGATATTTTTTGATCAGACGCGTAGCTCTCGATATATATCAAGATATTTAAAAGTTCCGAAGCCGCACCAACATAATAGAGATACAGAAACAGCGTGGCCCCTTTCTTTGAGATATCTCTGCACTATTGCGACCTGCAAATGCCACTTCCAGCTTAGCTGCGCAGAAGAACAACAAGAAGAAGAAATATCTCGAAATATGTCCGTCAGGCCCCTTCCCTTGAGATAAATCTGCAAATATCTCGGAAACGAAGCGAGCTATGGCAAAATGTTAAGAGACCTTATTTGTAGAGAATTAAGTTTCCTACTTTTTATGTTCTATGATATTTTTTGATCAGATGCGTAGTTCTCGAGATATATCAAGATATTTAAAAGTTCCGAAACCGCACCAACATAATAGAGATACAGAAACACCGTGGCCCCTTTCTTTGAGATAACTCTGCACTATTGCGAGCTGCAAATGCCACTTCCAGCTTAGCTGTGCAGAAGAAGAACATCAAGAAGAAGAAATATCTCGATTAATGTCCGTCAGGCCCCTTCCCTTGAGATAAATCTGCAAATATCTCGGAAACGAAGAGGGCTATGGCAAAATGTTAAGAGACCTTTTTTGTAGAGAATTAAGTTTCCTACTTTTTATGTTCTATGATATTTTTTGATCAGAAGCGTAGTTTTCGAGATATATCGAGATATTTAAAAGTTCCGAAGCCGCACCAACATAATAGGGATACAGAAACACCGTGGCCCCTTTCTTTGAGATAACTCTGCACTAGTGCGAGCCGCAAATGCCACTTCCAGCTTAGCTGTGCAGAGGAAGAACAACAAGAAGAAGAAATATCTCGAAATATGTCCGTCAGGCCCCTTCCCTTGAGATAAATCTGCAAATATCTCGGAAACGAAGCGAGCTATGGCAAAATGTTAAGAGACCTTTTTTGTAGAGAATTATGTTTCCTACAATTTATGTTCTATAATATTTTTTGATCAGAAGCGTAGTTTTCGAGATATATCGAGATATTTAAAAGTTCCGAAGCCGCACCAACATAATAGAGATACAGAAACACCGTGGCCCCTTTCTTTGAGATAACTCTGCACTATTGCGAGCTGCAAATGCCACTTCCAGCTTAGCTGTGCAGAAGAAGAACAACAAGAAGAAGAAATATCTCGAAATATGTCCGTCAGGCCCCTTCCCTTGAGATATATCTGCAAATATCTCGGAAACGAAGCGAGCTATGGCAAAATGTTAAGACACCTTTTTTGTAGAGAATTATGTTTCCTACTTTTTATGTTCTATGATATTTTTTGATCAGACGCGTAGCTCTCGATATATATCAAGATATTTAAAAGTTCCGAAGCCGCACCAACATAATAGAGATACAGAAACAGCGTGGCCCCTTTCTTTGAGATATCTCTGCACTATTGCGACCTGCAAATGCCACTTCCAGCTTAGCTGCGCAGAAGAACAACAAGAAGAAGAAATATCTCGAAATGTGTCCGTCAGGCCCCTTCCCTTGAGATAAATCTGCAAATATCTCGGAAACGAAGCGAGCTATGGCAAAATGTTAAGAGACCTTATTTGTAGAGAATTAAGTTTCCTACTTTTTATGTTCTATGATATTTTTTGATCAGATGCGTAGTTCTCGAGATATATCAAGATATTTAAAAGTTCCGAAACCGCACCAACATAATAGAGATACAGAAACACCGTGGCCCCTTTCTTTGAGATAACTCTGCACTATTGCGAGCTGCAAATGCCACTTCCAGCTTAGCTGTGCAGAAGAAGAACATCAAGAAGAAGAAATATCTCGATTAATGTCCGTCAGGCCCCTTCCCTTGAGATAAATCTGCAAATATCTCGGAAACGAAGAGGGCTATGGCAAAATGTTAAGAGACCTTTTTTGTAGAGAATTAAGTTTCCTACTTTTTATGTTCTATGATATTTTTTGATCAGAAGCGTAGTTTTCGAGATATATCGAGATATTTAAAAGTTCCGAAGCCGCACCAACATAATAGGGATACAGAAACACCGTGGCCCCTTTCTTTGAGATAACTCTGCACTAGTGCGAGCCGCAAATGCCACTTCCAGCTTAGCTGTGCAGAGGAAGAACAACAAGAAGAAGAAATATCTCGAAATATGTCCGTCAGGCCAGTTCCTTTGAGCTGAATCTGCAAATATCTCGGAAATGAAGCGAGCTATGGCAAAATGTTAAGAGACGTTTTTTGTAGAGAATTATGTTTCCTACAATTTATGTTCTATGATATTTTTTGATCAGAAGCGTAGTTTTCGAGATATATCGAGATATTTAAAAGTTCCGAAGCCGCACCAACATAATAGGGATACAGAAACACCGTGGCCCCTTTCTTTGAGATAACTCTGCACTAGTGCGAGCCGCAAATGCCACTTCCAGCTTAGCTGTGCAGAGGAAGAACAACAAGAAGAAGAAATATCTCGAAATATGTCCGTCAGGCCCCTTCCCTTGAGATAAATCTGCAAATATCTCGGAAACGAAGCGAGCTATGGCAAAATGTTAAGAGACCTTTTTTGTAGAGAATTATGTTTCCTACAATTTATGTTCTATAATATTTTTTGATCAGAAGCGTAGTTTTCGAGATATATCGAGATATTTAAAAGTTCCGAAGCCGCACCAACATAATAGAGATACAGAAACACCGTGGCCCCTTTCTTTGAGATAACTCTGCACTAGTGCGAGCCGCAAATGCCACTTCCAGCTTAGCTGTGCAGAAGAAGAACAACAAGAAGAAGAAATATCTCGAAATATGTCCGTCAGGCCCCTTCCCTTGAGATATATCTGCAAATATCTCGGAAACGAAGCGAGCTATGGCAAAATATTAAGAGACCTTTTTTGTAGAGAATTATGTTTCCTACAATTTATGTTCTATGATATTCTTTGATCAGATGCGTAGTTCTCGAGATATATCAAGATATTTAAAAGTTCCGAATCCGCACCAACATAATAGAGATACAGAAACACCGTGGCCCCTTTCTTTGAGATAACTCTGCACTATTGCGAGCTGCAAATGCCACTTCCAGCTTAGCTGTGCAGAAGAAGAACATCAAGAAGAAGAAATATCTCGATTAATGTCCGTCAGGCCCCTTCCCTTGAGATAAATCGGCAAATATCTCGGAAACGAAGAGGGCTATGGCAAAATGTTAAGAGACCTTTTTTGTGGAGAATTAAGTTTCCTACTTTTTATGTTCTATGATATTTTTTTATCTGATGCGTAGTTCTCGAGATATATCAAGATATTTAAAAATTCCGAAGCCGCACCAACATAATAGAGATACAGAAACACCGTGGCCCCTTTCTTTGAGATAACTCTGCAATAGTGCGAGCCGCAAATGCCACTTCCAGCTTAGCTGTGCAGAAGAAGAACAACAAGAAGAAGAAATATCTCGAAATATGTCCGTCAGGCCCCTTCCCTTGTGATAAATCTGCAAATATCTCGGAAACGAAGCGAGCTATGGCAAAATGTTAAGAGACCTTTTTTGTAGAGAATTAAGTTTCCTACTTTTTATGTTCTATGATATTTTTTGATCAGATGCGTAGTTCTCGAGATATATCAAGATATTTAAAAGTTCCGAAGCCGCACCAACATAATAGAGATACAGAAACACCGTGGCCCCTTTCTTTGAGATAACTCTGCACTATTGCGAGCTGTAAATGCCACTTCCAGCTTAGCTGTGCAGAAGAAGAACAACAAGAAGAAGAAATATCTCGAAATATGTCCGTCAGGCCCCTTCCCTTGTGATAAATCTGCAAATATCTCGGAAACGAAGCGAGCTATGGCAAAATGTTAAGAGACCTTTTTTGTGGAGAATTAAGTTTCCTACTTTTTATGTTCTATGATATTTTTTTATCTGATGCGTAGTTCTCGAGATATATCAAGATATTTAAAAATTCCGAAGCCGCACCAACATAATAGAGATACAGAAACACCGTGGCCCCTTTCTTTGAGATAACTCTGCAATAGTGCGAGCCGCAAATGCCACTTCCAGCTTAGCTGTGCAGAAGAAGAACAACAAGAAGAAGAAATATCTCGAAATATGTCCGTCAGGCCCCTTCCCTTGTGATAAATCTGCAAATATCTCGGAAACGAAGCGAGCTATGGCAAAATGTTAAGAGACCTTTTTTGTAGAGAATTAAGTTTCCTACTTTTTATGTTCTATGATATTTTTTGATCAGATGCGTAGTTCTCGAGATATATCAAGATATTTAAAAGTTCCGAAGCCGCACCAACATAATAGAGATACAGAAACACCGTGGCCCCTTTCTTTGAGATAACTCTGCACTATTGCGAGCTGTAAATGCCACTTCCAGCTTAGCTGTGCAGAAGCAGAACAACAAGAAGAAGAAATATCTCGAAATATGTCCGTCAGGCCCCTGCCCTTGAGATATATCTGCAAATATCTCGGAAACGAAGCGAGCTATGGCAAAATGTTAAGAGACGTTTTTTGTAGAGAATTATGTTTCCTACAATTTAAGTTCTATGATATTTTTTGATCAGAAGCGTAGTTTTCGAGATATATCGAGATATTTAAAAGTTCCGAAGCCGCACCAACATAATAGGGATACAGAAACACCGTGGCCCCTTTCTTTGAGATAACTCTGCACTAGTGCGAGCCGCAAATGCCACTTCCAGCTTAGCTGTGCAGAAGAAGAACAACAAGAAGAAGAAATATCTCGAAATATGTCCGTCAGGCCCGTTCCCTTGAGATATATCTGCAAATATCTCGGAAACGAAGCGAGCTATGACAAAATGTTAAGAGACCTTTTTTGTAGAGAATTATGTTTCCTACAATTTATGTTCTATGATATTTTTTGATCAGAAGCGTAGTTTTCGAGATATATCGAGATATTTAAAAGTTCCGAAGCCGCACCAACATAATAGAGATACAGAAACACCGTGGCCCCTTTCTTTGAGATAACTCTGCACTAGTGCGAGCCGCAAATGCCACTTCCAGCTTAGCTGTGCAGAAGAAGAACAACAAGAAGAAGAAATATCTCGAAATATGTCCGTCAGGCCCCTTCCCTTGAGATAAATCTGCAAATATCTCGGAAACGAAGCGAGCTATGGCAAAATGTTAAGAGACCTTTTTTGTAGAGAATTAAGTTTCCTACTTTTTATGTTCTATGATATTTTTTGATCAGATGCGTAGTTCTCGAGATATATCAAGATATTTAAAAGTTCCGAAGCCGCACCAACATAATAGAGATACAGAAACACCGTGGCCCCTTTCTTTGAGATAACTCTGCACTATTGCGAGCTGCAAATGCCACTTCCAGCTTAGCTGTGCAGAAGAAGAACAACAAGAAGAAGAAATATCTCGAAATATGTCCGTCAGGCCCCTTCCCTTGAGATATATCTGCAAATATCTCGGAAACGAAGCGAGCTATGGCAAAATGTTAAGACACCTTTTTTGTAGAGAATTATGTTTCCTACTTTTTATGTTCTATGATATTTTTTGATCAGACGCGTAGCTCTCGATATATATCAAGATATTTAAAAGTTCCGAAGCCGCACCAACATAATAGAGATACAGAAACAGCGTGGCCCCTTTCTTTGAGATATCTCTGCACTATTGCGACCTGCAAATGCCACTTCCAGCTTAGCTGCGCAGAAGAACAACAAGAAGAAGAAATATCTCGAAATATGTCCGTCAGGCCCCTTCCCTTGAGATAAATCTGCAAATATCTCGGAAACGAAGCGAGCTATGGCAAAATGTTAAGAGACCTTATTTGTAGAGAATTAAGTTTCCTACTTTTTATGTTCTATGATATTTTTTGATCAGATGCGTAGTTCTCGAGATATATCAAGATATTTAAAAGTTCCGAAACCGCACCAACATAATAGAGATACAGAAACACCGTGGCCCCTTTCTTTGAGATAACTCTGCACTATTGCGAGCTGCAAATGCCACTTCCAGCTTAGCTGTGCAGAAGAAGAACAACAAGAAGAAGAAATATCTCGAAATATGTCCGTCAGGCCCCTTCCCTTGAGATATATCTGCAAATATCTCGGAAACGAAGCGAGCTATGGCAAAATGTTAAGAGACCTTTTTTGTGGAGAATTAAGTTTCCTACTTTTTATGTTCTATGATATTTTTTTATCTGATGCGTAGTTCTCGAGATATATCAAGATATTTAAAAATTCCGAAGCCGCACCAACATAATAGAGATACAGAAACACCGTGGCCCCTTTCTTTGAGATAACTCTGCAATAGTGCGAGCCGCAAATGCCACTTCCAGCTTAGCTGTGCAGAAGAAGAACAACAAGAAGAAGAAATATCTCGAAATATGTCCGTCAGGCCCCTTCCCTTGAGATAAATCTGCAAATATCTCGGAAACGAAGCGAGCTATGGCAAAATGTTAAGAGACCTTTTTTGTAGAGAATTAAGTTTCCTACTTTTTATGTTCTATGATATTTTTTGATCAGATGCGTAGTTCTCGAGATATATCAAGATATTTAAAAGTTCCGAAGCCGCACCAACATAATAGAGATACAGAAACACCGTGGCCCCTTTCTTTGAGATAACTCTGCACTAGTGCGAGCCGCAAATGCCACTTCCAGCTTAGCTGTGCAGAGGAAGAACAACAAGAAGAAGAAATATCTCGAAATATGTCCGTCAGGCCCCTTCCCTTGAGATAAATCTGCAAATATCTCGGAAACGAAGCGAGCTATGGCAAAATGTTAAGAGACCTTTTTTGTAGAGAATTATGTTTCCTACAACTTATGTTCTATGATATTTTTTGATCAGAAGCGTAGTTTTCGAGATATATCGAGATATTTACAAGTTCCAAAGCCGCACCAACATAATAGAGATACAGAAACACCGTGGCCCCTTTCTTTGAGATAACTCTGCACTAGTGCGAGCCGCAAATGCCACTTCCAGCTTAGCTGTGCAGAAGAAGAACAACAAGAAGAAGAAATATCTCGAAATATGTCCGTCAGGCCCCTTCCCTTGAGATATATCTGCAAATATCTCGGAAACGAAGCGAGGTATGGCAAAATGTTAAGAGACCTTTTTTGTAGAGAATTATGTTTCCTACAATTTATGTTCTATGATATTTTTTGATCAGAAGCGTAGTTTTCGAGATATATCGAGATATTTAAAAGTTCCGAAGCCGCACCAACATAATAGGGATACAGAAACACCGTGGCCCCTTTCTTTGAGATAACTCTGCACTAGTGCGAGCCGCAAATGCCACTTCCAGCTTAGCTGTGCAGAGGAAGAACAACAAGAAGAAGAAATATCTCGAAATATGTCCGTCAGGCCCCTTCCCTTGAGATAAATCTGCAAATATCTCGGAAACGAAGCGAGCTATGGCAAAATGTTAAGAGACCTTTTTTGTAGAGAATTAAGTTTCCTACTTTTTATGTTCTATGATATTTTTTGATCAGATGCGTAGTTCTCGAGATATATCAAGATATTTAAAAGTTCCGAAGCCGCACCAACATAATAGAGATACAGAAACACCGTGGCCCCTTTCTTTGAGATAACTCTGCACTATTGCGAGCTGCAAATGCCACTTCCAGCTTAGCTGTGCAGAAGAAGAACAACAAGAAGAAGAAATATCTCGAAATATGTCCGTCAGGCCCCTTCCCTTGAGATATATCTGCAAATATCTCGGAAACGAAGCGAGCTATGGCAAAATGTTAAGAGACCTTTTTTGTAGAGAATTATGTTTCCTACTTTTTATGTTCTATGATATTTTTTGATCAGACGCGTAGCTCTCGATATATATCAAGATATTTAAAAGTTCCGAAGCCGCACCAACATAATAGAGATACAGAAACAGCGTGGCCCCTTTCTTTGAGATATCTCTGCACTATTGCGATCTGCAAATGCCACTTCCAGCTTAGCTGCGCAGAAGAACAACAAGAAGAAGAAATATCTCGAAATATGTCCGTCAGGCCCCTTCCCTTGAGATAAATCTGCAAATATCTCGGAAACGAAGCGAGCTATGGCAAAATGTTAAGAGACCTTATTTGTAGAGAATTAAGTTTCCTACTTTTTATGTTCTAGGATATTTTTTGATCAGATGCGTAGTTCTCGAGATATATCAAGATATTTAAAAGTTCCGAAACCGCACCAACATAATAGAGATACAGAAACACCGTGGCCCCTTTCTTTGAGATAACTCTGCACTATTGCGAGCTGTAAATGCCACTTCCAGCTTAGCTGTGCAGAAGAAGAACAACAAGAAGAAGAAATATCTCGAAATATGTCCGTCAGGCCCCTTCCCTTGAGATATATCTGCAAATATCTCGGAAACGAAGCGAGCTATGGCAAAATGTTAAGGGGCCCTTTTTGTAGAGAATTATGTTTCCTACAATTTATGTTCTATGATATTTTTTGATCAGAAGCGTAGTTTTCGAGATATATCGAGATATTTAAAAGTTCCAAAGCCGCACCAACATAATAGAGATACAGAAACACCGTGGCCCCTTTCTTTGAGATAACTCTGCACTAGTGCGAGCCGCAAATGCCACTTCCAGCTTAGCTGTGCAGAAGAAGAACAACAAGAAGAAGAAATATCTCGAAATATGTCCGTCAGGCCCCTTCCCTTGAGATATATCTGCAAATATCTCGGAAACGAAGCGAGGTATGGCAAAATGTTAAGAGACCTTTTTTGTAGAGAATTATGTTTCCTACAATTTATCTTCTATCATATTTTTTGATCAGATGCGTAGTTCTCGAGATATATCAAGATATTTAAAAGTTCCGAAGCCGCACCAACATAATAGAGATACAGAAACACCGTGGCCCCTCTGTTTGAGATAACTCTGCACTATTGCGAGCTGGAAATGCCACTTCCAGTTTAGCTGTGCAGAGGAAGAACAACAAGAAGAAGAAGTATCTCGAAATATGTCCGTCAGGCCCCTTCCCTTGAGATAAATCTGCAAATATCTCGGAAACGAAGCGAGCTATGGCAAAATGTTAAGAGACCTTTTTTGTAGAGAATTATGTTTCCTACAATTTATGTTCTATGATATTTTTGGATCAGAAGCGTAGTTTTCGAGATATATCGAGATATTTAAAAGTTCCGAAGCCGCACCAACATAATAGAGATACAGAAACACCGGGGCCCCTTTCTTTGAGATAACTCTGCACTAGTGCGAGCCGCAAATGTCACTTCCAGCTTAGCTGTGCAGAAGAAGAACAACAAGAAGAAGAAATATCTCGAAATATGTCCGTCAGGCCCCTTCCCTTGAGATATATCTGCAAATATCTCGGAAACGAAGCGAGCTATGGCAAAATGTTAAGAGACCTTTTTTGTAGGGAATTATGTTTCCTACAATTTATGTTCTATGATATTTTTTGATCAGAAGCGTAGTTTTCGAGATATATCGAGATATTTAAAAGTTCCGAAGCCGCACCAACATAATAGAGATACAGAAACACCGTGACCCCTTTCTTTGAGATAACTCTGCACTAGTGCGAGCCGCAAATGCCACTTCCAGCTTAGCTGTGCAGAAGAAGAACAACAAGAAGAAGAAATATCTCGAAATATGTCCGTCAGGCCCCTTCCCTTGAGATACATCTGCAAATATCTCGGAAACGAAGCGAGCTATGGCAAAATGTTAAGAGACCTTTTTTGTAGAGAATTAAGTTTCCTACTTTTTATGTTCTATGATATTTTTTGATCAGATGCGTAGTTCTCGAGATATATCAAGATATTTAAAAGTTCCGAAGCCGCACCAACATAATAGAGATACAGAAACACCGGGGCCCCTTTCTTTGAGATAACTCTGCACTATTGCGAGCTGCAAATGCCACTTCCAGCTTAGCTGTGCAGAAGAAGAACAACAAGAAGAAGAAATATCTCGAAATATGTCCGTCAGGCCCCTTCCCTTGAGATAAATCTGCAAATATATCGGAAACGAAGCGAGCTATGGCAAAATGTTAAGAGACCTTTTTTGTAGAGAATTAAGTTTCCTACTTTTTATGTTCTATGATATTTTTTGATCAGAAGCGTACTTTTCGAGATATATCGAGATATTTAAAAGTTCCGAAGCCGCACCAACATAATAGAGATACAGAAACACCGTGGCCCCTTTCTTTGAGATAACTCTGCACTAGTGCGAGCCGCAAATGCCACTTCCAGCTTAGCTGTGCAGAAGAAGAACAACAAGAAGAAGAAATATCTCGAAATATGTCCGTCAGGCCCCTTCCCTTGAGATAAATCTGCAAATATCTCGGAAACGAAGCGAGCTATGGCAAAATGTTAAGAGACCTTTTTTGTAGAGAATTAAGTTTCCTACTTTTTATGTTCTATGATATTTTTTGATCCGAAGCGTAGTTTTCGAGATATATCGAGATATTTAAAAGTTCCGAAGCCGCACCAACATAATAGGGATACAGAAACACCGTGGCCCCTTTCTTTGAGATAACTCTGCACTAGTGCGAGCCGCAAATGCCACTTCCAGCTTAGCTGTGCAGAAGAAGAACAACAAGAAGAAGAAATATCTCGAAATATGTCCGTCAGACCCCTTCCCTTGAGATAAATCTGCAAATATCTCGGAAACGAAGCGAGCTATGGCAAAACGTTAAGAGACCTTTTTTGTAGAGAATTAAGTTTCCTACTTTTTATGTAGTATGATATTTTTTGATCAGATGCGTAGTTCTCGAGATATATCAAGATATTTAAAAGTTCCGAAGCCGCACCAACATAATAGAGATACAGAAACACCGTGGCCCCTTTCTTTGAGATAACTCTGCACTATTGCGCGCTGCAAATGCCACTTCCTGCTTAGCTGTGCAGAAGAAGAACAACAAGAAGAAGAAATATCTCGAAATATGTCCGTCAGGCCGCTTCCCTTGAGATAAATCTGCAAATATCTCGGAAACCAAGCGAGCTATGGCAAAATGTTAAGAGACCTTTTTTGTAGAGAATTATGTTTCCTACTTTTTATGTTCTATGATATTTTTTGATCAGAAGCGTAGTTTTCGAGATATATCGAGATATTTAAAAGTTCCGAAGCCGCACCAACATAATAGAGATACAGAAACACCGTGGCCCCTTTCTTTGAGATAACTCTGCACTATTGCGACCTGCAAATGCCACTTCCAGCTCAGCTGTGCAGAAGAAGAACAACAAGAAGAAGAAATATCTCGAAATATGTCCGTCAGGCCCCTTCCCTTGAGATAAATCTGCAAATATCTCGGAAACGAAGCGAGCTATGGCAAAATGTTAAGACACCTTTTTTGTAGAGAATTAAGTTTCCTACTTTTTATGTTCTATGATATTTTTTGATCAGATGCGTAGTTCTCGAGATATATCAAGATATTTAAAAGTTCCGAAGCCGCACCAACATAATAGAGATACAGAAACACCGTGGCCCCTTTCTTTGAGATAACTCTGCACTAGTGCGAGCCGCAAATGCCACTTCCAGCTTAGCTGTGCAGAAGAAGAACAACAAGAAGAAGAAATATCTCGAAATATGTCCGTCAGGCCCCTTCCCTTGAGATAAATATGCAAATATCTCGGAAACGAAGCGAGCTATGGCAAAATGTTAAGAGACCTTTTTTGTAGAGAATTAAGTTTCCTACTTTTTATGTAGTATGATATTTTTTGATCAGATGCGTAGTTCTCGAGATATATCAAGATATTTAAAAAGTTCCGAAGCCGCACCAACATAATAGAGATACAGAAACACCGTGGCCCCTTTCTTTGAGATAACTCTGCACTATTGCGCGCTGCAAATGCCACTTCCTGCTTAGCTGTGCAGAAGAAGAACAACAAGAAGAAGAAATATCTCGAAATATGTCCGTCAGGCCGCTTCCCTTGAGATAAATCTGCAAATATCTCGGAAACGAAGCGAGCTATGGCAAAATGTTAAGAGACCTTTTTTGTAGAGAATTATGTTTCCTACTTTTTATGTTCTATGATATTTTTTGATCAGAAGCGTAGTTTTCGAGATATATCGAGATATTTAAAAGTTCCGAAGCCGCATCAACATAATAGAGATACAGAAACACCGTGGCCCCTTTCTTTGAGATAACTCTGCACTATTGCGACCTGCAAATGCCCCTTCCAGCTCAGCTGTGCAGAAGAAGAACAACAAGAAGAAGAAATATCTCGAAATATGTCCGTCAGGCCCCTTCCCTTGAGATAAATCTGCAAATATCTCGGAAACGAAGCGAGCTATGGCAAAATGTTAAGACACCTTTTTTGTAGAGAATTAAGTTTCCTACTTTTTATGTTCTATGATATTTTTTGATCAGATGCGTAGTTCTCGAGATATATCAAGATATTTAAAAGTTCCGAAGCCGCACCAACATAATAGAGATACAGAAACACCGTGGCCCCTTTCTTTGAGATAACTCTGCACTAGTGCGAGCCGCAAATGCCACTTCCAGCTTAGCTGTGCAGAAGAAGAACAACAAGAAGAAGAAATATCTCGAAATATGTCCGTCAGGCCCCTTCCCTTGAGATAAATATGCAAATATCTCGGAAACGAAGCGAGCTATGGCAAAATGTTAAGAGACCTTTTTTGTAGAGAATTAAGTTTCCTACTTTTTATGTAGTATGATATTTTTTGATCAGATGCGTAGTTCTCGAGATATATCAAGATATTTAAAAGTTCCGAAGCCGCACCAACATAATAGAGATACAGAAACACCGTGGCCCCTTTCTTTGAGATAACTCTGCACTATTGCACGCTGCAAATGCCACTTCCTGCTTAGCTGTGCAGAAGAAGAACAACAAGAAGAAGAAATATCTCGAAATATGTCCGTCAGGCCGCTTCCCTTGAGATAAATCTGCAAATATCTCGGAAACGAAGCGAACTATGGCAAAATGTTAAGAGACCTTTTTTGTAGAGAATTATGTTTCCTACTTTTTATGTTCTATGATATTTTTTGATCAGAAGCGTAGTTTTCGAGATATATCGAGATATTTAAAAGTTCCGAAGCCGCACCAACATAATAGAGATACAGAAACACCGTGGCCCCTTTCTTTGAGATAACTCTGCACTATTGCGACCTGCAAATGCCACTTCCAGCTCAGCTGTGCAGAAGAAGAACAACAAGAAGAAGAAATATCTCGAAATATGTCCGTCAGGCCCCTTCCCTTGAGATAAATCTGCAAATATCTCGGAAACGAAGCGAGCTATGGCAAAATGTTAAGACACCTTTTTTGTAGAGAATTAAGTTTCCTACTTTTTATGTTCTATGATATTTTTTGATCAGATGCGTAGTTCTCGAGATATATCAAGATATTTAAAAGTTCCGAAGCCGCACCAACATAATAGAGATACAGAAACACCGTGGCCCCTTTCTTTGAGATAACTCTGCACTAGTGCGAGCCGCAAATGCCACTTCCAGCTTAGCTGTGCAGAAGAAGAACAACAAGAAGAAGAAATATCTCGAAATATGTCCGTCAGGCCCCTTCCCTTGAGATAAATATGCAAATATCTCGGAAACGAAGCGAGCTATGGCAAAATGTTAAGAGACCTTTTTTGTAGAGAATTAAGTTTCCTACTTTTTATGTAGTATGATATTTTTTGATCAGATGCGTAGTTCTCGAGATATATCAAGATATTTAAAAGTTCCGAAGCCGCACCAACATAATAGAGATACAGAAACACCGTGGCCCCTTTCTTTGAGATAACTCTGCACTATTGCGCGCTGCAAATGCCACTTCCTGCTTAGCTGTGCAGAAGAAGAACAACAAGAAGAAGAAATATCTCGAAATATGTCCGTCAGGCCGCTTCCCTTGAGATAAATCTGCAAATATCTCGGAAACGAAGCGAGCTATGGCAAAATGTTAAGAGACCTTTTTTGTAGAGAATTATGTTTCCTACTTTTTATGTTCTATGATATTTTATGATCAGAAGCGTAGTTTTCGAGATATATCGAGATATTTAAAAGTTCCGAAGCCGCACCAACATAATAGAGATACAGAAACACCGTGGCCCCTTTCTTTGAGATAACTCTGCACTAGTGCGAGCCGCAAATGCCACTTCCAGCTTAGCTGTGCAGAAGAAGAACAACAAGAAGAAGAAATATCTCGAAATATGTCCGTCAGGCCCCTTCCCTTGAGATAAATATGCAAATATCTCGGAAACGAAGCGAGCTATGGCAAAATGTTAAGAGACCTTTTTTGTAGAGAATTAAGTTTCCTACTTTTTATGTTCTATGATATTTTTTGATCAGATGCGTAGTTCTCGAGATATATCAAGATATTTAAAAGTTCCGAAGCCGCACCAACATAATAGAGATACAGAAACACCGTGGCCCCTTTCTTTGAGATAACTCTGCACTATTGCGAGCTGCACATGCCACTTCCAGCTTAGCTGTGCAGAGGAAGAACAACAAGAAGAAGAAATATCTCGAAATATGTCCGTCAGGCCAGTTCCTTTGAGCTGAATCTGCAAATATCTCGGAAACGAAGCGAGCTATGGCAAAATGTTAAGAGACATTTTTTGTAGAGAATTATGTTTCCTACAATTTATGTTCTATGATATTTTTTGATCAGAAGCGTAGTTTTCGACATATATCGAGATATTTAAAAGTTCCGAAGACGCACCAACATAATAGAGATACAGAAACACCGTGGCCCCTTTCTTTGAGATAACTGTGCACCAGTGCGAGCCGCAAATGCCACTTCCAGCTTAGCTGTGCAGAAGAAGAACAACAAGAAGAAGAAATATCTCGAAATATGTCCGTCAGGCCCCTTCCCTTGAGATAAATCTGCAAATATCTCGGAAACGAAGCGAGCTATGGCAAAATGTTAAGAGACCTTTTTTGTAGAGAATTAAGTTTCCTACTTTTTATGTTCTATGATATTTTTTGATCAGATGCGTAGTTCTCGAGATATATCAAGATATTTAAAAGTTCCGAAGCCGCACCAACATAATAGAGATACAGAAACACCGTGGCCCCTTTCTTTGAGATAACTCTGCACTAGTGCGAGCCGCAAATGCCACTTCCAGCTTAGCTGTGCAGAAGAAGAACAACAAGAAGAAGAAATATCTCGAAATATGTCCGTCAGGCCCCTTCCCTTGAGATAAATATGCAAATATCTCGGAAACGAAGCGAGCTATGGCAAAATGTTAAGAGACCTTTTTTGTAGAGAATTAAGTTTCCTACTTTTTATGTTCTATGATATTTTTTGATCAGATGCGTAGTTCTCGAGATATATCAAGATATTTAAAAGTTCCGAAGCCGCACCAACATAATAGAGATACAGAAACACCGTGGCCCCTTTCTTTGAGATAACTCTGCACTATTGCGCGCTGCAAATGCCACTTCCAGCTTAGCTGTGCAGAAGAAGAACAACAAGAAGAAGAAATATCTCGAAATATGTCCGTCAGGCCCCTTCCCTTGAGATAAATCTGCAAATATCTCGGAAACGAAGCGAGCTATGGCAAAATGTTAAGAGACCTTTTTTGTAGAGAATTATGTTTCCTACAATTTATGTTCTATGATATTTTTTGATCAGAAGCGTAGTTTTCGAGATATATCGAGATATTTAAAAGTTCCGAAGCCGCACCAACATAATAGAGATACAGAAACATCGTGGCCCCTTTCTTTGGGATAACTCTGCACTATTGCGAGCTGGAAATGCCACTTCCAGTTTAGCTGTGCAGAAGAAGAACAACAAGAAGAAGAAATATCTCGAAATATGTCCGTCAGGACCCTTCCCTTGAGATAAATCTGCAAATATCTCGGAAACGAAGCGAGCTATTGCAAAACGTTAAGAGACCTTTTTTGTAGAGAATTAAGTTTCCTACTTTTTATGTTCTATGATATTTTTTGATCAGATGCGTAGTTCTCGAGATATATCAAGATATTTAAAAGTTCCGAAGCCGCACCAACATAATAGAGATACAGAAACACCGTGGCCCCTTTCTTTGAGATAACTCTGCACTATTGCGAGCTGCAAATGCCACTTCCAGCTTAGCTGTGCAGAGGAAGAACAACAAGAAGAAGAAATATCTCGAAATATGTCCGTCAGGCCAGTTCCTTTGAGCTGAATCTGCAAATATCTCGGAAACGAAGCGAGCTATGGCAAAATGTTAAGAGACGTTTTTTGTAGAGAATTATGTTTCCTACAATTTATGTTCTATGATATTTTTTGATCAGAAGCGTAGTTTTCGAGATATATCGAGATATTTAAAAGTTCCGAAGACGCACCAACATAATAGAGATACAGAAACACCGTGGCCCCTTTCTTTGAGATAACTGTGCACCAGTGCGAGCCGCAAATGCCACTTCCAGCTTAGCTGTGCAGAAGAAGAACAACAAGAAGAAGAAATATCTCGAAATATGTCCGTCAGGCCCCTTCCCTTGAGATATATCTGCAAATATCTCGGAAACGAAGCGAGCTATGGCAAAATGTTAAGAGACCGTTTTTGTAGAGAATTATGTTTCCTACTTTTTATGTTCTATGATATTTTTTGATCAGACGCGTAGTTCTCGAGATATATCAAGATATTTAAAAGTTCCGAAGCCGCACCAACATAATAGAGATACAGAAACACCGTGGCCCCTTTCTTTGAGATAACTCTGCACTATTGCGAGCTGCAAATGCCACTTCCAGCTTAGCTGTGCAGAAGAAGAACAACAAGAAGAAGAAATATCTCGAAATATGTCCGTCAGGCCCCTTCCCTTGAGATAAATCTGCAAATATCTCGGAAACGAAGAGAGCTATGGCAAAATGTTAAGAGACCTTTTTTGTAGAGAATTATGTTTCCTACTTTTCATGTTCTATGGTATTTTTTGATCAGATGCGTAGTTCTCGAGATATATCAAGATATTTAAAAGTTCCGAAGCCGCACCAACATAATAGAGATACAGAAACACCGTGGCCCCTTTCTTTGAGATAACTCTGCACTATTGCGCGCTGCAAATGCCACTTCCAGCTTAGCTGTGCAGAAGAAGAACAACAAGAAGAAGAAATATCTCGAAATATGTCCGTCAGGCCCCTTCCCTTGAGATAAATCTGCAAATAGCTCGGAAACGAAGCGAGCTATGGCAAAATGTTAAGAGACCTTTTTTGTAGAGAATTATGTTTCCTACAATTTATCTTCTATGATATTTTTTGATCAGAAGCGTAGTTTTCGAGATATATCGAGATATTTAAAAGTTCCGAAGCCGCACCAACATAATAGAGATACAGAAACACCGTGGCCCCTTTCTTTGAGATAACTCTGCACTATTGCGACCTGCAAATGCCACTTCCAGCTCAGCTGTGCAGAAGAAGAACAACAAGAAGAAGAAATATCTCGAAATATGTCCGTCAGGCCCCTTCCCTTGAGATAAATCTGCAAATATCTCGGAAACGAAGCGAGCTATGGCAAAATGTTAAGAGACCTTTTTTGTAGAGAATTAAGTTTCCTACTTTTTATGTTCTATGATATTTTTTGATCAGATGCGTAGTTCTCGAGATATATCAAGATATTTAAAAGTTCCGAAGCCGCACCAACATAATAGAGATACAGAAACACCGTGGCCCCTTTCTTTGAGATAACTCTGCACTAGTGCGAGCCGCAAATGCCACTTCCAGCTTAGCTGTGCAGAAGAAGAACAACAAGAAGAAGAAATATCTCGAAATATGTCCGTCAGGCCCTTTCCCTTGAGATATATATGCAAATATCTCGGAAACGAAGCGAGCTATGGCAAAATGTTAAGAGACCTTTTTTGTAGAGAATTAAGTTTCCTACTTTTTATGTTCTATGATATTTTTTGATCAGATGCGTAGTTCTCGAGATATATCAAGATATTTAAAAGTTCCGAAGCCGCACCAACATAATAGAGATACAGAAACACCGTGGCCCCTTTCTTTGAGATAACTCTGCACTATTGCGCGCTGCAAATGCCACTTCCAGCTTAGCTGTGCAGAAGAAGAACAACAAGAAGAAGAAATATCTCGAAATATGTCCGTCAGGCCCCTTCCCTTGAGATAAATCTGCAAATATCTCGGAAACGACGCGAGCTATGGCAAAATGTTAAGAGACCTTTTTTGTAGAGAATTATGTTTCCTACAATTTATGTTCTATGATATTTTTTGATCAGAAGCGTAGTTTTCGAGATATATCGAGATATTTAAAAGTTCCGAAGCCGCACCAACATAATAGAGATACAGAAACATCGTGGCCCCTTTCTTTGGGATAACTCTGCACTATTGCGAGCTGGAAATGCCACTTCCAGTTTAGCTGTGCAGAAGAAGAACAACAAGAAGAAGAAATATCTCGAAATATGTCCGTCAGGACCCTTCCCTTGAGATAAATCTGCAAATATCTCGGAAACGAAGCGAGCTATTGCAAAACGTTAAGAGACCTTTTTTGTAGAGAATTAAGTTTCCTACTTTTTATGTTCGATGATATTTTTTGATCAGATGCGTAGTTCTCGAGATATATCAGGATATTTAAAAGTTCCGAAGCAGCACCAACATAATAGAGGTACAGAAACACCGTGGCCTCTTTCTTTGAGATAACACTGCACTATTGCGAGCTGCAAATGCCACTTCGAGCTTAGCTGTGCAGAAGAAGAACAACAAGGAGAAGAAATATCTCGAAATATGTCCGTCAGACCCCTTCCCTTGAGATGAATCTGCAAATATCTCGGAAACGAAGCGAGCTATGGCAAAATGTTAAGAGACCTTTTTTGTAGAGAATTAAGTTTCCTACTTTTTATGTTCTATGATATTTTTTGATCAGATGCGTAGTTCTCGAGATATATCAAGATATTTAAAAGTTCCGAAGCCGCACCAACATAATAGAGGTACAGAAACACCGTGGCCTCTTTCTTTGAGATAACTCTGCACTATTGCGAGCTGCAAATGCCACTTCCAGCTTAGCTGTGCAGAAGAAGAACAACAAGAAGAAGAAATATCTCGAAATATGTCCGTCAGGCCCCTTCCCTTGAGATAAATATGCAAATATCTCGGAAACGAAGCGAGCTATGGCAAAATGTTAAGAGACCTTTTTTGTAGAGAATTAAGTTTCCTACTTTTTATGTCCTATGATATTTTTTGATGAGATGCGTAGTTCTCGAGATATATCAAGATATTTAAAAGTTCCGAAGCCGCACCAACATAATAGAGATACAGAAACACCGTGGCCCCTTTCTTTGAGATAACTCTGCACTATTGCGAGCTGCAAATGACACTTCCAGCTTAGCTGTGCAGAGGAAGAACAACAAGAAGAAGAAATATCTCGAAATATGTCCGTCAGGCCAGTTCCTTTGAGCTGAATCTGCAAATATCTCGGAAACGAAGCGAGCTATGGCAAAATGTTAAGAGACGTTTTTTGTAGAGAATTATGTTTCCTACAATTTATGTTCTATGATATTTTTTGATCAGAAGCGTAGTTTTCGAGATATATCGAGATATTTAAAAGTTCCGAAGACGCAACAACATAATAGAGATACAGAAGCACCGTGGCCCCTTTCTTTGAGATAACTGTGCACCAGTGCGAGCCGCAAATGCCACTTCCAGCTTAGCTGTGCAGAAGAAGAACAACAAGAAGAAGAAATATCTCGAAATATGTCCGTCAGGCCCCTTCCCTTGAGATATATCTGCAAATATCTCGGAAACGAAGAGAGCTATGGCAAAATGTTAAGAGACCGTTTTTGTAGAGAATTATGTTTCCTACTTTTTATGTTCTACGATATTTTTTGATCAGACGCGTAGTTCTCGAGATATATCAAGATATTTAAAAGTTCCGAAGCCGCACCAACATAATAGAGATACAGAAACACCGTGGCCCCTTTCTTTGAGATAACTCTGCACTATTGCGAGCTGCAAATGCCACTTCCAGCTTAGCTGTGCAGAAGAAGAACAACAAGAAGAAGAAATATCTCGAAATATGTCCGTCAGGCCCCTTCCCTTGAGATAAATCTGCAAATATCTCGGAAACGAAGAGAGCTATGGCAAAATGTTAAGAGACCTTTTTTGTAGAGAATTAAGTTTCCTACTTTTTATGTTCGATGATATTTTTTGATCAGATGCGTAGTTCTCGAGATATATCAGGATATTTAAAAGTTCCGAAGCAGCACCAACATAATAGAGGTACAGAAACACCGTGGCCTCTTTCTTTGAGATAACACTGCACTATTGCGAGCTGCAAATGCCACTTCGAGCTTAGCTGTGCAGAAGAAGAACAACAAGGAGAAGAAATATCTCGAAATATGTCCGTCAGACCCCTTCCCTTGAGATGAATCTGCAAATATCTCGGAAACGAAGCGAGCTATGGCAAAATGTTAAGAGACCTTTTTTGTAGAGAATTAAGTTTCCTACTTTTTATGTTCTATGATATTTTTTGATCAGATGCGTAGTTCTCGAGATATATCAAGATATTTAAAAGTTCCGAAGCCGCACCAACATAATAGAGGTACAGAAACACCGTGGCCTCTTTCTTTGAGATAACTCTGCACTATTGCGAGCTGCAAATGCCACTTCCAGCTTAGCTGTGCAGAAGAAGAACAACAAGAAGAAGAAATATCTCGAAATATGTCCGTCAGGCCCCTTCCCTTGAGATAAATATGCAAATATCTCGGAAACGAAGCGAGCTATGGCAAAATGTTAAGAGACCTTTTTTGTAGAGAATTAAGTTTCCTACTTTTTATGTCCTATGATATTTTTTGATGAGATGCGTAGTTCTCGAGATATATCAAGATATTTAAAAGTTCCGAAGCCGCACCAACATAATAGAGATACAGAAACACCGTGGCCCCTTTCTTTGAGATAACTCTGCACTATTGCGAGCTGCAAATGCCACTTCCAGCTTAGCTGTGCAGAGGAAGAACAACAAGAAGAAGAAATATCTCGAAATATGTCCGTCAGGCCAGTTCCTTTGAGCTGAATCTGCAAATATCTCGGAAACGAAGCGAGCTATGGCAAAATGTTAAGAGACGTTTTTTGTAGAGAATTATGTTTCCTACAATTTATGTTCTATGATATTTTTTGATCAGAAGCGTAGTTTTCGAGATATATCGAGATATTTAAAAGTTCCGAAGACGCACCAACATAATAGAGATACAGAAGCACCGTGGCCCCTTTCTTTGAGATAACTGTGCACCAGTGCGAGCCGCAAATGCCACTTCCAGCTTAGCTGTGCAGAAGAAGAACAACAAGAAGAAGAAATATCTCGAAATATGTCCGTCAGGCCCCTTCCCTTGAGATATATCTGCAAATATCTCGGAAACGAAGAGAGCTATGGCAAAATGTTAAGAGACCGTTTTTGTAGAGAATTATGTTTCCTACTTTTTATGTTCTACGATATTTTTTGATCAGACGCGTAGTTCTCGAGATATATCAAGATATTTAAAAGTTCCGAAGCCGCACCAACATAATAGAGATACAGAAACACCGTGGCCCCTTTCTTTGAGATAACTCTGCACTATTGCGAGCTGCAAATGCCACTTCCAGCTTAGCTGTGCAGAAGAAGAACAACAAGAAGAAGAAATATCTCGAAATATGTCCGTCAGGCCCCTTCCCTTGAGATAAATCTGCAAATATCTCGGAAACGAAGCGAGCTATGGCAAAATGTTAAGAGACCTTTTTTGTAGAGAATTAAGTTTTCTACTTTTTATGTTCTATGATATTTTTTGAGCAGATGCGTAGTTCTCGAGATATATCAAGATATTTAAAAGTTCCGAAGCCGCACCAACATAATAGGGATACAGAAACACCGTGGCCCCTTTCTTTGAGATAACTCTGCACTAGTGCGAGCCGCAAATGCCACTTCCAGCTTAGCTGTGCAGAAGAAGAACAACAAGAAGAAGAAATATCTCGAAATATGTCCGTCAGGCCCCTTCCCTTGAGATATATCTGCAAATATCTCGGAAACGAAGCGAGCTATGGCAAAATGTTAAGAGACCGTTTTTGTAGAGAATTATGTTTCCTACTTTTTATGTTCTATGATATTTTTTGATCAGACGCGTAGTTCTCGAGATATATCAAGATATTTAAAAGTTCCGAAGCCGCACCAACATAATAGAGATACAGAAACACCGTGGCCCCTTTCTTTGAGATAACTCTGCACTAGTGCGAGCTGCAAATGCCACTTCCAGCTTAGCTGTGCAGAAGAAGAACAACAAGAAGAAGAAATATCCCGAAATATGTCCGTCAGGCCCCTTCCCTTGAGATAAATCTGCAAATATCTCGGAAACGAAGAGAGCTATGGCAAAATGTTAAGAGACCTTTTTTGTAGAGAATTATGTTTCCTACAATTTATGTTCTATGATATTTTTTGATCAGAAGCGTAGTTTTCGAGATATATCGAGATATTTAAAAGTTCCGAAGCCGCACCAACATAATAGAGATACAGAAACACCGTGGCCCCTTTCTTTGAGATAACTCTGCACTAGTGCGAGCCGCAAATGCCACTTCCAGCTTAGCTGTGCAGAAGAAGAACAACAAGAAGAAGAAATATCTCGAAATATGTCCGTCAGGCCCCTTCCCTTGAGATAAATCTGCAAATATCTCGGAAACGAAGCGAGCTATGGCAAAATGTTAAGAGACCTTTTTTGTAGAGAATTAAGTTTCCTACTTTTTATGTTCTATGATATTTTTTGATCAGATGCGTAGTTCTCGAGATATATCAAGATATTTAAAAGTTCCGAAGCCGCACCAACATAGTAGAGATACAGAAACACCGTGGCCCCTTTCTTTGAGATAACTCTGCACTAGTGCGAGCCGCAAATGCCACTTCCAGCTTAGCTGTGCAGAAGAAGAACAACAAGAAGAAGAAATATCTCGAAATATGTCCGTCAGGCCCCTTCCCTTGAGATAAATCTGCAAATATCTCGGAAACGAAGCGAGCTATGGCAAAATGTTAAGAGACCTTTTTTGTAGAGAATTAAGTTTCCTACTTTTTATGTTCTATGATATTTTTTGATCAGATGCGTAGTTCTCGAGATATATCAAGATATTTAAAAGTTCCGAAGCCGCACCAACATAATGGAGATACAGAAACACCGTGGCCCCTTTCTTTGAGATAACTCTGCACTATTGCGAGCTGCAAATGCCACTTCCAGCTTAGCTGTGCAGAGGAAGAACAACAAGAAGAAGAAATATCTCGAAATATGTCCGTCAGGCCAGTTCCTTTGAGCTGAATCTGCAAATATCTCGGAAACGAAGCGAGCTATGGCAAAATGTTAAGAGACGTTTTTTGTAGAGAATTATGTTTCCTACAATTTATGTTCTATGATATTTTTTGATCAGAAGCGTAGTTTTCGAGATATATCGAGATATTTAAAAGTTCCGAAGCCGCACCAACATAATAGAGATACAGAAACACCGTGGCCCCTTTCTTTGAGATAACTCTGCACTATTGCGAGCTGCAAATGCCACTTCGAGCTTAGCTGTGCAGAAGAAGAACAACAAGAAGAAGAAATATCTCGAAATATGTCCGTCAGACCCCTTCCCTTGAGATGAATCTGCAAATATCTCGGAAACGAAGCGAGCTATGGCAAAATGTTAAGAGACCTTTTTTGTAGAGAATTACGTTTCCTACTTTTTATGTTCTATGATATTTTTTGATCAGATGCGTAGTTCTCGAGATATATCAAGATATTTAAAAGTTCCGAAGCCGCACCAACATAATAGAGATACAGAAACACCGTGGCCCCTTTCTTTGAGATAACTCTGCACTATTGCGAGCTGCAAATGCCACTTCCAGCTTAGCTGTGCAGAGGAAGAACAACAAGAAGAAGAAATATCTCGAAATATGTCCGTCAGGCCAGTTCCTTTGAGCTGAATCTGCAAATATCTCGGAAACGAAGCGAGCTATGGCAAAATGTTAAGAGACGTTTTTTGTAGAGAATTATGTTTCCTACAATTTATGTTCTATGATATTTTTTGATCAGAAGCGTAGTTTTCGAGATATATCGAGATATTTAAAAGTTCCGAAGACGCACCAACATAATAGAGATACAGAAACACCGTGGCCCCTTTCTTTGAGATAACTGTGCACCAGTGCGAGCCGCAAATGCCACTTCCAGCTTAGCTGTGCAGAAGAAGAACAACAAGAAGAAGAAATATCTCGAAATATGTCCGTCAGGCCCCTTCCCTTGAGATATATCTGCAAATATCTCGGAAACGAAGCGAGCTATGGCAAAATGTTAAGAGACCGTTTTTATAGAGAATTATGTTTCCTACTTTTTATGTTCTATGATATTTTTTGATCAGACGCGTAGTTCTCGAGATATATCAAGATATTTAAAAGTTCCGAAGCCGCACCAACATAATAGAGATACAGAAACACCGTGGCCCCTTTCTTTGAGATAACTCTGCACTAGTGCGAGCCGCAAATGCCACTTCCAGCTTAGCTGTGCAGAAGAAGAACAACAAGAAGAAGAAATATCTCGAAATATGTCCGTCAGGCCCCTTCCCTTGAGATAAATCTGCAAATATCTCGGAAACGAAGCGAGCTATGGCAAAATGTTAGGGGACCTTTTTTGTAGAGAATTAAGTTTTCTACTTTTTATGTTCTATGATATTTTTTGATCAGATGCGTAGTTCTCGAGATATATCAAGATATTTAAAAGTTCCGAAGCCGCACCAACATAATAGGGATACAGAAACACCGTGGCCCCTTTCTTTGAGATAACTCTGCACTAGTGCGAGCCGCAAATGCCACTTCCAGCTTAGCTGTGCAGAAGAAGAACAACAAGAAGAAGAAATATCTCGAAATATGTCCGTCAGGCCCCTTCCCTTGAGATAAATCTGCAAATATCTCGGAAACGAAGCGAGCTATCGCAAAATGTTAAGAGACCTTTTTTGTAGAGAATTATGTTTCCTACAATTTATGTTCTATGATATTTTTTGATCAGAAGCGTAGTTTTCGAGATATATCAAGATATTTAAAAGTTCCGAAGCCGCACCAACATAATAGAGATACAGAAACACCGTGGCCCCTTTCTTTGAGATAACTCTGCACCTTGCGAGCTGCAAATGCCACTTCCAGCTTAGCTGTGCAGAAGAAGAACAACAAGAAGAAGAAATATCTCGAAATATGTCCGTCAGGCCCCTTCCCTTGAGATAAATCTGCAAATATCTCGGAAACCAAGCGAGCTATGGCAAAATGTTAAGAGACCTTTTTTGTAGAGAATTAAGTTTCCTACTTTTTATGTTCTATGATATTTTTTGATCAGATGCGTAGTTCTCGAGATATATCAAGATATTTAAAAGTTCCGAAGCCGCACCAACATAATAGAGATACAGAAACACCGTGGCCCCTTTCTTTGAGATAACTCTGCACTATTGCGAGCTGCAAATGCCACTTCCAGCTTAGCTGTGCAGAGGAAGAACAACAAGAAGAAGAAATATCTCGAAATATGTCCGTCAGGCCAGTTCCTTTGAGCTGAATCTGCAAATATCTCGGAAACGAAGCGATCTATGGCAAAATGTTAAGAGACGTTTTTTGTAGAGAATTATGTTTCCTACATTTTATGTTCTATGATATTTTTTGATCCGAAGCGTAGTTTTCGAGATATATCGAGATATTTAAAAGTTCCGAAGCCGCACCAACATAATAGGGATACAGAAACACCGTGGCCCCTTTCTTTGAGATAACTCTGCACTAGTGCGAGCCGCAAATGCCACTTCCAGCTTAGCTGTGCAGAAGAAGAACAACAAGAAGAAGAAATATCTCGAAATATGTCCGTCAGGCCCCTTCCCATGAGATAAATCTGCAAATATCTCGGAAACGAAGCGAGCTATGGCAAAATGTTAAGAGACCTTTTTTGTAGAGAATTATGTTTCCTACAATTTATGTTCTATGATATTTTTTGATCAGATGCGTAGTTCTCGAGATATATCAAGATATTTAAAAGTTCCGAAGCCACACCAACATAATAGAGATACAGAAACACCGTGGCCCCTTTCTTTGAGATAACTCTGCACTATTGCGAGCTGTAAATGCCACTTCCAGCTTAGCTGTGCAGAAGAAGAACAACAAGAAGAAGAAATATCTCGAAATATGTCCGTCAGGCCCCTTCCCTTGAGATAAATCTGCAGATATCTCGGAAACGAAACGAGCTATGGCAAAATGTTAAGAGACCTTTTTTGTAGAGAATTAAGTTTCCTACTTTTTATGTCCTATGATATTTTTTGATCAGAAGCGTAGTTTTCGAGATATATCGAGATATTTAAAAGTTCCGAAGCCGCACCAACATAATAGAGATACAGAAACACCGTGGCCCCTTTCTTTGAGATAACTCTGCACTAGTGCGAGCTGCAAATGCCACTTCCAGCTTAGCTGTGCAGAAGAAGAACAACAAGAAGAAGAAATATCTCGAAATATGTCCGTCAGGCCCCTTCCCTTGAGATATATCTGCAAATATCTCGGAAACGAAGCGAGCTATGGCAAAATGTTAAGAGACCTTTTTTGTAGAGAATTATGTTTCCTACAATTTATGTTCAATGATATTTTTTGATCAGAAGCGTAGTTTTCGAGATATATCGAGATATTTAAAAGTTCCGAAGCCGCACCAACATAATAGAGATACAGAAACACCGTGGCCCCTTTCTTTGAGATAACTCTGCACTAGTGAGAGCCGCAAATGCCACTTCCAGCTTAGCTGTGCAGAAGAAGGACAACAATAAGAAGAAATATCTCGAAATATGTCCGTCAGGCCCCTTCCCTTGAGATAAATATGCAAATATCTCGGAAACGAAGCGAGCTATGGCAAAATGTTAAGAGACCTTTTTTGTAGAGAATTAAGTTTCCTACTTTTTATGTTCGATGATATTTTTTGATCAGATGCGTAGTTCTCGAGATATATCAAGATATTTAAAAGTTCCGAAGCCGCACCAACATAATAGAGGTACAGAAACACCGTGGCCTCTTTCTTTGAGATAACTCTGCACTATTGCGAGCTGCAAATGCCGCTTCGAGCTTAGCTGTGCAGAAGAAGAACAACAAGAAGAAGAAATATCTCGAAATATGTCCGTCAGACCCCTTCCCTTGAGATGAATCTGCAAATATCTCGGAAACGAAGCGAGCTATGGCAAAATGTTAAGAGACCTTTTTTGTAGAGAATTAAGTTTCCTACTTTTTAACTTCTATGATATTTTTTGATCAGATGCGTAGTTCTCGAGATATATCAAGGTATTTAAAAGTTCCGAAGCCGCACCAACATAATAGAGATACAGAAACACCGTGGCCCCTTTCTTTGAGATAACTCTGCACTAGTGCGAGCTGCAAATGCCACTTCCAGCTTAGCTGTGCAGAAGAAGAACAACAAGAAGAAGAAATATCTCGAAATATGTCCGTCAGGCCCCTTCCCTTGAGATAAATCTGCAAATATCTCGGAAACGAAGCGAGCTATGGCAAAATGTTAAGAGACCTTTTTTGTAGAGAATTAAGTTTCCTACTTTTTATGTTCTATGATATTTTTTGATCAGATGCGTAGTTCTCGAGATATATCAAGATATTTAAAAGTTCCGAAGCCGCACCAACATAATAGAGATACAGAAACACCGTGGCCCCTTTCTTTGAGATAACTCTGCACTATTGCGAGCTGGAAATGCCACTTCCAGTTTAGCTGTGCAGAAGAAGAACAACAAGAAGAAGAAACATCTCGAAATATGTCCGTTAGGCCCCTTCCCTTCAGATAAATCTGCAAATATCTCGGAAACGAAGCGAGCTATGGCAAAATGTTAAGAGACCTTTTTTGTAGAGAATTAAGTTTCCTACTTTTCATGTTCTATGATATTTTTTGATCAGATGCGTAGTTCTCGAGATATATCAAGATATTTAAAAGTTCCGAAGCCGCACCAACATAATAGAGATACAGAAACACCGTGGCCCCTTTCTTTGAGATAACTCTGCACTATTGCGAGCTGTAAATGCCACTTCCAGCTTAGCTGTGCAGAAGAAGAACAACAAGAAGAAGAAATATCTCGAAATATGTCCGTCAGGCCCCTTCCCTTGAGATATATCTGCAAATATCTCGGAACCGAAGCGGGCTATGGCAAAATGTTAAGAGACCTTTTTTGTAGAGAATTATGTTTCCTACAATTTATGTTCTATGATATTTTTTGATCAGAAGCGTAGTTTTCGAGATATATCGAGATATTTAAAAGTCCCGAAGCCGCACCAACATAATAGAGATACAGAAACACCGTGGCCCCTTTCTTTGAGATAACTCTGCACTATTGCGAGCTGCAAATGCCGCTTCGAGCTTAGCTGTGCAGAAGAAGAACAACAAGAAGAAGAAATATCTCGAAATATGTCCGTCAGACCCCTTCCCTTGAGATGAATCTGCAAATATCTCGGAAACGAACCGAGCTATGGCAAAATGTTAAGAGACCTTTTTTGTAGAGAATAATGTTTCCTACAATTTACGTTCTATGATATTTTTTGATCAGAAGCGTAGTTTTCGAGATATATCGAGATATTTAAAAGTTCCGAAGCCGCACCAACATAATAGAGATACAGAAACACCGTGGCCCCTTTCTTTGAGATAACTCTGCACTATTGCGACCTGCAAATGCCACTTCCAGCTCAGCTGTGCAGAAGAAGAACAACAAGAAGAAGAAATATCTCGAAATATGTCCGTCAGGCCCCTTCCCTTGAGATAAATCTGCAAATATCTCGGAAACGAAGCGAGCTATGGCAAAATGTTAAGAGACCTTTTTTGTAGAGAATTAAGTTTCCTACTTTTCATGTTCTATGATATTTTTTGATCAGATGCGTAGTTCTCGAGATATATCAAGATATTTAAAAGTTCCGAAGCCGCACCAACATAATAGAGATACAGAAACACCGTGGCCCCTTTCTTTGAGATAACTCTGCACTATTGCGAGCTGTAAATGCCACTTCCAGCTTAGCTGTGCAGAAGAAGAACAACAAGAAGAAGAAATATCTCGAAATATGTCCGTCAGGCCCCTTCCCTTGAGATATATCTGCAAATATCTCGGAAACGAAGCGAGCTATGGCAAAATGTTAAAAGACCTTTTTTGTAGAGAATTATGTTTCCTACAATTTATGTTCTATGATATTTTTTGATCAGAAGCGTAGTTTTCGAGATATATCGAGATATTTAAAAGTCCCGAAGCCGCACCAACATAATAGAGATACAGAAACACCGTGGCCCCTTTCTTTGAGATAACTCTGCACTATTGCGAGCTGCAAATGCCGCTTCGAGCTTAGCTGTGCAGAAGAAGAACAACAAGAAGAAGAAATATCTCGAAATATGTCCGTCAGACCCCTTCCCTTGAGATGAATCTGCAAATATCTCGGAAACGAACCGAGCTATGGCAAAATGTTAAGAGACCTTTTTTGTAGAGAATAATGTTTCCTACAATTTACGTTCTATGATATTTTTTGATCAGAAGCGTAGTTTTCGAGATATATCGAGATATTTAAAAGTTCCGAAGCCGCACCAACATAATAGAGATACAGATACACCGTGGCCCCTTTCTTTGAGATAACTCTGCAAGATTGCGAGCTGCAAATGCCACTTCCAGCTTAGCTGTGCAGAAGAAGAACAACAAGAAGAAGAAATATCTCGAAATATGTCCGTCAGGCCCCTTCCCTTGAGATAAATCTGCAAATATCTCGGAAACGAAGCGAGCTATGGCAAAATGTTAAGAGACCTTTTTTGTAGAGAATTCTGTTTGCTACAATTTATGTTCTATGAAATTTTTTGATCAGAAGCGTAGTTTTCGAGATATATCGAGATATTTAAAAGTTCCGAAGCCG
Organism: Osmia lignaria lignaria; assembly: GCF_051020975.1. NCBI lineage: Eukaryota > Metazoa > Arthropoda > Insecta > Hymenoptera > Megachilidae > Osmia > Osmia lignaria. Next base: position 767,024 of record NW_027478173.1, read on the forward strand.
CACCAACATAATAGAGATACAGAAACACCGTGGCCCCTTTCTTTGAGATAACTCTGCACTAGTGCGAGCCGCAAATGCCACTTCCAGCTTAGCTGTGCAGAAGAAAAACAAGAAGATGAAGAAATATCTCGAAATATGTCCGACAGGCCCCTTCCCTTGAGATAAATCTGCAAATATCTCGGAAACGAAGCGAGCTATGGCAAAATGTTAAGAGACCTTTTTTGTAGAGAATAATGGTTCCTACAATTTACGTTCTATGATATTTTTTGATCAGACGCGAAGTTCTCGAGATATATCAAGATATTTAAAAGTTCCGAAGCCGCACCAACATAATAGAGATACAGAAACACCGTGGCCCCTTTCTTTGAGATAACTCTGCACTATTGCGAGCTGCAAATGCCACTTCCAGCTTAGCTGTGCAGAAGAAGAACAACAAGAAGAAGAAATATCTCAAAATATGTCCGTCAGGCCCCTTCCCTTGAGATAAATCTGCAAATATCTCGGAAACGAAGCGAGCTATGGCAAAATGTTTAGAGACCTTTCTTGTAGAGAATTAAGTTTCCTACTTTTTATGTAGTATGATATTTTTCGATCAGAGGTGTAGTTCTCGAGATATATCAAGATATTTAAAAGTTCCGAAGCCGCACCAACATAATAGAGATACAGAAACACCGTGGCCCCTTTCTTTGAGATAACTCTGCACGATTGCGAGCTGGAAATGCCACTTCCAGTTTAGCTGTGCAGAAGAAGAACAACAAGAAGAAGAAATATCTCGAAATATGTCCATCAGGACCCTTCCCTTGAGATAAATCTGCAAATATCTCGGAAACGAAGCGAGCTATGGCAAAATGTTAAGGGACCTTTTTTGTAGAGAATAATGTTTCCTACAATTTACGTTCTATGATATTTTTTGATCAGAAGCGTAGTTTTCGAGATATATCGAGATATTTAAAAGTTCCGAAGCCGCACCAACATAATAGAGATACAGAAACACCGTGGCCCCTTTCTTTGAGATAACTCTGCACTAGTGCGAGCCGCAAATGCCACTTCCAGCTTAGCTGTGCAGAAGAAGAACAACAAGAAGAAGAAATATCTCGAAATATGTCCGTCAGGCCCCTTCCCTTGAGATAAATCTGCAAATATCTCGGAAACGAAGAGAGCTATGGCAAAATGTTAAGAGACCTTTTTTGTAGAGAATTAAGTTTCCTACTTTTTATGTTCTATGATATTTTTTGATCAGATGCGTAGTTCTCGAGATATATCAAGATATTTAAAAGTTCCGAACCCGCACCAACATAATAGAGATACAGAAACACCGTGGCCCCTTTCTTTGAGATAACTCTGCACTATTGCGAGCTGCAAATGCCACTTCCAGCTTAGCTGTGCAGAGGAAGAACAACAAGAAGAAGAAATATCTCGAAATATGTCCGTCAGGCCAGTTCCTTTGAGCTGAATCTGCAAATATCTCGGAAACGAAGCGAGCTATGGCAAAATGTTAAGAGACGTTGTTTATAGAGAATTATGTTTCCTACAATTTATGTTCTATGATATTTTTTGATCAGAAGCGTAGTTTTCGAGATATATCGAGATATTTAAAAGTTCCGAAGCCGCACCAACATAATAGGGATACAGAAACACCGTGGCCCCTTTCTTTGAGATAACTCTGCACTAGTGCGAGCCGCAAATGCCACTTCCAGCTTAGCTGTGCAGAAGAAGAACAACAAGAAGAAGAAATATCTCGAAATATGTCCGTCAGGCCCCTTCCCTTGAGATATATCTGCAAATATCTCGGAAACGAAGCGAGCTATGGCAAAATGTTAAGAGACCTTTTTTGTAGAGAATTATGTTTCCTACAATTTATGTTCTATGATATTTTTTGATCAGAAGCGTAGTTTTCGAGATATATCGAGATATTTAAAAGTTCCGAAGCCGCACCAACATAATAGAGATACAGAAACACCGTGGCCCCTTTCTTTGAGATAACTCTGCACTAGTGCGAGCCGCAAATGCCACTTCCAGCTTAGCTGTGCAGAGGAAGAACAACAAGAAGAAGAAATATCTCGAAATATGTCCGTCAGGCCCCTTCCCTTGAGATAAATCTGCAAATATCTCGGAAACGAAGCGAGCTATGGCAAAATGTTAAGAGACCTTTTTTGTAGAGAATTAAGTTTCCTACTTTTTATGTTCTATGATATTTTTTGATCAGATGCGTAGTTCTCAAGATATATCAAGATATTTAAAAGTTCCGAAGCCGCACCAACATAATAGAGATACAGAAACACCGTGGCCCCTTTCTTTGAGATAACTCTGCACTATTGCGAGCTGCAAATGCCACTTCCAGCTTAGCTGTGCAGAAGAAGAACAACAAGAAGAAGAAATATCTCGAAATATGTCCGTCAGGCCCCTTCCCTTGAGATAAATCTGCAAATATCTCGGAAACGAAGAGAGCTATGGCAAAATGTTAAGAGACCTTTTTTGTAGAGAATTAAGTTTCCTACAATTTATGTTCTATGATATTTTTTGATCAGAAGCGTAGTTTTCCAGATATATCGAGATATTTAAAAGTTCCGAAGCCGCACCAACATAATAGAGGTACAGAAACACCGTGACCCCTTTCTTTGAGATAACTCTGCACTAGTGCGAGCCGCAAATGCCACTTCCAGCTTAGCTGTGCAGAAGAAGAACAACAAGAAGAAGAAATATCTCGAAATATGTCCGTCAGGCCCCTTCCCTTGAGATAAATCTGCAAATCTCTCGGAAACGAAGCGAGCTATGGCAAAATGTTAAGAGACCTTTTTTGTAGAGAATTAAGTTTCCTACTTTTTATGTTCTATGATATTTTTTGATCAGATGCGTAGTTCTCGAGATATATCAAGATATTTAAAAGTTCCGAAGCCGCACCAACATAATAGAGATACAGAAACACCGTGGCCCCTTTCTTTGAGATAACTCTGCACGATTGCGAGCTGCAAATGCCACTTCCAGCTTAGCTGTGCAGAAGAAGAACAACAAGAAGAAGAAATATCTCGAAATATGTCCGTCAGGCCCCTTCCCTTGAGATAAATCTGCAAATATCTCGGAAACGAAGCGAGCTATGGCAAAATGTTAAGAGACCTTTTTTGTAGAGAATTCTGTTTGCTACAATTTATGTTCTATGAAATTTTTTGATCAGAAGCGTAGTTTTCGAGATATATCGAGATATTTAAAAGTTCCGAAGCCGCACCAACATAATAGAGATACAGAAACACCGTGGCCCCTTTCTTTGAGATAACTCTGCACTAGTGCGAGCCGCAAATGCCACTTCCAGCTTAGCTGTGCAGAAGAAAAACAAGAAGATGAAGAAATATCTCGAAATATGTCCGACAGGCCCCTTCCCTTGAGATAAATCTGCAAATATCTCGGAAACGAAGCGAGCTATGGCAAAATGTTAAGAGACCTTTTTTGTAGAGAATAATGGTTCCTACAATTTACGTTCTATGATATTTTTTGATCAGACGCGAAGTTCTCGAGATATATCAAGATATTTAAAAGTTCCGCAGCCGCACCAACATAATAGAGATACAGAAACACCGTGGCCCCTTTCTTTGAGATAACTCTGCACTATTGCGAGCTGCAAATGCCACTTCCAGCTTAGCTGTGCAGAAGAAGAACAACAAGAAGAAGAAATATCTCAAAATATGTCCGTCAGGCCCCTTCCCTTGAGATAAATCTGCAAATATCTCGGAAACGAAGCGAGCTATGGCAAAATGTTTAGAGACCTTTCTTGTAGAGAATTAAGTTTCCTACTTTTTATGTAGTATGATATTTTTCGATCAGAGGTGTAGTTCTCGAGATATATCAAGATATTTAAAAGTTCCGAAGCCGCACCAACATAATAGAGATACAGAAACACCGTGGCCCCTTTCTTTGAGATAACTCTGCACGATTGCGAGCTGGAAATGCCACTTCCAGTTTAGCTGTGCAGAAGAAGAACAACAAGAAGAAGAAATATCTCGAAATATGTCCATCAGGACCCTTCCCTTGAGATAAATCTGCAAATATCTCGGAAACGAAGCGAGCTATGGCAAAATGTTAAGGGACCTTTTTTGTAGAGAATAATGTTTCCTACAATTTACGTTCTATGATATTTTTTGATCAGAAGCGTAGTTTTCGAGATATATCGAGATATTTAAAAGTTCCGAAGCCGCACCAACATAATAGAGATACAGAAACACCGTGGCCCCTTTCTTTGAGATAACTCTGCACTAGTGCGAGCCGCAAATGCCACTTCCAGCTTAGCTGTGCAGAAGAAGAACAACAAGAAGAAGAAATATCTCGAAATATGTCCGTCAGGCCCCTTCCCTTGAGATAAATCTGCAAATATCTCGGAAACGAAGAGAGCTATGGCAAAATGTTAAGAGACCTTTTTTGTAGAGAATTAAGTTTCCTACTTTTCATGTTCTATGATATTTTTTGATCAGATGCGTAGTTCTCGAGATATATCAAGATATTTAAAAGTTCCGAAGCCGCACCAACATAATAGAGATACAGAAACACCGTGGCCCCTCTCTTTGAGATAACTCTGCACTATTGCGAGCTGGAAATGCCACTTCCAGCTTAGCTGTGCAGAAGAAGAACAACAAGAAGAAGAAATATCTCGAAATATGTCCGTCAGGCCCCTTCCCTTGAGATAAATCTGCAAATATCTCGGAAACGAAGCGAGCTATGGCAGAATGTTAAGAGACGTTTTTTGTAGAGAATTATGTTTCCTACAATTTATGTTCTATGATATTTTTTGATCAGAAGCGTAGTTCTCGAGATATATCGAGATATTTAAAAGTTCCGAAGCCGCACCAACATAATAGGGATACAGAAACACCGTGGCCCCTTTCTTTGAGATAACTCTGCACTAGTGCGAGCCGCAAATGCCACTTCCAGCTTAGCTGTGCAGAAGAAGAACAACAAGAAGAAGAAATATCTCGAAATATGTCCGTCAGGCCCCTTCCCTTGAGATAAACCTGCAAATATCTCGGAAACGAAGCGAGCTATGGCAAAATGTTAAGAGACCGTTTTTGTAGAGAATTAAGTTTCCTACTTTTTATGTTCTATGATATTTTTTGATCAGACGCGTAGTTCTCGAGATATATCAAGATATTTAAAAGTTCCGAAGCCGCACCAACATAATAGAGATACAGAAACACCGTGGCCCCTTTCTTTGAGATAACTCTGCACTATTGCGAGCTGCAAATGCCACTTCCAGCTTCGCTGTGCAGAAGAAGAACAACAAGAAGAAGAAATATCTCGAAATATGTCCGTCAGGCCCCTTAACTTGAGATATATCTGCAAATATCTCGGAAACGAAGCGAGCTATGGCAAAATGTTAAGAGACCTTTTTTGTCGAGAATTATGTTTCCTACAATTTATGTTCTATGATATTTTTTGATCAGAAGCGTAGTTTTCGAGATATATCGAGATATTTAAAAGTTCCGCAGCCGCACCAACATAATAGAGATACAGAAACACCGTGGCCCCTTTCTTTGAGATAACTCTGCACTATTGCGAGCTGGAAATGCCACTTCCAGTTTAGCTGTGCAGAAGAAGAACAACAAGAAGAAGAAATATCTCGAAATATGTCCGTTAGGCCCCTTCCCTTGAGATAAATCTGCAAATATCTCGGAAACGAAGCGAGCTATGGCAAAATGTTAAGAGACCTTTTTTGTAGAGAATTAAGTTTCCTACTTTTTATGTTCTATGATATTTTTTGATCAGATGCGTAGTTCTCGAGATATATCAAGATATTTAAAAGTTCCGAAGCCGCACCAACATAATAGAGATACAGAAACACCGTGGCCCCTTTCTTTGAGATAACTCTGCACTATTGCACGCTGCAAATGCCACTTCCAGCTTAGCTGTGCAGAAGAAGAACAACAAGAAGAAGAAATATCTCGAAATATGTCCGTCAGGCCCTTTCCCTTGAGATATATCTGCAAATATCTCGGAAAGGAAGCGAGCTATGGCAAAATGTTAAGAGACCTTTTTTGTCGAGAATTATGTTTCCTACAATTTATGTTCTATGATATTTTTTGATCAGAAGCGTAGTGGTCGAGATATATCGAGATATTTAAAAGTTCCGAAGCCGCACCAACATAATAGAGATACAGAAACACCGTGGCCCCTTTCTTTGAGATAACTCTGCACTATTGCGAGCTGGAAATGCCACTTCCAGTTTAGCTGTGCAGAAGAAGAACAACAAGAAGAAGAAATATCTCGAAATATGTCCGTTAGGCCCCTTCCCTTGAGATAAATCTGCAAATATCTCGGAAACGAAGCGAGCTATGGCAAAATGTTAAGAGACCTTTTTTGTAGAGAATTATGTTTCGTACAATTTATGTTCTATAATATTTTTTGATCAGAAGCGTAGTTCTCGAGATATATCGAGATATTTAAAAGTTCCGAAGCCGCATCAACATAATAGGGATACAGAAACACCGTGGCCCCTTTCTTTGAGATAACTCTGCACTAGTGCGAGCCGCAAATGCCACTTCCTGCTTAGCTGTGCAGAAGAAGAACAACAAGAAGAAGAAATATCTCGAAATATGTCTGTCAGGCCCCTTTCCTTGAGATAAATCTGCAAATATCTCGGAAACGAAGCGAGCTATGGCAGAATGTTAAGAGACGTTTTTTGTAGAGAATTATGTTTCCTACAATTTATGTTCTATGATATTTTTTGATCAGAAGCGTAGTTCTCGAGATATATCGAGATATTTAAAAGTTCCGAAGCCGCACCAACATAATAGGGATACAGAAACACCGTGGCCCCTTTCTTTGAGATAACTCTGCACTAGTGCGAGCCGCAAATGCCACTTCCAGCTTAGCTGTGCAGAAGAAGAACAACAAGAAGAAGAAATATCTCGAAATATGTCCGTCAGGCCCCTTCCCTTGAGATAAATCTGCAAATATCTCGGAAACGAAGAGAGCTATGGCAAAATGTTAAGAGACCTTTTTTGTAGAGAATTAAGTTTCCTACTTTTCATGTTCTATGATATTTTTTGATCAGATGCGTAGTTCTCGAGATATATCAAGATATTTAAAAGTTCCGAAGCCGCACCAACATAATAGAGATACAGAAACACCGTGGCCCCTCTCTTTGAGATAACTCTGCACTATTGCGAGCTGGAAATGCCACTTCCAGTTTAGCTGTGCAGAAGAAGAACAACAAGAAGAAGAAATATCTCGAAATATGTACGTTAGGCCCCTTCCCTTGAGATAAATCTGCAAATATCTCGGAAACGAAGCGAGCTATGGCAAAATGTTGAGAGACCTTTTTTGTAGAGAATTAAGTTTCCTACTTTTTATGTTCTATGTTATTTTTTGATCAGATGCGTAGTTCTCGAGATATACCAAGATATTTAAAAGTTCCGAAGCCGCACCAACATAATAGAGATACAGAAACAGCGTGGCCCCTCTCTTTGAGATAACTCTGCACTATTCCGAGCTGTAAATGCCACTTCCAGCTTAGCTGTGCAGAAGAAGAACAACAAGAAGAAGAAATATCTCGAAATATGTCCGTCAGGCCCCTTCCCTTGAGATATATCTGCAAATATCTCGGAAACGAAGCGAGCTATGGCAAAATGTTAAGAGACCTTTTTTGTAGAGAATTATGTTTCCTACAATTTATGTTCTATGATATTTTTTGATCAGAAGCGTAGTTCTCGAGATATATCGAGATATTTAAAAGTTCCGAAGCCGCACCAACATAATAGGGATACAGAAACACCGTGGCCCCTTTCTTTGAGATAACTCTGCACTAGTGCGAGCAGCAAATGCCACTTCCAGCTTAGCTGTGCAGAAGAAGAACAACAAGAAGAAGAAATATCTCGAAATATGTCCGTCAGGCCCCTTCCCTTGAGATAAATCTGCAAATATCTCGGAAACGAAGAGAGCTATGGCAAAATGTTAAGAGACCTTTTTTGTAGAGAATTAAGTTTCCTACTTTTCATGTTCTATGATATTTTTTGATCAGATGCGTAGTTCTCGAGATATATCAAGATATTTAAAAGTTCCGAAGCCGCACCAACATAATAGAGATACAGAAACACCGTGGCCCCTCTCTTTGAGATAACTCTGCACTATTGCGAGCTGGAAATGCCACTTCCAGTTTAGCTGTGCAGAAGAAGAACAACAAGAAGAAGAAATATCTCGAAATATGTACGTTAGGCCCCTTCCCTTGAGATAAATCTGCAAATATCTCGGAAACGAAGCGAGCTATGGCAAAATGTTAAGAGACCTTTTTTGTAGAGAATTAAGTTTCCTACTTTTTATGTTCTATGTTATTTTTTGATCAGATGCGTAGTTCTCGAGATATACCAAGATATTTAAAAGTTCCGAAGCCGCACCAACATAATAGAGATACAGAAACAGCGTGGCCCCTCTCTTTGAGATAACTCTGCACTATTCCGAGCTGTAAATGCCACTTCCAGCTTAGCTGTGCAGAAGAAGAACAACAAGAAGAAGAAATATCTCGAAATATGTCCGTCAGGCCCCTTCCCTTGAGATATATCTGCAAATATCTCGGAAACGAAGCGAGCTATGGCAAAATGTTAAGAGACCTTTTTTGTAGAGAATTATGTTTCCTACAATTTATGTTCTATGATATTTTTTGATCAGAAGCGTAGTTCTCGAGATATATCGAGATATTTAAAAGTTCCGAAGCCGCACCAACATAATAGGGATACAGAAACACCGTGGCCCCTTTCTTTGAGATAACTCTGCACTAGTGCGAGCCGCAAATGCCACTTCCAGCTTAGCTGTGCAGAAGAAGAACAACAAGAAGAAGAAATATCTCGAAATATGTCCGTCAGGCCCCTTCCCTTGAGATAAATCTGCAAATATCTCGGAAACGAAGCGAGCTATGGCAGAATGTTAAGAGACGTTTTTTGTAGAGAATTATGTTTCCTACAATTTATGTTCTATGTTATTTTTTGATCAGAAGCGTAGTTCTCGAGATATATCGAGATATTTAAAAGTTCCGAAGCCGCACCAACATAATAGGGATACAGAAACACCGTGGCCCCTTTCTTTGAGATAACTCTGCACTAGTGCGAGCCGCAAATGCCACTTCCAGCTTAGCTGTGCAGAAGAAGAACAACAAGAAGAAGAAATATCTCGAAATATGTCCGTCAGGCCCCTTCCCTTGAGATAAATCTGCAAATATCTCGGAAACGAAGCGAGCTATGGCAAAATATTAAGAGACGTTTTTTGTAGAGAATCAAGTTTCCTACTTTTTATGTTCTATGATATTTTTTGATCAGATGCGTAGTTCTCGAGATATATCAAGATATTTAAAAGTTCCGAAGCCGCACCAACATAATAGAGATACAGAAACACCGTGGCCCCTTTCTTTGAGATAACTCTGCACTATTCCGAGCTGTAAATGCCACTTCCAGCTTAGCTGTGCAGAAGAAGAACAACAAGAAGAAGAAATATCTCGAAATATGTCCGTCAGGCCCCTTCCCTTGAGATATATCTGCAAATATCTCGGAAACGAAGTGAGCTATGGCAAAATGTTAAGAGACCATTTTTGTAGAGAATTATGTTTCCTACAATTTATGTTCTATGATATTTTTTGATCAGAAGCGTAGTTTTCGAGATATATCGAGATATTTAAAAGTTCCGAAGCCGCACCAACATAATAGAGATACAGAAACACCGTGGCCCCTTTCTTTGAGATAACTGTGCACTAGTGCGAGCCGCAAATGCCACTTCCAGCTTAGCTGTGCAGAAGAAGAACAACAAGAAGAAGAAATATCTCGAAATATGTCCGTCAGGCCCCTTCCCTTGAGATAAATCTGCAAATATCTCGGAAACGAAGAGAGCTATGGCAAAATGTTAAGAGACCTTTTTTGTAGAGAATTAAGTTTCCTACTTTTCATGTTCTATGATATTTTTTGATCAGATGCGTAGTTCTCGAGATATATCAAGATATTTAAAAGTTCCGAAGCCGCACCAACATAATAGAGATACAGAAACACCGTGGCCCCTATCTTTGAGATAACTCTGCACTATTGCGAGCTGTAAATGCCACTTCCAGCTTAGCTGTGCAGAAGAAGAACAACAAGAAGAAGAAGTATCTCGAAATATGTCCGTCAGGCCCCTTCCCTTGAGATATATCTGCAAATATCTCGGAAACGAAGCGAGCTATGGCAAAATGTTAAGAGACCTTTTTTGTAGAGAATTATGCTTCCTACAATTTATGTTGTATGATATTTTAGATCAGAAGCGTAGTTTTCGAGATATATCGAGATATTTAAAAGTTCCGAAGCCGCACCAACATAATAGAGATACAGAAACACCGTGGCCCCTTTCTTTGAGATAACTCTGCACTAGTGCGAGCCGCAAATGCCACTTCCAGCTTAGCTGTGCAGAAGAAGAACAACAAGAAGAAGAAATATCTCGAAATATGTCCGACAGGCCCCTTCCCTTGAGATAAATCTGCAAATATCTCGGAAACGAAGCGAGCTATGGCGAAATGTTAAGAGACCTTTTTTGTAGAGAATCAAGTTTCCTACGTTTTATCTTCTATGATATTTTTTGATCAGATGCGTAGTTCTCGAGATATATCAAGATATTTAAAAGTTCCGAAGCCGCACCAACATAATAGAAATACAGAAACACCGTGGCCCCTTTCTTTGAGATAACTCTGCACTATTGCGAGCTGCAAATGCCACTTCCAGCTTCGCTGTGCAGAAGAAGAACAACAAGAAGAAGAAATATCTCGAAATATGTCCGTCAGGCCCCTTAACTTGAGATATATCTGCAAATATCTCGGAAACGAAGCGAGCTATGGCAAAATGTTAAGAGACCTTTTTTGTCGAGAATTATGTTTCCTACAATTTATGTTCTATGATATTTTTTGATCAGAAGCGTAGTTTTCGAGATATATCGAGATATTTAAAAGTTCCGCAGCCGCACCAACATAATAGAGATACAGAAACACCGTGGCCCCTTTCTTTGAGATAACTCTGCACTATTGCGAGCTGGAAATGCCACTTCCAGTTTAGCTGTGCAGAAGAAGAACAACAAGAAGAAGAAATATCTCGAAATATGTCCGTTAGGCCCCTTCCCTTGAGATAAATCTGCAAATATCTCGGAAACGAAGCGAGCTATGGCAAAATGTTAAGAGACCTTTTTTGTAGAGAATTAAGTTTCTTACTTTTTATGTAGTATGATATTTTTTGATCAGATGCGTCGTTCTCGAGATATATCAAGATATTTAAAAGTTCCGAAGCCGCACCAACATAATAGAGATACAGAAACACCGTGGCCCCTTTCTTTAAGATAACTCTGCACTAGTGCGAGCCGCAAATGCCACTTCCAGCTTAGCTGTGCAGAAGAAGAACAACAAGAAGAAGAAATATCTCGAAATATGTCCGTCAGGCCCCTTCCCTTGAGATATATCTGCAAATATCTCGGAAACGAAGCGAGCTATGGCAAAATGTTGAGGGACCTTTTTTGTAGAGAATTATGCTTCCTACAATTTATGTTCTATGATATTTTTTGATCAGAAGCGTAGTTTTCGAGATATATCGAGATATTTAAAAGTTCCGAAGCCGCACCACCATAATAGAGATACAGAAACACCGTGGCCCCTTTCGTTGAGATAACTCTGCACTATTGCGAGCTGCAAATGCCACTTCCAGCTTAGCTGTGCAGGAGAAGAACAACAAGAAGAAGAAATATCTCGAAAAATGTCCGTCAGGCCCCTTCCCGTGAGATAAATCTGCAAATATCTCGGAAACGAAGCGAGCTATGGCAAAATGTTAAGAGACCTTATTTGTAGAGAATTAAGTTTCCTACTTTTTATGTTCTACGATATTTTTTGATCAGAAGCGTAGTTTTCGAGATATATCGAGATATTTAAAAGATCCGAAGCTGCACCAACATAATAGAGATACAGAAACACCGTGGCCCCTTTCTTTGAGATAACTCTGCACTAGTGCGAGCCGCAAATGCCGCTTCCAGCTTAGCTGTGCAGAAGAAGAACAACAAGAAGAAGAAATATCTCGAAATATGTCCGTCAGGCCCCTTCCCTTGAGATAAATCTGCAAATATCTCGGAAACGAAGCGAGCTATGGCAAAATGTTAAGCGACTTTATTTGTAGAGAATTAAGTTTCCTACTTTTTACGTTCTATGATATTTTTTAATCAGATGCGTAGTTCTCGAGATATATAAAGATATTTTATAGTTCCGAAGCCGCACCAACATAATAGAGATACAGAAACACCGTGGCCCCTTTCTTCGAGATAACTGTGCACTAGTGCGAGCCGCAAATGCCACTTCCAGCTTAGCTGTGCAGAAGAAGAGCAACAAGAAGAAGAAATATCTCGAAATATGTCCGTCAGGCCCCTTCCCTCGAGATAAATCTGCAAATATCTCGGAAACGAAGCGAGCTATGGCAAAATGTTAAGAGACCTTTTTTGTAGAGAATTAAGTTTCCTACTTTTTATGCTCTATGATATTTTTTGATCGGAGGCGTAGTTCTCGAGATATATCAAGATATTTAAAAAATCCGAAGCCGCACCAACATAATAGAGATACAGAAACACCGTGGCCCCTTTCTTTGAGATAACTCTGCACTATTCCGAGCTGCAAATGCCTCTTCCAGCTTAGCTGTGCAGAAGAAGAACAACAAGAAGAAGAAATATCTCGAAATATGTCCGTCAGGCCCCTTCCCTTGAGATAAATCTGCAAATATCTCGGAAACGAAGCGAGCCATGGCAAAATGTTAAGAGACCGCTTTTGTAGAGAATTAAGTTTCCTACTTTTTATGTTCTATGATATTTTTTGATCAGACGCGTAGTTCTCGAGATATATCAAGATATTTAAAAGTTCCGAAGCCGCACCAACATAATAGAGATACAGAAACACCGTGGCCCCTTTGTTTGAGATAACTCTGCACTATTGCGAGCTGCAAATGCCACTTCCAGCTTAGCTGTGCAGAAGAAGAACAACAAGAAGAAGAAATATCTCGAAATATGTCCGTCAGGCCCCTTCCCTTGAGATATATCTGCAAATATCTCGGAAACGAAGCGAGCTATGGCAAAATGTTAAGAGACCTTTTTTGTAGAGAATTAAGTTTCCTACTTTTTATGTTCTATGATATTTTTTGATCAGATGCGTAGTTCTCGAGATATATCAAGATATCTAAAAGTTCCGAAGCCGCACCAACATAATAGAGATACAGAAACACCGTGGCCCCTTTCTTCGAGATAACTCTGCACTATTGCGAGCTGCAAATGCCACTTCCAGCTTAGCTGTGCAGGAGAAGAACAACAAGAAGAAGAAATATCTCGAAAAATGTCCGTCAGGCCCCTTCCCTTGAGATAAATCTGCAAATATCTCGGAAACGAAGCGAGCTATGGCAAAATGTTAAGAGACCTTATTTGTAGAGAATTAAGTTTCCTACTTTTTATGTTCTATGATATTTTTTGATCAGAAGCGTAGTTTTCGAGATATATCGAGATATTTAAAAGATCCGAAGCTGCACCAACATAATAGAGATACAGAAACACCGTGGCCCCTTTCTTTGAGATAACTCTGCACTAGTGCGAGCCGCAAATGCCGCTTCCAGCTTAGCTGTGCAGAAGAAGAACAACAAGAAGAAGAAATATCTCGAAATATGTCCGTCAGGCCCCTTCCCTCGAGATAAATCTGCAAATATCTCGGAAACGAAGCGAGCTATGGCAAAATGTTAAGAGACCTTTTCTGTAGAGAATTAAGTTTCCTACTTTTTATGTTCTATGATATTTTTTGATCGGATGCGTAGTTCTCGAGATATATCAAGATATTTAAAAGCTCCGAAGCCGTACCAACATAATAGAGATACAGAAACACCGTGGCCCCATTCTTTGAGATAACTCTGCACTAGTGCGAGCCGCAAATGCCGCTTCCAGCTTAGCTGTGCAGAAGAAGAACAACAAGAAGAAGAAATATCTCGAAATATGTCCGTCAGGCCCCTTCCCTCGAGATAAATCTGCAAATATCTCGGAAACGAAGCGAGCTATGGCAAAATGTTAAGAGACCTTTTTTGTAGAGAATTAAGTTTCCTACTTTTTATGTTCTATGATATTTTTTGATCGGATGCGTAGTTCTCGAGATATATCAAGATATTTAAAAGTTCCGAAGCCGCACCAACATAATAGAGATACAGAAACACCGTGGCCCCTTTCTTTGAGATAACTCTGCACTATTGCGAGCTGCAAATGCCACTTCCAGCTTTGCTGTGCAGAAGAAGAACAACAAGAAGAAGAAATATCTGGAAATATGTCCGTCAGGCCCCTTCCCTTGAGATAAATCTGCAAATATCTCGGAAACGAAGCGAGCCATGGCAAAATGTTAAGAGACCGTTTTTGTAGAGAATTAAGTTTCCTACTTTTTATGTTCTATGATATTTTTTGATCAGACGCGTAGTTCTCGAGATATATCAAGATATTTAAAAGTTCCGAAGCCGCACCAACATAATAGAGATACAGAAACACCGTGGCCCCTTTGTGTGAGATAACTCTGCACTATTGCGAGCTGCAAATGCCACTTCCAGCTAAGCTGTGCAGAAGAAGAACAACAAGAAGAAGAAATATCTCGAAATATGTCCGTCAGGCCCCTTCCCTTGAGATAAATCTGCAAATATCTCGGAAACGAAGCGAGCTATGGCAAAATGTTAAGAGACCTTTTTTGTAGAGAATTATGTTTCCTACAATTTATGTTCTATGATATTTTTTGATCAGAAGCGTAGTTTTCGAGATATATCGAGATATTTAAAAGTTCCGAAGCCGCCCCAACATAATAGAGATAAAGAAACACCGTGGCCCCTTTCTTTGAGATAACTCTGCACTATTGCGAGCTCCAGATGCCACTTCCAGCTTAGCTGTGCAGAGGAAGAACAACAAGAAGAAAAAATATCTCGAAATATGTCCGTCAGGCCAGTTCCTTTGAGCTGAATCTGCAAATATCTCGGAAACGAAGCGAGCTATGGCAAAATGTTAAGAGACGTTTTTTATAGAGAATTATGTTTCCTACAATTTATGTTCTATGATATTTTTTGATCAGAAGCGTAGTTGTCGAGATATATCGAGATATTTAAAAGTTCCGAAGACGCACCAACATAATAGAGATACAGAAACACCGTGGCCCCTTTCTTTGAGATAACTCTGCGCTATTGCGAGCTGGAAATGCCACTTCCAGTTTAGCTGTGCAGAAGAAGAACAACAAGAAGAGGAAATATCTCGAAATATGTCCGTCAGGCCCCTTCCCTTGAGATATATCTGCAAATATCTCGGAAACGAAACGAGCTATGGCAAAATGTTAAGAGACCTTATTTGTAGAGAATTATGTTTCCTACAATTTATGTTCTATGATATGTTTTAATCAGAAGCGTAGTTTTCGAGATATATCGAGATATTTAAAAGATCCGAAGCCGCACCAACATAATAGAGATACAGAAACACCGTGGCCCCTTTCTTCGAGATAACTCTGCACTATTGCGAGCTGCAAATGCCACTTCCAGTTTAGCTGTGCAGAAGAAGAACAACAAGAAGAGGAAATATCTCGAAATATGTCCGTCAGGCCCCTTCCCTTGAGATATATCTGCAAATATCTCGGAAACGAAACGAGCTATGGCAAAATGTTAAGAGACCTTTTTTGTAGAGAATTATGTTTCCTACAATTTATGTTCTATGATATTTTTTGATCAGAAGCGTAGTTTTCGAGATATATCGAGATATTTAAAAGATCCGAAGCTGCACCAACATAATAGAGATACAGAAACACCGTGGCCCCTTTCTTTGAGATAACTCTGCACTAGTGCGAGCTGCAAATGCCGCTTCCAGCTTAGCTGTGCAGAAGAAGAACAACAAGAAGAAGAAATATCTCGAAATATGTCCGTCAGGCCCCTTCCCTCGAGATAAATCTGCAAATATCTCGGAAACGAAGCGAGCTATGGCAAAATGTTAAGAGACCTTTTTTGTAGAGAATTAAGTTTCCTACTTTTTATGTTCTATGATATTTTTTGATCGGATGCGTAGTTCTCGAGATATATCAAGATATTTAAAAGTTCCGAAGCCGCACCAACATAATAGAGATACAGAAACACCGTGGCCCCTTTCTATGAGATAGCTCTGCACTAGTGCGAGCCGCAAATGCCACTTCCAGCTTAGCTGTGCAGAAGAAGAACAAGAAGAAGAAGAAATATCTCGAAATATGTCCGTCAGGCCCCTTCCCTTGAGATAAATCTGCAAATATCTCGGAAACGAAGCGAGCTATGGCAAAATGTTAAGAGACCTTTTTTGTAGAGAATTAAGTTTCCTACTTTTTATGTTCTATGATATTTTTTGATCAGATGCGTAGTTCTCGAGATATATCAAGATATTTAAAAGTTCCGAAGCCGCACCAATATAATAGAGATGCAGAAACACCGTGGCCCCTTTCTTTGAGATAACTCTGCACTATTGCGAGCTGCAAATGCCACTTCCAGCTTAGCTGTGCAGAAGAAGAACAACAAGAAGAAGAAATATCTCGAAATATGTCCGTCAGGCCCCTTCCCTTGAGATATATCTGCAAATATCTCGGAAACGAAGCGAGCTATGGCAAAATGTTAAGAGACCTTTTTTGTAGAAAATTAAGTTTTCTACTTTTTATGTTCTATGATATTTTTTGATCAGAAGCGTAGTTTTCGAGATATATCGAGATATTTAAAAGATCCGAAGCTGCACCAACATAATAGAGATACAGAAACACCGTGGCCCCTTTCTTTGAGATAACTCTGCACTAGTGCGAGCCGCAAATGCCGCTTCCAGCTTAGCTGTGCAGAAGAAGAACAACAAGAAGAAGAAATATCTCGAAATATGTCCGTCAGGCCCCTTCCCTCGAGATAAATCTGCAAATATCTCGGAAACGAAACGAGCTATGGCAAAATCTTAAGAGACCTTTTTTGTAGAGAATTATGTTTCCTACAATTTATGTTCTATGATATTTTTTGATCAGAAGCGTAGTTTTCGAGATATATCGAGATATTTAAAAGTTCCGAAGCCGCACCAACATAATAGAGATACAGAAACACCGTGGCCCCTTTCTTTGAGATAACTCTGCACTAGTGCTAGCCGCAAAAGCCACTTCCAGCTTAGCTGTGCAGAAGAAGAACAACAAGAAGAAGAAATATCTCGAAATATGTCCGTCAGGCCCTTCCCTCGAGATAAATCTGCAAATATCTCGGAAACGAAGCGAGCTATGGCAAAATGTTAAGAGACCTTTTTTGTAGAGAATTCAGTTTCCTACTTTTTATGTTCTATGATATTTTTTGATCAGATGCGTAGTTCTCGAGATATATCAAGATATTTAAAAGTTCCGAAGCCGCACCAACATAATAGAGATACAGAAACACCGTGGCCCCTTTCGTTGAGATAACTCTGCACTAGTGCGAGGCGCAAATGCCACTTCCAGCTTAGCTGTGCAGAAGAAGAACAACAAGAAGAAGAAATATCTCGAAATATGTCCGTCAGGCCCCTTCCCTCGAGATAAATCTGCAAATATCTCGGAAACGAAGCGAGCTATGGCAAAATGTTAAGAGTCCTTTTTTGTAGAGAATTAAGTTTCCTACTTTTTATTTTCTATGATATTTTTTGATCAGATGCGTAGTTCTCGAGATATATCAAGATATTTAAAAGTTCCGAAGCCGCACCAACATAATAGAGATACAGAAACACCGTGGCCCCTTTCTTTGAGATAACTCTGCACTATTGCGAGCTGCAAATGCCACTTCCAGCTTTGCTGTGCAGAAGAAGAACAACAAGAAGAAGAAATATCTCGAAATATGTCCGTCAGGCCCCTTCCCTTGAGATATATCTGCAAATATCTCGGAAACGAAACGAGCTATGGCAAAATGTTAAGAGACCTTTTTTGTAGAGAATTATGTTTTCTACAATTTATGTTCTACGATATTTTTTGATCAGAAGCGTAGTTTTCGAGATATATCGAGATATTTAAAAGTTCCGAAGCCGCACCAACATAATAGAGATACAGAAACACCGTGGCCCCTTTCTTTGAGATAACTCTGCACTAGTTCGGGCCGCAAATGCCACTTCCAGCTTAGCTGTGCAGAAGAAGAACAACAAGAAGAAGAAATATCTCGAAATATGTCCGTCAGGCCCCTTCCCTTGAGATAAATCTGCATATATTTCGGAAACGAAGCGAGCTATGGCAAAATGTTAAGAGACCTTTTTTGTAGAGAATTAAGTTTTCTACTTTTTATGTTGTATGATATTTTTTGATCAGATGCGCTGTTCTCGAGATATATCAAGATATTTAAAAGTTCCGAAGCTGCACCAACATAGTAGAGGTACAGAAACACCGTGGCCTCTTTCTTTGAGATAACTCTGCACTATTGCGAGCTGCAAATGCCACTTCCAGCTTAGCTGTGCAGAAGAAGAACAACAAGAAGAAGAAATATCTCGAAATATGTCCGTCAGGCCCCTTCCCTTGAGATATATCTGCAAATATCTCGGAAACGAAACGAGCTATGGCAAAATCTTAAGAGACCTTTTTTGTAGAGAATTATGTTTCCTACAATTTATGTTCTATGATATTTTTTGATCAGAAGCGTAGTTTTCGAGATATATCGAGATATTTAAAAGTTCCGAAGTCGCACCAACATAATAGAGATACAGAAACACCGTGGCACCTTTCTTTGAGATAACTCTGCACTAGTGCTAGCCGCAAAAGCCACTTCCAGCTTAGCTGTGCAGAAGAAGAACAACAAGAAGAAGAAATATCTCGAAATATGTCCGTCAGGCCCCTTCCCTTGAGATAAATCTGCATATATCTCGGAAACGAAGCGAGCTATGGCAAAATGTTAAGAGACCTTTTTTGTAGAGAATTAAGTTTCCTACTTTTTATGTTCTATGATATTTTTTGATCAGATGCGTAGTTCTCGAGATATGTCAAGATATTTAAAAGTTCCGAAGCCGCACCAACATAATAGAGATACAGAAACACCGTGGCTCCTTTCTTTGAGATAACTCTGCACTATTGCGAGCTGGAAATGCCACTTCCAGTTTAGCTGTGCAGAAGAAGAACAACAAGAAGAAGAAATATCTCGAAATATGTCCGTCAGGCCCCTTCCCTTGAGATAAATCTGCAAATATCTCGGAAACGAAGCGAGCTATGGCAAAATGTTAAGAGACCTTTTTTGTAGAGAATTAAGTTTCCTACTTTTTATGTTCTATGATATTTTTTGATCAGATGCGTGGTTCTCGAGATATATCAAGATATTTAAAAGTTCCGAAGCCGCACCAACATAATAGAGATACAGGAACACCGTGGCCCCTTTCTTTGAGATAACTCTGCACTATTGCGAGCTGGAAATGCCACTTCCAGTTTAGCTGTGCAGAAGGAGAACAACAAGAAGAAGAAATATCTCGAAATATGTCCGTCAGGCCCCTTCCCTTGAGATATATCTGCAAATATCTCGGAAACGAAACGAGCTATGGCAAAATCTTAAGAGACCTTTTTTGTAGAGAATTATGTTTCCTACAATTTATGTTCTATGATATTTTTTGATCAGAAGCGTAGTTTTCGAGATATATCGAGATATTTAAAAGTTCCGAAGTCGCACCAACATAATAGAGATACAGAAACACCGTGGCACCTTTCTTTGAGATAACTCTGCACTAGTGCTAGCCGCAAAAGCCACTTCCAGCTTAGCTGTGCAGAAGAAGAACAACAAGAAGAAGAAATATCTCGAAATATGTCCGTCAGGCCCCTTCCCTCGAGATAAATCTGCAAATATCTCGGAAACGAAGCGAGCTATGGCAAAATGTTAAGAGACCTTTTTTGTAGAGAATTAAGTTTTCTACTTTTTATGTTGTATGATATTTTTTGATCAGATGCGCTGTTCTCGAGATATATCAAGATATTTAAAAGTTCCGAAGCTGCACCAACATAATAGAGGTACAGAAACACCGTGGCCTCTTTCTTTGAGATAACTCTGCACTATTGCGAGCTGCAAATGCCACTTCCAGCTTAGCTGTGCAGAAGAAGAACAACAAGAAGAAGAAATATCTCGAAATATGTCCGTCAGGCCCCTTCCCTTGAGATAAATCTGCAAATATCTCGCAAACGAAGCGAGCTATGGCAAAATGTTAAGAGACTTTATTTGTAGAGAATTAAGTTTCCTACTTTTTATGTTCTATGATATTTTTTGATCAGATGCGTAGTTCTCGAGATATATCAAGATATTTAAAAGTTCCGAAGCCGCACCAACATAATAGAGATACAGAAACACCGTGGCCCCTTTCTTTGAGATAACTCTGCGCTATTGCGAGCTGGAAACGCCACTTCCAGTTTAGCTGTGCAGAAGAAGAACAACAAGAAGAAGAAATATCTCGAAATATGTCCGTCAGGCCCCTTCCCTTGAGATATATCTGCAAATATCTCGGAAACGAAACGAGCTATGGCAAAATGTTAAGAGGCCTTTTTTGTAGAGAATTATGTTTCCTATAATTTATGTTCTATGATATTTTTTGATCAGAAGCGTAGTTTTCGAGATATATCGAGATATTTAAAAGTTCCGAAGCCGCACCAACATAATAGAGATACAGAAACACCGTGGCCCCTTTCCTTGAGATAACTCTGCACTATTGCGACCTGCAAATGCCACTTCCAGCTTAGCTGTGCAGAAGAAGAACAACAAGAAGAAGAAATATCTCGAAATATGTCCGTCAGGCCCCTTCCCTTGGGATAAATCTGCAAATATCTCGAAAACGAAGCTAGCTATGGCAAAATGTTAAGAGACCTTTTTTGTAGAGAATTAAGGTTCCTACATTTTATGTTGTATGATATTTTTTGATCAGATTCGTATTTCTCGAGATATATCAAGATATTTAAAAGTTCCGACGCCGCAGCAACATAATAGAGATACAGAAACACCGTGGCCCCATTCTTTGAGATAACTCTGCACTATTGCGACCTGCAAATGCCACTTCCAGCTTAGCTGTGCAGAAGAAGAACAACAAGAAGAAGAAATATCTCGAAATATGTCCGTCAGGCCCGTTCCCTTGAGATAAATCTGCAAATATCTCGGAAACGAAGCGAGCTATGGCAAAATGTTAAGAGACCTTTTTTGTAGAGAATTATGTTTCCTACAATTTACGTTCTCTGATATTTTTTGATCAGAAGCGTAGTTTTCGAGATATATCGAGATATATAAAAGGTCCGAAGCCGCACCAACATAATAGAGATACAGAAACACCGTGGCCTCTTTCTTTGAGATAACTCTGCACTATTGCGAGCTGCAAATGCCACTTCCATCTTAGCTGTGCAGAAGAGGAACAACAAGAAGAAGAAATATCTCGGAATATGTCCGTCAGGCCCCTTCCCTTGAGCTAAATCTGCAAATATCTCGGAAACGATGCCAGCTATGGGAAAATGTTAAGAGACCTTTTTTGTAGAGAATTAAGTTTCCTACTTTTTATGTTCAATGATATTTTTTGATCAGATGCGTAGTTCTCGAGATATATCAAGATATTTAAAAGTTCCGAAGCCGCACCAACATAATAGAGATACAGAAACACCGTGGCCTCTTCCTTTGAGATAACTCTGCACTATTGCGCGCTGCAAATGCCACTTCCAGGTTAGCTGTGCAGAAGAAGAACAACAAGAAGAAGAAATATCTCGAAATATGTCCGTCAGGCCCCTTCCCTTGAGATAAATCTGCAAATATCTCGGAAACGAAGCGAGCTATGGCAAAATGTTAAGAGACCTTTTTTGTAGAGAATTAAGTTTCCTACTTTTTATGTTCTATGATATTTTTTGATCAGAAGCGTAGTTTTCGAGATATATCGAGATATTTAAAAGTTCCGAAGCCGCACCAACATAATAGAGATACAGAAACACCGTGGCCCCTTTCTTTGGGATAACTCTGCACTATTGCGAGCTGGAAATGCCACTTCCAGTTTAGCTGTGCAGAAGAAGAACAACAAGAAGAAGAAATATCCCGAAATATGTCCGTCAGGACCCTTCCCTTGAGATAAATCTGCAAATATCTCGGAAACGAAGCGAGCTATGGCAAAACGTTAAGAAACCTTTTTTGTAGAGAATTATGTTTCCTACAATTTATGTTCTATGATATTTTTTGATCAGAAGCGTAGTTTTCGAGATATATCGAGATATTTAAAAGTGCCGAAGCCGCACCAACATAATAGAGATACAGAAACACCGTGGCCCCTTTCTTTGACATAACTCTGCACTATTGCGAGCTGCAAATGCCACTTCCAGCTTAGCTGTGAAGAAGAAGAACAACAAGAAGAAGAAATATCTTGGAATATGTCCGTCAGGCCCCTTCCCTTGAGCTAATCTGCAAATATCTCGGAAACGATGCCAGCTATGGGAAAATGTTAAGAGACCTTTTTTGTAGAGAATTAAGTTTCCTACTTTTTATGTTCTATGATATTTTTTGATCAGAAGCGTAGGTTTCGAGATATATCGAGATATTTCAAAGTTCCGAAGCCGCACCAACATAATAGAGATACAGAAACACCGTGGCCCCTTTCTTTGGGATAACTCTGCACTATTGCGAGCTGGAAATGCCACTTCCAGTTTAGCTGTGCAGAAGAAGAACAACAAGAAGAAGAAATATCCCGAAATATGTCCGTCAGGACCCTTCCCTTGGGATAAATCTGCAAATATCTCGGAAACGAAGCAAGCTATGGCAAAACGTTAAGAAACCTTTTTTGTAGAGAATTACGTTTCCTACAATTTATGTTCTATGATATTTTTTGATCAGAACCGTAGTTTTCGAGATATATCGAGATATTTAAATGTTCCGAAGCCGCACCAACATAATAGAGATACAGAAACACCGTGGCCCCTTTCTTTGAGATAACTCTGCACTATTGCGAGCTGCAAATGCCACTTCCAGCTTAGCTGTGAAGAAGAAGAACAACAAGAAGAAGAAATATCTCGAAATATGTCCGTTAGGCCCCTTCCCTTGAGATAAATATGCAAATATCTCGGAAACGAAGCTAGTTATGGCAAAATGTTAAGAGACCTTTTTTGTAGAGAATTAAGTTTCCTACTTTTTATCTTCTATGATATTTTTTGATCAGATGCGTAGTTCTCGAGATATATCAAGATATTTAAAAGTTCCGAAGCTGCACCAACATAATAGAGGTACAGAAACACCGTGGCCTCTTCCTTTGAGATAACTCTGCACTATTGCGAGCTGCAAATGCCACTTCCAGCTTAGCTGTGCAGAAGAAGAACAACAAGAAGGAGAAATATCTCGAAATATGTCCGTCAGGCCACTTCCCTTGAGATAAATCTGCAAATATCTCGGAAACGAAGCGAGCTATGGCAAAATGTTAAGAGACCTTTTTTGTAGAGAATTAAGTTTCCTACTTTTTATGTTCTATGATATTTTTTGATCAGATGCGTAGTTCTCGAGATATATCAAGAAATTTAAAAGTTCCGAAGCCGCACCAACATAATAGAGATACAGAAACACCGTGGCCTCTTTCTTTGAGATAAGTCTGCACTATTGCGCGCTGCAAATGCCACTTCCAGCTTAGCTGTGCAGAAGAAGAACAACAAGAGGAAGAAATATCTCGAAATATGTCCGTCAGGCCCCTTCCCTTGAGATAAATCTGCAAATATCTCGGAAACGAAGCGAGCTATGGCAAAACGTTAAGAAACCTTTTTTGTAGAGAATTATGTTTCCTACAATTTATGTTCTATGATATTTTTTGATCAGAAGCGTAGTTTTCGAGATATATCGAGATATTTAAAAGTTCCGAAGCCGCACCAACATAATAGAGATACAGAAACACCGTGGCCCCTTTCTTTGAGATAACTCTGCACTATTGCGAGCTGCAAATGCCACTTCCAGCTTAGCTGTGCAGAAGAAGAACAACAAGAAGAAGAAATATCTCGAAATATGTCCGTTAGGCCCCATCCCTTGAGATAAATCTGCAAATATCTCGGAAACGAAGCGAGCTATGGCAAAATGTTAAGAGACCTTTTTTGTAGAGAATTAAGTTTCCTACTTTTTATGTAGTATGATATTTTTTGATCAGATGCGTCGTTCTCGAGATATATCAAGATATTTAAAAGTTCCGAAGCCGCACCAACATAATAGAGATACAGAAACACCGTGGCCCCTTTCTTTAAGATAACTCTGCACTAGTGCGAGCCGCAAATGCCACTTCCAGCTTAGCTGTGCAGAAGAAGAACAACAAGAAGAAGAAATATCTCGAAATATGTCCGTCAGGCCCCTTCCCTTGAGATAAATCTGCAAATATCTCGGAAACGAAGCGAGCTATGGCAAAATGTTAAGAGACCTTTTTTGTAGAGAATTAAGTTTCCTACTTTTTATGTTCTATGATATTTTTTGATCAGATGCGTAGATCTCCAGATATATCAAGATATTTAAAAGTTCCGAAGCCGCACCAACATAATAGAGATACAGAAACACCGTGGCCCCTTTCTTTGAGATAACTCTGCACTATTGCGAGCTGCAAATGCCACTTCCAGCTTAGCTGTGCAGAAGAAGAACAACAAGAATAAGAAATATTTCGAAATATGTCCGTCAGACCTCTTCCCTTGAGATAAATCGGCAAATATCTCGGTAACGAAGCGAGCTACGGCAAAATGTTAACAGACCTTTTTTGTAGAAAATTAGGTTTCCTACTTTTTATGTTCTATGATATTTTTTGATCAGAAGCGTAGTTTTCGAGATATATCGAGATATTTAAAAGTTCCGAAGCCGCACCAACATAATAGAGATACAGAAACACCGTGGCCCATTTCTGTGAGATAACTCTGCACTTTTGCGAGCAGCAAATGCCAGTTCCAGCTTAGCTGTGCAGAAGAAGCACAACAAGATCAAGAAATATCTCGGAATATGTACGTCAGGCCCCTTCCCTTGAGCTAAATCTCCAAATATCTCGCAAACAATCCGAGCTATGGCAAAATGTTAAAAGACCTTTTTTGTGGAGAATTACGTTTCCTACCTTTTATGTTCTATGATATTTTTTGATCAGATGCGTAGTTCTCGAGATATATCAAGATATTTAAAAGTTCCGAAGCCGCACCAACATAATAGAGATACAGAAACACCGTGGCCTCTTTCTTTGAGATAAGTCTGCACTATTGCGCGCTGCAAATGCCACTTCCAGCTTAGCTGTGCAGAAGAAGAACAACAAGAGGAAGAAATATCTCGAAATATGTCCGTCAGGCCCCTTCCCTTGAGATAAATCTGCAAATATCTCGGAAACGAAGCGAGCTATGGCAAAACGTTAAGAAACCTTTTTTGTAGAGAATTATGTTTCCTACAATTTATGTTCTATGATATTTTTTGATCAGAAGCGTAGTTTTCGAGATATATCGAGATATTTAAAAGTTCCGAAGCCGCACCAACATAATAGAGATACAGAAACACCGTGGCCCCTTTCTTTGAGATAACTCTGCACTATTGCGAGCTGCAAATGCCACTTCCAGCTTAGCTGTGAAGAAGAAGAACAACAAGAAGAAGAAATATCTCGAAATATGTCCGTTAGGCCCCTTCCCTTGAGATAAATCTGCAAATATCTCGGAAACGAAGCGAGCTATGGCAAAATGTTAAGAGACCTTTTTTGTAGAGAATTAAGTTTCCTACTTTTTATCTTCTATGATATTTTTTGATCAGATGCGTAGTTCTCGAGATATATCAAGATATATAAAAGTTCCGAAGCTGCACCAACATAATAGAGGTACAGAAACACCGTGGCCTCTTCCTTTGAGATAACTCTGCACTATTGCGAGCTGCAAATGCCACTTCCAGCTTAGCTGTGCAGAAGAAGAACAACAAGAAGAAGAAATATCTCGAAATATGTCCGTTAGGCCCCATCCCTTGAGATAAATCTGCAAATATCTCGGAAACGAAGCGAGCTATGGCAAAATGTTAAGAGACCTTTTTTGTAGAGAATTAAGTTTCCTACTTTTTATGTAGTATGATATTTTTTGATCAGATGCGTCGTTCTCGAGATATATCAAGATATTTAAAAGTTCCGAAGCCGCACCAACATAATAGAGATACAGAAACACCGTGGCCCCTTTCTTTAAGATAACTCTGCACTAGTGCGAGCCGCAAATGCCACTTCCAGCTTAGCTGTGCAGAAGAAGAACAACAAGAAGAAGAAATATCTCGAAATATGTCCGTCAGGCCCCTTCCCTTGAGATAAATCTGCAAATATCTCGGAAACGAAGCGAGCTATGGCAAAATGTTAAGAGACCTTTTTTGTAGAGAATTAAGTTTCCTACTTTTTATGTTCTATGATATTTTTTGATCAGATGCGTAGATCTCCAGATATATCAAGATATTTAAAAGTTCCGAAGCCGCACCAACATAATAGAGATACAGAAACACCGTGGCCCCTTTCTTTGAGATAACTCTGCACTATTGCGAGCTGCAAATGCCACTTCCAGCTTAGCTGTGCAGAAGAAGAACAACAAGAAGAAGAAATATCTCGAAATATGTCCGTCAGGCCCCTTCCCTTGAGATAAATCTGCAAATATCTCGGAAACGAAGCGAGCTATGGCAAAATGTTAAGAGACCTTTTTTGTAGAGAATTAAGTTTTCCACTTTTTATGATCCATGATATTTTTTGATCAGATGCGTAGTTCTCGAGATATATCAAGATATTTAAAAGTTCCGAAGCTGCACCAACATAATAGAGGTACAGAAACACCGTGGCCTCTTCCTTTGAGATAACTCTGCACTATTGCGAGCTGCAAATGCCACTTCCAGCTTAGCTGTGCAGAAGAAGAACAACAAGAAGAAGAAATATCTCGAAATATGTCCGTCAGGCCCCTTCCCTTGAGATAAATCTGCAAATATCTCGGAAACGAAGCGAGCTATGGCAAAATGTTAAGAGACCTTTTTTGTAGAGAATTAAGTTTCCTACTTTTTATGTTCTATGATATTTTTTGATCAGATGCGTAGATCTCCAGATATATCAAGATATTTAAAAGTTCCGAAGCTGCACCAACATAATAGAGATACAGAAACACCGTGGCCCCTTTCTTTGAGATAACTCTGCACTATTGCGAGCTGCAAATGCCACTTCCAGCTTAGCTGTGCAGAAGAAGAACAACAAGAATAAGAAATATTTCGAAATATGTCCGTCAGGCCCCTTCCCTTGAGCTAAATCTGCAAATATCTCGCAAACAATCCGAGCTATGGCAAAATGTTAAAAGACCTTTTTTGTGGAGAATTACGTTTCCTACCTTTTATGTTCTATGATATTTTTTGATCAGATGCGTAGTTCTCGAGATATATCAAGATATTTAAAAGTTCCGAAGCCGCACCAACATAATAGAGATACAGAAACACCGTGGCCCCTTTCTTTGAGATAACTCTGCACTATTGCGAGCTGCAAATGCCACTTCCAGCTTAGCTGTGCAGAAGAAGAACAACAAGAAGAAGAAGTATCTCGAAATATGTCCGTCAGGCCCCTTCCCTTGAGATATATCTGCAAATATCTCGGAAACGAAGCGAGCTAAGGCAAAATGTTAAGAGACTTTATTTGTAGAGAATTAAGTTTCGTACTTCTTATGTTCTATGATATTTTTTGATCAGATGCGTAGTTCTCGAGATATATCAAGATATTTAAAAGTTCCGAAGCCGCACCAACATAATAGAGATACAGAAACACCGTGGACCCTTTCTTTGAGATAACTCTGCACTATTGCGAGCTGCAAATGCCACTTCCAGCTTAGCTGTGCAGAAGAAGAACAACAAGAAGAAGAAATATCTCGAAATATGTCCGTCAGGCCCCTTCCCTTGAGATAAATCTGCAAATATCTCCGAAACGAAGCGAGCTATGGCAGAATGTTAAGAGACCTTATTTGTAGAGAATTAAGTTTCCTACTTTTTATGTTCTATGATATTTTTTGATCAGATGCGTAGTTCTCGAGATATATCAAGATATTTAAAAGTTCCGAAGCCGCACCAACATAATAGAGATACAGAAACACCGTGGCCCCTTTCTTTGAGATAACTCTGCACTATTGCGAGCTGGAAATGCCACTTCCAGTTTAGCTGTGCAGAAGAAGAACAACAAGAAGAAGAAATATCTCGAAATATGTCCGTCAGGCCCCTTCCCTTGAGATAAATCAGCAAATATCTCGGAAACGAAGCGAGCTATGGCAAAATGTTAAGAGACCTTTTTTGTAGAGAATTATGTCTCCTACAAGCTATGTTCTATGATATTTTTTTATCAGAAGCGTAGTTTTCGAGATATATCGAGATATTTAAAAGTTCCGAAGCCGCACCAACATAATAGAGATACAGAAACACCGTGGCCCCTTTCTTTGAGATAACTCTGCACTAGTGCGGGCCGCAAATGCCACTTCCAGCTTAGCTGTGCAGAAGAAGAACAACAAGAAGAAGAAATATCTCCAAATATGTCCCTCAGGCCCCTTCCCTTGATATAAATCTGCAAATATCTCGGAAACGAAGCGAGCTAAGGCAAAATGTTAAGAGACTTTATTTGTAGAGAATTAAGTTTCCTACTTTTTATGTTCTATGATATTTTTTGATCAGATGCGTAGTTCTCGAGATATATCAAGATATTTAAAAGTTCCGAAGCCGCACCAACATAATAGAGATACAGAAACACCGTGGCCCCTTTCTTTGAGATAACTCTGCACTATTGCGAGCTGGAAATGCCACTTCCAGTTTAGCTGTGCAGAAGAAGAACAACAAGAAGAAGAAATATCTCGAAATATGTCCGTCAGGCCCCTTCCCTTGAGATAAATCAGCAAATATCTCGGAAACGAAGCGAGCTATGGCATAATGTTAAGAGACCTTTTTTGTAGAGAATTATGTTTCCTACTTTTTATGTTCTATGATATTTTTTGATCCGATGCGTAGTTCTCGAGATATATCAAGATATTTAAAAGTTCCGAAGCCGCACCAACATAATAGAGATACAGAAACACCGTGGCCCCTTTCTTTGAGATAACTCTGCACTAGTGCGGGCCGCAAATGCCACTTCCAGCTTAGCTGTGCAGAAGAAGAACAACAAGAAGAAGAAATATCTCCAAATATGTCCCTCAGGCCCCTTCCCTTGATATAAATCTGCAAATATCTCGGAAACGAAGCGAGCTAAGGCAAAATGTTAAGAGACTTTATTTGTAGAGAATTAAGTTTCGTACTTCTTATGTTCTATGATATTTTTTGATCAGATGCGTAGTTCTCGAGATATATCAAGATATTTAAAAGTTCCGAAGCCGCACAAACATAATAGAGATACAGAAACACCGTGGACCCTTTCTTTGAGATAACTCTGCACTATTGCGAGCTGCAAATGCCACTTCCAGCTTAGCTGTGCAGAAGAAGAACAACAAGAAGAAGAAATATCTCGAAATATGTCCGTCAGGCCCCTTCCCTTGAGATAAATCTGCAAATATCTCCGAAACGAAGCGAGCTATGGCAAAATGTTAAGAGACCTTATTTGTAGAGAATTAAGTTTCCTACTTTTTATGTTCTATGATATTTTTTGATCAAATGCGTAGTTCTCGAGATATATCAAGATATTTAAAAGTTCCGAAGCCGCACCAACATAATAGAGATACAGAAACACCGTGGCCCCTTTCTTTGAGATAACTCTGCACTATTGCGAGCTGGAAATGCCACTTCCAGTTTAGCTGTGCAGAAGAAGAACAACAAGAAGAAGAAATATCTCGAAATATGTCCGTCAGGCCCCTTCCCTTGAGATAAATCAGCAAATATCTCGGAAACGAAGCGAGCTATGGCAAAATGTTAAGAGACCTTTTTTGTAGAGAATTATGTCTCCTACAAGCTATGTTCTATGATATTTTTTTATCAGAAGCGCAGTTTTCGAGATATATCGAGATATTTAAAAGTTCCGAAGCCGCACCAACATAATAGAGATACAGAAACACCGTGGCCCCTTTCTTTGAGATAACTCTGCACTAGTGCGGGCCGCAAATGCCACTTCCAGCTTAGCTGTGCAGAAGAAGAACAACAAGAAGAAATATCTCGAAATATGTCCGTCAGGCCCCTTCCCTTGAGATAAATCTGCAAATATCTCCGAAACGAAGCGAGCTATGGCAAAATGTTAAGAGACCTTATTTGTAGAGAATTAAGTTTCCTACTTTTTATGTTCTATGATATTTTTTGATCAAATGCGTAGTTCTCGAGATATATCAAGATATTTAAAAGTTCCGAAGCCGCACCAACATAATAGAGATACAGAAACACCGTGGCCCCTTTCTTTGAGATAACTCTGCACTATTGCGAGCTGGAAATGCCACTTCCAGTTTAGCTGTGCAGAAGAAGAACAACAAGAAGAAGAAATATCTCGAAATATGTCCGTCAGGCCCCTTCCCTTGAGATAAATCAGCAAATATCTCGGAAACGAAGCGAGCTATGGCAAAATGTTAAGAGACCTTTTTTGTAGAGAATTATGTCTCCTACAAGCTATGTTCTATGATATTTTTTTATCAGAAGCGCAGTTTTCGAGATATATCGAGATATTTAAAAGTTCCGAAGCCGCACCAACATAATAGAGATACAGAAACACCGTGGCCCCTTTCTTTGAGATAACTCTGCACTAGTGCGGGCCGCAAATGCCACTTCCAGCTTAGCTGTGCAGAAGAAGAACAACAAGAAGAAGAAATATCTCGAAATATGTCCGTCAGGCCCCTTCCCTCGAGATAAATCTGCAAATATCTCGGAAACGAAGCGAGCTATGGCAAAATGTTAAGAGACCTTTTTTGTAGAGAATTAAGTTTTCTACTTTTTATGTTGTATGATATTTTTTGATCAGATGCGCTGTTCTCGAGATATATCAAGATATTTAAAAGTTCCGAAGCTGCACCAACATAATAGAGGTACAGAAACACCGTGGCCTCTTTCTTTGAGATAACTCTGCACTATTGCGAGCTGCAAATGCCACTTCCAGCTTAGCTGTGCAGAAGAAGAACAACAAGAAGAAGAAATATCTCGAAATATGTCCGTCAGGCCCCTTCCCTTGAGATAAATCTGCAAATATCTCGCAAACGAAGCGAGCTATGGCAAAATGTTAAGAGACTTTATTTGTAGAGAATTAAGTTTCCTACTTTTTATGTTCTATGATATTTTTTGATCAGATGCGTAGTTCTCGAGATATATCAAGATATTTAAAAGTTCCGAAGCCGCACCAACATAATAGAGATACAGAAACACCGTGGCCCCTTTCTTTGAGATAACTCTGCGCTATTGCGAGCTGGAAACGCCACTTCCAGTTTAGCTGTGCAGAAGAAGAACAACAAGAAGAAGAAATATCTCGAAATATGTCCGTCAGGCCCCTTCCCTTGAGATATATCTGCAAATATCTCGGAAACGAAACGAGCTATGGCAAAATGTTAAGAGGCCTTTTTTGTAGAGAATTATGTTTCCTATAATTTATGTTCTATGATATTTTTTGATCAGAAGCGTAGTTTTCGAGATATATCGAGATATTTAAAAGTTCCGAAGCCGCACCAACATAATAGAGATACAGAAACACCGTGGCCCCTTTCTTTGAGATAACTCTGCGCTATTGCGAGCTGGAAACGCCACTTCCAGTTTAGCTGTGCAGAAGAAGAACAACAAGAAGAAGAAATATCTCGAAATATGTCCGTCAGGCCCCTTCCCTTGAGATAAATCTGCAAATATCTCGAAAACGAAGCTAGCTATGGCAAAATGTTAAGAGACCTTTTTTGTAGAGAATTAAGGTTCCTACATTTTATGTTGTATGATATTTTTTGATCAGATTCGTATTTCTCGAGATATATCAAGATATTTAAAAGTTCCGACGCCGCAGCAACATAATAGAGATACAGAAACACCGTGGCCCCATTCTTTGAGATAACTCTGCACTATTGCGACCTGCAAATGCCACTTCCAGCTTAGCTGTGCAGAAGAAGAACAACAAGAAGAAGAAATATCTCGAAATATGTCCGTCAGGCCCGTTCCCTTGAGATAAATCTGCAAATATCTCGGAAACGAAGCGAGCTATGGCAAAATGTTAAGAGACCTTTTTTGTAGAGAATTATGTTTCCTACAATTTACGTTCTCTGATATTTTTTGATCAGAAGCGTAGTTTTCGAGATATATCGAGATATATAAAAGGTCCGAAGCCGCACCAACATAATAGAGATACAGAAACACCGTGGCCTCTTTCTTTGAGATAACTCTGCACTATTGCGAGCTGCAAATGCCACTTCCATCTTAGCTGTGCAGAAGAGGAACAACAAGAAGAAGAAATATCTCGGAATATGTCCGTCAGGCCCCTTCCCTTGAGCTAAATCTGCAAATATCTCGGAAACGATGCCAGCTATGGGAAAATGTTAAGAGACCTTTTTTGTAGAGAATTAAGTTTCCTACTTTTTATGTTCAATGATATTTTTTGATCAGATGCGTAGTTCTCGAGATATATCAAGATATTTAAAAGTTCCGAAGCCGCACCAACATAATAGAGATACAGAAACACCGTGGCCTCTTCCTTTGAGATAACTCTGCACTATTGCGCGCTGCAAATGCCACTTCCAGGTTAGCTGTGCAGAAGAAGAACAACAAGAAGAAGAAATATCTCGAAATATGTCCGTCAGGCCCCTTCCCTTGAGATAAATCTGCAAATATCTCGGAAACGAAGCGAGCTATGGCAAAATGTTAAGAGACCTTTTTTGTAGAGAATTAAGTTTCCTACTTTTTATGTTCTATGATATTTTTTGATCAGAAGCGTAGTTTTCGAGATATATCGAGATATTTAAAAGTTCCGAAGCCGCACCAACATAATAGAGATACAGAAACACCGTGGCCCCTTTCTTTGGGATAACTCTGCACTATTGCGAGCTGGAAATGCCACTTCCAGTTTAGCTGTGCAGAAGAAGAACAACAAGAAGAAGAAATATCCCGAAATATGTCCGTCAGGACCCTTCCCTTGAGATAAATCTGCAAATATCTCGGAAACGAAGCGAGCTATGGCAAAACGTTAAGAAACCTTTTTTGTAGAGAATTATGTTTCCTACAATTTATGTTCTATGATATTTTTTGATCAGAAGCGTAGTTTTCGAGATATATCGAGATATTTAAAAGTGCCGAAGCCGCACCAACATAATAGAGATACAGAAACACCGTGGCCCCTTTCTTTGACATAACTCTGCACTATTGCGAGCTGCAAATGCCACTTCCAGCTTAGCTGTGAAGAAGAAGAACAACAAGAAGAAGAAATATCTTGGAATATGTCCGTCAGGCCCCTTCCCTTGAGCTAATCTGCAAATATCTCGGAAACGATGCCAGCTATGGGAAAATGTTAAGAGACCTTTTTTGTAGAGAATTAAGTTTCCTACTTTTTATGTTCTATGATATTTTTTGATCAGAAGCGTAGGTTTCGAGATATATCGAGATATTTCAAAGTTCCGAAGCCGCACCAACATAATAGAGATACAGAAACACCGTGGCCCCTTTCTTTGGGATAACTCTGCACTATTGCGAGCTGGAAATGCCACTTCCAGTTTAGCTGTGCAGAAGAAGAACAACAAGAAGAAGAAATATCCCGAAATATGTCCGTCAGGACCCTTCCCTTGGGATAAATCTGCAAATATCTCGGAAACGAAGCAAGCTATGGCAAAACGTTAAGAAACCTTTTTTGTAGAGAATTACGTTTCCTACAATTTATGTTCTATGATATTTTTTGAACAGAACCGTAGTTTTCGAGATATATCGAGATATTTAAATGTTCCGAAGCCGCACCAACATAATAGAGATACAGAAACACCGTGGCCCCTTTCTTTGAGATAACTCTGCACTATTGCGAGCTGCAAATGCCACTTCCAGCTTAGCTGTGAAGAAGAAGAACAACAAGAAGAAGAAATATCTCGAAATATGTCCGTCAGGCCCCTTCCCTTGAGATAAATCTGCAAATATCTCGGAAACGAAGCGAGCTATGGCAAAATGTTAAGAGACCTTTTTTGTAGAGAATTAAGTTTCCTACTTTTTATGTTCTATGATATTTTTTGATCAGATGCGTAGATCTCCAGATATATCAAGATATTTAAAAGTTCCGAAGCCGCACCAACATAATAGAGATACAGAAACACCGTGGCCCCTTTCTTTGAGATAACTCTGCACTATTGCGAGCTGCAAATGCCACTTCCAGCTTAGCTGTGCAGAAGAAGAACAACAAGAAGAAGAAATATCTCGAAATATGTCCGTCAGGCCCCTTCCCTTGAGATAAATCTGCAAATATCTCGGAAACGAAGCGAGCTATGGCAAAATGTTAAGAGACCTTTTTTGTAGAGAATTAAGTTTTCCACTTTTTATGATCCATGATATTTTTTGATCAGATGCGTAGTTCTCGAGATATATCAAGATATTTAAAAGTTCCGAAGCTGCACCAACATAATAGAGGTACAGAAACACCGTGGCCTCTTCCTTTGAGATAACTCTGCACTATTGCGAGCTGCAAATGCCACTTCCAGCTTAGCTGTGCAGAAGAAGAACAACAAGAAGAAGAAATATCTCGAAATATGTCCGTCAGGCCCCTTCCCTTGAGATAAATCTGCAAATATCTCGGAAACGAAGCGAGCTATGGCAAAATGTTAAGAGACCTTTTTTGTAGAGAATTAAGTTTCCTACTTTTTATGTTCTATGATATTTTTTGATCAGATGCGTAGATCTCCAGATATATCAAGATATTTAAAAGTTCCGAAGCTGCACCAACATAATAGAGATACAGAAACACCGTGGCCCCTTTCTTTGAGATAACTCTGCACTATTGCGAGCTGCAAATGCCACTTCCAGCTTAGCTGTGCAGAAGAAGAACAACAAGAATAAGAAATATTTCGAAATATGTCCGTCAGACCTCTTCCCTTGAGATAAATCGGCAAATATCTCGGTAACGAAGCGAGCTACGGCAAAATGTTAACAGACCTTTTTTGTAGAAAATTAGGTTTCCTACTTTTTATGTTCTATGATATTTTTTGATCAGAAGCGTAGTTTTCGAGATATATCGAGATATTTAAAAGTTCCGAAGCCGCACCAACATAATAGAGATACAGAAACACCGTGGCCCATTTCTGTGAGATAACTCTGCACTTTTGCGAGCAGCAAATGCCAGTTCCAGCTTAGCTGTGCAGAAGAAGCACAACAAGATCAAGAAATATCTCGGAATATGTACGTCAGGCCCCTTCCCTTGAGCTAAATCTCCAAATATCTCGCAAACAATCCGAGCTATGGCAAAATGTTAAAAGACCTTTTTTGTGGAGAATTACGTTTCCTACCTTTTATGTTCTATGATATTTTTTGATCAGATGCGTAGTTCTCGAGATATATCAAGATATTTAAAAGTTCCGAAGCCGCACCAACATAATAGAGATACAGAAACACCGTGGCCTCTTTCTTTGAGATAAGTCTGCACTATTGCGCGCTGCAAATGCCACTTCCAGCTTAGCTGTGCAGAAGAAGAACAACAAGAGGAAGAAATATCTCGAAATATGTCCGTCAGGCCCCTTCCCTTGAGATAAATCTGCAAATATCTCGGAAACGAAGCGAGCTATGGCAAAACGTTAAGAAACCTTTTTTGTAGGGAATTATGTTTCCTACAATTTATGTTCTATGATATTTTTTGATCAGAAGCGTAGTTTTCGAGATATATCGAGATATTTAAAAGTTCCGAAGCCGCACCAACATAATAGAGATACAGAAACACCGTGGCCCCTTTCTTTGAGATAACTCTGCACTATTGCGAGCTGCAAATGCCACTTCCAGCTTAGCTGTGAAGAAGAAGAACAACAAGAAGAAGAAATATCTCGAAATATGTCCGTTAGGCCCCTTCCCTTGAGATAAATCTGCAAATATCTCGGAAACGAAGCGAGCTATGGCAAAATGTTAAGAGACCTTTTTTGTAGAGAATTAAGTTTCCTACTTTTTATCTTCTATGATATTTTTTGATCAGATGCGTAGTTCTCGAGATATATCAAGATATATAAAAGTTCCGAAGCTGCACCAACATAATAGAGGTACAGAAACACCGTGGCCTCTTCCTTTGAGATAACTCTGCACTATTGCGAGCTGCAAATGCCACTTCCAGCTTAGCTGTGCAGAAGAAGAACAACAAGAAGAAGAAATATCTCGAAATATGTCCGTTAGGCCCCATCCCTTGAGATAAATCTGCAAATATCTCGGAAACGAAGCGAGCTATGGCAAAATGTTAAGAGACCTTTTTTGTAGAGAATTAAGTTTCCTACTTTTTATGTTCTATGATATTTTTTGATCAGATGCGTAGATCTCCAGATATATCAAGATATTTAAAAGTTCCGAAGCCGCACCAACATAATAGAGATACAGAAACACCGTGGCCCCTTTCTTTGAGATAACTCTGCACTATTGCGAGCTGCAAATGCCACTTCCAGCTTAGCTGTGCAGAAGAAGAACAACAAGAAGAAGAAATATCTCGAAATATGTCCGTCAGGCCCCTTCCCTTGAGATAAATCTGCAAATATCTCGGAAACGAAGCGAGCTATGGCAAAATGTTAAGAGACCTTTTTTGTAGAGAATTAAGTTTTCCACTTTTTATGATCCATGATATTTTTTGATCAGATGCGTAGTTCTCGAGATATATCAAGATATTTAAAAGTTCCGAAGCTGCACCAACATAATAGAGGTACAGAAACACCGTGGCCTCTTCCTTTGAGATAACTCTGCACTATTGCGAGCTGCAAATGCCACTTCCAGCTTAGCTGTGCAGAAGAAGAACAACAAGAAGAAGAAATATCTCGAAATATGTCCGTCAGGCCCCTTCCCTTGAGATAAATCTGCAAATATCTCGGAAACGAAGCGAGCTATGGCAAAATGTTAAGAGACCTTTTTTGTAGAGAATTAAGTTTCCTACTTTTTATGTTCTATGATATTTTTTGATCAGATGCGTAGATCTCCAGATATATCAAGATATTTAAAAGTTCCGAAGCTGCACCAACATAATAGAGATACAGAAACACCGTGGCCCCTTTCTTTGAGATAACTCTGCACTATTGCGAGCTGCAAATGCCACTTCCAGCTTAGCTGTGCAGAAGAAGAACAACAAGAATAAGAAATATCTCGAAATATGTCCGTCAGGCCCGTTCCCTTGAGATAAATCTGCAAATATCTCGGAAACGAAGCGAGCTATGGCAAAATGTTAAGAGGCCTTTTTTGTAGAGAATTATGTTTCCTATAATTTATGTTCTATGATATTTTTTGATCAGAAGCGTAGTTTTCGAGATATATCGAGATATTTAAAAGTTCCGAAGCCGCACCAACATAATAGAGATACAGAAACACCGTGGCCCCTTTCTTTGAGATAACTCTGCGCTATTGCGAGCTGGAAACGCCACTTCCAGTTTAGCTGTGCAGAAGAAGAACAACAAGAAGAAGAAATATCTCGAAATATGTCCGTCAGGCCCCTTCCCTTGAGATAAATCTGCAAATATCTCGAAAACGAAGCTAGCTATGGCAAAATGTTAAGAGACCTTTTTTGTAGAGAATTAAGGTTCCTACATTTTATGTTGTATGATATTTTTTGATCAGATTCGTATTTCTCGAGATATATCAAGATATTTAAAAGTTCCGACGCCGCAGCAACATAATAGAGATACAGAAACACCGTGGCCCCATTCTTTGAGATAACTCTGCACTATTGCGACCTGCAAATGCCACTTCCAGCTTAGCTGTGCAGAAGAAGAACAACAAGAAGAAGAAATATCTCGAAATATGTCCGTCAGGCCCGTTCCCTTGAGATAAATCTGCAAATATCTCGGAAACGAAGCGAGCTATGGCAAAATGTTAAGAGACCTTTTTTGTAGAGAATTATGTTTCCTACAATTTACGTTCTCTGATATTTTTTGATCAGAAGCGTAGTTTTCGAGATATATCGAGATATATAAAAGGTCCGAAGCCGCACCAACATAATAGAGATACAGAAACACCGTGGCCTCTTTCTTTGAGATAACTCTGCACTATTGCGAGCTGCAAATGCCACTTCCATCTTAGCTGTGCAGAAGAGGAACAACAAGAAGAAGAAATATCTCGGAATATGTCCGTCAGGCCCCTTCCCTTGAGCTAAATCTGCAAATATCTCGGAAACGATGCCAGCTATGGGAAAATGTTAAGAGACCTTTTTTGTAGAGAATTAAGTTTCCTACTTTTTATGTTCAATGATATTTTTTGATCAGATGCGTAGTTCTCGAGATATATCAAGATATTTAAAAGTTCCGAAGCCGCACCAACATAATAGAGATACAGAAACACCGTGGCCTCTTCCTTTGAGATAACTCTGCACTATTGCGCGCTGCAAATGCCACTTCCAGGTTAGCTGTGCAGAAGAAGAACAACAAGAAGAAGAAATATCTCGAAATATGTCCGTCAGGCCCCTTCCCTTGAGATAAATCTGCAAATATCTCGGAAACGAAGCGAGCTATGGCAAAATGTTAAGAGACCTTTTTTGTAGAGAATTAAGTTTCCTACTTTTTATGTTCTATGATATTTTTTGATCAGAAGCGTAGTTTTCGAGATATATCGAGATATTTAAAAGTTCCGAAGCCGCACCAACATAATAGAGATACAGAAACACCGTGGCCCCTTTCTTTGGGATAACTCTGCACTATTGCGAGCTGGAAATGCCACTTCCAGTTTAGCTGTGCAGAAGAAGAACAACAAGAAGAAGAAATATCCCGAAATATGTCCGTCAGGACCCTTCCCTTGAGATAAATCTGCAAATATCTCGGAAACGAAGCGAGCTATGGCAAAACGTTAAGAAACCTTTTTTGTAGAGAATTATGTTTCCTACAATTTATGTTCTATGATATTTTTTGATCAGAAGCGTAGTTTTCGAGATATATCGAGATATTTAAAAGTGCCGAAGCCGCACCAACATAATAGAGATACAGAAACACCGTGGCCCCTTTCTTTGACATAACTCTGCACTATTGCGAGCTGCAAATGCCACTTCCAGCTTAGCTGTGAAGAAGAAGAACAACAAGAAGAAGAAATATCTTGGAATATGTCCGTCAGGCCCCTTCCCTTGAGCTAATCTGCAAATATCTCGGAAACGATGCCAGCTATGGGAAAATGTTAAGAGACCTTTTTTGTAGAGAATTAAGTTTCCTACTTTTTATGTTCTATGATATTTTTTGATCAGAAGCGTAGGTTTCGAGATATATCGAGATATTTCAAAGTTCCGAAGCCGCACCAACATAATAGAGATACAGAAACACCGTGGCCCCTTTCTTTGGGATAACTCTGCACTATTGCGAGCTGGAAATGCCACTTCCAGTTTAGCTGTGCAGAAGAAGAACAACAAGAAGAAGAAATATCCCGAAATATGTCCGTCAGGACCCTTCCCTTGGGATAAATCTGCAAATATCTCGGAAACGAAGCAAGCTATGGCAAAACGTTAAGAAACCTTTTTTGTAGAGAATTACGTTTCCTACAATTTATGTTCTATGATATTTTTTGATCAGAACCGTAGTTTTCGAGATATATCGAGATATTTAAATGTTCCGAAGCCGCACCAACATAATAGAGATACAGAAACACCGTGGCCCCTTTCTTTGAGATAACTCTGCACTATTGCGAGCTGCAAATGCCACTTCCAGCTTAGCTGTGAAGAAGAAGAACAACAAGAAGAAGAAATATCTCGAAATATGTCCGTCAGGCCCCTTCCCTTGAGATAAATCTGCAAATATCTCGGAAACGAAGCGAGCTATGGCAAAATGTTAAGAGACCTTTTTTGTAGAGAATTAAGTTTCCTACTTTTTATGTTCTATGATATTTTTTGATCAGATGCGTAGATCTCCAGATATATCAAGATATTTAAAAGTTCCGAAGCCGCACCAACATAATAGAGATACAGAAACACCGTGGCCCCTTTCTTTGAGATAACTCTGCACTATTGCGAGCTGCAAATGCCACTTCCAGCTTAGCTGTGCAGAAGAAGAACAACAAGAAGAAGAAATATCTCGAAATATGTCCGTCAGGCCCCTTCCCTTGAGATAAATCTGCAAATATCTCGGAAACGAAGCGAGCTATGGCAAAATGTTAAGAGACCTTTTTTGTAGAGAATTAAGTTTTCCACTTTTTATGATCCATGATATTTTTTGATCAGATGCGTAGTTCTCGAGATATATCAAGATATTTAAAAGTTCCGAAGCTGCACCAACATAATAGAGGTACAGAAACACCGTGGCCTCTTCCTTTGAGATAACTCTGCACTATTGCGAGCTGCAAATGCCACTTCCAGCTTAGCTGTGCAGAAGAAGAACAACAAGAAGAAGAAATATCTCGAAATATGTCCGTCAGGCCCCTTCCCTTGAGATAAATCTGCAAATATCTCGGAAACGAAGCGAGCTATGGCAAAATGTTAAGAGACCTTTTTTGTAGAGAATTAAGTTTCCTACTTTTTATGTTCTATGATATTTTTTGATCAGATGCGTAGATCTCCAGATATATCAAGATATTTAAAAGTTCCGAAGCTGCACCAACATAATAGAGATACAGAAACACCGTGGCCCCTTTCTTTGAGATAACTCTGCACTATTGCGAGCTGCAAATGCCACTTCCAGCTTAGCTGTGCAGAAGAAGAACAACAAGAATAAGAAATATTTCGAAATATGTCCGTCAGACCTCTTCCCTTGAGATAAATCGGCAAATATCTCGGTAACGAAGCGAGCTACGGCAAAATGTTAACAGACCTTTTTTGTAGAAAATTAGGTTTCCTACTTTTTATGTTCTATGATATTTTTTGATCAGAAGCGTAGTTTTCGAGATATATCGAGATATTTAAAAGTTCCGAAGCCGCACCAACATAATAGAGATACAGAAACACCGTGGCCCATTTCTGTGAGATAACTCTGCACTTTTGCGAGCAGCAAATGCCAGTTCCAGCTTAGCTGTGCAGAAGAAGCACAACAAGATCAAGAAATATCTCGGAATATGTACGTCAGGCCCCTTCCCTTGAGCTAAATCTCCAAATATCTCGCAAACAATCCGAGCTATGGCAAAATGTTAAAAGACCTTTTTTGTGGAGAATTACGTTTCCTACCTTTTATGTTCTATGATATTTTTTGATCAGATGCGTAGTTCTCGAGATATATCAAGATATTTAAAAGTTCCGAAGCCGCACCAACATAATAGAGATACAGAAACACCGTGGCCTCTTTCTTTGAGATAAGTCTGCACTATTGCGCGCTGCAAATGCCACTTCCAGCTTAGCTGTGCAGAAGAAGAACAACAAGAGGAAGAAATATCTCGAAATATGTCCGTCAGGCCCCTTCCCTTGAGATAAATCTGCAAATATCTCGGAAACGAAGCGAGCTATGGCAAAACGTTAAGAAACCTTTTTTGTAGGGAATTATGTTTCCTACAATTTATGTTCTATGATATTTTTTGATCAGAAGCGTAGTTTTCGAGATATATCGAGATATTTAAAAGTTCCGAAGCCGCACCAACATAATAGAGATACAGAAACACCGTGGCCCCTTTCTTTGAGATAACTCTGCACTATTGCGAGCTGCAAATGCCACTTCCAGCTTAGCTGTGAAGAAGAAGAACAACAAGAAGAAGAAATATCTCGAAATATGTCCGTTAGGCCCCTTCCCTTGAGATAAATCTGCAAATATCTCGGAAACGAAGCGAGCTATGGCAAAATGTTAAGAGACCTTTTTTGTAGAGAATTAAGTTTCCTACTTTTTATCTTCTATGATATTTTTTGATCAGATGCGTAGTTCTCGAGATATATCAAGATATATAAAAGTTCCGAAGCTGCACCAACATAATAGAGGTACAGAAACACCGTGGCCTCTTCCTTTGAGATAACTCTGCACTATTGCGAGCTGCAAATGCCACTTCCAGCTTAGCTGTGCAGAAGAAGAACAACAAGAAGAAGAAATATCTCGAAATATGTCCGTTAGGCCCCATCCCTTGAGATAAATCTGCAAATATCTCGGAAACGAAGCGAGCTATGGCAAAATGTTAAGAGACCTTTTTTGTAGAGAATTAAGTTTCCTACTTTTTATGTAGTATGATATTTTTTGATCAGATGCGTCGTTCTCGAGATATATCAAGATATTTAAAAGTTCCGAAGCCGCACCAACATAATAGAGATACAGAAACACCGTGGCCCCTTTCTTTAAGATAACTCTGCACTAGTGCGAGCCGCAAATGCCACTTCCAGCTTAGCTGTGCAGAAGAAGAACAACAAGAAGAAGAAATATCTCGAAATATGTCCGTCAGGCCCCTTCCCTTGAGATAAATCTGCAAATATCTCGGAAACGAAGCGAGCTATGGCAAAATGTTAAGAGACCTTTTTTGTAGAGAATTAAGTTTCCTACTTTTTATGTTCTATGATATTTTTTGATCAGATGCGTAGATCTCCAGATATATCAAGATATTTAAAAGTTCCGAAGCCGCACCAACATAATAGAGATACAGAAACACCGTGGCCCCTTTCTTTGAGATAACTCTGCACTATTGCGAGCTGCAAATGCCACTTCCAGCTTAGCTGTGCAGAAGAAGAACAACAAGAAGAAGAAATATCTCGAAATATGTCCGTCAGGCCCCTTCCCTTGAGATAAATCTGCAAATATCTCGGAAACGAAGCGAGCTATGGCAAAATGTTAAGAGACCTTTTTTGTAGAGAATTAAGTTTTCCACTTTTTATGATCCATGATATTTTTTGATCAGATGCGTAGTTCTCGAGATATATCAAGATATTTAAAAGTTCCGAAGCTGCACCAACATAATAGAGGTACAGAAACACCGTGGCCTCTTCCTTTGAGATAACTCTGCACTATTGCGAGCTGCAAATGCCACTTCCAGCTTAGCTGTGCAGAAGAAGAACAACAAGAAGAAGAAATATCTCGAAATATGTCCGTCAGGCCCCTTCCCTTGAGATAAATCTGCAAATATCTCGGAAACGAAGCGAGCTATGGCAAAATGTTAAGAGACCTTTTTTGTAGAGAATTAAGTTTCCTACTTTTTATGTTCTATGATATTTTTTGATCAGATGCGTAGATCTCCAGATATATCAAGATATTTAAAAGTTCCGAAGCTGCACCAACATAATAGAGATACAGAAACACCGTGGCCCCTTTCTTTGA
This sequence comes from Osmia lignaria lignaria, assembly GCF_051020975.1. Taxonomy (NCBI): domain Eukaryota; kingdom Metazoa; phylum Arthropoda; class Insecta; order Hymenoptera; family Megachilidae; genus Osmia; species Osmia lignaria. The sequence continues at coordinate 810,210 of NW_027478173.1, forward strand.
GATAACTCTGCACTATTGCGAGCTGCAAATGCCACTTCCAGCTTAGCTGTGCAGAAGAAGAACAACAAGAATAAGAAATATTTCGAAATATGTCCGTCAGACCTCTTCCCTTGAGATAAATCGGCAAATATCTCGGTAACGAAGCGAGCTACGGCAAAATGTTAACAGACCTTTTTTGTAGAAAATTAGGTTTCCTACTTTTTATGTTCTATGATATTTTTTGATCAGAAGCGTAGTTTTCGAGATATATCGAGATATTTAAAAGTTCCGAAGCCGCACCAACATAATAGAGATACAGAAACACCGTGGCCCATTTCTGTGAGATAACTCTGCACTTTTGCGAGCAGCAAATGCCAGTTCCAGCTTAGCTGTGCAGAAGAAGCACAACAAGATCAAGAAATATCTCGGAATATGTACGTCAGGCCCCTTCCCTTGAGCTAAATCTCCAAATATCTCGCAAACAATCCGAGCTATGGCAAAATGTTAAAAGACCTTTTTTGTGGAGAATCACGTTTCCTACCTTTTATGTTCTATGATATTTTTTGATCAGATGCGTAGTTCTCGAGATATATCAAGATATTTAAAAGTTCCGAAGCCGCACCAACATAATAGAGATACAGAAACACCGTGGCCCCTTTCTTTGAGATAACTCTGCACTATTGCGAGCTGCAAATGCCACTTCCAGCTTAGCTGTGCAGAAGAAGAACAACAAGAAGAAGAAATATCTCGAAATATGTCCGTCAGGCCCCTTCCCTTGAGATAAATCTGCAAATATCTCGGAAACGAAGCGAGCTATGGCAAAATGTTAAGAGACCTTTTTTGTAGAGAATTAAGTTTCCTCCTTTTTATGTTGTATGATATTTTTTGATCAGATGCGTAGTTCTCGAGATATATCAAGATATTTAAAAGTTCCGAAGCCGCACCAACATAATAGAGATACAGAAACACCGTGGCCCATCTCTGTGAGATAACTCTGCACTTTTGCGAGCAGCAAATGCCAGTTCCAGCTTAGCTGTGCAGAAGAAGCACAACAAGATCAAGAAATATCTCGGAATATGTACGTCAGGCCCCTTCCCTTGAGCTAAATCTGCAAATATCTCGCAAACAATCCGAGCTATGGCAAAATGTTAAAAGACCTTTTTTGTGGAGAATTACGTTTCCTACCTTTTATGTTCTATGATATTTTTTGATCAGATGCGTAGTTCTCGAGATATATCAAGATATTTAAAAGTTCCGAAGCCGCACCAACATAATAGAGATACAGAAACACCGTGGCCCCTTTCTTTGAGATAACTCTGCACTATTGCGAGCTGCAAATGCCACTTCCAGCTTAGCTGTGCAGAAGAAGAACAACAAGAAGAAGAAGTATCTCGAAATATGTCCGTCAGGCCCCTTCCCTTGAGATAAATCTGCAAATATCTCGGAAACGAAGCGAGCTATGGCAAAATGTTAAGAGACCTTTTTTGTAGAGAATTACGTTTCCTACTTTTTAAGTTCTATGATATTTTTTGATCAGAAGCGTAGTTTTCGAGATATATCGAGATATTTAAAGGTTCCGAAGCCGCACCAACATAATAGAGATACAGAAACACCGTGGCCCCTTTCTTTGAGATAACTCTGCACTATTGCGAGCTGCAAATGCCACTTCGAGCTTAGCTGTGCAGAAGAAGAACAACAAGAAGAAGAAATATCTCGAAATATGTCCGTCAGGCCCCTTCCCTTGAGATATATCTGCAAATATCTCGGAAACGAAGCGAGCTAAGGCAAAATGTTAAGAGACTTTATTTGTAGAGAATTAAGTTTCGTACTTCTTATGTTCTATGATATTTTTTGATCAGATGCGTAGTTCTCGAGATATATCAAGATATTTAAAAGTTCCGAAGCCGCACCAACATAATAGAGATACAGAAACACCGTGGACCCTTTCTTTGAGATAACTCTGCACTATTGCGAGCTGCAAATGCCACTTCCAGCTTAGCTGTGCAGAAGAAGAACAACAAGAAGAAGAAATATCTCGAAATATGTCCGTCAGGCCCCTTCCCTTGAGATAAATCTGCAAATATCTCCGAAACGAAGCGAGCTATGGCAGAATGTTAAGAGACCTTATTTGTAGAGAATTAAGTTTCCTACTTTTTATGTTCTATGATATTTTTTGATCAGATGCGTAGTTCTCGAGATATATCAAGATATTTAAAAGTTCCGAAGCCGCACCAACATAATAGAGATACAGAAACACCGTGGCCCCTTTCTTTGAGATAACTCTGCACTATTGCGAGCTGGAAATGCCACTTCCAGTTTAGCTGTGCAGAAGAAGAACAACAAGAAGAAGAAATATCTCGAAATATGTCCGTCAGGCCCCTTCCCTTGAGATAAATCAGCAAATATCTCGGAAACGAAGCGAGCTATGGCAAAATGTTAAGAGACCTTTTTTGTAGAGAATTATGTCTCCTACAAGCTATGTTCTATGATATTTTTTTATCAGAAGCGTAGTTTTCGAGATATATCGAGATATTTAAAAGTTCCGAAGCCGCACCAACATAATAGAGATACAGAAACACCGTGGCCCCTTTCTTTGAGATAACTCTGCACTAGTGCGGGCCGCAAATGCCACTTCCAGCTTAGCTGTGCAGAAGAAGAACAACAAGAAGAAGAAATATCTCCAAATATGTCCCTCAGGCCCCTTCCCTTGATATAAATCTGCAAATATCTCGGAAACGAAGCGAGCTAAGGCAAAATGTTAAGAGACTTTATTTGTAGAGAATTAAGTTTCCTACTTTTTATGTTCTATGATATTTTTTGATCAGATGCGTAGTTCTCGAGATATATCAAGATATTTAAAAGTTCCGAAGCCGCACCAACATAATAGAGATACAGAAACACCGTGGCCCCTTTCTTTGAGATAACTCTGCACTATTGCGAGCTGGAAATGCCACTTCCAGTTTAGCTGTGCAGAAGAAGAACAACAAGAAGAAGAAATATCTCGAAATATGTCCGTCAGGCCCCTTCCCTTGAGATAAATCAGCAAATATCTCGGAAACGAAGCGAGCTATGGCATAATGTTAAGAGACCTTTTTTGTAGAGAATTATGTTTCCTACTTTTTATGTTCTATGATATTTTTTGATCCGATGCGTAGTTCTCGAGATATATCAAGATATTTAAAAGTTCCGAAGCCGCACCAACATAATAGAGATACAGAAACACCGTGGCCCCTTTCTTTGAGATAACTCTGCACTAGTGCGGGCCGCAAATGCCACTTCCAGCTTAGCTGTGCAGAAGAAGAACAACAAGAAGAAGAAATATCTCCAAATATGTCCCTCAGGCCCATTCCCTTGATATAAATCTGCAAATATCTCGGAAACGAAGCGAGCTAAGGCAAAATGTTAAGAGACTTTATTTGTAGAGAATTAAGTTTCGTACTTCTTATGTTCTATGATATTTTTTGATCAGATGCGTAGTTCTCGAGATATATCAAGATATTTAAAAGTTCCGAAGCCGCACAAACATAATAGAGATACAGAAACACCGTGGACCCTTTCTTTGAGATAACTCTGCACTATTGCGAGCTGCAAATGCCACTTCCAGCTTAGCTGTGCAGAAGAAGAACAACAAGAAGAAGAAATATCTCGAAATATGTCCGTCAGGCCCCTTCCCTTGAGATAAATCTGCAAATATCTCCGAAACGAAGCGAGCTATGGCAAAATGTTAAGAGACCTTATTTGTAGAGAATTAAGTTTCCTACTTTTTATGTTCTATGATATTTTTTGATCAAATGCGTAGTTCTCGAGATATATCAAGATATTTAAAAGTTCCGAAGCCGCACCAACATAATAGAGATACAGAAACACCGTGGCCCCTTTCTTTGAGATAACTCTGCACTATTGCGAGCTGGAAATGCCACTTCCAGTTTAGCTGTGCAGAAGAAGAACAACAAGAAGAAGAAATATCTCGAAATATGTCCGTCAGGCCCCTTCCCTTGAGATAAATCAGCAAATATCTCGGAAACGAAGCGAGCTATGGCAAAATGTTAAGAGACCTTTTTTGTAGAGAATTATGTCTCCTACAAGCTATGTTCTATGATATTTTTTTATCAGAAGCGCAGTTTTCGAGATATATCGAGATATTTAAAAGTTCCGAAGCCGCACCAACATAATAGAGATACAGAAACACCGTGGCCCCTTTCTTTGAGATAACTCTGCACTAGTGCGGGCCGCAAATGCCACTTCCAGCTTAGCTGTGCAGAAGAAGAACAACAAGAAGAAGAAATATCTCCAAATATGTCCCTCAGGCCCCTTCCCTTGATATAAATCTGCAAATATCTCGGAAACGAAGCGAGCTAAGGCAAAATGTTAAGAGACTTTATTTGTAGAGAATTAAGTTTCCTACTTTTTATGTTCTATGATATTTTTTGATCAGATGCGTAGTTCTCGAGATATATCAAGATATTTAAAAGTTCCGAAGCCCCACCAACATAATAGAGATACAGAAACACCGTGGCCCCTTTCTTTGAGATAACTCTGCACTATTGGGAGCTGGAAATGCCACTTCCAGATTAGCTGTGCAGAAGAAGAACAACAAGAAGAAGAAATATCTCGAAATATGTCCGTCAGGCCCCTTCCCTTGAGATAAATCTGCATATATCTCGGAAACCATGCGAGCTATGGCAAAATGTTAAGAGACCTTATTTGTAGAGAATTAAGTTTCCTACTTTTTGTGTTCTATGATATTTTTTGATCAGATGCGTAGTTCTCGAGATATATCAAGATATTTAAAAGTTCCGAAGCTGCACCAACATAATAGAGGTACAGAAACACCGTGGCCTCTTTCTTTGAGATAACTCTGCACTATTGCGAGCTGCAAATGCCACTTCCAGCTTAGCTTGCAGAAGAAGAACAACAAGAAGTAGAAATATCTCGAAATATGTCCGTCAGGCCCCTTCCCTTGAGATAAATCTGCATATATCTCGGAAACCAGGCGAGCTATGGCAAAATGTTAAGAGACCTTTTTTGTAGAGAATTAAGTTTCGTACTTCTTATGTTCTATGATATTTTTTGATCAGATGCGTAGTTCTCGAGATATATCAAGATATTTAAAAGTGCCGAAGCCGCACCAACATAATAGAGATACAGAAACACCGTGGACCCTTTCTTTGAGATAACTCTGCACTATCGCGAGCTGCAAATGCCACTTCCAGCTTAGCTGTGCAGAAGAAGAACAACAAGAAGAAGAAATATCTCGAAATATGTCCGTCAGGCCCCTTCCCTTGAGATAAATCTGCAAATATCTCGGAAACGAAACGAGCTATGGCAAAATGCTAAGAGACCTTTTTTGTAGAGAATTATGTTTCCTACAATTTATGTTCTATGATATTTTTTGATCAGAAGCGTAGTTTTCGAGATATATCGAGATATTTAAAAGTTCCGAAGCCGCACCAACATAATAGAGATCCAGAAACACCGTGGCCCCTTTCTTTGAGATAACTCTGCACTAGTGCGAGCCGCAAATGCCACTTCCAGCTTAGCTGTGCAGAAGAAGAACAACAAGAAGAAGAAATATCTCGAAATATGTCCGTCAGGCCCCTTCCCTTGAGATAAATCTGCAAATATCTCGGAAACGAAGCGAGCTATGGCAAAATGTTAAGAGACCTTTTTTGTAGAGAATTATGTTTCCTACTTTTTATGTTCTATGATATTTTTTGATCAGACGCGTAGTTCTCCAGATATATCAAGATATTTAAAAGTTCCGAAGCCGCACCAACATAATAGAGATACAGAAACACCGTGGCCCCTTTCTTTGAGATAACTCTGCACTATTGCGAGCTGCAAACGCCACTTCCAGCTTAGCTGTGCAGAAGAAGAACAACGAGAAGAAGAAATATCTCGAAATATGTCCGTCAAGCCCCTTCCCTTGAGATAAATTTGCAAATATCTCGGAAACGAAGCGAGCTATGGCAAAATGTTAAGAGACCTTATTTGTAGAGAATTAAGTTTCCTACTTTTTATGTTCTATGATATTTTTTGATCAGATGCGTAGTTCTCGAGATATATCAAGATATTTAAAAGTTCCGAAGCCGCACCAACATAATAGAGATACAGAAACACCGTGGCCCCTTTCTTTGCGATAACTCTGCACTATTGCGAGCTGCAAATGCCACTTCCATCTTAGCTGTGCAGAAGAAGAACAACAAGAAGAAGAAATATCTCGAAATATGTCCGTCAGGCCCCTTCCCTTGAGATAAATTTGCAAATATCTCGGAAACGAAGCGAGCTATGGCAAAATGTTAAGAGACCTTATTTGTAGAGAATTAAGTTTCCTGCTTTTTATGTTCTATGATATTTTTTGATCAGATGCGTAGTTCTCGAGATATATCAAGATATTTAAAAGTTCCGAAGCCGCACCAACATAATAGAGATACAGAAACACCGTGGCCCCTTTCTTTGAGATAACTCTGCACTAGTGCGAGCCGCAAATGCCACTTCCAGCTTAGCTGTGCAGAAGAAGAACAACAAGAAGAAGAAATATCTCGAAATATGTCCGTCAGGCCCCTTCCCTTGAGATAAATCTGCAAATATCTCGGAAACGAAGCGAGCTATGGCAAAATGTTAAGAGACCTTTTTTGTAGTGAATTAAGTTTCCTACTTTTTATGTTCTACGATATTTTTTGATCAGATGCGTAGTTCTCGAGATATATCAAGATATTTAAAAGTTCCGAGCCGCACCAACATAATAGAGATACAGAAACACCGTGGCCCCTTTCTTTGAGATAACTCTGCACTATTGCGAGCTGCAAATGCCACTTCCAGCTTAGCTGTGCAGAAGAAGAACAACAAGAAGAAGAAATATCTCGAAATATGTCCGTCAGGCCCCTTCCCTTGAGATATATCTGCAAATATCTCGGAAACGAAACGAGCTATGGCAAAATGTTAAGAGACCTTTTTTGTAGAGAATTATGTTTCCTACAATTTATGTTCTATGATATTTTTTGATCAGAAGCGTAGTTTTCGAGATATATCGAGATATTTAAAAGTTCCGAAGCCGCACCAACATAATAGAGATCCAGAAACACCGTGGCCCCTTTCTTTGAGATAACTCTGCACTAGTGCGAGCCGCAAATGCCACTTCCAGCTTAGCTGTGCAGAAGAAGAACAACAAGAAGAAGAAATATCTCGAAATATGTCCGTCAGGCCCCTTCCCTCGAGATAAATCTGCAAATATCTCGGAAACGAAGCGAGCTATGGCAAAATGTTAAGAGACCTTTTTTGTAGAGAACTAAGTTTCCTACCTTTTATGTTCTATCATATTTTTTGATCAGATGCGTAGTTCTCGAGATATATCAAGATATTTAAAAGTTCCGAAGCCGCACCAACATAATAGAGATACAGAAACACCGTGGCCCCTTTCTTTGCGATAACTCTGCACTATTGCGAGCTGCAAATGCCACTTCCATCTTAGCTGTGCAGAAGAAGAACAACAAGAAGAAGAAATATCTCGAAATATGTCCGTCAGGCCCCTTCCCTTGAGATAAATTTGCAAATATCTCGGAAACGAAGCGAGCTATGGCAAAATGTTAAGAGACCTTATTTGTAGAGAATTAAGTTTCCTGCTTTTTATGTTCTATGATATTTTTTGATCAGATGCGTAGTTCTCGAGATATATCAAGATATTTAAAAGTTCCGAAGCCGCACCAACATAATAGAGATACAGAAACACCGTGGCCCCTTTCTTTGAGATAACTCTGCACTAGTGCGAGCCGCAAATGCCACTTCCAGCTTAGCTGTGCAGAAGAAGAACAACAAGAAGAAGAAATATCTCGAAATATGTCCGTCAGGCCCCTTCCCTTGAGATAAATCTGCAAATATCTCGGAAACGAAGCGAGCTATGGCAAAATGTTAAGAGACCTTTTTTGTAGTGAATTAAGTTTCCTACTTTTTATATTCTACGATATTTTTTGATCAGATGCGTAGTTCTCGAGATATATCAAGATATTTAAAAGTTCCGAGCCGCACCAACATAATAGAGATACAGAAACACCGTGGCCCCTTTCTTTGAGATAACTCTGCACTATTGCGAGCTGCAAATGCCACTTCCAGCTTAGCTGTGCAGAAGAAGAACAACAAGAAGAAGAAATATCTCGAAATATGTCCGTCAGGCCCCTTCCCTCGAGATAAATCTGCAAATATCTCGGAAACGAAGCGAGCTATGGCAAAATGTTAAGAGACCTTTTTTGTAGAGAATTAAGTTTCCTACCTTTTATGTTCTATGATATTTTTTGATCAGATGCGTAGTTCTCGAGATATATCAAGATATTTAAAAGTTCCGAAGCCGCACCAACATAATAGAGATACAGAAACACCGTGGCCCCTTTCTTTGAGATAACTCTGCACTATTGCGAGCTGGAAATGCCACTTCCAGTTTAGCTGTGCAGAAGAAGAACAACAAGAAGAAGAAACATCTCGAAATATGTCCGTTAGGCCCCTTCCCTTGAGATAAATCTGCAAATATCTCGGAAACGAAGCGAGCTATGGCAAAATGTTAAGAGACCTTTTTTGTAGAGAATTAAGTTTCCTACTTTTTATGTTCTATGATATTTTTTGATCAGATACGTAGTTCTCGAGATATATCAAGATATTTAAAAGTTCCGAAGCCGCACCAACATAATAGAGATACAGAAACACCGTGGCCCCTTTCTTTGAGATAACTCTGCACTATTGCGAGCTGCAAATGCCACTTCCAGCTTAGCTGTGCAGAAGAAGAACAACAAGAAGAAGAAATATCTCGAAATATGTCCGTCAGGCCCCTTCCCTTGAGATAAATCTGCAAATATCTCGGAAACGAAGCGAGCTATGGCAAAATGTTAAGAGACCTTTTTTGTAGAGAATTATGTTTCCTACTTTTTATGTTCTATGATATTTTTTGATCAGACGCGTAGTTCTCCAGATATATCAAGATATTTAAAAGTTCCGAAGCCGCACCAACATAATAGAGATACAGAAACACCGTGGCCCCTTTCTTTGAGATAACTCTGCACTATTGCGAGCTGCAAACGCCACTTCCAGCTTAGCTGTGCAGAAGAAGAACAACGAGAAGAAGAAATATCTCGAAATATGTCCGTCAAGCCCCTTCCCTTGAGATAAATTTGCAAATATCTCGGAAACGAAGCGAGCTATGGCAAAATGTTAAGAGACCTTATTTGTAGAGAATTAAGTTTCCTACTTTTTATGTTCTATGATATTTTTTGATCAGATGCGTAGTTCTCGAGATATATCAAGATATTTAAAAGTTCCGAAGCCGCACCAACATAATAGAGATACAGAAACACCGTGGCCCCTTTCTTTGCGATAACTCTGCACTATTGCGAGCTGCAAATGCCACTTCCATCTTAGCTGTGCAGAAGAAGAACAACAAGAAGAAGAAATATCTCGAAATATGTCCGTCAGGCCCCTTCCCTTGAGATAAATTTGCAAATATCTCGGAAACGAAGCGAGCTATGGCAAAATGTTAAGAGACCTTATTTGTAGAGAATTAAGTTTCCTGCTTTTTATGTTCTATGATATTTTTTGATCAGATGCGTAGTTCTCGAGATATATCAAGATATTTAAAAGTTCCGAAGCCGCACCAACATAATAGAGATACAGAAACACCGTGGCCCCTTTCTTTGAGATAACTCTGCACTAGTGCGAGCCGCAAATGCCACTTCCAGCTTAGCTGTGCAGAAGAAGAACAACAAGAAGAAGAAATATCTCGAAATATGTCCGTCAGGCCCCTTCCCTTGAGATAAATCTGCAAATATCTCGGAAACGAAGCGAGCTATGGCAAAATGTTAAGAGACCTTTTTTGTAGTGAATTAAGTTTCCTACTTTTTATGTTCTACGATATTTTTTGATCAGATGCGTAGTTCTCGAGATATATCAAGATATTTAAAAGTTCCGAGCCGCACCAACATAATAGAGATACAGAAACACCGTGGCCCCTTTCTTTGAGATAACTCTGCACTATTGCGAGCTGCAAATGCCACTTCCAGCTTAGCTGTGCAGAAGAAGAACAACAAGAAGAAGAAATATCTCGAAATATGTCCGTCAGGCCCCTTCCCTTGAGATATATCTGCAAATATCTCGGAAACGAAACGAGCTATGGCAAAATGTTAAGAGACCTTTTTTGTAGAGAATTATGTTTCCTACAATTTATGTTCTATGATATTTTTTGATCAGAAGCGTAGTTTTCGAGATATATCGAGATATTTAAAAGTTCCGAAGCCGCACCAACATAATAGAGATCCAGAAACACCGTGGCCCCTTTCTTTGAGATAACTCTGCACTAGTGCGAGCCGCAAATGCCACTTCCAGCTTAGCTGTGCAGAAGAAGAACAACAAGAAGAAGAAATATCTCGAAATATGTCCGTCAGGCCCCTTCCCTCGAGATAAATCTGCAAATATCTCGGAAACGAAGCGAGCTATGGCAAAATGTTAAGAGACCTTTTTTGTAGAGAACTAAGTTTCCTACCTTTTATGTTCTATGATATTTTTTGATCAGATGCGTAGTTCTCGAGATATATCAAGATATTTAAAAGTTCCGAAGCCGCACCAACATAATAGAGATACAGAAACACCGTGGCCCCTTTCTTTGCGATAACTCTGCACTATTGCGAGCTGCAAATGCCACTTCCATCTTAGCTGTGCAGAAGAAGAACAACAAGAAGAAGAAATATCTCGAAATATGTCCGTCAGGCCCCTTCCCTTGAGATAAATTTGCAAATATCTCGGAAACGAAGCGAGCTATGGCAAAATGTTAAGAGACCTTATTTGTAGAGAATTAAGTTTCCTGCTTTTTATGTTCTATGATATTTTTTGATCAGATGCGTAGTTCTCGAGATATATCAAGATATTTAAAAGTTCCGAAGCCGCACCAACATAATAGAGATACAGAAACACCGTGGCCCCTTTCTTTGAGATAACTCTGCACTAGTGCGAGCCGCAAATGCCACTTCCAGCTTAGCTGTGCAGAAGAAGAACAACAAGAAGAAGAAATATCTCGAAATATGTCCGTCAGGCCCCTTCCCTTGAGATAAATCTGCAAATATCTCGGAAACGAAGCGAGCTATGGCAAAATGTTAAGAGACCTTTTTTGTAGTGAATTAAGTTTCCTACTTTTTATGTTCTACGATATTTTTTGATCAGATGCGTAGTTCTCGAGATATATCAAGATATTTAAAAGTTCCGAGCCGCACCAACATAATAGAGATACAGAAACACCGTGGCCCCTTTCTTTGAGATAACTCTGCACTATTGCGAGCTGCAAATGCCACTTCCAGCTTAGCTGTGCAGAAGAAGAACAACAAGAAGAAGAAATATCTCGAAATATGTCCGTCAGGCCCCTTCCCTTGAGATATATCTGCAAATATCTCGGAAACGAAACGAGCTATGGCAAAATGTTAAGAGACCTTTTTTGTAGAGAATTATGTTTCCTACAATTTATGTTCTATGCTATTTTTTGATCAGAAGCGTAGTTTTCGAGATATATCGAGATATTTAAAAGTTCCGAAGCCGCACCAACATAATAGAGATCCAGAAACACCGTGGCCCCTTTCTTTGAGATAACTCTGCACTAGTGCGAGCCGCAAATGCCACTTCCAGCTTAGCTGTGCAGAAGAAGAACAACAAGAAGAAGAAATATCTCGAAATATGTCCGTCAGGCCCCTTCCCTCGAGATAAATCTGCAAATATCTCGGAAACGAAGCGAGCTATGGCAAAATGTTAAGAGACCTTTTTTGTAGAGACCTAAGTTTCCTACCTTTTATGTTCTATGATATTTTTTGATCAGATGCGTAGTTCTCGAGATATATCAAGATATTTAAAAGTTCCGAAGCCGCACCAACATAATAGAGATACAGAAACACCGTGGCCCCTTTCTTTGCGATAACTCTGCACTATTGCGAGCTGCAAATGCCACTTCCATCTTAGCTGTGCAGAAGAAGAACAACAAGAAGAAGAAATATCTCGAAATATGTCCGTCAGGCCCCTTCCCTTGAGATAAATTTGCAAATATCTCGGAAACGAAGCGAGCTATGGCAAAATGTTAAGAGACCTTATTTGTAGAGAATTAAGTTTCCTGCTTTTTATGTTCTATGATATTTTTTGATCAGATGCGTAGTTTTCGAGATATATCGAGATATTTAAAAGTTCCGAAGCCGCACCAACATAATAGAGATCCAGAAACACCGTGGCCCCTTTCTTTGAGATAACTCTGCACTAGTGCGAGCCGCAAATGCCACTTCCAGCTTAGCTGTGCAGAAGAAGAACAACAAGAAGAAGAAATATCTCGAAATATGTCCGTCAGGCCCCTTCCCTCGAGATAAATCTGCAAATATCTCGGAAACGAAGCGAGCTATGGCAAAATGTTAAGAGACCTTTTTTGTAGAGAACTAAGTTTCCTACCTTTTATGTTCTATGATATTTTTTGATCAGATGCGTAGTTCTCGAGATATATCAAGATATTTAAAAGTTCCGAAGCCGCACCAACATAATAGAGATACAGAAACACCGTGGCCCCTTTCTTTGAGATAACTATGCACTATTGCGAGCTGCAAATGCCACTTCCAGCTTAGCTGTGCAGAAGAAGAACAACAAGAAGAAGAAATATCTCGAAATATGTCCGTCAGGCCCCTTCCCTTGAGATAAATCTGCAAATACCTCGAAAACGAAGCGAGCTATGGCAGAATGTTAAGAGACCTTTCTTGTAGAGAATTAAGTTTCCTACTTTTTATGTAGTATGATATTTTTTGATCAGATGCGTAGTTCTCGAGATATATCAAGATATTTAAAAGTTCCGAAGCCGCACCAACATAATAGAGATACAGAAACACCGTGGCCCCTTTCTTTGAGATAACTCTGCACTAGTGCGAGCCGCAAATGCCACTTCCAGCTTAGCTGTGCAGAAGAAGAACAACAAGAAGAAGAAATATCTCGAAATATGTCCGTCAGGCCCCATCCCTTGAGATAAATCTGCAAATATCTCGGAAACGAAGCGAGCTATGGCAAAATGTTAAGAGACCTTTCTTGTAGAGAATTATGTTTCCTACAATTTATGTTCTATGATATTTTTTGATCAGAAGCGTAGTTTTCGAGATATATCGAGATATTTAAAAGTTCCGAAGCCGCACCAACATAATAGAGATCCAGAAACACCGTGTCCCCTTCCTTTGAGATAACTCTGCACTAGTGCGAGCCGCAAATGCCACTTCCAGCTTAGCTGTGCAGAAGAAGAACAACAAGAAGAAGAAATATCTCGAAATATGTCCGTCAGGCCCCTTCCCTCGAGATAAATCTGCAAATATCTCGGAAACGAAGCGAGCTATGGCAAAATGTTAAGAGACCTTTGTTGTAGAGAATTAAGTTTCCTACTTTTTATGTTCTACGATATTTTTTGATCAGATGCGTTGTTCTCGAGATATATCAAGATATTTAAAAGTTCCGAAGCCGCACCAACATAATAGAGATACAGAAACACCGTGGCCCCTTTCTTTGAGATAACTCTGCACTATTGCGAGCTGCAAATGCCGCTTCCAGCTTAGCTGTGCAGAAGAAGAACAACAAGAAGAAGAAATATCACGAAATATGTCCGTTAGGCTCCTTCCCTTGAGATAAATCTGCAAATATCTCGGAAACGAAGCGAGCTATGGCAAAATGTTAAGAGACCTTTTTTGTAGAGAATTAAGTTTCCTACTTTTTATGTAGTATGATATTTTTTGATCAGATGCGTAGTTCTCGAGATATATCAAGATATTTAAAAGTTCCGAAGCCGCACCAACATAATAGAGATACAGAAACACCGTGGCCCCTTTCTTTGAGATAACTCTGCACTAGTGCGAGCCGCAAATGCCACTTCCAGCTTAGCTGTGCAGAAGAAGAACAACAAGAAGAAGAAATATCTCGAAATATGTCCGTCAGGCCCCTTCCCTTGAAATAAATCTGCCAATATCTCGGAAACGAAGCGAGCTATGGCAAAATGTTAAGAGACCTTTGTTGTAGAGAATTAAGTTTCCTACTTTTTATGTTCTACGATATTTTTTGATCAGATGCGTTGTTCTCGAGATATATCAAGATATTTAAAAGTTCCGAAGCCGCACCAACATAATAGAGATACAGAAACACCGTGGCCCCTTTCTTTGAGATAACTATGCACTATTGCGAGCTGCAAATGCCACTTCCAGCTTAGCTGTGCAGAAGAAGAACAACAAGAAGAAGAAATATCACGAAATATGTCCGTTAGGCTCCTTCCCTTGAGATAAATCTGCAAATATCTCGGAAACGAAGCGAGCTATGGCAAAATGTTAAGAGACCTTTTTTGTAGAGAATTAAGTTTCCTACTTTTTATGTTCTATGATATTTTTTGATCAGATGCGTAGTTCTCGAGATATATCAAGATATTTAAAAGTTCCGAAGCCGCACCAACATAATAGAGATACAGAAACACCGTGGCCCCTTTCTTTGAGATAACTCTGCACTATTGCGAGCTGCAAATGCCACTTCCAGCTTAGCTGTGCAGAAGAAGAACAACAAGAAGAAGAAATATCTCGAAATATGTCCGTCAGGCCCCTTCCCTTGAGATAAATCTGCAAATACCTCGAAAACGAAGCGAGCTATGGCAAAATGTTAAGAGATCTTTCTTGTAGAGAATTAAGTTTCCTACTTTTTATGTAGTATGATATTTTTTGATCAGATGCGTAGTTCTCGAGATATATCAAGATATTTAAAAGTTCCGAAGCCGCACCAACATAATAGAGATACAGAAACACCGTGGCCCCTTTCTTTGAGATAACTCTGCACTAGTGCGAGCCGCAAATGCCACTTCCAGCTTAGCTGTGCAGAAGAAGAACAACAAGAAGAAGAAATATCTCGAAATATGTCCGTCAGGCCCCTTCCCTTGAAATAAATCTGCCAATATCTCGGAAACGAAGCGAGCTATGGCAAAATGTTAAGAGACCTTTTTTGTAGAGAATTAAGTTTCCTACTTTTTATGTTCTATGATATTTTTTGATCAGATGCGTAGATCTCGAGATATATCAAGATATTTAAAAGTTCCGAAGCTGCACCAACATAATAGAGGTACAGAAACACCGTGGCCGCTTTCTTTGAGATAACTCTGCACTATTGCGAGCTGCAAATGCCACTTCCAGCTTAGCTGTGCAGAAGAAGAACAACAAGAAGAAGAAATATCTCGAAATATGTCCGTCAGGCCCCATCCCTTGAGATAAATCTGCAAATATCTCGGAAACCAAGCGAGCTATGGCAAAATGTTAAGAGACCTTTTTTGTAGAGAATTAAGTTTCCTACCTTTTATGTTCTATGATATTTTTTGATCAGATGCGTAGTTCTCGAGATATATCAAGATATTTAAAAGTTCCGAAGCCGCACCAACATAATAGAGATACAGAAACACCGTGGCCCCTTTCATTGAGATAACTATGCACTATTGCGAGCTGCAAATGCCACTTCCAGCTTAGCTGTGCAGAAGAAGAACAACAAGAAGAAGAAATATCTCGGAATATGTCCGTCAGGCCCCTTCCCTTGAGATAAATCTGCAAATACCTCGAAAACGAAGCGAGCTATGGCGGAATGTTAAGAGACCTTTCTTGTAGAGAATTAAGTTTCCTACTTTTTATGTAGTATGATATTTTTTGATCAGATGCGTAGTTCTCGAGATATATCAAGATATTTAAAAGTTCCGAAGCCGCACCAACATAATAGAGATACAGAAACACCGTGGCCCCTTTCTTTGAGATAACTCTGCACTATTGCGAGCTGCAAATGCCACTTCCAGCTTAGCTGTGCAGAAGAAGAACAACAAGAAGAAGAAATATCACGAAATATGTCCGTTAGGCTCCTTCCCTTGAGATAAATCTGCAAATATCTCGGAAACGAAGCGAGCTATGGCAAAATGTTAAGAGACCTTTTTTGTAGAGAATTAAGTTTCCTACTTTTTATGTTCTATGATATTTTTTGATCAGATGCGTAGTTCTCGAGATATATCAAGATATTTAAAAGTTCCGAAGCCGCACCAACATAATAGAGATACAGAAACACCGTGGCCCCTTTCTTTGAGATAACTATGCACTATTGCGAGCTGCAAATGCCACTTCCAGCTTAGCTGTGCAGAAGAAGAACAACAAGAAGAAGAAATATCTCGAAATATGTCCGTCAGGCCCCTTCCCTTGAGATAAATCTGCAAATACCTCGAAAACGATGCGAGCTATGGCAAAATGTTAAGAGATCTTTCTTGTAGAGAATTAAGTTTCCTACTTTTTATGTTCTATGATATTTTTTGATCAGATACGTAGTTCTCGAGATATATCAAGATATTTAAAAGTTCCGAAGCCGCACCAACATAATAGAGATACAGAAACACCGTGGCCCCTTTCTTTGAGATAACTCTGCACTAGTGCGAGCCGCAAATGCTACTTCCAGCTTAGCTGTGCAGAAGAAGAACAACATGAAGAAGAAATATCTCGAAATATGTCCGTCAGGCCCCTTCCCTTGAGATAAATCTGCAAATATCTCGGAAACGAAGCGAGCTATGTCAAAATGTTAAGAGACCTTTTTTGTAGTGAATTAAGTTTCCTACTTTTTATGTTCTACGATATTTTTTGATCAGATGCGTAGTTCTCGAGATATATCAAGATATTTAAAAGTTCCGAGCCGCACCAACATAATAGAGATACAGAAACACCGTGGCCCCTTTCTTTGAGATAACTCTGCACTATTGCGAGCCTCAAATGCCACTTCCAGCTTAGCTGTGCAGAAGAAGAACAACAAGAAGAAGAAATATCTCGAAATATGTCCGTTAGGCCCCTTCCCTTGAGATAAATCTGCAAATATCTCGGAAACGAAGCGAGCTATGGCAAAATGTTAAGAGACCTTATTTGTAGAGAATTAAGTTTCCTGCTTTTTATGTTCTATGATATTTTTTGATCAGATGCGTAGTTCTCGAGATATATCAAGACATTTAAAAGTTCCAAAGCCGCACCAACATAATAGAGATACAGAAACACCGTGGCCCCTTTCTTTGAGATAACTCTGCACTAGTGCGAGCCGCAAATGCCACTTCAAGCTTAGCTGTGCAGAAGGAGAACAACAAGAAGAAGAAATATCTCGAAATATGTCCGTCAGGCCCCTTCCCTTGAGATAAATCTGCAAATATCTCGGAAACGAAGCGAGCTATGGCAAAATGTTAAGAGACCTTTTTTGTAGTGAATTAAGTTTCCTACTTTTTATGTTGTACGATATTTTTTGATCAGATGCGTAGTTCTCGAGATATATCAAGATATTTAAAAGTTCCGAGCCGCACCAACATAATAGAGATACAGAAACACCGTGGCCCCTTTCTTTGAGATAACTCTGCACTATTGCGAGCTGCAAATGCCACTTCCAGCTTAGCTGTGCAGAGGAAGAACAACAAGAAGAAGAAATATCTCGAAATATGTCCGTCAGGCCCGATCCTTTGAGCTGAATCTGCAAATATCTCGGAAACGAAGCGAGCTATGGCAAAATGTTAAGAGACGTTCTTTGTAGAGAATTATGCTTCCTACAATTTATGTTCTATGATATTTTTTGATCAGAAGCGTAGTTTTCGAGATATATCGAGGTATTTAAAAGTTCCGAAGCCGCACCAACATAATAGAGATACAGAAACACCGGGGCCCCTTTCTTTGAGATAACTCTGCACTAGTGCGACCTGCAAATGCCACTTCCAGCTTAGCTGTGCAGAAGAAGAACAACAAGAAGAAGAAATATCTCGAAATATGTCCGTCAGGCCCCTTCCCTTGAGATAAATCTGCAAATATCTCGGAAACGAAGCGAACTATGGCAAAATGTTAAGATACCTTTTTTGTAGAGAATTAAGTTTCCTACTTTTTATGGTCTATGATATTTTTTGATCAGATGCGTAGTTCTCGAGATATATCAAGATACTTAAAAGTTCCGAAGCCGCACCAACATAATAGAGGTACAGAAACACCGTGGCCCCTTTCTTTGAGATAACTCTGCACTATTGCGAGCTGCAAATGCCACTTCCAGCTTAGCTGTGCAGAAGAAGAACAACAAGAAGAAGAAATATCTCGAAATATGTCCGTTAGGCTCCTTCCCTTGAGATAAATCTGCAAATATCTCGGAAACGAAGCGAGCTATGGCAAAATGTTAAGAGACCTTTTTTGTAGAGAATTAAGTTTCCTACTTTTTATGTAGTATGATATTTTTTGATCAGATGCGTAGTTCTCGAGATATATCAAGATATTTAAAAGTTCCGAAGCCGCACCAACATAATAGAGATACAGAAACACCGTGGCCCCTTTCTTTGAGATAACTCTGCACTAGTGCGAGCCGCAAATGCCACTTCCAGCTTAGCTGTGCAGAAGAAGAACAACAAGAAGAAGAAATATCTCGAAATATGTCCGTCAGGCCCCTTCCCTTGAAATAAATCTGCCAATATCTCGGAAACGAAGCGAGCTATGGCAAAATGTTAAGAGACCTTTGTTGTAGAGAATTAAGTTTCCTACTTTTTATGTTCTACGATATTTTTTGATCAGATGCGTTGTTCTCGAGATATATCAAGATATTTAAAAGTTCCGAAGCCGCACCAACATAATAGAGATACAGAAACACCGTGGCCCCTTTCTTTGAGATAACTCTGCACTATTGCGAGCTGCAAATGCCACTTCCAGCTTAGCTGTGCAGAAGAAGAACAACAAGAAGAAGAAATATCACGAAATATGTCCGTTAGGCTCCTTCCCTTGAGATAAATCTGCAAATATCTCGGAAACGAAGCGAGCTATGGCAAAATGTTAAGAGACCTTTTTTGTAGAGAATTAAGTTTCCTACTTTTTATGTTCTATGATATTTTTTGATCAGATGCGTAGTTCTCGAGATATATCAAGATATTTAAAAGTTCCGAAGCCGCACCAACATAATAGAGATACAGAAACACCGTGGCCCCTTTCTTTGAGATAACTCTGCACTATTGCGAGCTGCAAATGCCACTTCCAGCTTAGCTGTGCAGAAGAAGAACAACAAGAAGAAGAAATATCTCGAAATATGTCCGTCAGGCCCCTTCCCTTGAGATAAATCTGCAAATACCTCGAAAACGAAGCGAGCTATGGCAAAATGTTAAGAGATCTTTCTTGTAGAGAATTAAGTTTCCTACTTTTTATGTAGTATGATATTTTTTGATCAGATGCGTAGTTCTCGAGATATATCAAGATATTTAAAAGTTCCGAAGCCGCACCAACATAATAGAGATACAGAAACACCGTGGCCCCTTTCTTTGAGATAACTCTGCACTAGTGCGAGCCGCAAATGCCACTTCCAGCTTAGCTGTGCAGAAGAAGAACAACAAGAAGAAGAAATATCTCGAAATATGTCCGTCAGGCCCCTTCCCTTGAAATAAATCTGCCAATATCTCGGAAACGAAGCGAGCTATGGCAAAATGTTAAGAGACCTTTTTTGTAGAGAATTAAGTTTCCTACTTTTTATGTTCTATGATATTTTTTGATCAGATGCGTAGATCTCGAGATATATCAAGATATTTAAAAGTTCCGAAGCTGCACCAACATAATAGAGGTACAGAAACACCGTGGCCGCTTTCTTTGAGATAACTCTGCACTATTGCGAGCTGCAAATGCCACTTCCAGCTTAGCTGTGCAGAAGAAGAACAACAAGAAGAAGAAATATCTCGAAATATGTCCGTCAGGCCCCATCCCTTGAGATAAATCTGCAAATATCTCGGAAACCAAGCGAGCTATGGCAAAATGTTAAGAGACCTTTTTTGTAGAGAATTAAGTTTCCTACCTTTTATGTTCTATGATATTTTTTGATCAGATGCGTAGTTCTCGAGATATATCAAGATATTTAAAAGTTCCGAAGCCGCACCAACATAATAGAGATACAGAAACACCGTGGCCCCTTTCATTGAGATAACTATGCACTATTGCGAGCTGCAAATGCCACTTCCAGCTTAGCTGTGCAGAAGAAGAACAACAAGAAGAAGAAATATCTCGGAATATGTCCGTCAGGCCCCTTCCCTTGAGATAAATCTGCAAATACCTCGAAAACGAAGCGAGCTATGGCGGAATGTTAAGAGACCTTTCTTGTAGAGAATTAAGTTTCCTACTTTTTATGTAGTATGATATTTTTTGATCAGATGCGTAGTTCTCGAGATATATCAAGATATTTAAAAGTTCCGAAGCCGCACCAACATAATAGAGATACAGAAACACCGTGGCCCCTTTCTTTGAGATAACTCTGCACTATTGCGAGCTGCAAATGCCACTTCCAGCTTAGCTGTGCAGAAGAAGAACAACAAGAAGAAGAAATATCACGAAATATGTCCGTTAGGCTCCTTCCCTTGAGATAAATCTGCAAATATCTCGGAAACGAAGCGAGCTATGGCAAAATGTTAAGAGACCTTTTTTGTAGAGAATTAAGTTTCCTACTTTTTATGTTCTATGATATTTTTTGATCAGATGCGTAGTTCTCGAGATATATCAAGATATTTAAAAGTTCCGAAGCCGCACCAACATAATAGAGATACAGAAACACCGTGGCCCCTTTCTTTGAGATAACTATGCACTATTGCGAGCTGCAAATGCCACTTCCAGCTTAGCTGTGCAGAAGAAGAACAACAAGAAGAAGAAATATCTCGAAATATGTCCGTCAGGCCCCTTCCCTTGAGATAAATCTGCAAATACCTCGAAAACGATGCGAGCTATGGCAAAATGTTAAGAGATCTTTCTTGTAGAGAATTAAGTTTCCTACTTTTTATGTTCTATGATATTTTTTGATCAGATACGTAGTTCTCGAGATATATCAAGATATTTAAAAGTTCCGAAGCCGCACCAACATAATAGAGATACAGAAACACCGTGGCCCCTTTCTTTGAGATAACTCTGCACTAGTGCGAGCCGCAAATGCTACTTCCAGCTTAGCTGTGCAGAAGAAGAACAACATGAAGAAGAAATATCTCGAAATATGTCCGTCAGGCCCCTTCCCTTGAGATAAATCTGCAAATATCTCGGAAACGAAGCGAGCTATGTCAAAATGTTAAGAGACCTTTTTTGTAGTGAATTAAGTTTCCTACTTTTTATGTTCTACGATATTTTTTGATCAGATGCGTAGTTCTCGAGATATATCAAGATATTTAAAAGTTCCGAGCCGCACCAACATAATAGAGATACAGAAACACCGTGGCCCCTTTCTTTGAGATAACTCTGCACTATTGCGAGCCTCAAATGCCACTTCCAGCTTAGCTGTGCAGAAGAAGAACAACAAGAAGAAGAAATATCTCGAAATATGTCCGTTAGGCCCCTTCCCTTGAGATAAATCTGCAAATATCTCGGAAACGAAGCGAGCTATGGCAAAATGTTAAGAGACCTTATTTGTAGAGAATTAAGTTTCCTGCTTTTTATGTTCTATGATATTTTTTGATCAGATGCGTAGTTCTCGAGATATATCAAGACATTTAAAAGTTCCGAAGCCGCACCAACATAATAGAGATACAGAAACACCGTGGCCCCTTTCTTTGAGATAACTCTGCACTAGTGCGAGCCGCAAATGCCACTTCAAGCTTAGCTGTGCAGAAGAAGAACAACAAGAAGAAGAAATATCTCGAAATATGTCCGTCAGGCCCCTTCTCTTGAGATAAATCTGCAAATATCTCGGAAACGAAGCGAGCTATGGCAAAATGTTAAGAGACCTTTTTTGTAGTGAATTAAGTTTCCTACTTTTTATGTTGTACGATATTTTTTGATCAGATGCGTAGTTCTCGAGATATATCAAGATATTTAAAAGTTCCGAGCCGCACCAACATAATAGAGATACAGAAACACCGTGGCCCCTTTCTTTGAGATAACTCTGCACTATTGCGAGCTGCAAATGCCACTTCCAGCTTAGCTGTGCAGAGGAAGAACAACAAGAAGAAGAAATATCTCGAAATATGTCCGTCAGGCCCGATCCTTTGAGCTGAATCTGCAAATATCTCGGAAACGAAGCGAGCTATGGCAAAATGTTAAGAGACGTTCTTTGTAGAGAATTATGCTTCCTACAATTTATGTTCTATGATATTTTTTGATCAGAAGCGTAGTTTTCGAGATATATCGAGGTATTTAAAAGTTCCGAAGCCGCACCAACATAATAGAGATACAGAAACACCGGGGCCCCTTTCTTTGAGATAACTCTGCACTAGTGCGACCTGCAAATGCCACTTCCAGCTTAGCTGTGCAGAAGAAGAACAACAAGAAGAAGAAATATCTCGAAATATGTCCGTCAGGCCCCTTCCCTTGAGATAAATCTGCAAATATCTCGGAAACGAAGCGAACTATGGCAAAATGTTAAGATACCTTTTTTGTAGAGAATTAAGTTTCCTACTTTTTATGTTCTATGATATTTTTTGATCAGATGCGTAGTTCTCGAGATATATCAAGATACTTAAAAGTTCCGAAGCCGCACCAACATAATAGAGGTACAGAAACACCGTGGCCCCTTTCTTTGAGATAACTCTGCACTATTGCGAGCTGCAAATGCCACTTCCAGCTTAGCTGTGCAGAAGAAGAACAACAAGAAGAAGAAATATCTCGAAATATGTCCGTCAGGCCCCTTCCCTTGAGATATATCTGCAAATATCTCGGAAACGAAACGAGCTATGGCAAAATGTTAAGAGACCTTTTTTGTAGAGAATTATGTTTCCTACAATTTATGTTCTATGATATTTTTTGATCAGAAGCGTAGTTTTCGAGATATATCGAGATATTTAAAAGTTCCGAAGCCGCACCAACATAATAGAGATCCAGAAACACCGTGGCCCCTTTCTTTGATATAACTCTGCACTAGTGCGAGCCGCAAATGCCACTTCCAGCTTAGCTGTGCAGAAGAAGAACAACAAGAAGAAGAAATATCTCGAAATATGTCCGTCAGGCCCCTTCCTTCGAGATAAATCTGCAAATATCTCGGAAACGAAGCGAGCTATGGCAAAATGTTAAGAGACCTTTTTTGTAGAGAATTAAGTTTCCTACCTTTTATGTTCTATGATATTTTTTGATCAGATGCGTAGTTCTCGAGATATATCAAGATATTTAAAAGTTCCGAAGCCGCACCAACATAATAGAGATACAGAAACACCGTGGCCCCTTTCTTTGAGATAACTATGCACTATTGCGAGCTGCAAATGCCACTTCCAGCTTAGCTGTGCAGAAGAAGAACAACAAGAAGAAGAAATATCTCGAAATATGTCCGTCAGGCCCCTTCCCTTGAGATAAATCTGCAAATACCTCGAAAACGAAGCGAGCTATGGCAGAATGTTAAGAGACCATTCTTGTAGAGAATTAAGTTTCCTACTTTTTATGTAGTATGATATTTTTTGATCAGATGCGTAGTTCTCGAGATATATCAAGATATTTAAAAGTTCCGAAGCCGCACCAACATAATAGAGATACAGAAACACCGTGGCCCCTTTCTTTGAGATAACTCTGCACTAGTGCGAGCCGCAAATGCCACTTCCAGCTTAGCTGTGCAGAAGAAGAACAACAAGAAGAAGAAATATCTCGAAATATGTCCGTCAGGCCCCATCCCTTGAGATAAATCTGCAAATATCTCGGAAACGAAGCGAGCTATGGCAAAATGTTAAGAGACCTTTCTTGTAGAGAATTATGTTTCCTACAATTTATGTTCTATGATATTTTTTGATCAGAAGCGTAGTTTTCGAGATATATCGAGATATTTAAAAGTTCCGAAGCCGCACCAACATAATAGTGATCCAGAAACACCGTGTCCCCTTCCTTTGAGATAACTCTGCACTAGTGCGAGCCGCAAATGCCACTTCCAGCTTAGCTGTGCAGAAGAAGAACAACAAGAAGAAGAAATATCTCGAAATATGTCCGTCAGGCCCCTTCCCTCGAGATAAATCTGCAAATATCTCGGAAACGAAGCGAGCTATGGCAAAATGTTAAGAGACCTTTGTTGTAGAGAATTAAGTTTCCTACTTTTTATGTTCTACGATATTTTTTGATCAGATGCGTTGTTCTCGAGATATATCAAGATATTTAAAAGTTCCGAAGCCGCACCAACATAATAGAGATACAGAAACACCGTGGCCCCTTTCTTTGAGATAACTCTGCACTATTGCGAGCTGCAAATGCCACTTCCAGCTTAGCTGTGCAGAAGAAGAACAACAAGAAGAAGAAATATCACGAAATATGTCCGTTAGGCTCCTTCCCTTGAGATAAATCTGCAAATATCTCGGAAACGAAGCGAGCTATGGCAAAATGTTAAGAGACCTTTTTTGTAGAGAATTAAGTTTCCTACTTTTTATGTTCTATGATATTTTTTGATCAGATGCGTAGTTCTCGAGATATATCAAGATATTTAAAAGTTCCGAAGCCGCACCAACATAATAGAGATACAGAAACACCGTGGCCCCTTTCTTTGAGATAACTATGCACTATTGCGAGCTGCAAATGCCACTTCCAGCTTAGCTGTGCAGAAGAAGAACAACAAGAAGAAGAAATATCTCGAAATATGTCCGTCAGGCCCCTTCCCTTGAGATAAATCTGCAAATACCTCGAAAACGAAGCGAGCTATGGCAAAATGTTAAGAGATCTTTCTTGTAGAGAATTAAGTTTCCTACTTTTTATGTAGTATGATATTTTTTGATCAGATGCGTAGTTCTCGAGATATATCAAGATATTTAAAAGTTCCGAAGCCGCACCAACATAATAGAGATACAGAAACACCGTGGCCCCTTTCTTTGAGATAACTCTGCACTATTGCGAGCTGCAAATGCCGCTTCCAGCTTAGCTGTGCAGAAGAAGAACAACAAGAAGAAGAAATATCACGAAATATGTCCGTTAGGCTCCTTCCCTTGAGATAAATCTGCAAATATCTCGGAAACGAAGCGAGCTATGGCAAAATGTTAAGAGACCTTTTTTGTAGAGAATTAAGTTTCCTACTTTTTATGTAGTATGATATTTTTTGATCAGATGCGTAGTTCTCGAGATATATCAAGATATTTAAAAGTTCCGAAGCCGCACCAACATAATAGAGATACAGAAACACCGTGGCCCCTTTCTTTGAGATAACTCTGCACTAGTGCGAGCCGCAAATGCCACTTCCAGCTTAGCTGTGCAGAAGAAGAACAACAAGAAGAAGAAATATCTCGAAATATGTCCGTCAGGCCCCTTCCCTTGAAATAAATCTGCCAATATCTCGGAAACGAAGCGAGCTATGGCAAAATGTTAAGAGACCTTTTTTGTAGAGAATTAAGTTTCCTACTTTTTATGTTCTATGATATTTTTTGATCAGATGCGTAGATCTCGAGATATATCAAGATATTTAAAAGTTCCGAAGCTGCACCAACATAATAGAGGTACAGAAACACCGTGGCCGCTTTCTTTGAGATAACTCTGCACTATTGCGAGCTGCAAATGCCACTTCCAGCTTAGCTGTGCAGAAGAAGAACAACAAGAAGAAGAAATATCTCGAAATATGTCCGTCAGGCCCCATCCCTTGAGATAAATCTGCAAATATCTCGGAAACCAAGCGAGCTATGGCAAAATGTTAAGAGACCTTTTTTGTAGAGAATTAAGTTTCCTACCTTTTATGTTCTATGATATTTTTTGATCAGATGCGTAGTTCTCGAGATATATCAAGATATTTAAAAGTTCCGAAGCCGCACCAACATAATAGAGATACAGAAACACCGTGGCCCCTTTCATTGAGATAACTATGCACTATTGCGAGCTGCAAATGCCACTTCCAGCTTAGCTGTGCAGAAGAAGAACAACAAGAAGAAGAAATATCTCGGAATATGTCCGTCAGGCCCCTTCCCTTGAGATAAATCTGCAAATACCTCGAAAACGAAGCGAGCTATGGCGGAATGTTAAGAGACCTTTCTTGTAGAGAATTAAGTTTCCTACTTTTTATGTAGTATGATATTTTTTGATCAGATGCGTAGTTCTCGAGATATATCAAGATATTTAAAAGTTCCGAAGCCGCACCAACATAATAGAGATACAGAAACACCGTGGCCCCTTTCTTTGAGATAACTCTGCACTATTGCGAGCTGCAAATGCCACTTCCAGCTTAGCTGTGCAGAAGAAGAACAACAAGAAGAAGAAATATCACGAAATATGTCCGTTAGGCTCCTTCCCTTGAGATAAATCTGCAAATATCTCGGAAACGAAGCGAGCTATGGCAAAATGTTAAGAGACCTTTTTTGTAGAGAATTAAGTTTCCTACTTTTTATGTTCTATGATATTTTTTGATCAGATGCGTAGTTCTCGAGATATATCAAGATATTTAAAAGTTCCGAAGCCGCACCAACATAATAGAGATACAGAAACACCGTGGCCCCTTTCTTTGAGATAACTATGCACTATTGCGAGCTGCAAATGCCACTTCCAGCTTAGCTGTGCAGAAGAAGAACAACAAGAAGAAGAAATATCTCGAAATATGTCCGTCAGGCCCCTTCCCTTGAGATAAATCTGCAAATACCTCGAAAACGATGCGAGCTATGGCAAAATGTTAAGAGATCTTTCTTGTAGAGAATTAAGTTTCCTACTTTTTATGTTCTATGATATTTTTTGATCAGATACGTAGTTCTCGAGATATATCAAGATATTTAAAAGTTCCGAAGCCGCACCAACATAATAGAGATACAGAAACACCGTGGCCCCTTTCTTTGAGATAACTCTGCACTAGTGCGAGCCGCAAATGCTACTTCCAGCTTAGCTGTGCAGAAGAAGAACAACATGAAGAAGAAATATCTCGAAATATGTCCGTCAGGCCCCTTCCCTTGAGATAAATCTGCAAATATCTCGGAAACGAAGCGAGCTATGTCAAAATGTTAAGAGACCTTTTTTGTAGTGAATTAAGTTTCCTACTTTTTATGTTCTACGATATTTTTTGATCAGATGCGTAGTTCTCGAGATATATCAAGATATTTAAAAGTTCCGAGCCGCACCAACATAATAGAGATACAGAAACACCGTGGCCCCTTTCTTTGAGATAACTCTGCACTATTGCGAGCCTCAAATGCCACTTCCAGCTTAGCTGTGCAGAAGAAGAACAACAAGAAGAAGAAATATCTCGAAATATGTCCGTTAGGCCCCTTCCCTTGAGATAAATCTGCAAATATCTCGGAAACGAAGCGAGCTATGGCAAAATGTTAAGAGACCTTATTTGTAGAGAATTAAGTTTCCTGCTTTTTATGTTCTATGATATTTTTTGATCAGATGCGTAGTTCTCGAGATATATCAAGACATTTAAAAGTTCCAAAGCCGCACCAACATAATAGAGATACAGAAACACCGTGGCCCCTTTCTTTGAGATAACTCTGCACTAGTGCGAGCCGCAAATGCCACTTCAAGCTTAGCTGTGCAGAAGAAGAACAACAAGAAGAAGAAATATCTCGAAATATGTCCGTCAGGCCCCTTCCCTTGAGATAAATCTGCAAATATCTCGGAAACGAAGCGAGCTATGGCAAAATGTTAAGAGACCTTTTTTGTAGTGAATTAAGTTTCCTACTTTTTATGTTGTACGATATTTTTTGATCAGATGCGTAGTTCTCGAGATATATCAAGATATTTAAAAGTTCCGAGCCGCACCAACATAATAGAGATACAGAAACACCGTGGCCCCTTTCTTTGAGATAACTCTGCACTATTGCGAGCTGCAAATGCCACTTCCAGCTTAGCTGTGCAGAGGAAGAACAACAAGAAGAAGAAATATCTCGAAATATGTCCGTCAGGCCCGATCCTTTGAGCTGAATCTGCAAATATCTCGGAAACGAAGCGAGCTATGGCAAAATGTTAAGAGACGTTCTTTGTAGAGAATTATGCTTCCTACAATTTATGTTCTATGATATTTTTTGATCAGAAGCGTAGTTTTCGAGATATATCGAGGTATTTAAAAGTTCCGAAGCCGCACCAACATAATAGAGATACAGAAACACCGGGGCCCCTTTCTTTGAGATAACTCTGCACTAGTGCGACCTGCAAATGCCACTTCCAGCTTAGCTGTGCAGAAGAAGAACAACAAGAAGAAGAAATATCTCGAAATATGTCCGTCAGGCCCCTTCCCTTGAGATAAATCTGCAAATATCTCGGAAACGAAGCGAACTATGGCAAAATGTTAAGATACCTTTTTTGTAGAGAATTAAGTTTCCTACTTTTTATGTTCTATGATATTTTTTGATCAGATGCGTAGTTCTCGAGATATATCAAGATACTTAAAAGTTCCGAAGCCGCACCAACATAATAGAGGTACAGAAACACCGTGGCCCCTTTCTTTGAGATAACTCTGCACTATTGCGAGCTGCAAATGCCACTTCCAGCTTAGCTGTGCAGAAGAAGAACAACAAGAAGAAGAAATATCTCGAAATATGTCCGTTAGGCTCCTTCCCTTGAGATAAATCTGCAAATATCTCGGAAACGAAGCGAGCTATGGCAAAATGTTAAGAGACCTTTTTTGTAGAGAATTAAGTTTCCTACTTTTTATGTAGTATGATATTTTTTGATCAGATGCGTAGTTCTCGAGATATATCAAGATATTTAAAAGTTCCGAAGCCGCACCAACATAATAGAGATACAGAAACACCGTGGCCCCTTTCTTTGAGATAACTCTGCACTAGTGCGAGCCGCAAATGCCACTTCCAGCTTAGCTGTGCAGAAGAAGAACAACAAGAAGAAGAAATATCTCGAAATATGTCCGTCAGGCCCCTTCCCTTGAAATAA
Organism: Osmia lignaria lignaria; assembly: GCF_051020975.1. Lineage (NCBI taxonomy): Eukaryota > Metazoa > Arthropoda > Insecta > Hymenoptera > Megachilidae > Osmia > Osmia lignaria. Next base: position 838,976 of record NW_027478173.1, read on the forward strand.
ATCTGCCAATATCTCGGAAACGAAGCGAGCTATGGCAAAATGTTAAGAGACCTTTGTTGTAGAGAATTAAGTTTCCTACTTTTTATGTTCTACGATATTTTTTGATCAGATGCGTTGTTCTCGAGATATATCAAGATATTTAAAAGTTCCGAAGCCGCACCAACATAATAGAGATACAGAAACACCGTGGCCCCTTTCTTTGAGATAACTCTGCACTATTGCGAGCTGCAAATGCCACTTCCAGCTTAGCTGTGCAGAAGAAGAACAACAAGAAGAAGAAATATCACGAAATATGTCCGTTAGGCTCCTTCCCTTGAGATAAATCTGCAAATATCTCGGAAACGAAGCGAGCTATGGCAAAATGTTAAGAGACCTTTTTTGTAGAGAATTAAGTTTCCTACTTTTTATGTTCTATGATATTTTTTGATCAGATGCGTAGTTCTCGAGATATATCAAGATATTTAAAAGTTCCGAAGCCGCACCAACATAATAGAGATACAGAAACACCGTGGCCCCTTTCTTTGAGATAACTCTGCACTAGTGCGAGCCGCAAATGCCACTTCCAGCTTAGCTGTGCAGAAGAAGAACAACAAGAAGAAGAAATATCTCGAAATATGTCCGTCAGGCCCCTTCCCTTGAAATAAATCTGCCAATATCTCGGAAACGAAGCGAGCTATGGCAAAATGTTAAGAGACCTTTTTTGTAGAGAATTAAGTTTCCTACTTTTTATGTTCTATGATATTTTTTGATCAGATGCGTAGATCTCGAGATATATCAAGATATTTAAAAGTTCCGAAGCTGCACCAACATAATAGAGGTACAGAAACACCGTGGCCGCTTTCTTTGAGATAACTCTGCACTATTGCGAGCTGCAAATGCCACTTCCAGCTTAGCTGTGCAGAAGAAGAACAACAAGAAGAAGAAATATCTCGAAATATGTCCGTCAGGCCCCATCCCTTGAGATAAATCTGCAAATATCTCGGAAACCAAGCGAGCTATGGCAAAATGTTAAGAGACCTTTTTTGTAGAGAATTAAGTTTCCTACCTTTTATGTTCTATGATATTTTTTGATCAGATGCGTAGTTCTCGAGATATATCAAGATATTTAAAAGTTCCGAAGCCGCACCAACATAATAGAGATACAGAAACACCGTGGCCCCTTTCATTGAGATAACTATGCACTATTGCGAGCTGCAAATGCCACTTCCAGCTTAGCTGTGCAGAAGAAGAACAACAAGAAGAAGAAATATCTCGGAATATGTCCGTCAGGCCCCTTCCCTTGAGATAAATCTGCAAATACCTCGAAAACGAAGCGAGCTATGGCGGAATGTTAAGAGACCTTTCTTGTAGAGAATTAAGTTTCCTACTTTTTATGTAGTATGATATTTTTTGATCAGATGCGTAGTTCTCGAGATATATCAAGATATTTAAAAGTTCCGAAGCCGCACCAACATAATAGAGATACAGAAACACCGTGGCCCCTTTCTTTGAGATAACTCTGCACTATTGCGAGCTGCAAATGCCACTTCCAGCTTAGCTGTGCAGAAGAAGAACAACAAGAAGAAGAAATATCACGAAATATGTCCGTTAGGCTCCTTCCCTTGAGATAAATCTGCAAATATCTCGGAAACGAAGCGAGCTATGGCAAAATGTTAAGAGACCTTTTTTGTAGAGAATTAAGTTTCCTACTTTTTATGTTCTATGATATTTTTTGATCAGATGCGTAGTTCTCGAGATATATCAAGATATTTAAAAGTTCCGAAGCCGCACCAACATAATAGAGATACAGAAACACCGTGGCCCCTTTCTTTGAGATAACTATGCACTATTGCGAGCTGCAAATGCCACTTCCAGCTTAGCTGTGCAGAAGAAGAACAACAAGAAGAAGAAATATCTCGAAATATGTCCGTCAGGCCCCTTCCCTTGAGATAAATCTGCAAATACCTCGAAAACGATGCGAGCTATGGCAAAATGTTAAGAGATCTTTCTTGTAGAGAATTAAGTTTCCTACTTTTTATGTTCTATGATATTTTTTGATCAGATACGTAGTTCTCGAGATATATCAAGATATTTAAAAGTTCCGAAGCCGCACCAACATAATAGAGATACAGAAACACCGTGGCCCCTTTCTTTGAGATAACTCTGCACTAGTGCGAGCCGCAAATGCTACTTCCAGCTTAGCTGTGCAGAAGAAGAACAACATGAAGAAGAAATATCTCGAAATATGTCCGTCAGGCCCCTTCCCTTGAGATAAATCTGCAAATATCTCGGAAACGAAGCGAGCTATGTCAAAATGTTAAGAGACCTTTTTTGTAGTGAATTAAGTTTCCTACTTTTTATGTTCTACGATATTTTTTGATCAGATGCGTAGTTCTCGAGATATATCAAGATATTTAAAAGTTCCGAGCCGCACCAACATAATAGAGATACAGAAACACCGTGGCCCCTTTCTTTGAGATAACTCTGCACTATTGCGAGCCTCAAATGCCACTTCCAGCTTAGCTGTGCAGAAGAAGAACAACAAGAAGAAGAAATATCTCGAAATATGTCCGTTAGGCCCCTTCCCTTGAGATAAATCTGCAAATATCTCGGAAACGAAGCGAGCTATGGCAAAATGTTAAGAGACCTTATTTGTAGAGAATTAAGTTTCCTGCTTTTTATGTTCTATGATATTTTTTGATCAGATGCGTAGTTCTCGAGATATATCAAGACATTTAAAAGTTCCGAAGCCGCACCAACATAATAGAGATACAGAAACACCGTGGCCCCTTTCTTTGAGATAACTCTGCACTAGTGCGAGCCGCAAATGCCACTTCAAGCTTAGCTGTGCAGAAGAAGAACAACAAGAAGAAGAAATATCTCGAAATATGTCCGTCAGGCCCCTTCTCTTGAGATAAATCTGCAAATATCTCGGAAACGAAGCGAGCTATGGCAAAATGTTAAGAGACCTTTTTTGTAGTGAATTAAGTTTCCTACTTTTTATGTTGTACGATATTTTTTGATCAGATGCGTAGTTCTCGAGATATATCAAGATATTTAAAAGTTCCGAGCCGCACCAACATAATAGAGATACAGAAACACCGTGGCCCCTTTCTTTGAGATAACTCTGCACTATTGCGAGCTGCAAATGCCACTTCCAGCTTAGCTGTGCAGAGGAAGAACAACAAGAAGAAGAAATATCTCGAAATATGTCCGTCAGGCCCGATCCTTTGAGCTGAATCTGCAAATATCTCGGAAACGAAGCGAGCTATGGCAAAATGTTAAGAGACGTTCTTTGTAGAGAATTATGCTTCCTACAATTTATGTTCTATGATATTTTTTGATCAGAAGCGTAGTTTTCGAGATATATCGAGGTATTTAAAAGTTCCGAAGCCGCACCAACATAATAGAGATACAGAAACACCGGGGCCCCTTTCTTTGAGATAACTCTGCACTAGTGCGACCTGCAAATGCCACTTCCAGCTTAGCTGTGCAGAAGAAGAACAACAAGAAGAAGAAATATCTCGAAATATGTCCGTCAGGCCCCTTCCCTTGAGATAAATCTGCAAATATCTCGGAAACGAAGCGAACTATGGCAAAATGTTAAGATACCTTTTTTGTAGAGAATTAAGTTTCCTACTTTTTATGTTCTATGATATTTTTTGATCAGATGCGTAGTTCTCGAGATATATCAAGATACTTAAAAGTTCCGAAGCCGCACCAACATAATAGAGGTACAGAAACACCGTGGCCCCTTTCTTTGAGATAACTCTGCACTATTGCGAGCTGCAAATGCCACTTCCAGCTTAGCTGTGCAGAAGAAGAACAACAAGAAGAAGAAATATCTCGAAATATGTCCGTCAGGCCCCTTCCCTTGAGATATATCTGCAAATATCTCGGAAACGAAACGAGCTATGGCAAAATGTTAAGAGACCTTTTTTGTAGAGAATTATGTTTCCTACAATTTATGTTCTATGATATTTTTTGATCAGAAGCGTAGTTTTCGAGATATATCGAGATATTTAAAAGTTCCGAAGCCGCACCAACATAATAGAGATCCAGAAACACCGTGGCCCCTTTCTTTGATATAACTCTGCACTAGTGCGAGCCGCAAATGCCACTTCCAGCTTAGCTGTGCAGAAGAAGAACAACAAGAAGAAGAAATATCTCGAAATATGTCCGTCAGGCCCCTTCCTTCGAGATAAATCTGCAAATATCTCGGAAACGAAGCGAGCTATGGCAAAATGTTAAGAGACCTTTTTTGTAGAGAATTAAGTTTCCTACCTTTTATGTTCTATGATATTTTTTGATCAGATGCGTAGTTCTCGAGATATATCAAGATATTTAAAAGTTCCGAAGCCGCACCAACATAATAGAGATACAGAAACACCGTGGCCCCTTTCTTTGAGATAACTATGCACTATTGCGAGCTGCAAATGCCACTTCCAGCTTAGCTGTGCAGAAGAAGAACAACAAGAAGAAGAAATATCTCGAAATATGTCCGTCAGGCCCCTTCCCTTGAGATAAATCTGCAAATACCTCGAAAACGAAGCGAGCTATGGCAGAATGTTAAGAGACCATTCTTGTAGAGAATTAAGTTTCCTACTTTTTATGTAGTATGATATTTTTTGATCAGATGCGTAGTTCTCGAGATATATCAAGATATTTAAAAGTTCCGAAGCCGCACCAACATAATAGAGATACAGAAACACCGTGGCCCCTTTCTTTGAGATAACTCTGCACTAGTGCGAGCCGCAAATGCCACTTCCAGCTTAGCTGTGCAGAAGAAGAACAACAAGAAGAAGAAATATCTCGAAATATGTCCGTCAGGCCCCATCCCTTGAGATAAATCTGCAAATATCTCGGAAACGAAGCGAGCTATGGCAAAATGTTAAGAGACCTTTCTTGTAGAGAATTATGTTTCCTACAATTTATGTTCTATGATATTTTTTGATCAGAAGCGTAGTTTTCGAGATATATCGAGATATTTAAAAGTTCCGAAGCCGCACCAACATAATAGTGATCCAGAAACACCGTGTCCCCTTCCTTTGAGATAACTCTGCACTAGTGCGAGCCGCAAATGCCACTTCCAGCTTAGCTGTGCAGAAGAAGAACAACAAGAAGAAGAAATATCTCGAAATATGTCCGTCAGGCCCCTTCCCTCGAGATAAATCTGCAAATATCTCGGAAACGAAGCGAGCTATGGCAAAATGTTAAGAGACCTTTGTTGTAGAGAATTAAGTTTCCTACTTTTTATGTTCTACGATATTTTTTGATCAGATGCGTTGTTCTCGAGATATATCAAGATATTTAAAAGTTCCGAAGCCGCACCAACATAATAGAGATACAGAAACACCGTGGCCCCTTTCTTTGAGATAACTCTGCACTATTGCGAGCTGCAAATGCCACTTCCAGCTTAGCTGTGCAGAAGAAGAACAACAAGAAGAAGAAATATCACGAAATATGTCCGTTAGGCTCCTTCCCTTGAGATAAATCTGCAAATATCTCGGAAACGAAGCGAGCTATGGCAAAATGTTAAGAGACCTTTTTTGTAGAGAATTAAGTTTCCTACTTTTTATGTTCTATGATATTTTTTGATCAGATGCGTAGTTCTCGAGATATATCAAGATATTTAAAAGTTCCGAAGCCGCACCAACATAATAGAGATACAGAAACACCGTGGCCCCTTTCTTTGAGATAACTATGCACTATTGCGAGCTGCAAATGCCACTTCCAGCTTAGCTGTGCAGAAGAAGAACAACAAGAAGAAGAAATATCTCGAAATATGTCCGTCAGGCCCCTTCCCTTGAGATAAATCTGCAAATACCTCGAAAACGAAGCGAGCTATGGCAAAATGTTAAGAGATCTTTCTTGTAGAGAATTAAGTTTCCTACTTTTTATGTAGTATGATATTTTTTGATCAGATGCGTAGTTCTCGAGATATATCAAGATATTTAAAAGTTCCGAAGCCGCACCAACATAATAGAGATACAGAAACACCGTGGCCCCTTTCTTTGAGATAACTCTGCACTAGTGCGAGCCGCAAATGCCACTTCCAGCTTAGCTGTGCAGAAGAAGAACAACAAGAAGAAGAAATATCTCGAAATATGTCCGTCAGGCCCCTTCCCTTGAAATAAATCTGCCAATATCTCGGAAACGAAGCGAGCTATGGCAAAATGTTAAGAGACCTTTTTTGTAGAGAATTAAGTTTCCTACTTTTTATGTTCTATGATATTTTTTGATCAGAAGCGTAGTTTTCGAGATATATCGAGATATTTAAAAGTTCCGAAGCCGCACCAACATAATAGAGATCCAGAAACACCGTGGCCCCTTTCTTTGAGATAACTCTGCACTAGTGCGAGCCGCAAATGCCACTTCCAGCTTAGCTGTGCAGAAGAAGAACAACAAGAAGAAGAAATATCTCGAAATATGTCCGTCAGGCCCCATCCCTTGAGATAAATCTGCAAATATCTCGGAAACCAAGCGAGCTATGGCAAAATGTTAAGAGACCTTTCTTGTAGAGAATTAAGTTTCCTACTTTTTATGTTGTATGATATTTTTTGATCAGATACGTAGTTCTCGAGATATATCAAGATATTTAAAAGTTCCGAAGCCGCAGCAACATAATAGAGATACAGAAACACCGTGTCCCCTTTCTTTGCGATAACTCTGCACTATTGCGAGCTGCAAATGCCACTTCCAGCTTTGCTGTGCAGAAGAAGAACAACAAGAAGAAGAAATATCTCGAAATATGTCCGTCAGGCCCCTTCCCTTGAGATAAATCTGCAAATATCTCGGAAACGAAGCGAGCTATGGCAAAATGTTAAGAGACCTTTTTTGTAGAGAATTAAGTTTCCTACTTTCTATGTTCTATGATATTTTTTGATCAGATGCGTAGATCTCGAGATATATCAAGATATTTAAAAGTTCCGAAGCCGCACCAACATAATAGAGATACAGAAACACCGTGGCCCCTTTCTTTGAGATAACTCTGCACTATGGCGAGCTGCAAATGCCACTTCCAGCTTAGCTGTGCAGAAGAAGAACAACAAGAAGAAGAAACATCTCGAAATATGTCCGTTAGGCCCCTTCCCTTGAGATAAATCTGCAAATATCTCGGAAACGAAGCGAGCTATGGCAAAATGTTAAGAGACCTTTTTTGTAGTGAATTAAGTTTCCTACTTTTTATGTTCTACGATATTTTTTGATCAGATGCGTAGTTCTCGAGATATATCAAGATATTTAAAAGTTCCGAGCCGCACCAACATAATAGAGATACAGAAACACCGTGGCCCCTTTCTTTGAGATAACTCTGCACTATTGCGAGCTGCAAATGCCACTTCCAGCTTAGCTTTGCAGAGGAAGAACAACAAGAAGAAGAAATATCTCGAAATATGTCCGTCAGGCCCGATCCTTTGAGCTGAATCTGCAAATATCTCGGAAACGAAGCGAGCTATGGCAAAATGTTAAGAGACGTTTTTTGTAGAGAATTATGCTTCCTACAATTTATGTTCTATGATATTTTTTGATCAGAAGCGTAGTTTTCGAGATATATCGAGGTATTTAAAAGTTCCGAAGCCGCACCAACATAATAGAGATACAGAAACACCGTGGCCCCTTTCTTTGAGATAACTCTGCACTAGTGCGACCTGCAAATGCCACTTCCAGCTTAGCTGTGCAGAAGAAGAACAACAAGAAGAAGAAATATCTCGAAATATGTCCGTCAGGCCCCTTCCCTTGAGATAAATCTGCAAATATCTCGGAAACGAAGCGAACTATGGCAAAATGTTAAGATACCTTTTTTGTAGAGAATTAAGTTTCCTACTTTTTATGTTCTATGATATTTTTTGATCAGATGCGTAGTTCTCGAGATATATCAAGATACTTAAAAGTTCCGAAGCCGCACCAACATAATAGAGGTACAGAAACACCGTGGCCCCTTTCTTTGAGATAACTCTGCACTATTGCGAGCTGCAAATGCCACTTCCAGCTTAGCTGTGCAGAAGAAGAACAACAAGAAGAAGAAATATCTCGAAATATGTCCGTCAGGCCCCTTCCCTTGAGATATATCTGCAAATATCTCGGAAACGAAACGAGCTATGGCAAAATGTTAAGAGACCTTTTTTGTAGAGAATTATGTTTCCTACAATTTATGTTCTATGATATTTTTTGATCAGAAGCGTAGTTTTCGAGATATATCGAGATATTTAAAAGTTCCGAAGCCGCACCAACATAATAGAGATCCAGAAACACCGTGGCCCCTTTCTTTGAGATAACTCTGCACTAGTGCGAGCCGCAAATGCCACTTCCAGCTTAGCTGTGCAGAAGAAGAACAACAAGAAGAAGAAATATCTCGAAATATGTCCGTCAGGCCCCTTCCCTCGAGATAAATCTGCAAATATCTCGGAAACGAAGCGAGCTATGGCAAAATGTTAAGAGACCTTTTTTGTAGAGAATTAAGTTTCCTACCTTTTACGTTCTATGATATTTTTTGATCAGATGCGTAGTTCTCGAGATATATCAAGATATTTAAAAGTTCCGAAGCCGCACCAACATAATAGAGATACAGAAACACCGTGGCCCCTTTCTTTGAGATAACAATGCACTATTGCGAGCTGCAAATGCCACTTCCAGCTTAGCTGTGCAGAAGAAGAACAACAAGAAGAAGAAATATCTCGAAATATGTCCGTCAGGCCCCTTCCCTTGAGATAAATCTGCAAATACCTCGAAAACGAAGCGAGCTATGGCAGAATGTTAAGAGACCTTTCTTGTAGAGAATTAAGTTTCCTACTTTTTATGTAGTATGATATTTTTTGATCAGATGCGTAGTTCTCGAGATATATCAAGATATTTAAAAGTTCCGAAGCCGCACCAACATAATAGAGATACAGAAACACCGTGGCCCCTTTCTTTGAGATAACTCTGCACTAGTGCGAGCCGCAAATGCCACTTCCAGCTTAGCTGTGCAGAAGAAGAACAACAAGAAGAAGAAATATCTCGAAATATGTCCGTCAGGCCCCATCCCTTGAGATAAATCTGCAAATATCTCGGAAACGAAGCGAGCTATGGCAAAATGTTAAGAGACCTTTCTTGTAGAGAATTATGTTTCCTACAATTTGTGTTCTATGATATTTTTTGATCAGAAGCGTAGTTTTCGAGATATATCGAGATATTTAAAAGTTCCGAAGCCGCACCAACATAATAGAGATCCAGAAACACCGTGTCCCCTTCCTTTGAGATAACTCTGCACTAGTGCGAGCCGCAAATGCCACTTCCAGCTTAGCTGTGCAGAAGAAGAACAACAAGAAGAAGAAATATCTCGAAATATGTCCGTCAGGCCCCTTCCCTTGAGATAAATCTGCAAATATCTCGGAAACGAAGCGAGCTATGGCAAAATGTTAAGAGACCTTTTTTGTAGAGAATTAAGTTTCCTACTTTTTATGTTCTATGATATTTTTTGATCAGATGCGTAGTTCTCGAGATATATCAAGATATTTAAAAGTTCCGAAGCCGCACCAACATAATAGAGATACAGAAACACCGTGGCCCCTTTCTTTGAGATAACTCTGCACTAGTGCGAGCCGCAAATGCCACTTCCAGCTTAGCTGTGCAGAAGAAGAACAACAAGAAGAAGAAGTATCTCGAAATATGTCCGTCAGGCCCGTTCCTTTGAGCTGAATCTGCAAATATCTCGGAAACGAAGCGAGCTATGGCAAAATGTTAAGAGACCTTATTTGTGGAGAATTAAGTTTCCTACTTTTTATGTTCTATGATATTATTTGATCAGGTGCGTAGTTCTCGAGATATATCAAGATATTTAAAAGTTCCGAAGCCGCACCAACATAATAGAGATACAGAAACACCGTGGCCCCTTTCTTTGAGATAACTCTGCACTACTGCGAGCTGCAAATGCCACTTCCAGCTTAGCTGTGCAGAAGAAGAACAACAAGAAGAAGAAATATCTCGAAATATGTCCGTCAGGCCCCTTCCCTTGAGATAAATCTGCAAATATCTCGGAAACGAAGCGAGCTATGGCAAAATGTTAAGCGACTTTATTTGTAGAGAATTAAGTTTCCTACTTTTTACGTTCTATGATATTTTTTGATCAGATGCGTAGTTCTCGAGATATATCAAGATATTTTAAAGTTCCGAAGCCGCACCAACATAATAGAGATACAGAAACACCGTGGCCCCTTTCTTTGAGATAACTCTGCTCTACTGCGAGCTGGAAATGCCACTTCCAGTTTAGCTGTGCAGAAGAAGAACAACAAGAAGAAGAAATATCTCGAAATATGTCCGTCAGGCCCCTTCCCTTGAGATATATCTGCAAATATCTCGGAAACGAAGCGAGCTACGGCAAAATGTTAAGAGACCTTTTTTGTTGAGAATTAAGTTTCCTACTTTTTATGTTCCATGATATTTTTTGATCAGATGCGTAGTTCTCGAGATATATCAAGATATTTAAAAGTTCCGAAGCCGCACCAACATAATAGAGATACAGAAACACCGTGGCCCCTTTCTTTGAGATAACTCTGCACTATTGCGAGCTGCAAATGCCACTGCCAGCTTAGCTGTGCAGAAGAAGAACAACAAGAAGAAGAAATATCTCGAAATATGTCCGTCAGACCCCTTCCCTTGAGATAAATCTGCAAATATCTCGGAAACGAAGCGAGCTATGGCAAAATGTTAAGAGACCTTTTTTGTAGAGAATTATGTTTCCCACAATTTACGTTCTATGATATTTTTTGATCAGAAGCGTAGTTTTCGAGATATATCGAGATATTTAAAAGATCCGAAGCCGCACCAACATAATAGAGATACAGAAACACCGTGGCCCCTTTCTTCGAGATAACTCTGCACTATTGCGAGCTACAAATGCCACTTCCAGCTTAGCTGTGCAGAAGAAGAACAACAAGAAGAAGAAATATCTCGAAATATGTCCGTCAGACCCCTTCCCTTGAGATAAATCTGCAAATATCTCGGAAACGAAGCGAGCTATGGCAAAATGTTAAGAGACCTTATTTGTGGAGAATTAAGCTTCCTACTTTTTATGTTCTATGATATTTTTCGATCAGATGCGTAGTTCTCGAGATATATCAAGATATTTAAAAGTTCCGAAGCCGCACCAACATAATAGAGATACAGAAACACCGTGGCCCCTTTCTTTGAGATAACTCTGCACTATTGCGAGCTGCAAATGCCACGTCCAGCTTAGCTGTGCAGAAGAAGAACAACAAGAAGAAGAAATATCTCGAAAAATGTCCGTCAGGCCCCTTCCCTTGAGATAAATCTGCAAATATCTCGGAAACGATGCGAGCTATGGCAAAATGTTAAGAGACCTTATTTGTAGAGAATTAAGTTTCCTACTTTTTATGTTCATTGATATTTTTTGATCAGATGCGTAGTTCTCGAGATATATCAAGATATTTAAAAGTTCCGAAGCCGCACCAACATAATAGAGATACAGAAACACCGTGGCCCCTTTCTTTGAGATAACTCTGCACTATTGCGAGCTGTAAATGCCACGTCCAGCTTAGCTGTGCAGAAGAAGAACAACAAGAAGAAGAAATATCTCGAAATATGTCCGTCAGGCCCCTTCCCTCGAGATAAATCTGCAAATATCTCGGAAACGAAGCGAGCTATGGCAAAATGTTAAGAGACCTTTTTTGTAGAGAATTAAGTTTCCTACTTTTTATGTTCTATGATATTTTTTGATCAGAAGCGTAGTTTTCGAGATATATCGAGATATTTAAAAGATCCGAAGCCGCACCAACATAATAGAGATACAGAAACACCGTGGCCCCTTTCTTCGAGATAACTCTGCACTATTGCGAGCTACAAATGCCACTTCCAGCTTAGCTGTGCAGAAGAAGAACAACAAGAAGAAGAAATATCTCGAAATATGTCCGTCAGACCCCTTCCCTTGAGATAAATCTGCAAATATCTCGGAAACGAAGCGAGCTATGGCAAAATGTTAAGAGACCTTATTTGTGGAGAATTAAGCTTCCTACTTTTTATGTTCTATGATATTTTTCGATCAGATGCGTAGTTCTCGAGATATATCAAGATATTTAAAAGTTCCGAAGCCGCACCAACATAATAGAGATACAGAAACACCGTGGCCCCTTTCTTTGAGATAACTCTGCACTATTGCGAGCTGCAAATGCCACGTCCAGCTTAGCTGTGCAGAAGAAGAACAACAAGAAGAAGAAATATCTCGAAAAATGTCCGTCAGGCCCCTTCCCTTGAGATAAATCTGCAAATATCTCGGAAACGATGCGAGCTATGGCAAAATGTTAAGAGACCTTATTTGTAGAGAATTAAGTTTCCTACTTTTTATGTTCATTGATATTTTTTGATCAGATGCGTAGTTCTCGAGATATATCAAGATATTTAAAAGTTCCGAAGCCGCACCAACATAATAGAGATACAGAAACACCGTGGCCCCTTTCTTTGAGATAACTCTGCACTATTGCGAGCTGTAAATGCCACGTCCAGCTTAGCTGTGCAGAAGAAGAACAACAAGAAGAAGAAATATCTCGAAATATGTCCGTCAGGCCCCTTCCCTCGAGATAAATCTGCAAATATCTCGGAAACGAAGCGAGCTATGGCAAAATGTTAAGAGACCTTTTTTGTAGAGAATTAAGTTTCCTACTTTTTATGTTCTATGATATTTTTTGATCGGATGCGTAGCTCTCGAGATATATCAAGATATTTAAAAGTTCCGAAGCCGCACCAACATAATAGAGATACAGAAACACCGTGGCCCCTTTCTTTGAGATAACTCTGCACTATTGCGAGCTGCAAATGCCACTTCCAGCTTAGCTGTGCAGAAGAAGAACAACAAAAAGAAGAAATATCTCGAAATATGTCCGTCAGGCCCCTTCCCTCGAGATAAATCTGCAAATATCTCGGAAACGAAGCGAGCTATGGCAAAATGTTAAGAGACCTCTTTTGTAGAGAATTAAGTTTCCTACTTTTTATGTTCTATGATATTTTTCGATCAGATGCGTAGTTCTCGAGATATATCAAGATATTTAAAAGTTCCGAAGCCGCACCAACATAATAGAGATACAGACACACCGTGGCCCCTTTCTTTGAGATAACTCTGCACTATTGCGAGCTGCAAATGCCACTTCCAGCTTAGCTGTGCAGAAGAAGAACAACAAGAAGAAGAAATATCTCGAAATATGTCCGTCAGGCCCCTTCCCTTGAGATAAATCTGCAAATATCTCGGAAACGAAGCGAGCTACGGCAAAATGTTAAGAGACCTTTTTTGTAGAAAATTAGGTTTCCTACTTTTTATGTTCTATGATATTTTTTGATCAGATGCGTAGTTCTCGAGATATATCAAGATATTTAAAAGTTCCGAAGCCGTACCAACATAATAGAGATACAGAAACACCGTGGCCCCTTTCTTTGCGATAACTCTGCACTATTGCGAGCTGCAAATGCCACTTCCAGCTTAGCTGTGCAGAAGAAGAACAACAAGAAGAAGAAATATCTCGAAATATGTCCGTCAGGCCCCTTCCCTTGAGATAAATCTGCAAATATCTCGGAAACGAAGCGAGCTATGGCAAAATGTTAAGAGACCTTTTTTGTAGAGAATTAAGTTTCCTACTTTTTATGTTCTATGACATTTTTCGATCAGAGGCGTAGTTCTCGAGATATATCAAGATATTTAAAAGTTCCGAAGCCGCACCAACATAATAGAGATACAGAAACACCGTGGCCCCTTTCTTTGCGATAACTCTGCACGATTGCGAGCTGCAAATGCCACTTCCAGCTTAGCTGTGCAGAAGAAGAACAACAAGAAGAAGAAATATCTCGAAATATGTCCGTCAGGCCCCTTCCCTTGAGATAAATCTGCAGATATCTCGGAAACGAAGCGAGCTATGCCAAAATGTTAAGAGACCTTATTTGTAGAGAATTAAGTTTCCTACTTTTTATGTTCTATGATATTTTTTGATGAGATGCGTAGTTCTCGAGATATATCGAGATATTTAAAAGTTCCGAAGCCGCACCAACATAATAGAGATACAGAAACACCGTGGCCCCTTTCTTTGAGATAACTGTGCACTATTGCGAGCTGCAAATGCCACTTCCAGCTTAGCTGTGCAGAAGAAGAACAACAAGAAGAAGAAATATCTCGAAATATGTCCGTCAGGCCCCTTCCCTTGAGATAAATCTGCAAATATCTCGGAAACGAAGCGAGCTATGGCAAAATGTTAAGAGACCTTTTTTGTAGAGAATTAAGTTTCCTACTTTTTATCTTCCACGATATTTTCTGATCAGATTCGTAGTTCTCGAGATATATCAAGATATTCAAAAGTTCCGAAGCCGCACCAACATAATAGAGATACAGAAACACCGTGGCCCCTCTCTTTGAGATAACTCTGCACAATTGCGAGCTGCAAATGCCACTTCCAGCTTAGCTGTGCAGAAGAAGAACAACAAGAAGAAGAAATATCTCGAAATATGTCCGTCAGGCCCCTTCCCTTGGGATAAATCGGCAAATATCTCGGAAACGAAGCGAGCTATGGCAAAATGTTAACAGACCTTTTTTGTAGAGAATTAAGTTTCCTACGTTTTATGTTGTATGATATTTTTTGATCAGATGCGTAGTTCTCGAGATATATCAAGATATTTAAAAGTTCCGAAGCCGCACCAACATAATAGAGATACAGAAACACCGTGGCCCCTCTCTTTGAGATAACTCTGCACTATTGCGAGCTGCAAATGCCACTTCCAGTTTAGCTGTGCAGAAGAAGAACAACAAGAAGAAGAAATATCTCGAAATATGTCCGTTAGGCCCCTTCCCTTGAGATAAATCGGCAAGTATCTCGGAAACGAAGCGAGCTATGGCAAAATGTTGAGAGACATTTTTTGTAGAGAATTAAGTTTCCTACTTTTTATGTTCTATGATATTTTTTGATCAGATGCGTAGATCTCGAGATATATCAAGATATTTAAAAGTTCCGAAGCCGCACCAACATAATAGAGATACAGAAACACCGTGGCCCCTTTCTTTGAGATAACTCTGCACTATTGCGAGCTGCAAATGCCACTTCCAGCTTAGCTGTGCAGAAGAAGAACAACAAGAAGAAGAAATATCTCGAAATATGTCCGTCAGGCCCCTTCCCTTGAGATAAATCTGCAAATATCTCGGAAACGAAGCGAGCTATGGCAAAATGTTAAGAGAC
Source organism: Osmia lignaria lignaria (assembly GCF_051020975.1). Lineage (NCBI taxonomy): Eukaryota > Metazoa > Arthropoda > Insecta > Hymenoptera > Megachilidae > Osmia > Osmia lignaria. The sequence continues at coordinate 854,158 of NW_027478173.1, forward strand.
CTTTTTTGTATGGAATTATGTTTCCTACTTTTTATGTTCTATGATATTTTTTGATCAGATGCGTAGTTCTCGGGATATATCAAGATATTTAAAAGTTCCGAAGCCGCACCAACATAATAGAGATACAGAAACACCGTGGCCCCTCTCTTTGAGATAACTCTGCACTATTGCGAGCTGCAAATGCCACTTCCAGTTTAGCTGTGCAGAAGAAGAACAACAAGAAGAAGAAATATCTCGAAATATGTCCGTTAGGCCCCTTCCCTTGAGATAAATCTGCAAATATCTCGGAAACGAAGCGAGCTATGGCAAAATCTTAACAGACTTTTTTGTAGAGAATTAAGTTTCCTACTTTTTATGTTCTATGATATTTTTTGATCAGATGCGTAGTTCTCGAGATATATCAAGATATTTAAAAGTTCCGAAGCCGCACCAACATAATAGAGATACAGAAACACCGTGGCCCCTTTCTTTGAGATAACTCTGCACTATTGCGAGCTGCAAATGCCACTTCCAGCTTAGCTGTGCAGAAGAAGAACAACAAGAAGAAGAAATATCTCGAAATATGTCCGTCAGGCCCCTTCCCTTGAGATAAATCTGCAAATATCTCGGAAACGAAGAGAGCTATGGCAAAATGTTAAGAGACCTTTTTTGTAGAGAATTAAGTTTCCTACTTTTTATGTTCTATGATATTTTTTGATCAGATGCGTAGTTCTCGAGATATATCAAGATATTTAAAAGTTCCGAAGCCGCACCAACATAATAGAGATACAGAAACACCGTGGCCCCTTTCTTTGAGATAACTCTGTACTAGTGCGAGCCGCAAATGCCACTTCCAGCTTAGCTGTGCAGAAGAAGAACAACAAGAAGAAGAAATATCACGAAATATGTCCGTGAGGCCCCTTCCCTTGAGATAAATCTGCAAATATCTCGGAAACGAAGCGAGCTATGGCAAAATGTTAAGAGACCTTTTTTGTAGCGAATTAAGTTTCCTACTTTTTATGTTCTATGATATTTTTTGATCAGATGCGTAGTTCTCGAGATATATCAAGATATTTAAAAGTTCCGAAGCCGCACCAACATAATAGAGATACAGAAACACCGGGGCCCCTCTCTTTGAGATAACTCTGCACAATTGCGAGCTGCAAATGCCACTTCCAGCGTAGCTGTGCAGAAGAAGAACAACAAGAAGAAGAAATATCTCGAAATATGTCCGTCAGGCCCCTTCCCTTGAGATAAATCTGCAAATATCTCGGAAACGAAGCGAGCTATTGCAAAATGTTAAGAGACCTTTCTTGTAGAGAATTGAGTTTCCTACTTTTTATGTTCTATGATATTTTTTGATCAGATGCGTAGTTCTCGAGATATATCAAGATATTTAAAAGTTAAGAAGCCGCACCAACATAATGGAGATACAGAAACACCGTGGCCCCTTTCTTTGAGATAACTCTGCACTAATGCGAGCTGCAAATGCCACTTCCAGCTTAGCTGTGCAGAAGAAGAACAACAAGAAGAAGAAATATCACGAAATATGTCCGTTAGGCCCCTTCCCTTGAGATAAATCTGCAAATATCTCGGAAACGAAGCGAGCTATGGCAAAATGTTAACAGACCTTTTTGTAGCGAATTAAGTTTCCTACTTTTTATGTTCTATGATATTTTTTGATCAGATGCGTAGTTCTCGAGATATATCAAGATATTTAAAAGTTCCGAAGCCGCACCAACATAATAGAGATACAGAAACACCGTGGCCCCTTTCTTTGAGATAACTCTGCACTAGTGCGAGCCGCAAATGCCACTTCCAGCTTAGCTGTGCAGAAGAAGAACAACAAGAAGAAGAAATATCTCGAAATATGTCCGTCAGGCCACTTCCCTTGAGATAAATCTGCAAATATCTCGGAAACGAAGCGAGCTATGGCAAAATGTTATGGGACCTTTTTTGTATGGAATTAAGTTTCCTACTTTTTATGTTCTATGATATTTTTTGATCAGATGCGTAGTTCTCGAGATATATCAAGATATTTAAAAGTTCCGAAGCCGCACCAACATAATAGAGATACAGAAACACCGTGGCCCCTTTCTTTGAGATAACTCTGCACTATTGCGAGCTGCAAATGCCACTTCCAGCTTAGCGTGCAGAAGAAGAACAACAAGAAGAAGAAATATCTCGAAATGTGTCCGTCAGGCCCCTTCCCTTGAGATAAATCTGCAAATATCTCGGAAACGAAGAGAGCTATGGCAAGAGACCTTTTTTGTAGAGAATTAAGTTTCCTACTTTTTATGTTCTATGATATTTTTTGATCAGATGCGTAGTTCTCGAGATATATCAAGATATTTAAAAGTTCCGAAGCCGCACCAACATAATAGAGATACAGAAACACCGTGGCCCCTTTCTTTGAGATAAGTCTGCACTATTGCGAGCTGCCAATGCCACGTCCAGCTTAGCTGTGCAGAAGAAGAACAACAAGAAGAAGAAATATCTCGAAATATGTCCGTCAGGCCCCTTCCCTTGAGATAAATCTGCAAATATCTCGGAAACGATGCGAGCTATGGCAAAATGTTAAGAGACCTTATTTGTAGAGAATTAAGTTTCCTACTTTTTATGTTCATTGATATTTTTTGATCAGATGCGTAGTTCTCGAGATATATCAAGATATTTAAAAGTTCCGAAGCCGCACCAACATAATAGAGATACAGAAACACCGTGGCCCCTTTCTTTGGGATAACTCTGCACTATTGCGAGCTGCAAATGCCACTTCCAGCTTAGCTGTGCAGAAGAAGAACAACAAAAAGAAGAAATATCTCGAAATATGTCCGTCAGGCCCCTTCCCTTGAGATAAATCTGCAAATATCTCGGAAACGAAGCGAGCTATGGCAAAATGTTAAGAGACCTCTTTTGTAGAGAATTAAGTTTCCTACTTTTTATGTTCTATGATATTTTTCGATCAGATGCGTAGTTCTCGAGATATATCAAGATATTTAAAAGTTCCGAAGCCGCACCAACATAATAGAGATACAGACACACCGTGGCCCCTTTCTTTGAGATAACTCTGCACTATTGCGAGCTGCAAATGCCGCTTCCAGCTTAGCTGTGCAGAAGAAGAACAACAAGAAGAAGAAATATCTCGAAATATGTCCGTCAGGCCCCTTCCCTTGAGATAAATCTGCAAATATCTCGGAAACGAAGCGAGCTACGGCAAAATATTAAGAGACCTTTTTTGTAGAAAATTAGGTTTCCTACTTTTTATGTTCTATGATATTTTTTGATCAGATGCGTAGTTCTCGAGATATATCAAGATATTTAAAAGTTCCGAAGCCGTACCAACATAATAGAGATACAGAAACACCGTGGCCCCTTTCTTTGCGATAACTCTGCACTATTGCGAGCTGCAAATGCCACTTCCAGCTTAGCTGTGCAGAAGAAGAACAACAAGAAGAAGAAATATCTCGAAATATGTCCGTCAGGCCCCTTCCCTTGAGATAAATCTGCAAATATCTCGGAAACGAAGCGAGCTATGGCAAAATGTTAAGAGACCTTTTTAGTAGAGAATTAAGTTTCCTACTTTTTATGTTCTATGATATTTTTCGATCAGAGGCGTAGTTCTCGAGATATATCAAGATATTTCAAAGTTCCGAAGCCGCACCAACATAATAGAGATACAGAAACACCGTGGCCCCTTTCTTTGAGATAACTCTGCACGATTGCGAGCTGGAAATGCCACTTCCAGTTTAGCTGTGCAGAAGAAGAACAACAAGAAGAAGAAATATCTCGAAATATGTCCATCAGGACCCTTCCCTTGAGATAAATCCGCAAATATCTCGGAAACGAAGCGAGCTATTGCAAAACGTTAAGAGACCTTTTTTGTAGAGAATTAAGTTTCCTACTTTTTATGTTCTATGATATTTTTTGATCAGATGCGTAGTTCTCGAGATATATCAAGATATTTAAAAGCTCCGAAGCTGCACCAACATAATAGAGGTACAGAAACACCGTGGCCCCTTTCTTTGAGATAACTCTGCACTATTGCGAGCTGCAAATGCCACTTCAAGCTTAGCTGTGGAGAAGAAGAACAACAAGAATAAGAAATATTTCGAAATATGTCCGTCAGGCCCCTTCCCTTGAGATAAATCTGCAAATATCTCGGAAACGAAGCGAGCTATGGCAAAATGTTAAGAGAGGTTTTTTGTAGAGAATTATGTTTCCTACAATTTATGTTCTATGATATTTTTTGATCAGAAGCGTAGTTTTCGAGATATATCGAGATATTTAAAAGTTCCGAAGACGCACCAACATAATAGAGATACAGAAACACCGTGGCCCCTTTCTTTGAGATAATTCTGCACTATTGCGACCTGCAAATGCCACTTTCAGCTCAGCTGTGCAGAAGAAGAACAACAAGAAGAAGAAATATCTCGAAATATGTCCGTCAGGCCCCTTCCCTTGAGATAAATCTGCAAATATCTCGGAAACGAAGAGAGCTATGGCAAAATGTTGAGAGACCTTTTTTGTAGAGAATTAAGTTTCCTACTTTTCATGTTCTATGATATTTTTTGATCAGATGCGTAGTTCTCGAGATATATCAAGATATTTAAAAGTTCCGAAGCCGCACCAACATAATAGAGATACAGAAACACCGTGGCCCCTTTCTTTGAGATAACTGTGCACTAGTGCGAGCCCCAAATGCCACTTCCAGCTTAGCTGTGCAGAAGAAGAACAACAAGAAGAAGAAATATCTCGAAATATGTCCGTCAGGCCCCTTCCCTTGAGATAAATCTGCAAATGTCTCGGAAACGAAGCGAGCTATGGCAAAATGTTAAGAGACCTTTTTTGTAGAGAATTAAGTTTCCTACTTTTTATGTTCTATGATATTTTTTGATCAGATGCGTAGTTCTCGAGATATATCAAGATATTTAAAAGTTCCGAAGCCGCACCAACATAATAGAGATACAGAAACACCGTGGCCCCTTTCTTTGAGATAACTGTGCACTAGTGCGAGCCGCAAATGCCACTTCCAGCTTAGCTGTGCAGAAGAAGAACAACAAGAAGAAGCAATATCTCGAAATATGTCCGTCAGGCCCCTTCCCTTGAGATAAATCTGCAAATGTCTCGGAAACGAAGCGAGCTATGGCAAAATGTTAAGAGACCTTTTTTGTAGAGAATTAAGTTTCCTACTTTTTATGTTCTATGATATTTTTCGATCAGAGGCGTAGTTCTCGAGATATATCAAGATATTTAAAAGTTCCGAAGCCGCACCAACATAATAGAGATACAGAAACACCGTGGCCCCTTTCTTTGAGATAACTCTGCACTATTGCGAGCTGCAAATGCCACTTCCAGCTTAGCTGTGCAGAGGAAGAACAACAAGAAGAAGAAATATCTCGAAGTATGTCCGTCAGGCCAGTTCCTTTGAGCTGAATCTGCAAATATCTCGGAAACGAAGAGAGCTATGGCAAAATGTTAAGAGACCTTTTTTGTAGAGAATTATGTTTCCTACTTTTCATGTTGTATGATATTTTTTGATCAGATGCGTAGTTCTCGAATATTTCAAGATATTTAAAAGTTCCGAAGCCGCACCAACATAATAGAGATACAGAAACACCGTGGCCCCTTTCTTTGAGATAACTCTGCACGATTTCGAGCTGGAAATGCCACTTCCAGTTTAGCTGTGCAGAAGAAGAACAACAAGAAGAAGAAATATCTCGAAATATGTCCGTGAGGCCCCTTCCCTTGAGATAAATCTGCAAATATCTCGGAAACGAAGCGAGCTATGGCAAAATGTTGAGGGACCTTTTTTTTAGAGAATAATGTCTCCTACAATTTACGTTCTATGATATTTTTTGATCAGAAGCGTAGTTTTCGAGATATATCGAGATATTTAAAAGTTCCGAAGCCGCACCAACATAATAGAGATACAGAAACACCGTGGCCCCTTTCTTTGAGATAACTCTGCACTATTGCGAGCTGCAAATGCCACTTCCAGCTTAGCTGTGCAGAAGAAGAACAACAAGAAGAAGAAATATCTCGAAATATGTCCGTCAGGCCCCTTCCCTTGAGATAAATCTGCAAATATCTCGGAAACGAAGCGAGCTAGGGCAAAATGTTTAGAGACCTTTCTTGTAGAGAAATAAGTTTCCTACTTTTTATGTAGTATGATATTTTTTGATCAGATGCGTAGTTCTCGAGATATATCAAGATATTTAAAAGTTCCGAAGCCGCACCAACATAATAGAGATACAGAAACACCGTGGCCCCTTTCTTTGAGATAACTCTGCACTATTGCGCGCTGCAAATGCCACTTCCAGCTTAGCTGTGCAGAAGAAGAACAACAAGAAGAAGAAATATCTCGAAATATGTCCGTCAGGCCCCTTCCCTTGAGATAAATCTGCAAATATCTCGGAAACGAAGCGAGCTATGGCAAAATGTTAAGAGACCTTTTTTGTAGAGAATTAAGTTTCCTACTTTTTATGTTCTATGATATTTTTTGATCAGATGCGTAGTTCTCGAGATATATCAAGATATTTAAAAGTTCCGAAGCCGCACCAACATAATAGAGATACAGAAACACCGTGGCCCCTTTCTTTGAGATAACTCTGCACTATTGCGAGCTGCAAATGCCACTTCCAGCTTAGCTGTGGAGAGGAAGAACAACAAGAAGAAGAAATATCTCGAAATATGTCCGTCAGGCCAGTTCCTTTGAGCTGAATCTGCAAATATCTCGGAAACGAAGCGAGCTATGGCAAAATGTTAAGAGACGTTTTTTGTAGAGAATTATGTTTCCTACAATTTATGTTCTATGATATTTTTTGATCAGAAGCGTAGTTTTCGAGATATATCGAGATATTTAAAAGTTCCGAAGACGCACCAACATAATAGAGATACAGAAACACCGTGGCCCCTTTCTTTGAGATAATTCTGCACTATTGCGACCTGCAAATGCCACTTTCAGCTCAGCTGTGCAGAAGAAGAACAACAAGAAGAAGAAATATCTCGAAATATGTCCGTCAGGCCCCTTCCCTTGAGATAAATCTGCAAATATCTTGGAAACGAAGAGAGCTATGGCAAAATGTTGAGAGACCTTTTTTGTAGAGAATTAAGTTTCCTACTTTTCATGTTCTATGATATTTTTTGATCAGATGCGTAGTTCTCGAGATATATCAAGATATTTAAAAGTTCCGAAGCCGCACCAACATAATAGAGATACAGAAACACCGTGGCCCCTTTCTTTGAGATAACTCTGCACTATTGCGCGCTGCAAATGCCACTTCCAGCTTAGCTGTGCAGAAGAAGAACAACAAGAAGAAGAAATATCTCGAAATATGTCCGTCAGGCCCCTTCCCTTGAGATAAATCTGCAAATATCTCGGAAACGAAGCGAGCTATGGCAAAATGTTTAGAGACCTTTCTTGTAGAGAAATAAGTTTCCTACTTTTTATGTAGTATGATATTTTTTGATCAGAAGCGTAGTTCTCGAGATATATCAAGATATTTAAAAGTTCCGAAGCCGCACCAACATAATAGAGATACAGAAACACCGTGGCCCCTTTCTTTGAGATAACTCTGCACTATTGCGAGCTGCAAATGCCACTTCCAGCTTAGCTGTGGAGAGGAAGAACAACAAGAAGAAGAAATATCTCGAAATATGTCCGTCAGGCCAGTTCCTTTGAGCTGAATCTGCAAATATCTCGGAAACGAAGCGAGCTATGGCAAAATGTTAAGAGACGTTTTTTGTAGAGAATTATGTTTCCTACAATTTATGTTCTATGATATTTTTTGATCAGAAGCGTAGTTTTCGAGATATATCGAGATATTTAAAAGTTCCGAAGACGCACCAACATAATAGAGATACAGAAACACCGTGGCCCCTTTCTTTGAGATAATTCTGCACTATTGCGACCTGCAAATGCCACTTTCAGCTCAGCTGTGCAGAAGAAGAACAACAAGAAGAAGAAATATCTCGAAATATGTCCGTCAGGCCCCTTCCCTTGAGATAAATCTGCAAATATCTCGGAAACGAAGAGAGCTATGGCAAAATGTTGAGAGACCTTTTTTGTAGAGAATTAAGTTTCCTACTTTTCATGTTCTATGATATTTTTTGGTCAGATGCGTAGTTCTCGAGATATATCAAGATATTTAAAAGTTCCGAAGCCGCACCAACATAATAGAGATACAGAAACACCGTGGCCCCTTTCTTTGAGATAACTGTGCACTAGTGCGAGCCGCAAATGCCACTTCCAGCTTAGCTGTGCAGAAGAAGAACAACAAGAAGAAGAAATATCTCGAAATATGTCCGTCAGGCCCCTTCCCTTGAGATAAATCTGCAAATGTCTCGGAAACGAAGCGAGCTATGGCAAAATGTTAAGAGACCTTTTTTGTAGAGAATTAAGTTTCCTACTTTTTATGTTCTATGATATTTTTCGATCAGAGGCGTAGTTCTCGAGATATATCAAGATATTTAAAAGTTCCGAAGCCGCACCAACATAATAGAGATACAGAAACACCGTGGCCCCTTTCTTTGAGATAACTCTGCACGATTGCGGGCTGGAAATGCCACTTCCAGTTTAGCTGTGCAGAAGAAGAACAACAAGAAGAAGAAATATCTGGAAATATGTCCATCTGGACCCTTCCCTTGAGATAAATCTGCAAATATCTCGGAAACGAAGCGAGCTATGGCAAAATGTTAAGAGACCTTTTTTGTAGAGAATTATGCTTCCTACTTTTTATGTTCTATGATATTTTTTGATCAGACGCGTAGTTCTCGAGATATATCAAGATATTTAAAAGTTCCGAAGCCGCACCAACATAATAGAGATACAGAAACACCGTGGCCCCTTTCTTTGAGATATCTCTGCACTATTGCGAGCTGCAAATGCCGCTTCCAGCTTAGCTGTGCAGAAGAAGAACAACAAGAAGAAGAAATATCTCGAAATATGTCCGTCAGGCCCCTTCCCTTGAGATAAATCTGCAAATATCTCGGAAACGAAGCGAGCTATGGCAAAATGTTAAGAGACCTTTTTTGTAGAGAATTAAGTTTCCTACTTTTTATGTTCTATGATATTTTTTGATCAGATGCGTAGTTCTCGAGATATATCAAGATATTTAAAAGTTCCGAAGCCGCACCAACATAATAGAGATACAGAAACACCGTGGCCCCTTTCTTTGAGATAACTCTGCACTATTGCGAGCTGCAAATGCCACTTCCAGCTTAGCTGTGGAGAGGAAGAACAACAAGAAGAAGAAATATCTCGAAATATGTCCGTCAGGCCAGTTCCTTTGAGCTGAATCTGCAAATATCTCGGAAACGAAGCGAGCTATGGCAAAATGTTAAGAGACGTTTTTTGTAGAGAATTATGTTTCCTACAATTTATGTTCTATGATATTTTTTGATCAGAAGCGTAGTTTTCGAGATATATCGAGATATTTAAAAGTTCCGAAGACGCACCAACATAATAGAGATACAGAAACACCGTGGCCCCTTTCTTTGAGATAATTCTGCACTATTGCGACCTGCAAATGCCACTTTCAGCTCAGCTGTGCAGAAGAAGAACAACAAGAAGAAGAAATATCTCGAAATATGTCCGTCAGGCCCCTTCCCTTGAGATAAATCTGCAAATATCTCGGAAACGAAGAGAGCTATGGCAAAATGTTGAGAGACCTTTTTTGTAGAGAATTAAGTTTCCTACTTTTCATGTTCTATGATATTTTTTGGTCAGATGCGTAGTTCTCGAGATATATCAAGATATTTAAAAGTTCCGAAGCCGCACCAACATAATAGAGATACAGAAACACCGTGGCCCCTTTCTTTGAGATAACTGTGCACTAGTGCGAGCCGCAAATGCCACTTCCAGCTTAGCTGTGCAGAAGAAGAACAACAAGAAGAAGAAATATCTCGAAATATGTCCGTCAGGCCCCTTCCCTTGAGATAAATCTGCAAATGTCTCGGAAACGAAGCGAGCTATGGCAAAATGTTAAGAGACCTTTTTTGTAGAGAATTAAGTTTCCTACTTTTTATGTTCTATGATATTTTTCGATCAGAGGCGTAGTTCTCGAGATATATCAAGATATTTAAAAGTTCCGAAGCCGCACCAACATAATAGAGATACAGAAACACCGTGGCCCCTTTCTTTGAGATAACTCTGCACGATTGCGAGCTGGAAATGCCACTTCCAGTTTAGCTGTGCAGAAGAAGAACAACAAGAAGAAGAAATATCTGGAAATATGTCCATCAGGACCCTTCCCTTGAGATAAATCTGCAAATATCTCGGAAACGAAGCGAGCTATGGCAAAATGTTAAGAGACCTTTTTTGTAGAGAATTATGCTTCCTACTTTTTATGTTCTATGATATTTTTTGATCAGACGCGTAGTTCTCGAGATATATCAAGATATTTAAAAGTTCCGAAGCCGCACCAACATAATAGAGATACAGAAACACCGTGGCCCCTTTCTTTGAGATATCTCTGCACTATTGCGAGCTGCAAATGCCGCTTCCAGCTTAGCTGTGCAGAAGAAGAACAACAAGAAGAAGAAATATCTCGAAATATGTCCGTCAGGCCCCTTCCCTTGAGATAAATCTGCAAATATCTCGGAAACGAAGAGAGCTATGGCAAAATGTTAAGCGACCTTTTTTGTAGAGAATTAAGTTTCCTACTTTTTATGTTCTATGATATTTTTTGATCAGATGCGTAGTTCTCGAGATATATCAAGATATTTAAAAGTTCCGATGCCGCACCAACATAATAGAGATACAGAAACACCGTGGCCCCTTTCTTTGAGATAACTCTGCACTATTGCGAGCTGGAAATGCCACTTCCAGTTTAGCTGTGCAGAAGAAGAACAACAAGAAGACGAAATATCTCGAAATATGTCCGTTAGGCCCCTTCCCTTGAGATAAATCTGCAAATATCTCGGAAACGAAGCGAGCTGTGGCAAAATTTTAAGAGACCTTTTTTGTAGAGAATTAAGTTTCCTACTTTTTATGTTCTATGATATTTTTTGATCAGATGCGTAGTTCTCGAGATATACCAAGATATTTAAAAGTTCCGAAGCCGCACCAACATAATAGAGATACAGAAACACCGTGGCCCCTTTCTTTGAGATAACTCTGCACAATTGCGAGCTGCAAATGCCACTTCCAGCTTAGCTGTGCAGAAGAAGAACAACAAGAAGAAGAAATATCTCGAAATATGTCCGTCAGGCCCCTTCCCTTGAGATACATCGGCAAGTATCTCGGAAACGAAGCGAGCTATGGCAAAATGTTAAGAGACCTTTTTTGTAGAGAATTAAGTTTCCTACTTTTTATGCTCTATGATATTTTTTGATCAGATGCGTAGATCTCGAGATATATCAAGATATTTAAAAGTTCCGAAGCCGCACCAACATAATAGAGATACAGAAACACCGTGGCCCCTTTCTTTGAGATAACTCTGCACTATTGCGAGCTGCAAATGCCACTTCCAGCTTAGCTGTGCAGAAGAAGAACAACAAGAAGAAGAAATATCTCGAAATATGTCCGTCAGGCCCCTTCCCTTGAGATAAATCTGCAAATATCTCGGAAACGAAGCGAGCTATCGCAAAATGTTTAGAGACCTTTCTTGTAGAGAAATAAGTTTCCTACTTTTTATGTAGTATGATATTTTTTGATCAGAAGCGTAGTTCTCGAGATATATCAAGATATTTAAAAGTTCCGAAGCCGCACCAACATAATAGAGATACAGAAACACCGTGGCCCCTTTCTTTGAGATAACTCTGCACTATTGCGCGCTGCAAATGCCACTTCCAGCTTAGCTGTGCAGAAGAAGAACAACAAGAAGAAGAAATATCTCGAAATATGTCCGTCAGGCCCCTTCCCTTGAGATAAATTTGCAAATATCTCGGAAACGAAGCGAGCTATGGCAAAATGTTTAGAGACCTTTCTTGTAGAGAAATAAGTTTCCTACTTTTTATGTAGTATGATATTTTTTGATCAGAAGCGTAGTTCTCGAGATATATCAAGATATTTAAAAGTTCCGAAGCCGCACCAACATAATAGAGATACAGAAACACCGTGGCCCCTTTCTTTGAGATAACTCTGCACTATTGCGCGCTGCAAATGCCACTTCCAGCTTAGCTGTGCAGAAGAAGAACAACAAGAAGAAGAAATATCTCGAAATATGTCCGTCAGGCCCCTTCCCTTGAGATAAATCTGCAAATATCTCGGAAACGAAGCGAGCTATGGCAAAATGTTAAGAGACCTTTTTTGTAGAGAATTAAGTTTCCTACTTTTTATGTTCTATGATATTTTTTGATCAGATGCGTAGTTCTCGAGATATATCAAGATATTTAAAAGTTCCGAAGCCGCACCAACATAATAGAGATACAGAAACACCGTGGCCCCTTTCTTTGAGATAACTCTGCACAATTGCGAGCTGCAAATGCCACTTCCAGCTTAGCTGTGCAGAAGAAGAACAACAAGAAGAAGAAATATCTCGAAATATGTCCGTCAGGCCCCTTCCCTTGAGATACATCGGCAAGTATCTCGGAAACGAAGCGAGCTATGGCAAAATGTTAAGAGACCTTTTTTGTAGAGAATTAAGTTTCCTACTTTTTATGCTCTATGATATTTTTTGATCAGATGCGTAGATCTCGAGATATATCAAGATATTTAAAAGTTCCGAAGCCGCACCAACATAATAGAGATACAGAAACACCGTGGCCCCTTTCTTTGAGATAACTCTGCACTATTGCGAGCTGCAAATGCCACTTCCAGCTTAGCTGTGCAGAAGAAGAACAACAAGAAGAAGAAATATCTCGAAATATGTCCGTCAGGCCCCTTCCCTTGAGATAAATCTGCAAATATCTCGGAAACGAAGCGAGCTGTCGCAAAATGTTTAGAGACCTTTCTTGTAGAGAAATAAGTTTCCTACTTTTTATGTAGTATGATATTTTTTGATCAGAAGCGTAGTTCTCGAGATATATCAAGATATTTAAAAGTTCCGAAGCCGCACCAACATAATAGAGATACAGAAACACCGTGGCCCCTTTCTTTGAGATAACTCTGCACTATTGCGCGCTGCAAATGCCACTTCCAGCTTAGCTGTGCAGAAGAAGAACAACAAGAAGAAGAAATATCTCGAAATATGTCCGTCAGGCCCCTTCCCTTGAGATAAATCTGCAAATATCTCGGAAACGAAGCGAGCTATGGCAAAATGTTTAGAGACCTTTCTTGTAGAGAAATAAGTTTCCTACTTTTTATGTAGTATGATATTTTTTGATCAGAAGCGTAGTTCTCGAGATATATCAAGATATTTAAAAGTTCCGAAGCCGCACCAACATAATAGAGATACAGAAACACCGTGGCCCCTTTCTTTGAGATAACTCTGCACTATTGCGCGCTGCAAATGCCACTTCCAGCTTAGCTGTGCAGAAGAAGAACAACAAGAAGAAGAAATATCTCGAAATATGTCCGTCAGGCCCCTTCCCCTGAGATAAATCTGCAAATATCTCGGAAACGAAGCGAGCTATGGCAAAATGTTAAGAGACCTTTTTTGTAGAGAATTAAGTTTCCTACTTTTTATGTTCTATGATATTTTTTGATCAGATGCGTAGTTCTCGAGATATATCAAGATATTTAAAAGTTCCGAAGCCGCACCAACATAATAGAGATACAGAAACACCGTGGCCCCTTTCTTTGAGATAACTCTGCACTATTGCGAGCTGCAAATGCCACTTCCAGCTTAGCTGTGGAGAGGAAGAACAACAAGAAGAAGAAATATCTCGAAATATGTCCGTCAGGCCAGTTCCTTTGAGCTGAATCTGCAAATATCTCGGAAACGAAGCGAGCTATGGCAAAATGTTAAGAGACGTTTTTTGTAGAGAATTATGTTTCCTACAATTTATGTTCTATGATATTTTTTGATCAGAAGCGTAGTTTTCGAGATATATCGAGATATTTAAAAGTTCCGAAGACGCACCAACATAATAGAGATACAGAAACACCGTGGCCCCTTTCTTTGAGATAATTCTGCACTATTGCGACCTGCAAATGCCACTTTCAGCTCAGCTGTGCAGAAGAAGAACAACAAGAAGAAGAAATATCTCGAAATATGTCCGTCAGGCCCCTTCCCTTGAGATAAATCTGCAAATATCTCGGAAACGAAGAGAGCTATGGCAAAATGTTGAGAGACCTTTTTTGTAGAGAATTAAGTTTCCTACTTTTCATGTTCTATGATATTTTTTGATCAGATGCGTAGTTCTCGAGATATATCAAGATATTTAAAAGTTCCGAAGCCGCACCAACATAATAGAGATACAGAAACACCGTGGCCCCTTTCTTTGAGATAACTGTGCACTAGTGCGAGCCGCAAATGCCACTTCCAGCTTAGCTGTGCAGAAGAAGAACAACAAGAAGAAGAAATATCTCGAAATATGTCCGTCAGGCCCCTTCCCTTGAGATAAATCTGCAAATGTCTCGGAAACGAAGCGAGCTATGGCAAAATGTTAAGAGACCTTTTTTGTAGAGAATTAAGTTTCCTACTTTTTATGTTCTATGATATTTTTCGATCAGAGGCGTAGTTCTCGAGATATATCAAGATATTTAAAAGTTCCGAAGCCGCACCAACATAATAGAGATACAGAAACACCGTGGCCCCTTTCTTTGAGATAACTCTGCACGATTGCGAGCTGGAAATGCCACTTCCAGTTTAGCTGTGCAGAAGAAGAACAACAAGAAGAAGAAATATCTCGAAATATGTCCATCAGGACCCTTCCCTTGAGATAAATCTGCAAATATCTCGGAAACGAAGCGAGCTATGGCAAAATGTTAAGAGACCTTTTTTGTAGAGAATTATGCTTCCTACTTTTTATGTTCTATGATATTTTTTGATCAGACGCGTAGTTCTCGAGATATATCAAGATATTTAAAAGTTCCGAAGCCGCACCAACATAATAGAGATACAGAAACACCGTGGCCCCTTTCTTTGAGATATCTCTGCACTATTGCGAGCTGCAAATGCCACTTCCAGCTTAGCTGTGCAGAAGAAGAACAACAAGAAGAAGAAATATCTCGAAATATGTCCGTCAGGCCCCTTCCCTTGAGATAAATCTGCAAATATCTCGGAAACGAAGAGAGCTATGGCAAAATGTTAAGCGACCTTTTTTGTAGAGAATTAAGTTTCCTAGTTTTTATGTTCTATGATATTTTTTGATCAGATGCGTAGTTCTCGAGATATATCAAGATATTTAAAAGTTCCGAAGCCGCACCAACATAATAGAGATACAGAAACACCGTGGCCCCTTTCTTTGAGATAACTCTGCACTATTGCGAGCTGCAAATGCCACTTCCAGCTTAGCTGTGCAGAAGAAGAACAACAAGAAGAAGAAATATCTCGAAATATGTCCGTCAGGCCCCTTCCCTTGAGATAAATATGCAAATATCTCGGAAGCGAAGAGAGCTATGGCAAAATGTTAAGAGACCTTTTTTGTAGAGAATTAAGTTTCCTACTTTTCATGTTCTATGATATTTTTTGATCAGATGCGTAGTTCTCGAGATATATCAAGATATTTAAAAGTTCCGAAGCCGCACCAACATAATAGAGATACAGAAACACCGTGGCCCCTTTCTTTGAGATAACTCTGCACTATTGCGAGCTGTAAATGCCACTTCCAGCTTAGCTGTGCAGAAGAAGAACAACAAGAAGAAGAAACATCTCGAAATATGTCCGTCAGGCCCCTTCCCTTGAGATAAATCTGCAAATATCTCGGAAACGAAGCGAGCTATGGCAAAATGTTTAGAGACCTTTCTTGTAGAGAATTAAGTTTCCTACTTTTTATGTTCTATGATATTTTTTGATCAGATGCGTAGTTCTCGAGATATATCAAGATATTTAAAAGTTCCGAAGCCGCACCAACATAATAGAGATACAGAAACACCGTGGCCCCTTTCTTTGAGATAACTCTGCACGATTGCGAGCTGGAAATGCCACTTCCAGTTTAGCTGTGCAGAAGAAGAACAACAAGAAGAAGAAATATCTCGAAATATGTCCATCAGGACCCTTCCCTTGAGATAAATCTGCAAATATCTCGGAAACGAAGCGAGCTATGGCAAAATGTTAAGAGACCTTTTTTGTAGAGAATTATGCTTCCTACTTTTTATGTTCTATGATATTTTTTGATCAGACGCGTAGTTCTCGAGATATATCAAGATATTTAAAAGTTCCGAAGCCGCACCAACATAATAGAGATACAGAAACACCGTGGCCCCTTTCTTTGAGATATCTCTGCACTATTGCGAGCTGCAAATGCCACTTCCAGCTTAGCTGTGCAGAAGAAGAACAACAAGAAGAAGAAATATCTCGAAATATGTCCGTCAGGCCCCTTCCCTTGAGATAAATCTGCAAATATCTCGGAAACGAAGAGAGCTATGGCAAAATGTTAAGCGACCTTTTTTGTAGAGAATTAAGTTTCCTAGTTTTTATGTTCTATGATATTTTTTGATCAGATGCGTAGTTCTCGAGATATATCAAGATATTTAAAAGTTCCGAAGCCGCACCAACATAATAGAGATACAGAAACACCGTGGCCCCTTTCTTTGAGATAACTCTGCACTATTGCGAGCTGCAAATGCCACTTCCAGCTTAGCTGTGCAGAAGAAGAACAACAAGAAGAAGAAATATCTCGAAATATGTCCGTCAGGCCCCTTCCCTTGAGATAAATATGCAAATATCTCGGAAGCGAAGAGAGCTATGGCAAAATGTTAAGAGACCTTTTTTGTAGAGAATTAAGTTTCCTACTTTTCATGTTCTATGATATTTTTTGATCAGATGCGTAGTTCTCGAGATATATCAAGATATTTAAAAGTTCCGAAGCCGCACCAACATAATAGAGATACAGAAACACCGTGGCCCCTTTCTTTGAGATAACTCTGCACTATTGCGAGCTGTAAATGCCACTTCCAGCTTAGCTGTGCAGAAGAAGAACAACAAGAAGAAGAAACATCTCGAAATATGTCCGTCAGGCCCCTTCCCTTGAGATAAATCTGCAAATATCTCGGAAACGAAGCGAGCTATGGCAAAATGTTTAGAGACCTTTCTTGTAGAGAATTAAGTTTCCTACTTTTTATGTTCTATGATATTTTTTGATCAGATGCGTAGTTCTCGAGATATATCAAGATATTTAAAAGTTCCGAAGCCGCACCAACATAATAGAGATACAGAAACACCGTGGCCCCTTTCTTTGAGATAACTCTGCACGATTGCGAGCTGGAAATGCCACTTCCAGTTTAGCTGTGCAGAAGAAGAACAACAAGAAGAAGAAATATCTCGAAATATGTCCATCAGGACCCTTCCCTTGAGATAAATCTGCAAATATCTCGGAAACGAAGCGAGCTATGGCAAAATGTTAAGAGACCTTTTTTGTAGAGAATTATGCTTCCTACTTTTTATGTTCTATGATATTTTTTGATCAGACGCGTAGTTCTCGAGATATATCAAGATATTTAAAAGTTCCGAAGCCGCACCAACATAATAGAGATACAGAAACACCGTGGCCCCTTTCTTTGAGATATCTCTGCACTATTGCGAGCTGCAAATGCCACTTCCAGCTTAGCTGTGCAGAAGAAGAACAACAAGAAGAAGAAATATCTCGAAATATGTCCGTCAGGCCCCTTCCCTTGAGATAAATCTGCAAATATCTCGGAAACGAAGAGAGCTATGGCAAAATGTTAAGCGACCTTTTTTGTAGAGAATTAAGTTTCCTAGTTTTTATGTTCTATGATATTTTTTGATCAGATGCGTAGTTCTCGAGATATATCAAGATATTTAAAAGTTCCGAAGCCGCACCAACATAATAGAGATACAGAAACACCGTGGCCCCTTTCTTTGAGATAACTCTGCACTATTGCGAGCTGCAAATGCCACTTCCAGCTTAGCTGTGCAGAAGAAGAACAACAAGAAGAAGAAATATCTCGAAATATGTCCGTCAGGCCCCTTCCCTTGAGATAAATATGCAAATATCTCGGAAGCGAAGAGAGCTATGGCAAAATGTTAAGAGACCTTTTTTGTAGAGAATTAAGTTTCCTACTTTTCATGTTCTATGATATTTTTTGATCAGATGCGTAGTTCTCGAGATATATCAAGATATTTAAAAGTTCCGAAGCCGCACCAACATAATAGAGATACAGAAACACCGTGGCCCCTTTCTTTGAGATAACTCTGCACTATTGCGAGCTGTAAATGCCACTTCCAGCTTAGCTGTGCAGAAGAAGAACAACAAGAAGAAGAAACATCTCGAAATATGTCCGTCAGGCCCCTTCCCTTGAGATAAATCTGCAAATATCTCGGAAACGAAGCGAGCTATGGCAAAATGTTTAGAGACCTTTCTTGTAGAGAATTAAGTTTCCTACTTTTTATGTAGTATGATATTTTTTGATCAGATGCGTAGTTCTCGAGATATATCAAGATATTTAAAAGTTCCGAAGCCGCACCAACATAATAGAGATACAGAAACACCGTGGCCCCTTTCTTTGAGATAACTCTGCACTATTGCGCGCTGCAAATGCCACTTCCAGCTTAGCTGTGCCCAAGAAGGACAACAAGAAGAAGAAATATCTCGAAATATGTCCGTCAGGCCCCTTCCCTTGAGATAAATCTGCAAATATCTCGGAAACGAAGCGAGCTATGGCAAAATGTTAAGAGACGTTTTTTGTAGAGAATTAAGTTTCCTACTTTTTATGTTCTATGATATTTTTCGATCAGAGGCGTAGTTCTCGAGATATATCAAGATATTTAAAAGTTCCGAAGCCGCACCAACATAATAGAGATACAGAAACACCGTGGCCCCTTTCTTTGAGATAACTCTGCACGATTGCGAGCTGGAAATGCCACTTCCAGTTTAGCTGTGCAGAAGAAGAACAACAAGAAGAAGAAATATCTCGAAATATGTCCGTCAGACCCCTTCCCTTGAGATGAATCTGCAAATATCTCGGAAACGAAGCGAGCTATGGCAAAATGTTAAGAGACCTTTTTTGTAGAGAATAATGTTTCCTACAATTTACGTTCTATGATATTTTTTGATCAGAAGCGTAGTTTTCGAGATATATCGAGATATTTAAAAGTTCCGAAGACGCACCAACATAATAGAGATACAGAAACACCGTGGCCCCTTTCTTTGAGATAGCTGTGCACTAGTGCGAGCCGCAAATGCCACTTCCAGCTTAGCTGTGCAGAAGAAGAACAACAAGAAGAAGAAATATCTCGAAATATGTCCGTCAGGCCCCTTCCCTTGAGATATATCTGCAAATATCTCGGAAACGAAGTGAGCTATGGCAAAATGTTAAGCGACCGTTTTTGTAGAGAATTAAGTTTCCTACTTTTTATGTTCTATGATATTTTTTGATCAGACGCGTAGTTCACGAGATATATCAAGATATTTAAAAGTTCCGAAGCCGCACCAACATAATAGAGATACAGAAACACCGTGGCCCCTTTCTTTGAGATAACTCTGCACTATTGCGAGTCGCAAATGCCACTTCCAGCTTAGCTGTGCAGAAGAAGAACAACAAGAAGAAGAAGTATCTCGAAATATGCCCGTCAGGCCCCTTCCATTGAGATAAATCTGCAAATATCTCGGAAACGAAGCGAGCTATGGCAAAATGTTAAGAGACCTTTTTTGTAGAGAATTAAGTTTCCTACTTTTTATGTTCTATGATATTTTTTGATCAGATGCGTAGTTCTCGAGATATATCAAGATATTTAAAAGTTCCGAAGCCGCACCAACATAATAGAGAAACAGAAACACCGTGGCCCCTTTCTTTGAGATAACTCTGCACTACTGCGTGCTGCAAATGCCACTTCCAGCTTAGCTGTGCAGAAGAAGAACAACAAGAAGAAGAAATATCTCGAAATATGTCCGTCAGACCCCTTCCCTTGAGATAAATCTGCAAATATCTCGGAAACGAAGCGAGCTATGGCAAAATGTTAAGAGACCTTTTTTGTAGAGAATTAAGTTTCCTACTTTTTATGCTCTATGATATTTTTCGATCAGAGGCGTAGTTCTCGAGATATATCAAGATATTTAAAAGTTCCGAAGCCGCACCAACATAATAGAGATACAGAAACACCGTGGCCCCTTTCTTTGAGATAACCCTGCACGATTGCGAGCTGGAAATGCCACTTCCAGTTTAGCTGTGCAGAAGAAGAACAACAAGAAGAAGAAATATCTCGAAATATGTCCATCAGGACCCTTCCCTTGAGATAAATCTGCAAATATCTCGGAAACGAAGCGAGCTATGGGAAAATATTAAGAGACCTTTTTTGTAGAGAATTATGTTTCCTACAATTTATGTTCTATGATATTTTTTGATGAGAAGCGTAGTTTTCGAGATATATTGAGATATTTAAAAGTTCCGAAGCCGCACCAACATAATAGAGATACAGAAACACCGTGGCCCCTTTCTTTGAGATAACTCTGCACTATTGCGCGCTGCAAATGCCACTTCCAGCTTAGCTGTGCCCAAGAAGGACAACAAGAAGAAGAAATATCTCGAAATATGTCCGTCAGGCCCCTTCCCTTGAGATAAATCTGCAAATATCTCGGAAACGAAGCGAGCTATGGCAAAATGTTAAGAGACGTTTTTTGTAGAGAATTAAGTTTCCTACTTTTTATGTTCTATGATATTTTTCGATCAGAGGCGTAGTTCTCGAGATATATCAAGATATTTAAAAGTTCCGAAGCCGCACCAACATAATAGAGATACAGAAACACCGTGGCCCCTTTCTTTGAGATAACTCTGCACGATTGCGAGCTGGAAATGCCACTTCCAGTTTAGCTGTGCAGAAGAAGAACAACAAGAAGAAGAAATATCTCGAAATATGTCCGTTAGGCCCCTTCCCTTGAGATGAATCTGCAAATATCTCGGAAACGAAGCGAGCTATGGCAAAATGTTAAGAGACCTTTTTTGTAGAGAATAATGTTTCCTACAATTTACGTTCTATGATATTTTTTGATCAGAAGCGTAGTTTTCGAGATATATCGAGATATTTAAAAGTTCCGAAGACGCACCAACATAATAGAGATACAGAAACACCGTGGCCCCTTTCTTTGAGATAGCTGTGCACTAGTGCGAGCCGCAAATGCCACTTCCAGCTTAGCTGTGCAGAAGAAGAACAACAAGAAGAAGAAATATCTCGAAATATGTCCGTCAGGCCCCTTCCCTTGAGATATATCTGCAAATATCTCGGAAACGAAGCGAGCTATGGCAAAATGTTTAGAGACCTTTCTTGTAGAGAATTAAGTTTCCTACTTTTTATGTTCTATGATATTTTTTGATCAGACGCGTAGTTCACGAGATATATCAAGATATTTAAAAGTTCCGAAGCCGCACCAACGTAATAGAGATACAGAAACACCGTGGCCCCTTTCTTTGAGATAACTCTGCACTATTGCGAGCCGCAAATGCCACTTCCAGCTTAGCTGTGCAGAAGAAGAACAACAAGAAGAAGAAGTATCTCGAAATATGCCCGTCAGGCCCCTTCCATTGAGATAAATCTGCAAATATCTCGGAAACGAAGCGAGCTATGGCAAAATGTTAAGAGACCTTTTTTGTAGAGAATTAAGTTTCCTACTTTTTATGTTCTATGATATTTTTTGATCAGATGCGTAGTTCTCGAGATATATCAAGATATTTAAAAGTTCCGAAGCCGCACCAACATAATAGAGATACAGACACACCGTGGCCCCTTTCTTTGGGATAACTCTGCACTATTGCGAGCTGCAAATGCCACTTCCAGCTTAGCTGTGCAGAAGAAGAACAACAAGAAGAAGAAATATCTCGAAATATGTCCGTCAGGCCACTTCCCTTGAGATAAATCTGCAAATATCTCGGAAACGAAGCGAGCTATGGCAAAATGTTAAGAGACCTTTTTTGTAGAGAATTAAGTTTCCTACTTTTTATGTTCGATGATATTTTTTGATCAGATGCGTAGTTCTCGAGATATATCAAGATATTTAAAAGTTCCGAAGCTGCACCAAAATAATAGAGGTACAGAAACACCGTGGCCTCTTTCTTTGAGATAACTCTGCACTATTGCGAGCTGCAAATGCCACTTCGAGCTTAGCTGTGCAGAAGAAGAACAACAAGAAGAAGAAATATCTCGAAATATGTCCGTCAGACCTCTTCCCTTGAGATGAATCTGCAAATATCTCGGAAACGAAGCGAGCTATGGCAAAATGTTAAGAGACCTTTTTTGTAGAGAATAATGTTTCCTACAATTTACGTTCTATGATATTTTTTGATCAGATGCGTAGTTCTCGAGATATATCAAGATATTTAAAAGTTCCGAAGCTGCACCAACATAATAGAGGTACAGAAACACCGTGGCCTCTTTCTTTGAGATAACTCTGCACTATTGCGAGCTGCAAATGCCACTTCGAGCTTAGCTGTGCAGAAGAAGAACAACAAGAAGAAGAAGTATCTCGAAATATGTCCGTCAGGCCAGTTCCCTTGAGATAAATCTGCAAATATCTCGGAAACGAAGCGAGCTATGGCAAAATGTTAAGAGACCTTTTTTGTAGAGAATTAAGTTTCCTACTTTTTATGTTCTATGATATTTTTCGATCAGAGGCGTAGTTCTCGAGATATATCAAGATATTTAAAAGTTCCGAAGCCGCACCAACATAATAGAGATACAGAAACACCGTGGCCCCTTTCTTTGAGATAACCCTGCACGATTGCGAGCTGGAAATGCCACTTCCAGTTTAGCTGTGCAGAAGAAGAACAACAAGAAGAAGAAATATCTCGAAATATGTCCATCAGGACCCTTCCCTTGAGATAAATCTGCAAATATCTCGGAAACGAAGCGAGCTATGGGAAAATGTTAAGAGACCTTTTTTGTAGAGAATTATGTTTCCTACAATTTATGTTCTATGATATTTTTTGATGAGAAGCGTAGTTTTCGAGATATATTGAGATATTTAAAAGATCCGAAGCCGCACCAACATAATAGAGATACAGAAACACCGTGGCCCCTTTCTTTGAGATAACTCTGCACTAGTGCGAGCCGCAAATGCCACTTCCAGCTTAGCTGTGCAGAAGAAGAACAACAAGAAGAAGAAATATCTCGAAATATGTCCGTCAGGCCCCTTCCCTTGAGATAAATCTGCAAATATCTCGGAAACGAAGCGAGCTATGGCAAAATGTTAAGAGACATTTTTGGAAGGGAATTAAGTTTCCTACTTTTTATGTTCTATGATATTTCTTGATCAGATGCGTAGTTCTCGAGATATATCAAGATATTTAAAAGTTCCGAAGCCGCACCAACATAATAGAGATACAGAAACACCGTGGCCCCTTTCTTTGAGATAACTCTGCACTATTGCGAGCTGGAAATGCCACTTCCAGTTTAGCTGTGCAGAAGAAGAACATCAAGAAGAAGAAATATCTCGAAATATGTCCGTTAGGCCCCATCCCTTGAGATAAATCTGCAAATATCTCGGAAACGAAGCGAGCTATGGCAAAATATTAAGAGACCTTTTTTGTAGAGAATTAAGTTTCCTACTTTTTATGTTCTATGATATTTTTTGATCAGATGCGCAGTTCTCGAGATATATCAAGATATTTAAAAGTTCCGAAGCCGCACCAACATAATAGAGATACAGAAACACCGTGGCCCCTTTCTTTGAGATAACTCTGCACTATTGCGAGCTGGAAATGCCACTTCCAGTTTAGCTGTGCAGAAGAAGAACAACAAGAAGAAGAAATATCTCGAAATATGTCCGTTAGGCCCCTTCCCTTGAGATAAATCTGCAAATATCTCGGAAACGAAGCGAGCTATGGCAAAATGTTAAGAGACCTTTTTTGTAGAGAATTAAGTTTCCTACTTTTTATGTTCTATGATATTTTTTGATCAGACGCGTAGTTCTCGAGATATATCAAGATATTTAAAAGTTCCGAAGCCGCACCATCATAATAGAGATACAGAAACACCGTGGCCCCTTTCTTTGAGATAACTCTGCACTATTGCGAGCTGCAAATGCCACTTCCAGCTTAGCTGTGCAGAGGAAGAACAACAAGAAGAAGAAATATCTCGAAATATGTCCGTCAGGCCAGTTCCTTTGAGCTGAATCTGCAAATATCTCGGAAACGAAGCGAGCTATGGCAAAATGTTAAGAGACGTTTTTTGTAGAGATTATGTTTCCTACAATTTATGTTCTATGATATTTTTTGATCAGAAGCGTAGTTTTCGAGATATATCGAGATATTTAAAAGTTCCGAAGCCGCACCAACATAATAGAGATACAGAAACACCGTGGCCCCTTTCTTTGAGATAACTCTGCACTAGTGCGAGCCGCAAATGCCACTTCCAGCTTAGCTGTGCAGAAGAAGAACAACAAGAATAAGAAATATCTCGAAATATGTCCGTCAGGCCCCTTCCCTTGAGATAAATCTGCAAATATCTCGGAAACGAAGTGAGCTATGGCAAAATGTTAAGAGACCTTTTTTGTAGAGAATTAAGTTTCCTACTTTTTATGTTCTATGATATTTTTTGATCAGACGCGTAGTTCTCGAGATATATCAAGATGTTTAAAAGTTCCGAAGCCGCACCAACATAATAGAGATACAGAAACACCGTGGCCCCTTTCTTTGAGATAACTCTGCACTAGTGCGAGCCGTAAATGCCACTTCCAGCTTAGCTGTGCAGAAGAAGAACAACAAGAAGAAGAAATATCTCGAAATATGTCCGTTAGGCCCCTTCCCTTGAGATAAATCTGCAAATATCTCGGAAACGAAGCGAGCTATGGCAAAATGTTAAGAGACCTTTTTTGTAGAGAATTAAGTTTCCTACTTTTTATGTTCTATGATATTTTTTGATCAGATGCGTAGTTCTCGAGATATATCAAGATATTTAAAAGTTCCGAAGCCGCACCAACATAATAGAGATACAGAAACACCGTGGCCCCTTTCTTTGAGATAACTCTGCACTAGTGCGAGCCGCAAATGCCACTTCCAGCTTAGCTGTGCAGAAGAAGAACAACAAGAAGAAGAAATATCTCGAAATATGTCCGTCAGGCCCCTTCCCTTGAGATAAATCTGCAAATATCTCGGAAACGAAGCGAGCTATGGCAAAATGTTAAGAGACATTTTTGGAAGAGAATTAAGTTTCCTACTTTTTATGTTCTATGATATTTTTTGATCAGATGCGTAGTTCTCGAGATATATCAAGATATTTAAAAGTTCCGAAGCCGCACCAACATAATAGAGATACAGAAACACCGTGGCCCCTTTCTTTGAGATAACTCTGCACTAGTGCGAGCCGTAAATGCCACTTCCAGCTTAGCTGTGCAGAAGAAGAACAACAAGAAGAAGAAATATCTCGAAATATGTCCGTCAGGCCCCTTCCCTTGAGATAAATCTGCAAATATCTCGGAAACGAAGCGAGCTATGGCAAAATGTTAAGACACCTTTTTTGTAGAGAATTAAGTTTCCTACTTTTTATGTTCTATGATATTTTTTGATCAGATGCGTAGTTCTCGAGATATATCAAGATATTTAAAAGTTCCGAAGCCGCACCAACATAATAGAGATACAGAAACACCGTGGCCCCTTTCTTTGAGATAACTCTGCACTATTGCGAGCTGGAAATGCCACTTCCAGTTTAGCTGTGCAGAAGAAGAACATCAAGAAGAAGAAATATCTCGAAATATGTCCGTTAGGCCCCTTCCCTTGAGATAAATCTGCAAATATCTCGGAAACGAAGCGAGCTATGGCAAAATATTAAGAGACCTTTTTTGTAAAGAATTAACTTTCCTACTTTTTATGTTCTATGATATTTTTTGATCAGATGCGCAGTTCTCGAGATATATCAAGATATTTAAAAGTTCCGAAGCCGCACCAACGTAATAGAGATACAGAAACACCGTGGCCCCTTTCTTTGAGATAACTCTGCACTATTGCGAGCTGGAAATGCCACTTCCAGTTTTGCTGTGCAGAAGAAGAACAACAAGAAGAAGAAATATCTCGAAATATGTCCGTTAGGCCCCTTCCCTTCAGATAAATCTGCAAACATCTCGGAAACGAAGCGAGCTATGGCAAAATGTTAAGAGACCTTTTTTGTAGAGAATTAAGTTTCCTACTTTTTATGTTCTATGATATTTTTTGATCAGACGCGTAGTTCTCGAGATATATCAAGATATTTAAAAGTTCCGAAGCCGCACCAACATAATAGAGATACAGAAACACCGTGGCCCCTTTCTTTGAGATAACTCTGCACTATTGCGAGCTGCAAATGCCACTTCCAGCTTAGCTGTGCAGAGGAAGAACAACAAGAAGAAGAAATATCTCGAAATATGTCCGTCAGGCCAGTTCCTTTGAGCTGAATCTGCAAATATCTCGGAAATGAAGCGAGCTATGGCAAAATGTTAAGAGACGTTTTTTGTAGAGAATTATGTTTCCTACAATTTATGTTCTATGATATTTTTGGATCAGAAGCGTAGTTTTCGAGATATATCGAGATATTTAAAAGTTCCGACGCCGCACCAACATAATAGAGATACAGAAACACCGTGGCCCCTTTCTTTGAGATAACTCTGCACTAGTGCGAGCCGCAAATGCCACTTCCAGCTTAGCTGTGCAGAAGAAGAACAACAAGAAGAAGAAATATCTCGAAATATGTCCGTCAGGCCCCTTCCCTTGAGATAAATCTGCAAATATCTCGGAAACGAAGCGAGCTATGGCAAAATGTTAAGAGACATTTTTGGAAGAGAATTCAGTTTCCTACTTTTTATGTTCTATGATATTTTTTGATCAGATGCGTAGTTCTCGAGATATATCAAGATATTTAAAAGTTCCGAAGCCGCACCAACATAATAGAGATACAGAAACACCGTGGCCCCTTTCTTTGAGATAACTCTGCACTAGTGCGAGCCGCAAATGCCACTTCCAGCTTAGCTGTGCAGAAGAAGAACAACAAGAAGAAGAAATATCTCGAAATATGTCCGTCAGGCCCCTTCCCTTGAGATAAATATGCAAATATCTCGGAAACGAAGCGAGCTATGGCAAAATGTTAAGAGACCTTTTTTGTAGAGAATTAAGTTTCCTACTTTTTATGTTCTATGATATTTTTTGATCAGACGCGTAGTTCTCGAGATATATCAAGATATTTAAAAGTTCCGAAGCCGCACCAAAATAATAGAGATACAGAAACACCGTGGCCCCTTTCTTTGAGATAACTCTGCACTATTGCGAGCTGCAAATGCCACTTCCAGCTTAGCTGTGCAGAGGAAGAACAACAAGAAGAAGAAATATCTCGAAATATGTCCGTCAGGCCCCTTCCCTTGAGATATATCTGCAAATATCTCGGAAACGAAGCGAGCTATGGCAAAATGTTAAGAGACAGTTTTTGTAGAGAATTAAGTTTCCTACTTTTTGTGTTCTATGATATTTTTTGATCAGACGAGTAGTTCTCGAGATATATCAAGATATTTAAAAGTTCCGAAGCCGCACCAACATAATAGAGATACAGAAACACCGTGGCCCCTTTCTTTGAGATAACTCTGCTCTATTGCGAGCTGCAAATGCCACTTCCAGCTTAGCTGTGCAGAAGAAGAACAACAAGAAGAAGATATATCTCGAAATATGTCCGTCAGGCCCCTTCCCTTGAGATATATCTGCAAATATCTCGGAAACGAAGAGAGCTATGGCAAAATGTTTAGAGACCTTTTTTGTAGAGAATTAAGTTTCCTACTTTTTATGTTCTATGATATTTTTTGATCAGACGCGTAGTTCTCGAGATATATCAAGATATTTAAAAGTTCCGAAGCCGCACCAAAATAATAGAGATACAGAAACACCGTGGCCCCTTTCTTTGAGATAACTCTGCACTATTGCGAGCTGCAAATGCCACTTCCAGCGTAGCTGTGCAGAGGAAGAACAACAAGAAGAAGAAATATCTCGAAATATGTCCGTCAGGCCCCTTCCCTTGAGATATATCTGCAAATATCTCGGAAACGAAGCGAGCTATGGCAAAATGTTAAGAGACAGTTTTTGTAGAGAATTAAGTTTCCTACTTTTTGTGTTCTATGATATTTTTTGATCAGACGAGTAGTTCTCGAGATATATCAAGATATTTAAAAGTTCCGAAGCCGCACCAACATAATAGAGATACAGAAACACCGTGGCCCCTTTCTTTGAGATAACTCTGCTCTATTGCGAGCTGCAAATGTCACTTCCAGCTTAGCTGTGCAGAAGAAGAACAACAAGAAGAAGAAATATCTCGAAATATGTCCGTCAGGCCCCTTCCCTTGAGATAAATCTGCAAATATCTCGGAAACGAAGCGAGCTATGGCAAAATGTTCAGAGACCTTATTTGTAGAGAATAAAGTTTCCTACTTTTTATATTCTATGATATTTTTTGATCAGATGCGTAGTTCTCGAGATATATCAAGATATTTAAAAGTTCCGAAACCGCACCAACATAATAGAGATACAGAAACACCGTGGCCCCTTTCTTTGAGATAACTCTGCACTAGTGCGAGCCGCAAATGCCACTTCCAACTTAGCTGTGCAGAAGAAGAACAACAAGAAGAAGAAATATCTCGAAATATGTCCGTTAGGCCCCTTCCCTGGAGATAAATTTGCAAATATCTCGGAAACGAAGCGAGCTATGGCAAAATGTTAAGAGACCTTTTTTGTAGAGAATTAAGTTTCCTACTTTTTATGTTGTATGATATTTTTTGATCAGATGCGTAGTTCTCGAGATATATCAAGATATTTAAAAGTTCCGAAGCCGCACCAACATAATAGAGATACAGAAACACCGTGGCCCCATTCTTTGAGATAACTCTGCACTATTGCGAGCTGTAAATGCCACTTCCAGCTAAGCTGTGCAGAAGAAGAACAACAAGAAGAAGAAATATCTCGAAACATGTCCGTCAGGCCCCTGCCCTTGAGATATATCTGCAAATATCTCGGAAACGAAGCGAGCTATGGCAAAATGTTAAGAGACCTTTTTTGTAGAGAATTATGTTTCCTACAATTTATGTTCTATGATATTTTTTGATCAGAAGCGTAGTTTTCGAGATATATCGAGATATTTAAAAGTTCCGAAGCCGCACCAACATAATAGAGATACAGAAACACCGTGGCCCCTTTCTTTGAGATAACTCTGCACTAGTGCGAGCCGCAAATGCCACTTCTAGCTTAGCTGTGCAGAAGAAGAACAACAAGAAGAAGAAATATCTCGAAATATGTCCGTCAGGCCCCTTCCCTTGAGATAAATCTGCAAATATCTCGGAAACAAAGCGAGCTATGGCAAAATGTTAAGAGACATTTTTGGAAGAGAATTAAGTTTCCTACCTTTTATGTTCTATGATATTTTTTGATCAGATGCGTAGTTCTCGAGATATATCAAGATATTCAAAGTTCCGAAGCCGCACCAACATAATAGAGATACAGAAACACCGTGGCCCCTTTCTTTGAGATAACTCTGCACTAGTGCGAGCCGCAAATGCCACTTCCAGCTTAGCTGTGCAGAAGAAGAACAACAAGAAGAAGAAATATCTCGAAATATGTCCGTCAGGCCCCTTCCCTTGAGATATATCTGCAAATATCTCGGAAACGAAACGAGCTATGGCAAAATGTTAAGAGACCTTTTTTGTAGAGAATTATGTTTCCTACACTTTATGTTCTATGATATTTTTTGATCAGAAGCGTAGTTTTCGAGATATATCGAGATATTTAAAAGTTCCGAAGCCGCACCAACATAATAGAGATACAGAAACACCGTGGCCTCTTTCTCTGAGATAACTCTGCACTATTGCGAGCTGCAAATGCCACTTCCAGCTTAGCTGTGCAGAAGAAGAACAACAAGAAGAAGAAATATCTCGAAATTTGTCCGTCAGGCCCCTTCCCTTGAGATAAATCTGCAAATATCTCGGAAACGAAGCGAGCTACGGCAAAATGTTAAGAGACCTCTTTTGTAGAAAATTAGGTTTCCTACTTTTTATGTTCTATGATATTTTTTGATCAGATGCGTAGTTCTCGAGATATATTAAGGTATTCAAAAGTTCCGAAGCCGCACCAACATAATAGGGATACAGAAACACCGTGGCCCCTTTCTTTGAGATAACTCTGCACTATTGCGAGCTGCAAATGCCACTTCCAGCTTAGCTGTGCAGAAGAAGCACAACAAGAACAAGAAATATCTCGGAATATGTCCGTCAGGCCCCTTCCCTTGAGCTAAATCTGCAAATATCTCGCAAACGATGCGAGCTATGGGAAGATGTTGAGAGACCATTTTTGTAGGAAATTAAGTTTCCTAGTATTTATGTTCTATGATATTTTTTGATCAGATGCGTAGTTCTCGAGATATATCAAGATATTTAAAAGTTCCGAAGCCGCACGAACATAATAGAGGTACAGAGACACCGTGGCCCCTTTCTTTGAGATAACTCTGCACTATTGCGAGCTGCAAATGCCACTTCCAGCTTAGCTGTGCAGAAGAAGAACAACAAGAAGAAGAAATATCTCGAAATATGTCCGTCAGCCCCGTTCCCTTGAGATAAATCTGCAAATATCTCGGAAACCAAGCGAGCTATGGCAAAATGTTAAGAGACCTTTTTTGTAGAGAATTAAGTTTCCTACTTTTTATGTTGTATGATATTTATTGATCAGATGCGTAGTTCTCGAGATATATCAAGATATTTAAAAGTTCCGAAGCCGCACCAACATAATAGAGATACAGAAACACCGTGGCCCCTTTCTTTGAGATAACTCTGCACTATTGCGAGCTGCAAATGCCACTTCCCGCTTAGCTGTGCAGAAGAAGAACAACAAGAAGAAGAAATATCTCGAAATATGTCCGTCAGACCCCTTCCCTTGAGATAAATCTGCAAATATCTCGGAAACGAAGCGAGCTATGGCAAAATGTTAAGAGACCTTTTTTGTAGAGAATTATGTTTCCTACAATTTATGTTCTATGATATTTTTTGATCAGATGCGTAGTTCTCGAGATATATCAAGATATTTAAAAGTTCCGAAGCCGCACCAACATAATAGAGATACAGAAACACCGTGGCCCCTTTCTTTGAGATAACTCAGCACTATTGCGAGCTGCAAATGCCACTTCCAGCTTAGCTGTGCGGAAGAAGAACAAGAAGAAGGAGAAATATCTCGAAATATGTCCGTCAGGCCCCTTCCCTTGAGATATATCTGCAAATATCTCGGAAACGAAACGAGCTATGGCAAAATGTTAAGAGACCTTTTTTGTAGAGAATTATGTTTCCTACACTTTATGTTCTATGATATTTTTTGAGCAGAAGCGTAGTTTTCGAGATATATCGAGATATTTAAAAGTTCCGAAGCCGCACCAACATAATAGAGATACAGAAACACCGTGGCCTCTTTCTCTGAGATAACTCTGCACTATTGCGAGCTGCAAATGCCACTTCCAGCTTAGCTGTGCAGAAGAAGAACAACAAGAAGAAGAAATATTTCGAAATATGTCCGTTAGGCCCCTTCCCTTGAGATAAATGTGCAAATATCGCGGAAACGAAGCGAGCTACGGCAAAATGTTAAGAGACCTCTTTTGTAGAAAATTAGGTTTCCTACTTTTTATGTTCTATGATATTTTTTGATCAGATGCGTAGTTCTCGAGATATATCAAGATATTTAAAAGTTCCGAAGCTGCACCAACATAATAGAGGTACAGAAACACCGTGGCCTCTTTCTTTGAGATAACTCTGCACTTTTGCGAGCTGCAAATGCCACTTCCAGCTTAGCTGTGCAGAAGAGGAACAACAAGAAGAAGAAATATCTCGGAATATGTTCGTCAGGCCCCTTCCCTTGAGCTAAATCTGCAAATATCTCGGAAACGATGCCAGCTATGGGAAAAT
This sequence comes from Osmia lignaria lignaria, assembly GCF_051020975.1. Classification (NCBI taxonomy): domain Eukaryota; kingdom Metazoa; phylum Arthropoda; class Insecta; order Hymenoptera; family Megachilidae; genus Osmia; species Osmia lignaria. Next base: position 886,012 of record NW_027478173.1, read on the forward strand.
GTTAAGAGACCTTTTTTGTAGAGAATTAAGTTTCCTACTTTTTATGTTCTATGATATTTTTTGATCAGATGCGTAGTTCTCGAGATATATCAAGATATGTAAAAGTTCCGAAGCCGCACCAACATAATAGAGATACAGAAACACCGTGCCCCCTTTCTTTGAGATAACTCTGCACTATTGCGAGCTGCAAATGCCACTTCCAGCTTAGCTGTGCAGAAGAAGAACAACAAGAAGAAGAAATATCTCGAAATATGTCCGTCAGCCCCGTTCCCTTGAGATAAATCTGCAAATATCTCGGAAACCAAGCGAGCTATGGCAAAATGTTAAGAGACCTTTTTTGTAGAGAATTAAGTTTCCTACTTTTTATGTTGTATGATATTTATTGATCAGATGCGTAGTTCTCGAGATATATCAAGATATTTAAAAGTTCCGAAGCCGCACCAACATAATAGAGATACAGAAACACCGTGGCCCCTTTCTTTGAGATAACTCTGCACTATTGCGAGCTGCAAATGCCACTTCCCGCTTAGCTGTGCAGAAGAAGAACAACAAGAAGAAGAAATATCTCGAAATATGTCCGTCAGACCCCTTCCCTTGAGATAAATCTGCAAATATCTCGGAAACGAAGCGAGCTATGGCAAAATGTTAAGAGACCTTTTTTGTAGAGAATTATGTTTCCTACAATTTATGTTCTATGATATTTTTTGATCAGATGCGTAGTTCTCGAGATATATCAAGATATTTAAAAGTTCCGAAGCCGCACCAACATAATAGAGATACAGAAACACCGTGGCCCCTTTCTTTGAGATAACTCAGCACTATTGCGAGCTGCAAATGCCACTTCCAGCTTAGCTGTGCGGAAGAAGAACAAGAAGAAGGAGAAATATCTCGAAATATGTCCGTCAGGCCCCTTCCCTTGAGATATATCTGCAAATATCTCGGAAACGAAACGAGCTATGGCAAAATGTTAAGAGACCTTTTTTGTAGAGAATTATGTTTCCTACACTTTATGTTCTATGATATTTTTTGAGCAGAAGCGTAGTTTTCGAGATATATCGAGATATTTAAAAGTTCCGAAGCCGCACCAACATAATAGAGATACAGAAACACCGTGGCCTCTTTCTCTGAGATAACTCTGCACTATTGCGAGCTGCAAATGCCACTTCCAGCTTAGCTGTGCAGAAGAAGAACAACAAGAACAAGAAATATCTCGGAATATGTCCGTCAGGCCCCTCCCCTTGAGCTAAATCTGCAAATATCTCGCATACGATGCGAGCTATGGCAAAACGTTAAGACACCTTTTTTGTAGAGAATTAAGTTTCCTACTATTTATGTTCTATGATATTTTCTGATCAGATGGGTAGTTCTCGAGATATATTAAGGTATTCAAAAGTTCCGAAGCCGCACCAACATAATAGGGATACAGAAACACCGTGGCCCCTTTCTTTGAGATAACTCTGCACTATTGCGAGCTGCAAATGCCACTTCCAGCTTAGCTGTGCAGAAGAAGAACAACAAGAAGAAGAAATATCTCGAAATATGTCCGTCAGGCCCCTTCCCTTGAGATAAATCTGCAAATATCTCGGAAACGAAGCGAGCTATGGCAAAATGTTAAGAGACCTTTTTTGTAGAGAATTATGTTTCCTACAATTTATGTTCTATGATATTTTTTGATCAGAAGCGTAGTTTTCGAGATATATCGAGATATTTAAAAATTCCGAAGCCGCACCAACATAATAGAGATACAGAAACACGGTGGCCCCTTTCTTTGAGATAACTCTGCACTATTGCGAGCTGCAAATGCCACTTCCAGCTTAGCTGTGCAGAAGAAGAACAACAAGAAGAAGAAATATCTCGAAATATGTCCGTCAGCCCCCTTCCCTTGAGATAAATCTGCAAATATCTCGGAAACCAAGCGAGCTATGGCAAAATGTTGAGAGACCTGTTTTGTAGAGAATTAAGTTTCCTACTTTTTACGTTCTATGATATTTTTTGATCAGATGCGTAGTTCTCGAGATATATCAAGATATTTAAAAGTTCCGAAGCCGCACCAACATAATAGAGATACAGAAACACCGTGGCCCCTTTCTTTGAGATAACTCTGCACTATAGCGCGCTGCAAATGCCACTTCCAGCTTAGCTGTGCAGAAGAAGAACAACAAGAAGAAGAAATATCTCGAAATATGTCCGTCAGGCCCCTTCCCTTGAGATAAATCTGCAAATATCTCGGAAACGAACCGAGCTATGGCAAAATGTTAAGAGACCTTATTTGTAGAGAATTAAGTTTCCTACTTTTTATGTTCTATGATATTTTCTGATCAGATGCGTAGTTCTCGAGATATATTAAGGTATTCAAAAGTTCCGAAGCCGCACCAACATAATAGGGATACAGAAACACCGTGGCCCCTTTCTTTGAGATAACTCTGCACTATTGCGAGCTGCAAATGCCACTTCCAGCTTAGCTGTGCAGAAGAAGAACAACAAGAAGAAGAAGTATCTCGAAATATGTCCGTCAGGCCCCTTCCCTTGAGATAAATCTGCAAATATCTCGGAAACGAACCGAGCTATGGCAAAATGTTAAGAGACCTTTTTTGTAGAGAATTAAGTTTCCTACTTTTTATGTTCTATGATATTTTTTGATCAGATGCGTAGTTCTCGAGATATATCAAGATATTTAAAAGTTCCGAAGCCGCACCAACATAATAGAGATACAGAAACACCGTGGCCCCTTTCTTTGAGATAACTCTGCACTATTGCGAGCTGCAAATGCCACTTCCAGCTTAGCTGTGCAGAAGAAGAACAACAAGAAGAAGAAATATCTCGAAATATGTCCGTCAGGCCCCTTCCCTTGAGATAAATCTGCAAATATCTCGGAAACGAAGCGAGCTATGGCAAAATGTTAAGAGACCTTTTTTGTAGAGAATTATGTTTCCTACAATTTATGTTCTATAATATTTTTTGATCAGAAGCGTAGTTTTCGAGATATATCGAGATATTTAAAAATTCCGAAGCCGCACCAACATAATAGAGATACAGAAACACCGTGGCTCCTTTCTTTGAGATAACTCTGCACTATTGCGCGCTGCAAATGCCACTTCCAGCTTAGCTGTGCAGAAGAAGAACAACAAGAAGAAGAAATATCTCGAAATATGTCCGTCAGGCCCCTTCCCTTGAGATAAATCTGCAAATATCTCGGAAACGAACCGAGCTATGGCAAAATGTTAAGAGACCTTATTTGTAGAGAATTAAGTTTCCTACTTTTTATGTTCTATGATATTTTTTGATCAGATGCGTAGTTCTCGAGATATATCAAGATATTTAAAAGTTCCGAAGCCGCACCAACATAATAGAGATACAGAAACACCGTGGCCCCTTTCTTTGAGATAACTCTGCACTATTGCGAGCTGCAAATGCCACTTCGAGCTTAGCTGTGCAGAAGAAGAACAACAAGAAGAAGAAATATCTCGAAATATGTCCGTCAGCCCCCTTCCCTTGAGATAAATCTGCAAATATCTCGGAAACCAAGCGAGCTATGGCAAAATGTTAAGAGACCTTTTTTGTAGAGAATTAAGTTTCCTACTTTTTACGTTCTATGATATTTTTTGATCAGATGCGTAGTTCTCGAGATATATCAAGATATTTAAAAGTTCCGAAGCCGCACCAACATAATAGAGATACAGAAACACCGTGGCCCCTTTCTTTGAGATAACTCTGCACTATAGCGCGCTGCAAATGCCACTTCCAGCTTAGCTGTGCAGAAGAAGAACAACAAGAAGAAGAAATATCTCGAAATATGTCCGTCAGGCCCCTTCCCTTGAGATAAATCTGCAAATATCTCGGAAACGAACCGAGCTATGGCAAAATGTTAAGAGACCTTATTTGTAGAGAATTAAGTTTCCTACTTTTTATGTTCTATGATATTTTTTGATCAGATGCGTAGTTCTCGAGATATATCAAGATATTTAAAAGTTCCGAAGCCGCACCAACATAATAGAGATACAGAAACACCGTGGCCCCTTTCTTTGAGATAACTCTGCACTATTGCGAGTTGCAAATGCCACTTCCAGCTTACCTGTGCAGAAGAAGAACAACAAGAATAAGAAATATTTCGAAATATGTCCGTCAGGCCCCTTCCCTTGAGATAGATCTGCAAATATCTCGGAAACGAAGCGAGCTATGGCAAAATGTTAAGAGACCTTTTTTGTAGAGAATTATGTTTCCTACACTTTATGTTCTATGATATTTTTTGAGCAGAAGCGTAGTTCTCGAGATATATCAAGATATTTAAAAGTTCCGAAGCTGCACCAACATAATAGAGGTACAGAAACACCGTGGCCTCTTTCTTTGAGATAACTCTGCACTTTTGCGAGCTGCAAATGCCACTTCCAGCTTAGCTGTGCAGAAGAGGAACAACAAGAAGAAGAAATATCTCGGAATATGTTCGTCAGGCCCCTTCCCTTGAGCTAAATCTGCAAATATCTCGGAAACGATGCCAGCTATGGGAAAATGTTAAGAGACCTTTTTTGTAGAGAATTAAGTTTCCTACTTTTTATGTTCTATGATATTTTTTGATCAGATGCGTAGTTCTCGAGATATATCAAGATATGTAAAAGTTCCGAAGCCGCACCAACATAATAGAGATACAGAAACACCGTGCCCCCTTTCTGTGAGATAACTCTGCACTATTGCGAGCAGCAAATGCCAGTTCCAGCTTAGCTGTGCAGAAGAAGCACAACAAGAACAAGAAATATCTCGGAATATGTCCGTCAGGCCCCTCCCCTTGAGCTAAATCTGCAAATATCTCGCATACGATGCGAGCTATGGCAAAACGTTAAGACACCTTTTTTGTAGAGAATTAAGTTTCCTACTATTTATGTTCTATGATATTTTCTGATCAGATGCGTAGTTCTCGAGATATATTAAGGTATTCAAAAGTTCCGAAGCCGCACCAACATAATAGGGATACAGAAACACCGTGGCCCCTTTCTTTGAGATAACTCTGCACTATTGCGAGCTGCAAATGCCACTTCCAGCTTAGCTGTGCAGAAGAAGAACAACAAGAAGAAGAAATATCTCGAAATATGTCCGTCAGGCCCCTTCCCTTGAGATAAATCTGCAAATATCTCGGAAACGAAGCGAGCTATGGCAAAATGTTAAGAGACCTTTTTTGTAGAGAATTATGTTTCCTACAATTTATGTTCTATGATATTTTTTGATCAGAAGCGTAGTTTTCGAGATATATCGAGATATTTAAAAATTCCGAAGCCGCACCAACATAATAGAGATACAGAAACACGGTGGCCCCTTTCTTTGAGATAACTCTGCACTATTGCGAGCTGCAAATGCCACTTCCAGCTTAGCTGTGCAGAAGAAGAACAACAAGAAGAAGAAATATCTCGAAATATGTCCGTCAGCCCCCTTCCCTTGAGATAAATCTGCAAATATCTCGGAAACCAAGCGAGCTATGGCAAAATGTTGAGAGACCTTTTTTGTAGAGAATTAAGTTTCCTACTTTTTACGTTCTATGATATTTTTTGATCAGATGCGTAGTTCTCGAGATATATCAAGATATTTAAAAGTTCCGAAGCCGCACCAACATAATAGAGATACAGAAACACCGTGGCCCCTTTCTTTGAGATAACTCTGCACTATAGCGCGCTGCAAATGCCACTTCCAGCTTAGCTGTGCAGAAGAAGAACAACAAGAAGAAGAAATATCTCGAAATATGTCCGTCAGGCCCCTTCCCTTGAGATAAATCTGCAAATATCTCGGAAACGAACCGAGCTATGGCAAAATGTTAAGAGACCTTATTTGTAGAGAATTAAGTTTCCTACTTTTTATGTTCTATGATATTTTCTGATCAGATGCGTAGTTCTCGAGATATATTAAGGTATTCAAAAGTTCCGAAGCCGCACCAACATAATAGGGATACAGAAACACCGTGGCCCCTTTCTTTGAGATAACTCTGCACTATTGCGAGCTGCAAATGCCACTTCCAGCTTAGCTGTGCAGAAGAAGAACAACAAGAAGAAGAAGTATCTCGAAATATGTCCGTCAGGCCCCTTCCCTTGAGATAAATCTGCAAATATCTCGGAAACGAACCGAGCTATGGCAAAATGTTAAGAGACCTTTTTTGTAGAGAATTAAGTTTCCTACTTTTTATGTTCTATGATATTTTTTGATCAGATGCGTAGTTCTCGAGATATATCGAGATATTTAAAAATTCCGAAGCCGCACCAACATAATAGAGATACAGAAACACCGTGGCTCCTTTCTTTGAGATAACTCTGCACTATTGCGCGCTGCAAATGCCACTTCCAGCTTAGCTGTGCAGAAGAAGAACAACAAGAAGAAGAAATATCTCGAAATATGTCCGTCAGGCCCCTTCCCTTGAGATAAATCTGCAAATATCTCGGAAACGAACCGAGCTATGGCAAAATGTTAAGAGACCTTATTTGTAGAGAATTAAGTTTCCTACTTTTTATGTTCTATGATATTTTTTGATCAGATGCGTAGTTCTCGAGATATATCAAGATATTTAAAAGTTCCGAAGCCGCACCAACATAATAGAGATACAGAAACACCGTGGCCCCTTTCTTTGAGATAACTCTGCACTATTGCGAGCTGCAAATGCCACTTCGAGCTTAGCTGTGCAGAAGAAGAACAACAAGAAGAAGAAATATCTCGAAATATGTCCGTCAGCCCCCTTCCCTTGAGATAAATCTGCAAATATCTCGGAAACCAAGCGAGCTATGGCAAAATGTTAAGAGACCTTATTTGTAGAGAATTAAGTTTCCTACTTTTTATGTTCTATGATATTTTTTGATCAGATGCGTAGTTCTCGAGATATATCAAGATATTTAAAAGTTCCGAAGCCGCACCAACATAATAGAGATACAGAAACACCGTGGCCCCTCTCTTTGAGATAACTCTGCACTATTGCGAGCCGCAAATGCCACTTCCAGCTTAGCTGTGCAGAAGAAGAACAACAAGAAGAAGAAATATCTCGAAATATGTCCGTCAGGCCCCTTCCCTTGAGATAAATCTGCAAATATCTCGGAAACGAAGCGAGCTATGGCAAAATGTTTAGAGACCTTTCTTGTAGAGAATTAAGTTTCCTACTTTTTATGTAGTATGATATTTTTTGATCAGTTGCGTAGATCTCGAGATATATCAAGATATTTAAAAGTTCCGAAGCCGCACCAACATAATAGAGGTACAGAAACACCGTGGCCCCTTTCTTTGAGATAACTCTGCACTATTGCGAGCTGCAAGTGCCACTTCCAGCTTAGCTGTGCAGAAGAAGAACAACAAGAAGAAGAAATATCTCGAAATATGTCCGTCATGCCCCTTCCCTTGAGATAAATCTGCAAATATCTCGGAAACGAAGCGAGCTATGGCAAAGTGTTAAGAGACCTTTTTTGTAGAGAATTAAGTTTCCTACTTTTTATGTTGTATGATATTTTTTATCAGATGCGTAGTTCTCGAGATATATCAAGATATTTAAAAGTTCCGAAGCCGCACCAACATAATAGAGATACAGGAACACCGTGGCCCCTTTCTTTGAGATAACTCTGCACTATTGCGAGCTGGAAATGCCACTTCCAGTTTAGCTGTGCAGAAGAAGAACAACAAGAAGAAGAAATATCTCGAAACATGTCCGTCAGGCCCCTTCCCTTGAGATAAATCTACAAATATCTCGGAAACGAAGCGAGCTATGGCAAAATGTTAAGAGACCTTTTTTGTAGAGAATTAAGTTTGCTACTTTTTATGTTCTATGATATTTTTTGATCAGATGCGTAGTTCTCGAGATATATCAAGATATTTAAAAGTTCCGAAGCCGCACCAACATAATAGAGATACAGAAACACCGTGGCCCCTTTCTTTGAGATAACTCTGCACTATTGCGAGCTGCAAGTGCCACTTCCAGCTTAGCTGTGCAGAAGAAGAACAACAAGAAGAAGAAATATCTCGAAATATGTCCGTCAGGCCCCTTCCCTTGAGATAAATCTGCAAATATCTCGGAAACGAAGCGAGCTATGGCAAAATGTTAAGAGACCTTTTTTGTAGAGAATTAAGTTTCCTACTTTTTATTTTGTATGATATTTTTTGATCAGATGCGTAGTTCTCGAGATATATCAAGATATTTAAAAGTTCCGAAGCCGCACCAACATAATAGAGATTCAGAAACACCGTGGCCCCTTTCTTTGAGATAACTCTGCACTATTGCGAGCTGCAAATGCCACTTCCAGCTTAGCTGTGCAGAAGAAGAACAACAAGAATAAGAAATATTTCGAAATATGTCCGTCAGGCCCCTTCCCTTGAGATAGATCTGCAAATATCTCGGAAACGAAGCGAGCTATGGCAAAATGTTCAGAGACCTTTTTTGTAGAGAATTAGGGTTTCTACTTTTTGTGTTCCATGATATTTTTTGATCAGATGCGTAGTTCCCGAGATATATCAAGATATTTAAAAGTTCCGAAGCTGCACCAACATAATAGAGATACAGAAACACCGTGGCCCCTTTCGTTGAGATAACTCTGCACCAGTGCGAGCCGCAAATGCCACTTCCAGCTTAGCTGTGCAGAAGAGGAACAACAAGAAGAAGAAATATCTCGAAATATGTCCGTCAGGCCCCTTCCCTTGAGATATATCTGCAAATATCTCGGAAACGAAGCGAGCTATGGCAAAATGTTAAGAGACTTTATTTGTAGAGAATTAAGTTTCCTACTTTTTATGTTCTATGATATTTTTTGATCAGATGCGTAGTTCTCCAGATATATCAAGATATTTAAAAGTTCCGAAGCCGCACCAACATAATAGAGATACAGAAACACCGTGGCCCCTTTCTTTGAGATAATTCTGCACTATTGCGAGCTGCAAATGCCACTTCCAGCTTCGCTGTGCAGAAGAAGAACAACAAGAAGAAGAAATATCTCGAAATATGTCCGTCAGGCCCCTTCCCTTGAGATAAATCTGCAAATATCTCGGAAACGAAGCGAGCTATGGCAAAGTGTTAAGAGACCTTTTTTGTAGAGAATTAAGTTTCCTACTTTTTATGTTCTATGATATTTTTTGATCAGATGCGTAGTTCTCGAGATATATCAAGATATTTAAAAGTTCCGAAGCCGCACCAACATAATAGAGATACAGAAACATCGTGGCCCCTTTCTTTGAGATAACTCTGCACTATTGCGAGCTGGAAATGCCACTTCCAGTTTAACTGTGCAGAAGAAGAACAACAAGAAGAAGAAATATCTCGAAACATGTCCGTCAGGCCCCTTCCCTTGAGATAAATCTGCAAATATCTCGGAAACGAAGCGAGCTATGGCAAAATGTTAGGAGACCTTTTTTGTGGAGAATTAAGTTTGCTACTTTTTATGTTCTATGATATTTTTTGATCAGATGCGTAGTTCTCGAGATATATCAAGATATTTAAAAGTTCCGAAGCCGCACCAACATAATAGAGATACAGAAACACCGAGGCCCCTTTCTTTGAGATAACTCTGCACTATTGCGAGCTGCAAATGCCACTTCCAGCATAGCTGTGCAGAAGAAGAACAACAAGAAGAAGAAATATCTCGAAATATGTCCGTCAGGCCCCTTCCCTTGAGATAAATCTGCAAATATCTCGGAAACGAAGCGAGCTATGGCAAAATGTTAAGAGACGTTTTTTGTAGAGAATTATGTTTCCTACAATTTATGTTCCATGATATTTTTTGATCAGATGCGTAGTTCTCGAGATATATCAAGATATTTAAAAGTTCCGAAGCTGCACCAACATAATAGAGATACAGAAACACCGTGGCCCCTTTCTTTGAGATAACTCTGCACTAGTGCGAGCCGCAAATGCCACTTCCAGCTTAGCTGTGCAGAAGAAGAACAACAAGAAGAAGAAATATCTCGAAATATGTCCGTTAGGCCCCTTCCCTTGAGATAAATCTGCAAATATCTCGGAAACGAAGCGAGCTATGGCAAAATGTTGAGAGACCTTTTTTGTAGAGAATTAAGTTTCCTACTATTTATGTTCTATGATATTTTTTGATCAGATGCGTAGTTCTCGAGATATATCCAGATATTTAAAAGTTCCGAAGCCGCACCAACATAATAGAGATACAGAAACACCGTGGCCCCTTTCTTTGAGGTAACTCTGCACTATTGCGAGCTGCAAATGCCACTTCCAGCTTAGCTGTGCAGAAAAAGAACAACAAGAATAAGAAATATTTCGAAATATGTCCGTCAGGCCCCTTCCCTTGAGATAGATCTGCAAATATCTCGGAAACGAAGCGAGCTATGTCAAAATGTTAAGAGACCTTTTTTGTAGAGAATTAGGGTTTCTACTTTTTGTGTTCCATGATATTTTTTGATCAGATGCGTAGTTCTCGAGATATATCAAGATATTTAAAAGTTCCGAAGCTGCACCAACATAATAGAGATACAGAAACACCGTGGCCCCTTTCGTTGAGATAACTCTGCACCAGTGCGAGCCGCAAATGCCACTTCCAGCTTAGCTGTGCAGAAGAGGAACAACAAGAAGAAGAAATATCTCGAAATATGTCCGTCAGGCCCCTTCCCTTGAGATATATCTGCAAATATCTCGGAAACGAAGCGAGCTATGGCAAAATGTTAAGAGACTTTATTTGTAGAGAATTAAGTTTCCTACTTTTTATGTTCTATGATATTTTTTGATCAGATGCGTAGTTCTCCAGATATATCAAGATATTTAAAAGTTCCGAAGCCGCACCAACATAATAGAGATACCGAAACACCGTGGCCCCTTTCTTTGAGATAATTCTGCACTATTGCGAGCTGCAAATGCCACTTCCAGCTTCGCTGTGCAGAAGAAGAACAACAAGAAGAAGAAATATCTCGAAATATGTCCGTCAGGCCCCTTCCCTTGAGATAAATCTGCAAATATCTCGGAAACGAAGCGAGCTATGGCAAAGTGTTAAGAGACCTTTTTTGTAGAGAATTAAGTTTCCTACTTTTTATGTTCTATGATATTTTTTGATCAGATGCGTAGTTCTCGAGATATATCAAGATATTTAAAAGTTCCGAAGCCGCACCAACATAATAGAGATACAGAAACACCGTGGCCCCTTTCTTTGAGATAACTCTGCACTATTGCGAGCTGGAAATGCCACTTCCAGTTTAGCTGTGCAGAAGAAGAACAACAAGAAGAAGGAATATCTCGAAACATGTCCGTCAGGCCCCTTCCCTTGAGATAAATCTGCAAATATCTCGGAAACGGAGCGAGCTATGGCAAAATGTTAAGAGACTTTATTTGTAGAGAATTATGTTTCCTACAATTTATGTTCTATGATATTTTTTGATCAGAAGCGTAGTTTTCGAGATATATCGAGATATTTAAAAGTTCCGAAGCCGCACCAACATAATAGAGATACAGAAACATCGTGGCCCCTTTCTTTGAGATAACTCTGCACTATTGCGAGCTGGAAATGCCACTTCCAGTTTAGCTGTGCAGAAGAAGAACAACAAGAAGAAGAAATATCTCGAAATATGTCCGTCATGCCCCTTCCCTTGAGATAAATCTGCAAATATCTCGGAAACGAAGCGAGCTATGGCAAAGTGTTAAGAGACCTTTTTTGTAGAGAATTAAGTTTCCTACTTTTTATGTTCTATGATATTTTTTATCAGATGCGTAGTTCTCGAGATATATCAAGATATTTAAAAGTTCCGAAGCCGCACCAACATAATAGAGATACAGGAACACCGTGGCCCCTTTCTTTGAGATAACTCTGCACTATTGCGAGCTGGAAATGCCACTTCCAGTTTAGCTGTGCAGAAGAAGAACAACAAGAAGAAGAAATATCTCGAAACATGTCCGTCAGGCCCCTTCCCTTGAGATAAATCTACAAATATCTCGGAAACGAAGCGAGCTATGGCAAAATGTTAAGAGACCTTTTTTGTAGAGAATTAAGTTTGCTACTTTTTATGTTCTATGATATTTTTTGATCAGATGCGTAGTTCTCGAGATATATCAAGATATTTAAAAGTTCCGAAGCCGCACCAACATAATAGAGATACAGAAACACCGTGGCCCCTTTCTTTGAGATAACTCTGCACTATTGCGAGCTGCAAGTGCCACTTCCAGCTTAGCTGTGCAGAAGAAGAACAACAAGAAGAAGAAATATCTCGAAATATGTCCGTCAGGCCCCTTCCCTTGAGATAAATCTGCAAATATCTCGGAAACGAAGCGAGCTATGGCAAAATGTTAAGAGACCTTTTTTGTAGAGAATTAAGTTTCCTACTTTTTATTTTGTATGATATTTTTTGATCAGATGCGTAGTTCTCGAGATATATCAAGATATTTAAAAGTTCCGAAGCCGCACCAACATAATAGAGATTCAGAAACACCGTGGCCCCTTTCTTTGAGATAACTCTGCACTATTGCGAGCTGCAAATGCCACTTCCAGCTTAGCTGTGCAGAAGAAGAACAACAAGAATAAGAAATATTTCGAAATATGTCCGTCAGGCCCCTTCCCTTGAGATAGATCTGCAAATATCTCGGAAACGAAGCGAGCTATGGCAAAATGTTAAGAGACCTTTTTTGTAGAGAATTAGGGTTTCTACTTTTTGTGTTCCATGATATTTTTTGATCAGATGCGTAGTTCTCGAGATATATCAAGATATTTAAAAGTTCCGAAGCTGCACCAACATAATAGAGATACAGAAACACCGTGGCCCCTTTCGTTGAGATAACTCTGCACCAGTGCGAGCCGCAAATGCCACATCCAGCTTAGCTGTGCAGAAGAGGAACAACAAGAAGAAGAAATATCTCGAAATATGTCCGTCAGGCCCCTTCCCTTGAGATATATCTGCAAATATCTCGGAAACGAAGCGAGCTATGGCAAAATGTTAAGAGACTTTATTTGTAGAGAATTAAGTTTCCTACTTTTTATGTTCTATGATATTTTTTGATCAGATGCGTAGTTCTCCAGATATATCAAGATATTTAAAAGTTCCGAAGCCGCACCAACATAATAGAGATACAGAAACACCGTGGCCACTTTCTTTGAGATAATTCTGCACTATTGCGAGCTGCAAATGCCACTTCCAGCTTCGCTGTGCAGAAGAAGAACAACAAGAAGAAGAAATATCTCGAAATATGTCCGTCAGACCCCTTCCCTTGAGATAAATCTGCAAATATCTCGGAAACGAAGCGAGCTATGGCAAAATGTTAAGAGACCTTTTTTGTAGAGAATTATGTTTCCCACAATTTACGTTCTATGATATTTTTTGATCAGAAGCGTAGTTTTCGAGATATATCGAGATATTTAAAAGATCCGAAGCCGCACCAACATAATAGAGATACAGAAACACCGTGGCCCCTTTCTTTGAGATAACTCTGCACTATTGCGAGCTGCAAATGCCGCTTCCAGCTTAGCTGTGCAGAAGAAGACCAACAAGAAGAAGAAATATCTCGAAATATGTCCGTCAGGCCCCTTCCCTTGAGATAAATCTGCAAATATCTCGGAAACGAAGCGAGCTATGGCAAAATGTTAACAGACCTTATTTGTAGCTAATTAAGTTTCCTACTTTTTATGTTCTATGATATTATTTGATCAGATGCGTGGTTCTCGAGATATATCAAGATATTTAAAAGTTCCGAAGCCGCACCAACGTAATAGAGATACAGAAACACCGTGGCCCCTTTCTTTGAGATAACTCTGCACTATTGCGAGCTGCAAATGCCACTTCCAGCTTAGCTGTGCAGAAGAAGAACAACAAGAAGAAGAAATATCTCGAAATATGTCAGTCAGGCCCCTTCCCTTGAGATAAATCTGCAAATATCTCGGAAACGGAGCGAGCTATGGCAAAATGTTAAGAGACCTTTTTTGTAGAGAATTATGTTTCCTACAATTTACGATCTCTGATATTTTTTGATCAGAAGTGTAGTTTTCGAGATATATCGAGATATTTAAAAGTTCCGAAGCCGCACCAACATAATAGAGATACAGAAACACCGTGGCCCCTTTCTTTGAGATAACTCTGGACTATTGCGACCTGCAAATGCCACTTCCAGCTTAGCTGTGCAGAAGAAGAACAACAAGAAGAAGAAATATCTCGAAATATGTCCGTCAGGCCCCTTCCCTTGAGATAAATCAGCAAATATCTCGGAAACGAAGCGAGCTATGGCAAAATGTTAAGAGACCTTTTTTGTAGAGAATTATGTTTCCTACAATTTACGTTCTCTGATATTTTTTGATCAGAAGCGTAGTTTTCGAGATATATCGAGATATTTAAAAGTTCCGAAGCCGCACCAACATAATAGAGATACAGAAACACCGTGGCCCCTTTCTTTGAGATAACTCTGCACTATTGCGAGCTGCAAATGCCACTTCCAGCTTAGTTGTGCAGAAGAAGAACAACAAGAAGAAGAAATATCTCGAAATATGTCCGTCTGGCCCGTTCCTTTGAGCTGAATCTGCAAATATCTCGGAAACGAAGCGAGCTATGGCAAAATGTTAAGAGACGTTTTTTGTAGAGAATTATGTTTCCTACAATTTATGTTGTATGATATTTTTTGATCAGAAGCGTAGTTTTCGAGGTATATCGAGATATTTAAAAGTTCCGAAGCCGCACCAATATAATAGAGATTCAGAAACACCGTGGCCCCTTTCTTTGAGATAACTCTGCACTATTGCGAGCTGCAAATGCCACTTCCAGCTTAGCTGTGCAGAGGAAGAACAACAAGAAGAAGAAATATCTCGAAATATGTCCGTCAGGCCCGTTCCTTTGAGCTGAATCTGCAAATATCTCGGAAACGAAGCGAGCTATGGCAAAATGTTGAGAGACGTTTTTTGTAGAGAATTATGTTTCCTACAATTTATGTTCTATGATATTTTTTGATCAGAAGCGTAGTTTTCGAGATATATCGAGATATTTAAAAGTTCCGAAGCCACACCAACATAATAGAGATACAGAAACACCGTGGCCCCTTTCTTTGAGATAACTCTGCACTATTGCGAGCTGCAAATGCCACTTCCAGCTTAGCTGTGCAGAAGAAGAACAACAAGAAGAAGAAATATCACGAAATATGTCCGTCTGGCCCGTTCCTTTGAGCTGAATCTGCAAATATCTCGGAAACGAAGCGAGCTGTGGCAAAATGTTAAGAGACGTTTTTTGTAGAGAATTATGTTTCCTACAATTTATGTTCTATGATATTTTTTGATCAGAAGCGTAGTTTTCGAGGTATATCGAGATATTTAAAAGTTCCGAAGCCGCACCAACATAATAGAGACACAGAAACACCGTGGCCTCTTTCTTTGAGATAACTCTGCACTATTGCGAGCTGCAAATGCCACTTCCAGCTTAGCTGTGCAGAAGAGGAACAACAAGAAGAAGAAATATCTCGGAGTATGTCCGTCAGGCCCCTTCCCTTGAGCTAAATCTGCAAATATCTCGGAAACGATGCCAGCTATGGGAAAATCTTAAGAGACCTTTTTTGTAGAGAATTAAGTTTCCTACTTTTTATGTTCTATGATATTTTTTGATCAGATGCGTAGTTCTCGAGATATATCAAGATATTTAAAAGTTCCGAAGCCGCACCAACGTAATAGAGATACAGAAACACCGTGGCCCCTTTCTTTGAGATAACTCTGCACTATTGCGAGCTGCAAATGCCACTTCCAGCTTAGCTGTGCAGAAGAAGAACAACAAGAAGAAGAAATGTCTCGAAATATGTCCGTCAGGCCCCTTCCCTTGAGATAAATCTGCAAATATCTCGGAAACGGAGCGAGCTATGGCAAAATGTTAAGAGACCTTTTTTGTAGAGAATTATGTTTCCTACAATTTACGATCTCTGATATTTTTTGATCCGAAGTGTAGTTTTCGAGATATATCGAGATATTTAAAAGTTCCGAAGCCGCACCAACATAATAGAGATACAGAAACACCGTGGCCCCTTTCTTTGAGATAACTCTGGACTATTGCGAGCCGCAAATGCCACTTCCAGCTTAGCTGTGCAGAAGAAGAACAACAAGAAGAAGAAATATCTCGAAATATGTCCGTCAGGCCCCTTCCCTTGAGATAAATCTGCAAATATCTCGGAAACGAAGCGAGCTATGGCAAAATGTTATGAGACCTTTTTTGTAGAGAATTAAGTTTCCTACTTTTTATGTTCTATGATATTTTTTGATCAGATGCGTAGTTCTCGAGATATATCAAGATATTTAAAAGTTCCGAAGCCGCACCAACATAATAGAGATACAGAAACACCGTGGCCCCTTTCTTTGAGATAACTCTGCACTGCTGCGAGCTGCAAATGCCACTTCCACCTTAGCTGTGCAGAGGAAGAACTACAAGAAGAAGAAATATCTCGAAATATGTCCGTCAGGCCCGTTCCTTTGAGCTGAATCTGCAAATATCTCGGAAACGAAGCGAGCTATGGCAAAATGTTAAGAGACGTTTTTTGTAGAGAATTATGTTTCCTACAATTTATGTTCTATGATATTTTTTGATCAGAAGCGTAGTTTTCGAGATATATCGAGATATTTAAAAGTTCCGAAGCCGCACCAACATAGAGATACAGAAACACCGTGGCCCCTTTCTTTGAGATAACTCTGCACTATTGCGAGCTGCAAATGCCACTTCCAGCTTAGCTGTGCAGAAGAAGAACAACAAGAAGAAGAAATATCTCGAAATATGTCCGTCAGGCCCCTTCCCCTGAGATAAATCTGCAAATATCTCGGAAACGAAGCGAGCTATGGCAAAATGTTAAGAGACATGTTTTGTAGAGAATTATGTTTCCTACAATTTATGTTCTATGATATTTTTTGATCAGAAGCGTAGTTTTCGAGATATATCGAGATATTTAAAAGTTCCGAAGCCGCACCAACATCATAGAGATACAGAAACACCGTGGCCCCTTTCTTTGAGATAACTCTGCACTATTGCGAGCTGTAAATGCCACTTCCAGCTTAGCTGTGCAGAAGAAGAACAACAAGAAGAAGAAATATCTCGAAATATGTCCGTCATGCCCGTTCCTTTGAGCTGAATCTGCAAATATCTCGGAAACGAAGCGAGCTATGGCAAAATGTTAAGAGACGTTTTTTGTAGAGAATTATGTTTGCTACAATTTATGTTCTATGATATTTTTTGATCAGAAGCGTAGTTTTCGAGATATAACGAGATATTTAAAAGTTCCGAAGCCGCACCAACATAATAGAGATTCAGAAACACCGTGGCCCCTTTCTTTGAGATAACTCTGCGTTAAGTGCGAGCCGCAAATGCCACTTCCAGCTTAGCTGTGCAGAAGAAGAACAACAAGAAGAAGAAATATCTCGAAATATGTCCGTCAGGCCCCTTCCCTTGAGATGTATCTGCAAATATCTCGGAAACGAAGCGAGCTATGGCAAAATGTTAAGAGACCTTTTTTGTAGAGAATTATGTTTCCTACAATTTATGTTCTATGATATTTTTTGATCAGAAGCGTAGTTTTCGAGATATATCGAGATATTTAAAAGTTCCGAAGCCGCACCAACATAATAGAGATTCAGAAACACCGTTGCCCCTTTCTTTGAGATAACTCTGCACTAGTGCGAGCCGCGAATGCCACTTCCAGCTTAGCTGTGCAGAAGAAGAACAACAAGAAGAAGAAATATCTCGAAATATGTCCGTCAGGCCCCTTCCATTGAGATAAATCTGCAAATATCTCGGAAACGAAGAGAGCTATGGCAAAATGTTAAGAGACCTTTTTTGTAGAGAATTAAGTTTCCTACTTTTTATGTTCTATGATATTTTTTGATCAGATGCGTAGTTCCCGAGATATATCAAGATATTTAAAAGTTCCGAAGCCGCACCAACATAATAGAGATACAGAAACACCGTGGCCCCTTTCTTTGAGATAACTCTGCACTATTCCGAGCTGCAAATGCCACTTCCAGCTTAGCTGTGCAGAAGAAGAACAACAAGAAGAAGAAATATCTCGAAATATGTCCGTCAGGCCCCTTCCCCTGAGATAAATCTGCAAATATCTCGGAAACGAAGCGAGCTATGGCAAAATGTTAAGAGACGTGTTTTGTAGAGAATTATGTTTCCTACAATTTATGTTCTATGATATTTTTTGATCAGAAGCGTAGTTTTCGAGATATATCGAGATATTTAAAAGTTCCGAAGCCGCACCAACATCATAGAGATACAGAAACACCGTGGCCCCTTTCTTTGAGATAACTCTGCACTATTGCGAGCTGTAAATGCCACTTCCAGCTTAGCTGTGCAGAAGAAGAACAACAAGAAGAAGAAATATCTCGAAATATGTCCGTCATGCCCGTTCCTTTGAGCTGAATCTGCAAATATCTCGGAAACGAAGCGAGCTATGGCAAAATGTTAAGAGACGTTTTTTGTAGAGAATTATGTTTGCTACAATTTATGTTCTATGATATTTTTTGATCAGAAGCGTAGTTTTCGAGATATATCGAGATATTTAAAAGTTCCGAAGCCGCACCAACATAATAGAGATTCAGAAACACCGTGGCCCCTTTCTTTGAGATAACTCTGCGTTAAGTGCGAGCCGCAAATGCCACTTCCAGCTTAGCTGTGCAGAAGAAGAACAACAAGAACAAGAAATATCTCGAAATATGTCCGTCAGGCCCCTTCCCTTGAGATGTATCTGCAAATATCTCGGAAACGAAGCGAGCTATGGCAAAATGTTAAGAGACCTTTTTTGTAGAGAATTATGTTTCCTACAATTTATGTTCTATGATATTTTTTGATCAGAAGCGTAGTTTTCGAGATATATCGAGATATTTAAAAGTTCCGAAGCCGCACCAACATAATAGAGATACAGAAACACCGTGGCCCCTTTCTTTGAGATAACTCTGCACTATTGCGAGCTGGAAATGCCACTTCCAGCTTAGCTGTGCAGAAGAAGAACAACAAGAAGAAGAAATATCTCGAAATATGTCCGTCAGGCCCCTTCCCTTGAAATAAATCTGCAAACATCTCGGAAACGAAGCGAGCTATGGCAAAATGTTAAGAGACCTTTTTTGTAGAGAATTATGTTTCCTACAATTTATGTTCTATGATATTTTTTGATCAGAAGCGTAGTTTTCGAGATATATCGAGATATTTAAAAGTTCCGAAGCCGCACCAACATAATAGAGATACAGAAACACCGTGGCCCCTTTCTTTGAGATAACTCTGCACTAGTGCGAGCCGCAAACGCCACTTCCAGCTTAGCTGTGCAGAAGAAGAACAACAAGAAGAAGAAATATCTCGAAATATGTCCGTCAGGCCCCTTCCGTTGAGATAAATCTGCAAATATCTCGGAAACGAAGAGAGCTATGGCAAAATGTTAAGAGACCTTTTTTGTAGAGAATTAAGTTTCCTACTTTTTATGTTCTATCATATTTTTTGATCAGATGCGTAGTTCCCGAGATATATCAAGATATTTAAAAGTTCCGAAGCCGCACCAACATAATAGAGATACAGAAACACCGTGGCCCCTTTCTTTGAGATAACTCTGCACTATTCCGAGCTGCAAATGCCACTTCCAGCTTAGCTGTGCAGAAGAAGAACAACAAGAAGAAGAAATATCTCGAAATATGTCCGTCAGGCCCCTTCCCTTGAGATGTATCTGCAAATATCTCGGAAACCAAGCGAGCTATGGCAAAATGTTAAGAGACCTTTTTTGTAGAGAATTATGTTTCCTACAATTTATGTTCTATGATATTTTTTGATCAGAAGCGTAGTTTTCGAGATATATCGAGATATTTAAAAGTTCCGAAGCCGCACCAACATAATAGAGATACAGAAACACCGTGGCCCCTTTCTTTGAGATAACTCTGCACTAGTGCGAGCCGCAAATGCCACTTCCAGCTTAGCTGTGCAGAAGAAGAACAACAAGAAGAAGAAATATCTCGAAATATGTCCGTCAGGCCCCTTCCCTTGAGATAAATCTGCAAATATCTCGGAAACGAAGCGAGCTATGGCAAAATGTTAAGAGACCTTTTTTGTAGAGAATTATGTTTCCTACTTTTTATGTTCTATAATATTTTTTGATCAGATGCGTAGTTCTCGAGATATATCAAGATATTTAAAAGTTCCGAAGCCGCACCAACATAATAGAGATACAGAAACACCGTGGCCACTTTCTTTGAGATAACTCTGCACTATTGCGAGCTGTAAATGCCACTTCCAGCTTAGCTGTGCAGAAGAAGAACAACAAGAAGAAGAAATATCGCGAAATATGTCCGTCAGGCCCCTTCCCTTGAGATAAATCTGCAAACATCTCGGAAACGAAGCGAGCTATGGCAAAATGTTAAGAGACCTTTTTTGTAGAGAATTATGTTTCCTACAATTTATGTTCTATGATATTTTTTGATCAGAAGCGTAGTTCTCGAGATATATCAAGATATTTAAAAGTTCCGAAGCCGCACCAACATAATAGAGATACAGAAACACCGTGGCCCCTTTCTTTGATATAACTCTGCACTATTCCGAGCTGCAAATGCCACTTCCAGCTTAGCTGTGCAGAAGAAGAACAACAAGAAGAAGAAATATTTCGAAATATGTCCGTCAGGCCCCTTCCCTTGAGATGTATCTGCAAATATCTCGGAAACGAAGCGAGCTATGGCAAAATGTTAAGAGACCTGTTTTGTAGAGAATTAAGTTTCCTACTTTTTATGTTCTATAATATTTTTTGATCAGATGCGTAGTTCTCGAGATATATCAAGATATTTAAAAGTTCCGAAGCCCCACCAACATAATAGAGATACAGAAACACCGTGGCCCCTTTCTTTGAGATAACTCTGCACTAGTGCGAGCCGCAAATGCCACTTCCAGCTTAGCTGTGCAGAAGAAGAACAACAAGAAGAAGAAATATCTCGAAATATGTCCGTCAGGCCCCTTCCCTTGAGATAAATCTGCAAATATCTCGGAAACGAAGCGAGCTATGGCAAAATGTTAAGAGACCTTTTTTGTAGAGAATTAAGTTTCCTACTTTTTATGTTCTATAATATTTTTTGATCAGATGCGTAGTTCTCGAGATATATCAAGATATTTAAAAGTTCCGAAGCCGCACCAACATAATAGAGATACAGAAACACCGTGGCCCCTTTCTTTGAGATAACTCTGCACTATTGCGAGCTGCAAATGCCACTTCCAGCTTAGCTGTGCAGAAGAAGAACCACAAGAATAAGAAATATTTCGAAATATGTCCGTCAGGCCCGTTCCCTTGAGATAAATCTGCAAATATCTCGGAAACGAAGCGAGCTACGGCAAAATGTTAAGAGACCTTTTTTATAGAAAATTAGGTTTCCTACTTTTTATGTTCTATGATATTTTTTGATCAGATGCGTAGTTCTCGAGATATATCAAGATATTTAAAAGTTCCGAAGCCGCACCAACATAATAGAGATACAGAAACACCGTGGCCCCTCTCTTTGAGATAACTCTGCACGATTGCGAGCTGGAAATGCCACTTCCAGTTTAGCTGTGCAGAAGAAGCACAACAAGAAGAAGAAATATCTCGAAATATGTCCGTCAGGACCCTTCCCTTGAGATAAATCTGCAAATATCTCGGAAACGAAGCGAGCTATGGCAAAATGTTAAGAGACCTTTTTCGTAGAGAATTATGTTTCCTACAATTTATGTTCTATGATATTTTTTGATCAGAAGCGTAGTTTTCGAGATATATCGAGATATTTAAAAGTGCCGAAGCCGCACCAACATAATAGAGATACAGAAACACCGTGGCCCCTTTCTTTGGGATAACTCTGCACTATTGCGAGCTGGAAATGCCACTTCCAGTTTAGCTGTGCAGAAGAAGAACAACAAGAAGAAGAAATATCTCGAAATATGTCCGTCAGGACCCTTCCCTTGAGATAAATCTGCAAATATCTCGGAAACGAAGCGAGCTATTGCAAAACGTTAAGAGACCTTTTTTGTAGAGAATTAAGTTTCCTACTTTTTATGTTGTATGATATTTTTTGATCAGATGCGTAGTTCTCGAGATATATCAAGATATTTAAAAGCTCCGAAGCTGCACCAACATAATAGAGGTACAGAAACACCGTGGCCCCTTTCTTTGAGATAACTCTGCACTATTGCGAGCTGCAAATGCCACTTCCAGCTTAGCTGTGCAGAAGAAGAACAACAAGAATAAGAAATATTTCGAAATATGTCCGTTAGGCCCCTTCCCTTGAGATAAATGTGCAAATATCTCGGAAACGAAGCGAGCTATGGCAAAATGTTAAGAGACCTTTTTCGTAGAGAATTATGTTTCCTACAATTTATGTTCTATGATATTTTTTGATCAGAAGCGTAGTTTTCGAGATATATCGAAATATTTAAAAGTGCCGAAGCCGCACCAACACAATAGAGATACAGAAACACCGTGTCCCCTTTCTTTGGGATAACTCTGCACTATTGCGAGCTGGAAATGCCACTTCCAGTTTAGCTGTGCAGAAGAACAACAACAAGAAGAAGAAATATCTCGAAATATGTCCGTCAGGACCCTTCCCTTGAGATAAATCTGCAAATATCTCGGAAACGAAGCGAGCTATTGCAAAACGTTAAGAGACGTTTTTGGAGAGAATTAAGTTTCCTACTTTTTATGTTGTATGATATTTTTTGATCAGATGCGTAGTTCTCGAGATATATCAAGATATTTAAAAGCTCCGAAGCTGCACCAACATAATAGAGGTACAGAAACACCGTGGCCCCTTTCTTTGAGATAACTCTGCACTATTGCGAGCTGCAAATGCCACTTCCAGCTTAGCTGTGCAGAAGAAGAACAACAAGAATAAGAAATATTTCGAAATATGTCCGTCAGGCCCCTTCCCTTGAGATAAATCTGCAAATATCTCGGAAACGAAGCGAGCTACGGCAAAATATTAAGAGACCTTTTTTGTAGAAAATTAGGTTTCCTACTTTTTATGTTCTAGGATATGTTTTGATCAGATGCGTAGTTCTCGAGATATATCGAGATATTTAAAAGTTCCGAAGCCGCACCAACATAATAGAGATACAGAAACACCGTGGCCCCTTTCTTTGCGATAACTCTGCACTATTGCGAGCTGCAAATGCCACTTCCAGCTTAGCTGTGCAGAAGAAGAACAACAAGAAGAAGAAATATCTCGAAATATGTCCGTCAGGCCCCTTCCCTTGAGATAAATCTGCAAATACCTCGGAAACCAAGCGAGCTATGGCAAAATGTTAAGAGACCTTTTTTGTAGAGAATTAAGTTTCCTACTTTTTATGTTCTATGATATTTTTCGATCAGAGGCGTAGTTCTCGAGATATATCAAGATATTTAAAAGTTCCGAAGCCGCACCAACATAATAGAGATACAGAAACACCGTGGCCCCTTTCTTTGCGATAACTCTGCACTATTGCGAGCTGCAAATGCCACTTCCAGCTTAGCTGTGCAGAAGAAGAACAACAAGAAGAAGAAATATCTCGAAATATGTCCGTCAGGCCCCTTCCCTTGAGATATATCTGCAAATATCTCGGAAACAAAGCGAGCTATGGCAAAATGTTAAGAGACCTTTTTTGTAGAGAATTATGTTTCCTACAATTTATGTTCTATGATATTTTTTGATCAGAAGCGTAGTATTCGAGATATATCGAGATATTTAAAAGTTCCGAAGCCGCACCAACATAATAGAGATACAGAAACACCGTGGCCCCTTTCTTTCAGATAACTATGCACTATTGCGAGCTGCAAATGCCACTTCCAGCTTAGCTGTGCAGAAGAAGAACAACAAGAAGAAGAAATATCTCGAAATATGTCCGTCAGGCCCCTTACCTTGAGATAAATCTGCAAATATCTCGGAAACGAAGCGAGCTATGGCAAAATGTTAAGAGACCTTTTTTGTAGAGAATTAAGTTTCCTACTTTTTACCTTCTATGATATTTTCTGACCAGATTCGTAGTTCTCGAGATATATCAAGATATTTAAAAGTTCCGCAGCCGCACCAACATAATAGAGATACAGAAACACCGTGGCCCCTTTCTTTGAGATAACTCTGCACTACTGCGAGCTGGAAATGCCACTTCCAGTTTAGCTGTGCAGAAGAAGAACAACAAGAAGAAGAAACATCTCGAAATATGTCCATCAGGACCCTTCCCTTGAGATAAATCTGCAAATATCTCGGAAACGAAGCGAGCTATGGCAAAATGTTTAGAGACCTTTTTTGTAGAGAATTATGTTTCCTACAATTTACGTTCTATGATATTTTTTGATCAGAAGCGCAGTTTTCGAGATATATCGAGATATTTAAAAGTTCCGAAGCCGCACCAACATAATAGAGATACAGAAACACCGTGGCCCCTTTCTTTGGGATAACTCTGCACTATTGCGAGCTGGAAATGCCACTTCCAGTTTAGCTGTGCAGAAGAAGAACAACAAGAAGAAGAAATATCTCGAAATATGTCCGTCAGGACCCTTCCCTTGAGATAAATCTGCAAATATCTCGGAAACAAAGCGAGCTATTGCAAAACGTTAAGAGACCTTTTTTGTAGAGAATTAAGTTTCCTACTTTTTATGTTCTATGATATTTTTTGATCAGATGCGTAGTTCTCGAGATATATCAAGATATTTAAAAGTTCCGAAGCTGCACCAACATAATAGAGGTGCAGAAACACCGTGGCCTCTTTCTTTGAGATAACTCTGCACTATTGCGAGCTGCAAATGCCACTTCCAGCTTAGCTGTGCAGAAGAGGAACAACAAGAAGAAGAAATATCTCGGAATATGTCCGTCAGGCCCCTTCCCTTGAGATAAATCTGCAAATATCTCGGAAACGAAGCGAGCTATGGCAAAATGTTAAGAGACCTTTTTTGTAGAGAATTAAGTTTCCTACTTTTTATCTTCTATGATATTTTCTGATCAGATTCGTAGTTCTCGAGATATATCAAGATATTTAAAAGTTCCGAAGCCGCACCAACATAATAGAGATACCGAAACACCGTGGCCCCTCTCTTTGAGATAACTCTGCACAATTGCGAGCTGCAAATGCCACTTCCAGCTTAGCTGTGCAGAAGAAGAACAACAAGAAGAAGAAATATCTCGAAATATGTCCGTCAGGCCCCTTCCCTTGAGATAAATCTGCAAATATCTCGGAAACGAAGCGAGCTATGGCAAAATGTTAAGAGACCTTTTTTGCAGCGAATTATGTTTCCTACTTTTTATGTTCTATGATATTTTTTGATCAGACGCGTAGTTCTCGAGATATATCAAGATATTTAAAAGTTCCGAAGCCGCACCAACATAATAGAGATACAGAAACACCGTGGCGCCTCTTTTTGAGATAACTCTGCACTATTGCGAGCTGGAAATGCCACTTCCAGTTTAGCTGTGCAGAAGAAGAACAACAAGAAGAAGAAATATCTCGAAATATGTCCGTTAGGCCCCTTCCCTCGAGATAAATCTGCAAATATCTCGGAAACGAAGCGAGCTATGGCAAAATGTTAAGAGACCTTTTTTGTAGAGAATTAAGTTTCCTACTTTTTATCTTCTATGATATTTTCTGATCAGATTCGTAGTTCTCGAGATATATCAAGATATTTAAAAGTTCCGAAGCCGCACCAACATAATAGAGATACAGAAACACCGTGGCCCCTTTCTTTCAGATAGCTATGCACTATTGCGAGCTGCAAATGCCACTTCCAGCTTAGCTGTGCAGAAGAAGAACAACAAGAAGAAGAAATATCTCGAAATATGTCCGTCAGGCCCCTTACCTTGAGATAAATCTGCAAATATCTCGGAAACGAAGCGAGCTATGGCAAAATGTTAAGAGACCTTTTTTGCAGCGAATTAAGTTTCCTACTTTTTATGTTCTATGATATTTTTTGAACAGATGCGTAGTTCTCGAGATATATCAAGATATTTAAAAGTTCCGAAGCCGCACCAACATAATAGAGATACAGAAACACCGTGGCCCCTTTCTTTCAGATAGCTATGCACTATTGCGAGCTGCAAATGCCACTTCCAGCTTAGCTGTGCAGAAGAAGAACAACAAGAAGAAGAAATATCTCGAAATATGTCCGTCAGGCCCCTTACCTTGAGATAAATCTGCAAATATCTCGGAAACGAAGCGAGCTATGGCAAAATGTTAAGAGACCTTTTTCGTAGAGAATTAAGTTTCCTACTTTTTATCTTCTATGATATTTTCTGATCAGATGCGTAGTTCTCGAGATATATCAAGATATTTAAAAGTTCCGAAGCCGCACCAACATAATAGAGATACAGAAACACCGTGGCCCCTCTCTTTGAGATAACTCTGCACAATTGCGAGCTGCAAATGCCACTTCCAGCTTAGCTGTGCAGAAGAGGAACAACAAGAAGAAGAAATATCTCGAAATATGTCCGTCAGGCCCCTTCCCTTGAGATAAATCTGCAAATATCTCGGAAACGAAGCGAGCTATGGCAAAATGTTAAGAGACCTTTTTTGCAGCGAATTAAGTTTCCTACTTTTTATGTTGTATGATATTTTTTGATCAGACGCGTAGTTCTCGAGATATATCAAGATATTTAAAAGTTCCGAAGCCGCACCAACATAATAGAGATACAGAAACACCGTGGCCCCTTTCTTTGAGATAACTCTGCACTATTGCGAGCTGCAAATGCCACTTCCAGCTTAGCTGTGCAGAAGAAGAACAACAAGAAGAAGAAATATCTCGAAATATGTCTGTCAGGCCCCTTCCCTTGAGATAAATCTGCAAATATCTCGGAAACGAAGCGAGCTATGGCAAGATGTTAAGAGACCTTTTTTGTAGAGAATTATGTTTCCTACTTTTTATGTTCTATGATATTTTTTGATCAGACGCGTAGTTCTCGAGATATATCAAGATATTTAAAAGTTCCGAAGCCGCACCAACATAATAGAGATACAGAAACACCGTGGCCCCTCTCTTTGAGATAACTCTGCACTATTGCGAGCTGGAAATGCCACTTCCAGTTTAGCTGTGCAGAAGAAGAACAACAAGAAGAAGAAATATCTCGAAATATGTCCGTTAGGCCCCTTCCCTTGAGATAAATCTGCAAATATCTCGGAAACGAAGCGAGCTATGGCAAAATGTTAACAGACTTTTTTGTAGAGAATTAAGTCTCGTACTTTTTATGTTCTATGATATTTTTTGATCAGACGCGTAGTTCTCGAGATATATCAAGATATTTAAAAGTTCCGAAGCCGCACCAACATAATAGAGATACAGAAACACCGTGGCCCCTTTCTTTGAGATAACTCTGCACTATTGCGAGCTGCAAATGCCACTTCCAGCTTAGCTGTGCAGAAGAAGAACAACAAGAAGAAGAAATATCACCAAATATGTCCGTTAGGCCCCTTCCCTTGAGATAAATCTGCAAATATCTCGGAAACGAAGCGAGCTATGGCAAAATGTTAAGAGACCTTTTTTGTAGGGAATTAAGTTTCCTACTTTTTATGTTCTATGATATTTTTTGAACAGATGCGTAGTTCTCGAGATATATCAAGATATTTAAAAGTTCCGAAGCCGCACCAACATAATAGAGATACAGAAACACCGTGGCCCCTTTCTTTCAGATAGCTATGCACTATTGCGAGCTGCAAATGCCACTTCCAGCTTAGCTGTGCAGAAGAAGAACAACAAGAAGAAGAAATATCTCGAAATATGTCCGTCAGGCCCCTTACCTTGAGATAAATCTGCAAATATCTCGGAAACGAAGCGAGCTATGGCAAAATGTTAAGAGACCTTTTTCGTAGAGAATTAAGTTTCCTACTTTTTATCTTCTATGATATTTTCTGATCAGATGCGTAGTTCTCGAGATATATCAAGATATTTAAAAGTTCCGAAGCCGCACCAACATAATAGAGATACAGAAACACCGTGGCCCCTCTCTTTGAGATAACTCTGCACAATTGCGAGCTGCAAATGCCACTTCCAGCTTAGCTGTGCAGAAGAGGAACAACAAGAAGAAGAAATATCTCGAAATATGTCCGTCAGGCCCCTTCCCTTGAGATAAATCTGCAAATATCTCGGAAACGAAGCGAGCTATGGCAAAATGTTAAGAGACCTTTTTTGCAGCGAATTAAGTTTCCTACTTTTTATGTTCTATGATATTTTTTGATCAGACGCGTAGTTCTCGAGATATATCAAGATATTTAAAAGTTCCGAAGCCGCACCAACATAATAGAGATACAGAAACACCGTGGCCCCTCTCTTTGAGATAACTCTGCACTATTGCGAGCTGGAAATGCCACTTCCAGTTTAGCTGTGCAGAAGAAGAACAACAAGAAGAAGAAATATCTCGAAATATGTCCGTTAGGCCCCTTCCCTTGAGATAAATCTGCAAATATCTCGGAAACGAAGCGAGCTATGGCAAAATGTTAACAGACTTTTTTGTAGAGAATTAAGTCTCCTACTTTTTATGTTCTATGATATTTTTTGATCAGACGCGTAGTTCTCGAGATATATCAAGATATTTAAAAGTTCCGAAGCCGCACCAACATAATAGAGATACAGAAACACCGTGGCCCCTTTCTTTGAGATAACTCTGCACTATTGCGAGCTGCAAATGCCACTTCCAGCTTAGCTGTGCAGAGGAAGAACAACAAGAAGAAGAAATATCTCGAAATATGTCCGTCAGGCCAGTTCCTTTGAGCTGAATCTGCAAATATCTCGGAAACGAAGCGAGCTATGGCAAAATGTTAAGAGACGTTTTTTGTAGAGAATTATGTTTCCTACAATTTATGTTCTATGATATTTTTTGATCAGAAGCGTAGTTTTCGAGATATATCGAGATATTTAAAAGTTCCGAAGCCGCACCAACATAATAGAGATACAGAAACACCGTGGCCCCTTTCTTTGAGATAACTCTGCACTAGGGCGAGCCGCAAATGCCACTTCCAGCTTAGCTGTGCAGAAGAAGAACAACAAGAAGAAGAAATATCTCGAAATATGTCCGTCAGGCCCCTTACCTTGAGATAAATCTGCAAATATCTCGGAAACGAAGCGAGCTATGGCAAAATGTTAAGAGACCTTTTTCGTAGAGAATTAAGTTTCCTACTTTTTATCTTCTATGATATTTTCTGATCAGATGCGTAGTTCTCGAGATATATCAAGATATTTAAAAGTTCCGAAGCCGCACCAACATAATAGAGATACAGAAACACCGTGGCCCCTCTCTTTGAGATAACTCTGCACAATTGCGAGCTGCAAATGCCACTTCCAGCTTAGCTGTGCAGAAGAGGAACAACAAGAAGAAGAAATATCTCGAAATATGTCCGTCAGGCCCCTTCCCTTGAGATAAATCTGCAAATATCTCGGAAACGAAGCGAGCTATGGCAAAATGTTAAGAGACCTTTTTTGTAGAGAATTAAGTTTCCTACGTTTTATGTTCTATGATATTTTTTGATCAGATGCGTAGTGCTCGAGATATATCAAGATATTTAAAAGTTCCGAAGCCGCACCAACATAATAGAGATACCGAAACACCGTGGCCCCTCTCTTTGAGATAACTCTGCACAATTGCGAGCTGCAAATGCCACTTCCAGCTTAGCTGTGCAGAAGAAGAACAACAAGAAGAAGAAATATCTCGAAATATGTCCGTCAGGCCCCTTCCCTTGAGATAAATCTGCAAATATCTCGGAAACGAAGCGAGCTATGGCAAAATGTTAAGAGACCTTTTTTGCAGCGAATTATGTTTCCTACTTTTTATGTTCTATGATATTTTTTGATCAGACGCGTAGTTCTCGAGATATATCAAGATATTTAAAAGTTCCGAAGCCGCACCAACATAATAGAGATACAGAAACACCGTGGCCCCTCTTTTTGAGATAACTCTGCACTATTGCGAGCTGGAAATGCCACTTCCAGTTTAGCTGTGCAGAAGAAGAACAACAAGAAGAAGAAATATCTCGAAATATGTCCGTTAGGCCCCTTCCCTTGAGATAAATCTGCAAATATCTCGGAAACGAAGCGAGCTATGGCAAAATGTTAACAGACTTTTTTGTAGAGAATTAAGTCTCCTACTTTTTATGTTCTATGATATTTTTTGATCAGACGCGTAGTTCTCGAGATATATCAAGATATTTAAAAGTTCCGAAGCCGCACCAACATAATAGAGATACAGAAACACCGTGGCCCCTTTCTTTGAGATAACTCTGCACTATTGCGAGCTGCAAATGCCACTTCCAGCTTAGCTGTGCAGAAGAGGAACAACAAGAAGAAGAAATATCTCGGAATATGTCCGTCAGGCCCCTTCCCTTGAGATAAATCTGCAAATATCTCGGAAACGAAGCGAGCTATGGCAAAATGTTAAGAGACCTTTTTTGTAGAGAATTAAGTTTCCTACTTTTTATCTTCTATGATATTTTCTGATCAGATTCGTAGTTCTCGAGATATATCAAGATATTTAAAAGTTCCGAAGCCGCACCAACATAATAGAGATACAGAAACACCGTGGCCCCTCTCTTTGAGATAACTCTGCACAATTGCGAGCTGCAAATGCCACTTCCAGCTTAGCTGTGCAGAAGAAGAACAACAAGAAGAAGAAATATCTCGAAATATGTCCGTCAGGCCCCTTCCCTTGAGATAAATCGGCAAGTATCTCGGAAACGAAGCGAGCTATGGCAAAATGTTAAGAGACGTTTTTTGTAGAGAATTATGTTTCCTACAATTTATGTTCTATGATATTTTTTGATCGGAAGCGTAGTTTTCGAGATATATCGAGATATTTAAAAGTTCCGAAGCCGCACCAACATAATAGAGATACAGAAACACCGTGGCCCCTTTCTTTCAGATAGCTATGCACTATTGCGAGCTGCAAATGCCACTTCCAGCTTAGCTGTGCAGAAGAAGAACAACAAGAAGAAGAAATATCTCGAAATATGTCCGTCAGGCCCCTTACCTTGAGATAAATCTGCAAATATCTCGGAAACCAAGCGAGCTATGGCAAAATGTTAAGAGACCTTTTTCGTAGAGAATTAAGTTTCCTACTTTTTATGTTCTATGATATTTTTTGAACAGATGCGTAGTTCTCGAGATATATCAAGATATTTAAAAGTTCCGAAGCCGCACCAACATAATAGAGATACAGAAACACCGTGGCCCCTTTCTTTCAGATAGCTATGCACTATTGCGAGCTGCAAATGCCACTTCCAGCTTAGCTGTGCAGAAGAAGAACAACAAGAAGAAGAAATATCTCGAAATATGTCCGTCAGGCCCCTTACCTTGAGATAAATCTGCAAATATCTCGGAAACGAAGCGAGCTATGGCAAAATGTTAAGAGACCTTTTTCGTAGAGAATTAAGTTTCCTACTTTTTATCTTCTATGATATTTTCTGATCAGATGCGTAGTTCTCGAGATATATCAAGATATTTAAAAGTTCCGAAGCCGCACCAACATAATAGAGATACAGAAACACCGTGGCCCCTCTCTTTGAGATAACTCTGCACAATTGCGAGCTGCAAATGCCACTTCTAGCTTAGCTGTGCAGAAGAGGAACAACAAGAAGAAGAAATATCTCGAAATATGTCCGTCAGGCCCCTTCCCTTGAGATAAATCTGCAAATATCTCGGAAACGAAGCGAGCTATGGCAAAATGTTAAGAGACCTTTTTTGCAGCGAATTAAGTTTCCTACTTTTTATGTTCTATGATATTTTTTGATCAGACGCGTAGTTCTCGAGATATATCAAGATATTTAAAAGTTCCGAAGCCGCACCAACATAATAGAGATACAGAAACACCGTGGCCCCTTTCTTTGAGATAACTCTGCACTATTGCGAGCTGCAAATGCCACTTCCAGCTTAGCTGTGCAGAAGAAGAACAACAAGAAGAAGAAATATCTCGAAATATGTCCGTCAGGCCCCTTCCCTTGAGATAAATCTGCAAATATCTCGGAAACGAAGCGAGCTATGGCAAAATGTTAAGAGACCTTTTTTGTAGAGAATTATGTTTCCTACTTTTTATGTTCTATGATATTTTTTGATCAGACGCGTAGTTCTCGAGATATATCAAGATATTTAAAAGTTCCGAAGCCGCACCAACATAATAGAGATACAGAAACACCGTGGCCCCTTTCTTTGAGATAACTCTGCACTATTGCGAGCTGCAAATGCCACTTCCAGCTTAGCTGTGCAGAAGAAGAACAACAAGAAGAAGAAATATCACCAAATATGTCCGTTAGGCCCCTTCCCTTGAGATAAATCTGCAAATATCTCGGAAACGAAGCGAGCTATGGCAAAATGTTAAGAGACCTTTTTTGTAGGGAATTAAGTTTCCTACTTTTTATGTTCTATGATATTTTTTGAACAGATGCGTAGTTCTCGAGATATATCAAGATATTTAAAAGTTCCGAAGCCGCACCAACATAATAGAGATACAGAAACACCGTGGCCCCTTTCTTTCAGATAGCTATGCACTATTGCGAGCTGCAAATGCCACTTCTAGCTTAGCTGTGCAGAAGAAGAACAACAAGAAGAAGAAATATCTCGAAATATGTCCGTCAGGCCCCTTACCTTGAGATAAATCTGCAAATATCTCGGAAACGAAGCGAGCTATGGCAAAATGTTAAGAGACCTTTTTCGTAGAGAATTAAGTTTCCTACTTTTTGTCTTCTATGATATTTTCTGATCAGATGCGTAGTTCTCGAGATATATCAAGATATTTAAAAGTTCCGAAGCCGCACCAACATAATAGAGATACAACAACACCGTGGCCCCTCTCTTTGAGATAACTCTGCACAATTGCGAGCTGCAAATGCCACTTCCAGCTTAGCTGTGCAGAAGAGGAACAACAAGAAGAAGAAATATCTCGAAATATGTCCGTCAGGCCCCTTCCCTTGAGATAAATCTGCAAATATCTCGGAAACGAAGCGAGCTATGGCAAAATGTTAAGAGACCTTTTTTGTAGAGAATTAAGTTTCCTACGTTTTATGTTCTATGATATTTTTTGATCAGATGCGTAGTGCTCGAGATATATCAAGATATTTAAAAGTTCCGAAGCCGCACCAACATAATAGAGATACAGAAACACCGTGGCCCCTTTCTTTGAGATAACTCTGCACTATTGCGAGCTGCAAATGCCACTTCCAGCTTAGCTGTGCAGAAGAAGAACAACAAGAAGAAGAAATATCTCGAAATATGTCCGTCAGGCCCCTTCCCTTGAGATAAATCTGCAAATATCTCGGAAACGAAGCGAGCTATGGCAAAATGTTAAGAGACCTTTTTTGTAGAGAATTATGTTTCCTACTTTTTATGTTCTATGATATTTTTTGATCAGACGCGTAGTTCTCGAGATATATCAAGATATTTAAAAGTTCCGAAGCCGCACCAACATAATAGAGATACAGAAACACCGTGGCCCCTCTCTTTGAGATAACTCTGCACTATTGCGAGCTGGAAATGCCACTTCCAGTTTAGCTGTGCAGAAGAAGAACAACAAGAAGAAGAAATATCTCGAAATATGTCCGTTAGGCCCCTTCCCTTGAGATAAATCTGCAAATATCTCGGAAACGAAGCGAGCTATGGCAAAATGTTAAGAGACCTTTTTTGTAGAGAATTAAGTTTCCTACTTTTTATCTTCTATGATATTTTCTGATCAGATGCGTAGTTCTCGAGATATATCAAGATATTTAAAAGTTCCGAAGCCGCACCAACATAATAGAGATACAGAAACACCGTGGTCCGTTTCTTTGAGATAACTCTGCACTATTGCGAGCTGTAAGTGCCACTTCCAGCTTAGCTGTGCAGAAGAAGAATAACAAGAAGAAGAAATATCTCGAAATATGTCCGTCAGGCCCCTTCCCTTGAGATAAATCTGCAAATATCTCGGAAACGAAGCGAGCTATGGCAAAATGTTAAGAGACCTTTTTTGTAGAGAATTAAGTTTCCTACGTTTTATGTTCTATGATATTTTTTGATCAGATGCGTAGTGCTCGAGATATATCAAGATATTTAAAAGTTCCGAAGCCGCACCAACATAATAGAGATACAGAAACACCGTGGCCCCTTTCTTTGAGATAACTCTGCACTATTGCGAGCTGCAAATGCCACTTCCAGCTTAGCTGTGCAGAAGAAGAACAACAAGAAGAAGAAATATCTCGAAATATGTCCGTCAGGCCCCTTCCCTTGAGATAAATCTGCAAATATCTCGGAAACGAAGCGAGCTATGGCAAAATGTTAAGAGACCTTTTTTGTAGAGAATTATGTTTCCTACTTTTTATGTTCTATGATATTTTTTGATCAGACGCGTAGTTCTCGAGATATATCAAGATATTTAAAAGTTCCGAAGCCGCACCAACATAATAGAGATACAGAAACACCGTGGCCCCTCTCTTTGAGATAACTCTGCACTATTGCGAGCTGGAAATGCCACTTCCAGTTTAGCTGTGCAGAAGAAGAACAACAAGAAGAAGAAATATCTCGAAATATGTCCGTTAGGCCCCTTCCCTTGAGATAAATCTGCAAATATCTCGGAAACGAAGCGAGCTATGGCAAAATGTTAACAGACTTTTTTGTAGAGAATTAAGTCTCCTACTTTTTATGTTCTATGATATTTTTTGATCAGACGCGTAGTTCTCGAGATATATCAAGATATTTAAAAGTTCCGAAGCCGCACCAACATAATAGAGATACAGAAACACCGTGGCCCCTTTCTTTGAGATAACTCTGCACTATTGCGAGCTGCAAATGCCACTTCCAGCTTAGCTGTGCAGAGGAAGAACAACAAGAAGAAGAAATATCTCGAAATATGTCCGTCAGGCCAGTTCCTTTGAGCTGAATCTGCAAATATCTCGGAAACGAAGCGAGCTATGGCAAAATGTTAAGAGACGTTTTTTGTAGAGAATTATGTTTCCTACAATTTATGTTCTATGATATTTTTTGATCAGAAGCGTAGTTTTCGAGATATATCGAGATATTTAAAAGTTCCGAAGCCGCACCAACATAATAGAGATACAGAAACACCGTGGCCCCTTTCTTTGAGATAACTCTGCACTAGGGCGAGCCGCAAATGCCACTTCCAGCTTAGCTGTGCAGAAGAAGAACAACAAGAAGAAGAAATATCTCGAAATATGTCCGTCAGGCCCCTTACCTTGAGATAAATCTGCAAATATCTCGGAAACGAAGCGAGCTATGGCAAAATGTTAAGAGACCTTTTTCGTAGAGAATTAAGTTTCCTACTTTTTATCTTCTATGATATTTTCTGATCAGATGCGTAGTTCTCGAGATATATCAAGATATTTAAAAGTTCCGAAGCCGCACCAACATAATAGAGATACAGAAACACCGTGGCCCCTCTCTTTGAGATAACTCTGCACAATTGCGAGCTGCAAATGCCACTTCCAGCTTAGCTGTGCAGAAGAGGAACAACAAGAAGAAGAAATATCTCGAAATATGTCCGTCAGGCCCCTTCCCTTGAGATAAATCTGCAAATATCTCGGAAACGAAGCGAGCTATGGCAAAATGTTAAGAGACCTTTTTTGCAGCGAATTAAGTTTCCTACTTTTTATGTTCTATGATATTTTTTGATCAGACGCGTAGTTCTCGAGATATATCAAGATATTTAAAAGTTCCGAAGCCGCACCAACATAATAGAGATACAGAAACACCGTGGCTCCTTTCTTTGAGATAACTCTGCACTATTGCGACCTGGAAATGCCACTTCCAGTTTAGCTGTGCAGAAGAAGAACAACAAGAAGAAGAAATATCTCGAAATATGTCCGTTAGGCCCGTTCCCTTGAGATAAATCTGCAAATATCTCGGAAACGAAGCGAGCTATGGCAAAATGTTAAGAGACCTTTTTTGTAGAGAATTAAGTTTCCTACGTTTTATGTTCTATGATATTTTTTGATCAGATGCGTAGTGCTCGAGATATATCAAGATATTTAAAAGTTCCGAAGCCGCACCAACATAATAGAGATACAGAAACACCGTGGCCCCTTTCTTTGAGATAACTCTGCACTATTGCGAGCTGCAAATGCCACTTCCAGCTTAGCTGTGCAGAAGAAGAACAACAAGAAGAAGAAATATCTCGAAATATGTCCGTCAGGCCCCTTCCCTTGAGATAAATCTGCAAATATCTCGGAAACGAAGCGAGCTATGGCAAAATGTTAAGAGACCTTTTTTGTAGAGAATTATGTTTCCTACTTTTTATGTTCTATGATATTTTTTGATCAGACGCGTAGTTCTCGAGATATATCAAGATATTTAAAAGTTCCGAAGCCGCACCAACATAATAGAGATACAGAAACACCGTGGCCCCTCTCTTTGAGATAACTCTGCACTATTGCGAGCTGGAAATGCCACTTCCAGTTTAGCTGTGCAGAAGAAGAACAACAAGAAGAAGAAATATCTCGAAATATGTCCGTTAGGCCCCTTCCCTTGAGATAAATCTGCAAATATCTCGGAAACGAAGCGAGCTATGGCAAAATGTTAACAGACTTTTTTGTAGAGAATTAAGTCTCCTACTTTTTATGTTCTATGATATTTTTTGATCAGACGCGTAGTTCTCGAGATACATCAAGATATTTAAAAGTTCCGAAGCCGCACCAACATAATAGAGATACAGAAACACCGTGGCCCCTTTCTTTGAGATAACTCTGCACTATTGCGAGCTGCAAATGCCACTTCCAGCTTAGCTGTGCAGAGGAAGAACAACAAGAAGAAGAAATATCTCGAAATATGTCCGTCAGGCCAGTTCCTTTGAGCTGAATCTGCAAATATCTCGGAAACGAAGCGAGCTATGGCAAAATGTTAAGAGACGTTTTTTGTAGAGAATTATGTTTCCTACAATTTATGTTCTATGATATTTTTTGATCAGAAGCGTAGTTTTCGAGATATATCGAGATATTTAAAAGTTCCGAAGCCGCACCAACATAATAGAGATACAGAAACACCGTGGCCCCTTTCTTTGAGATAACTCTGCACTAGGGCGAGCCGCAAATGCCACTTCCAGCTTAGCTGTGCAGAAGAAGAACAACAAGAAGAAGAAATATCTCGAAATATGTCCGTCAGGCCCCTTCCCTTGAGATATATCTGCAAATATCTCGGAAACGATGCGAGCTATGGCAAAATGTTAAGAGACCTTTCTTGTAGAGAATTAAGTTTCCTACTTTTTATGTTCTATGATATTTTTTGATCAGACGCGTAGTTCTCGAGATATATCAAGATATTTAAAAGTTCCGAAGCCGCACCAACATAATAGAGATACAGAAACACCGTGGCCCCTTTCTTTGAGATAACTCTGCACTATTGCGAGCTGCAAATGCCACTTCCAGCTTAGCTGTGCAGAGGAAGAACAACAAGAAGAAGAAATATCTCGAAATATGTCCGTCAGGCCAGTTCCTTTGAGCTGAATCTGCAAATATCTCGGAAACGAAGCGAGCTATGGCAAAATGTTAAGAGACGTTTTTTGTAGAGAATTATGTTTCCTACAATTTATGTTCTATGATATTTTTTGATCAGATGCGTAGTTCTCGAGATATATCAAGATATTTAAAAGTTCCGAAGCCGCACCAACATAATAGAGATACAGAAACACCGTGGCCCCTTTCTTTCAGATAGCTATGCACTATTGCGAGCTGCAAATGCCACTACCAGCTTAGCTGTGCAGAAGAAGAACAACAAGAAGAAGAAATATCTCGAAATATGTCCGTCAGGCCCCTTACCTTGAGATAAATCTGCAAATATCTCGGAAACGAAGCGAGCTATTGCAAAATGTTAAGAGACCTTTTTTGTAGAGAATTGAGTTTCCTACTTTTTATGTTCTATGAAATTTTTTGATCAGATGCGTAGTTCTCGAGATATATCAAGATATTTAAAAGTTAAGAAGCCGCACCAACATAATAGAGATACAGAAACACCGTGGCCCCTTTCTTTGAGATAACTCTGCACTATTGCGAGCTGCAAATGCCACTTCCAGCTTAGCTGTGCAGAAGAAGAACAACAAGAAGAAGAAATATCACGAAATATGTCCGTTCGGCCCCTTCCCTTGAGATAAATCTGCAAATATCTCGGAAACGAAGCGAGCTATGGCAAAATGTTAAGAGACCTTTTTTGTAGAGAATTAAGTCTCCTACTTTTTATGTTCTATGATATTTTTTGATCAGACGCGTAGTTCTCGAGATATATCAAGATATTTAAAAGTTCCGAAGCCGCACCAACATAATAGAGATACAGAAACACCGTGGCCCCTTTCTTTGAGATAACTCTGCACTATTGCGAGCTGCAAATGCCACTTCCAGCTTAGCTGTGCAGAGGAAGAACAACAAGAAGAAGAAATATCTCGAAATATGTCCGTCAGGCCAGTTCCTTTGAGCTGAATCTGCAAATATCTCGGAAACGAAGCGAGCTATGGCAAAATGTTAAGAGACGTTTTTTGTAGAGAATTATGTTTCCTACAATTTATGTTGTATGATATTTTTTGATCAGAAGCGTAGTTTTCGAGATATATCGAGATATTTAAAAGTTCCGAAGCCGCACCAACATAATAGAGATACAGAAACACCGTGGCCCCTTTCTTTGAGATAACTCTGCACTAGGGCGAGCCGCAAATGCCACTTCCAGCTTAGCTGTGCAGAAGAAGAACAACAAGAAGAAGAAATATCTCGAAATATGTCCGTCAGGCCCCTTCCCTTGAGATATATCAGCAAATATCTCAGAAACGATGCGAGCTATGGCAAAATGTTAAGAGACCTTTCTTGTAGAGAATTAAGTTTCCTACTTTTTATGTTCTATGATATTTTTTGATCAGACGCGTAGTTCTCGAGATATATCAAGATATTTAAAAGTTCCGAAGCCGCACCAACATAATAGAGATACAGAAACACCGTGGCCCCTTTCTTTGAGATAACTCTGCACTATTGCGAGCTGCAAATGCCACTTCCAGCTTAGCTGTGCAGAGGAAGAACAACAAGAAGAAGAAATATCTCGAAATATGTCCGTCAGGCCAGTTCCTTTGAGCTGAATCTGCAAATATCTCGGAAACGAAGCGAGCTATGGCAAAATGTTAAGAGACGTTTTTTGTAGAGAATTATGTTTCCTACAATTTATGTTCTATGATATTTTTTGATCAGATGCGTAGTTCTCGAGATATATCAAGATATTTAAAAGTTCCGAAGCCGCACCAACATAATAGAGATACAGAAACACCGTGGCCCCTTTCTTTCAGATAGCTATGCACTATTGCGAGCTGCAAATGCCACTACCAGCTTAGCTGTGCAGAAGAAGAACAACAAGAAGAAGAAATATCTCGAAATATGTCCGTCAGGCCCCTTACCTTGAGATAAATCTGCAAATATCTCGGAAACGAAGCGAGCTATTGCAAAATGTTAAGAGACCTTTTTTGTAGAGAATTGAGTTTCCTACTTTTTATGTTCTATGAAATTTTTTGATCAGATGCGTAGTTCTCGAGATATATCAAGATATTTAAAAGTTAAGAAGCCGCACCAACATAATAGAGATACAGAAACACCGTGGCCCCTTTCTTTGAGATAACTCTGCACTATTGCGAGCTGCAAATGCCACTTCCAGCTTAGCTGTGCAGAAGAAGAACAACAAGAAGAAGAAATATCACGAAATATGTCCGTTCGGCCCCTTCCCTTGAGATAAATCTGCAAATATCTCGGAAACGAAGCGAGCTATGGCAAAATGTTAAGAGACCTTTTTTGTAGCGAATTAAGTTTCCTACTTTTTATGTTCTATGATATTTTTTGATCAGATGCGTAGTTCTCGAGATATATCAAGATATTTAAAAGTTCCGAAGCCGCACTAACATAATAGAGATACAGAAACACCGTGGCCCCTTTCTTTCAGATAGCTATGCACTATTGCGAGCTGCAAATGCCACTTCCAGCTTAGCTGTGCAGAAGAGGAACAACAAGAAGAAGAAATATCTCGAAATATGTCCGTCAGGCCCCTTCCCTTGAGATAAATCTGCAAATATCTCGGAAACGAAGCGAGCTATGGCAAAATGTTAAGAGACCTTTTTTGTAGAGAATTATGTTTCCTACTTTTTATGTTCTATGATATTTTTTGATCAGACGCGTAGTTCTCGAGATATATCAAGATATTTAAAAGTTCCGAAGCCGCACCAACATAATAGAGATACAGAAACACCGTGGCCCCTCTCTTTGAGATAACTCTGCACTATTGCGAGCTGGAAATGCCACGTCCAGTTTAGCTGTGCAGAATAAGAACAACAAGAAGAAGAAATATCTCGAAATATGTCCGTCAGGCCCCTTCCCTTGAGATAAATCTGCAAATATCTCGGAAACGAAGCGAGCTATGGCAAAATGTTAAGAGACCTTTTCTGTAGAGAGTTAAGTTTTCTACTTTTTATGTTCCATGATATTTTTTGATCAGATGCGTAGTTCTCGAGATACATCAAGATATTTAAAAGTTCTGAAGCTGCACCAACATAATAGAGATACAGAAACACCGTGGCCCCATTCTTTGAGATAACTCTGCACTAGTGCGAGCCGCAAATGCCACTTCCAGCTTAGCTGTGCAGAAGAAGAACAACAAGAAGACGAAATATCTGGAAATATGTCCGTTAGGCCCCTTCCCTTGAGATAAATCTGCAAATATCTCGGAAACGAAGCGAGCTATGGCAAAATGTTAAGAGACCTTATGTGTAGAGAATTAAGTTTGCTACTTGTTATGTTCTATGGTATTTTTTGATCAGATGCGTAGTTCTCGAGATATATCAAGATATTTAAAAGTTCCGAAGCCGCACCAACATAATAGAGATACAGAAACACCGTGGCCCCTTTCTTTGAGATAACTCTGCACTATTGCGAGCTGCAAATGCCACTTCCAGCTTAGCTGTGCAGAAGAAGAACAACAAGAAGAAGAAATATCTCGAAATATGTCCGTCAGGCCCCTTCCCTTGAGATAAATCTGCAAATATCTCGGAAACGAAGAGAGCTATGGCAAAATGATAAGAGACCTTTTTTGTAGAGAATTAAGTTGCCTACTTTTTATGGTCTATGATATTTTTTGATCAGATGCGTTGTTTTCGAGATATATCGAGATATTTAAAAGTTCCGAAGCCGCACCAACATAATAGAGATACAGAAACACCGTGGCCCCTTTCTTTGAGATAACTCTGCACTAGTGCGAGCCGCAAATGCCACTTCCAGCTTAGCTGTGCAGAAGAAGAACAACAAGAAGAAGAAATATCTCCAAATATGTCCGTCAGGCCCCTTCCCTTGAGATAAATCTGCAAATATCTCGGAAACGAAGCGAGCTATTGCAAAATGTTAAGAGACCTTTTTTGTAGAGAATTGAGTTTCCTACTTTTTATGTTCTATGAAATTTTTTGATCAGATGCGTAGTTCTCGAGATATATCAAGATATTTAAAAGTTAAGAAGCCGCACCAACATAATAGAGATACAGAAACACCGTGGCCCCTTTCTTTGAGATAACTCTGCACTATTGCGAGCTGCAAATGCCACTTCCAGCTTAGCTGTGCAGAAGAAGAACAACAAGAAGAAGAAATATCACGAAATATGTCCGTTAGGCCCCTTCCCTTGAGATAAATCTGCAAATATCTCGGAAACGAAGCGAGCTATGGCAAAATGTTAAGA
Organism: Osmia lignaria lignaria; assembly: GCF_051020975.1. Classification (NCBI taxonomy): domain Eukaryota; kingdom Metazoa; phylum Arthropoda; class Insecta; order Hymenoptera; family Megachilidae; genus Osmia; species Osmia lignaria. The sequence goes on from NW_027478173.1 coordinate 927,548, forward strand.
GACCTTTTTTGTAGCGAATTAAGTTTCCTACTTTTTATGTTCTATGATATTTTTTGATCAGATGCGTAGTTCTCGAGATATATCAAGATATTTAAAAGTTCCGAAGCCGCACCAACATAATAGAGATACAGAAACACCGTGGCCCCTTTCTTTGAGATAACTCTGCACTATTGCGAGCTGCAAATGCCACTTCCAGCTTAGCTGTGCAGAAGAAGAGCAACAAGAAGAAGAAATATCTCGAAATATGTCCGTCAGGCCAGTTCCTTTGAGCTGAATCTGCAAATATCTCGGAAACGAAGCGAGCTATGGCAAAATGTTAAGAGACGTTTTTTGTAGAGAATTATGTTTCCTACAATTTATGTTCTATGATATTTTTTGATCGGAAGCGTAGTTTTCGAGATATATCGAGATATTTAAAAGTTCCGAAGCCGCACCAACATAATAGAGATACAGAAACACCGTGGCCCCTTTCTTTGAGATAACTCTGCACTATTGCGAGCTGCAAATGCCACTTCCAGCTTAGCTGTGCAGAAGAAGAACAACAAGGAGAAGAAATATCACCAAATATGTCCGTTAGGCCCCTTCCCTTGAGATAAATCTGCAAATATCTCGGAAACGAAGCGAGATATGGCAAAATGTTAAGAGACCTTTTTTGTAGAGAATTAAGTTTCCTACTTTTTATCTTCTATGATATTTTCTGATCAGATGCGTAGTTCTCGAGATATATCAAGATATTTAAAAGTTCCGAAGCCGCACCAACATAATAGAGATACAGAAACACCGTGGCCCCTTTCTTTGAGATAACTCTGCACTATTGCGAGCTGCAAATGCCACTTCCAGCTTAGCTGTGCAGAAGAAGAACAACAAGAAGAAGAAATATCTCGAAATATGTCCGTCAGGCCCCTTCCCTTGAGATAAATCTGCAAATATCTCGGAAACGAAGCGAGCTATGGCAAAATGTTAAGAGACCTTTCTTGTAGAGAATTAAGTTTCCTACTTTTTATGTTCTATGATATTTTTTGATCAGACGCGTAGTTCTCGAGATATATCAAGATATTTAAAAGTTCCGAAGCCGCACCAACATAATAGAGATACAGAAACACCGTGGCCCCTTTCTTTGAGATAACTCTGCACAATTGCGAGCTGCAAATGCCACGTCCAGCTTAGCTGTGCAGAAGAGGATCAACAAGAAGAAGAAATATCTCGAAATATGTCCGTTAGGCCCCTTCCCTTGAGATAAATCTGCAAATATCTCGGAAACGAAGCGAGCTATGGCAAAATGTTAAGCGACCTTTTTTGTAGAGAATTATGTTTCCTACTTTTTATGTTCTATGATATTTTTTGATCAGACGCGTAGTTCTCGAGATATATCAAGATATTTAAAAGTTCCGAAGCCGCACCAACATAATAGAGATACAGAAACACCGTGGCCCCTTTCTTTGAGATAACTCTGCACTATTGCGAGCTGCAAATGCCACTTCCAGCTTAGCTGTGCAGAAGAAGAACAACAAGAAGAAGAAATATCTCGAAATATGTCCGTCAGGCCCCTTCCCTTGAGATAAATCTGCAAATATCTCGGAAACGAAGAGAGCTATGGCAAAATGATAAGAGACCTTTTTTGTAGAGAATTAAGTTGCCTACTTTTTATGTTCTACGATATTTTTTGATCAGATGCGTAGTTTTCGAGATATATCGAGATATTTAAAAGTTCCGAAGCCGCACCAACATAATAGAGATACAGAAACACCGTGGCCCCTTTCTTTGAGATAACTCTGCACTAGTGCGAGCCGCAAATGCCACTTCCAGCTTAGCTGTGCAGAAGAAGAACAACAAGAAGAAGAAATATCTCCAAATATGTCCGTCAGGCCCCTTCCCTTGAGATAAATCTGCAAATATCTCGGAAACGAAGCGAGCTATTGCAAAATGTTAAGAGACCTTTTTTGTAGAGAATTGAGTTTCCTACTTTTTATGTTCTATGAAATTTTTTGATCAGATGCGTAGTTCTCGAGATATATCAAGATATTTAAAAGTTAAGAAGCCGCACCAACATAATAGAGATACAGAAACACCGTGGCCCCTTTCTTTGAGATAACTCTGCACTATTGCGAGCTGCAAATGCCACTTCCAGCTTAGCTGTGCAGAAGAAGAACAACAAGAAGAAGAAATATCTCGAAATATGTCCGTCAGGCCCCTTACCTTGAGATAAATCTGCAAATATCTCGGAAACGAAGCGAGCTATGGCAAAATGTTAAGAGACCTTTTTTGTAGAGAATTAAGTTTCCTACTTTTTATCTTCTATGATATTTTCTGATCAGATGCGTAGTTCTCGAGATATATCAAGATATTTAAAAGTTCCGAAGCCGCACCAACATAATAGAGATACAGAAACACCGTGGCCCCTCTCTTTGAGATAACTCTGCACAATTGCGAGCTGCAAATGCCACTTCCAGCTTAGCTGTGCAGAAGAGGAACAACAAGAAGAAGAAATATCTCGAAATATGTCCGTCAGGCCCCTTCCCTTGAGATAAATCTGCAAATATCTCGGAAACGAAGCGAGCTATGGCAAAATGTTAAGAGACCTTTTTTGTAGAGAATTATGTTTCCTACTTTTTATGTTCTATGATATTTTTTGATCAGACGAGTAGTTCTCGAGATATATCAAGATATTTAAAAGTTCCGAAGCCGCACCAACATAATAGAGATACAGAAACACCGTGGCCCCTCTCTTTGAGATAACTCTGCACTATTGCGAGCTGGAAATGCCACTTCCAGTTTAGCTGTGCAGAAGAAGAACAACAAGAAGAAGAAATATCTCGAAATATGTCCGTTAGGCCCCTTCCCTTGAGATAAATCTGCAAATATCTCGGAAACGAAGCGAGCTATGGCAAAATGTTAACAGACTTTTTTGTAGAGAATTAAGTTTCCTACTTTTTATGTTCTATGATATTTTTTGTTCAGACGCGTAGTTCTCGAGATATATCAAGATATTTAAAAGTTCCGAAGCCGCACCAACATAATAGAGATACAGAAACACCGTGGCCCCTTTCTTTGAGATAACTCTGCACTATTGCGAGCTGCAAATGCCACTTCCAGCTTAGCTGTGCAGAAGAAGAACAACAAGAAGAAGAAATATCTCGAAATATGTCCGTCAGGCCAGTTCCTTTGAGCTGAATCTGCAAATATCTCGGAAACGAAGCGAGCTATGGCAAAATGTTAAGAGACCTTTTTTGTAGAGAATTATGTTTCCTACAATTTATGTTCTATGATATTTTTTGATCAGAAGCGTAGTTTTCGAGATATATGGAGATATTTAAAAGTTCCGAAGCCGCACCAACATAATAGAGATACAGAAACACCGTGGCCCCTTTCTTTGAGATAACTCTGCACTAGTGCGAGCCGCAAATGCCACTTCCAGCTTAGCTGTGCAGAAGAAGAACAACAAGAAGAAGAAATATCTCGAAATATGTCCGTCAGGCCCCTTCCCTTGAGATATATCTGCAAATATCTCGGAAACGATGCGAGCTATGGCAAAATGTTAAGAGACCTTTCTTGTAGAGAATTAAGTTTCCTACTTTTTATGTTCTATGATATTTTTTGATCAGATGCGTAGTTCTCGAGATATATCAAGATATTTAAAAGTTCCGAAGCCGCACCAACATAATAGAGATACAGAAACACCGTGGCCCCTTTCTTTGAGATAACTCTGCACTAGTGCGAGCCGCAAATGCCACTTCCAGCTTAGCTGTGCAGAAGAAGAACAACAAGAAGAAGAAATATCTCGAAATATGTCCGTCAGGCCCCTTCCCTTGAGATATATCTGCAAATATCTCGGAAACGATGCGAGCTATGGCAAAATGTTAAGAGACCTTTCTTGTAGAGAATTAAGTTTCCTACTTTTTATGTTCTATGATATTTTTTGATCAGATGCGTAGTTCTCGAGATATATCAAGATATTTAAAAGTTCCGAAGCCGCACCAACATAATAGAGATACAGAAACACCGTGGCCCCTTTCTTTGAGATAACTCTGCACTAGTGCGAGCCGCAAATGCCACTTCCAGCATAGCTGTGCAGAAGAAGAACAACAAGAAGAAGAAATATCTCGAAATATGTCCGTCAGGCCCCTTCCCTTGAGATATATCTGCAAATATCTCGGAAACGATGCGAGCTATGGCAAAATGTTAAGAGACCTTTTTTGTAGAGAATTATGTTTCCTACAATTTATGTTCTATGAAATTTTTTGATCAGATGCGTAGTTCTCGAGATATATCAAGATATTTAAAAGTTAAGAAGCCGCACCAACATAATAGAGATACAGAAACACCGTGGCCCCTTTCTTTGAGATAACTCTGCACTATTGCGAGCTGCAAATGCCACTTCCAGCTTAGCTGTGCAGAAGAAGAACAACAAGAAGAAGAAATATCACGAAATATGTCCGTTAGGCCCCTTCCCTTGAGATAAATCTGCAAATATCTCGGAAACGAAGCGAGCTATGGCAAAATGTTAAGAGACCTTTTTTGTAGCGAATCAAGTTTCCTACTTTTTATGTTCTATGATATTTTTTGATCAGATGCGTAGTTCTCGAGATATATCAAGATATTTAAAAGTTCCGAAGCCGCACCAACATAGTAGAGATACAGAAACACCGTGGCCCCTTTCTTTCAGATAGCTATGCACTATTGCGAGCTGCAAATGCCACTTCCAGCTTAGCTGTGCAGAAGAAGAACAACAAGAAGAAGAAATATCACCAAATATGTCCGTTAGGCCCCTTCCCTTGAGATAAATCTGCAAATATCTCGGAAACGAAGCGAGCTATGGCAAAATGTTAAGAGACCTTTTTTGTAGGGAATTAAGTTTCCTACTTTTTATGTTCTATGATATTTTTTGATCAGATGCGTAGTTCTCGAGATATATCAAGATATTTAAAAGTTCCGAAGCCGCACCAACATAATAGAGATACAGAAACACCGTGGCCCCTTTCTTTGAGATAACTCTGCACTAGTGCGAGCCGCAAATGCCACTTCCAGCATAGCTGTGCAGAAGAAGAACAACAAGAAGAAGAAATATCTCGAAATATGTCCGTCAGGCCAGTTCCTTTGAGCTGAATCTGCAAATATCTCGGAAACGAAGCGAGCTATGGCAAAATGTTAAGAGACCTTTTTTGTAGAGAATTATGTTTCCTATAATTTATGTTCTATGATATTTTTTGATCAGAAGCGTAGTTTTCGAGATATATGGAGATATTTAAAAGTTCCGAAGCCGCACCAACATAATAGAGATACAGAAACACCGTGGCCCCTTTCTTTGAGATAACTCTGCACTAGTGCGAGCCGCAAATGCCACTTCCAGCTTAGCTGTGCAGAAGAAGAACAACAAGAAGAAGAAATATCTCGAAATATGTCCGTCAGGCCCCTTCCCTTGAGATATATCTGCAAATATCTCGGAAACGATGCGAGCTATGGCAAAATGTTAAGAGACCTTTCTTGTAGAGAATTAAGTTTCCTACTTTTTATGTTCTATGATATTTTTTGATCAGATGCGTAGTTCTCGAGATATATCAAGATATTTAAAAGTTCCGAAGCCGCACCAACATAATAGAGATACAGAAACACCGTGGCCCCTTTCTTTGAGATAACTCTGCACTAGTGCGAGCCGCAAATGCCACTTCCAGCATAGCTGTGCAGAAGAAGAACAACAAGAAGAAGAAATATCTCGAAATATGTCCGTCAGGCCCCTTCCCTTGAGATATATCTGCAAATATCTCGGAAACGATGCGAGCTATGGCAAAATGTTAAGAGACCTTTTTTGTAGAGAATTATGTTTCCTACAATTTATGTTCTATGATATTGTTTGATCAGATGCGTAGTTCTCGAGATATATCAAGATATTTAAAAGTTCCGAAGCCGCACCAACATAATAGAGATACAGAAACACCGTGGCCCCTTTCTTTGAGATAACTCTGCACTAGTGCGAGCCGCAAATGCCACTTCCAGCATAGCTGTGCAGAAGAAGAACAACAAGAAGAAGAAATATCTCGAAATATGTCCGTCAGGCCCCTTCCCTTGAGATATATCTGCAAATATCTCGGAAACGATGCGAGCTATGGCAAAATGTTAAGAGACCTTTTTTGTAGAGAATTATGTTTCCTACAATTTATGTTCTATGATATTGTTTGATCAGATGCGTAGTTCTCGAGATATATCAAGATATTTAAAAGTTCCGAAGCCGCACCAACATAATAGAGATACAGAAACACCGTGGCCCCTTTCTTTGAGATAACTCTGCACTATTGCGAGCTGCAAATGCCACTTCCAGCTTAGCTGTGCAGAAGAAGAACAACAAGAAGAAGAAATATCACCAAATATGTCCGTTAGGCCCCTTCCCTTGAGATAAATCTGCAAATATCTCGGAAACGAAGCGAGCTATGGCAAAATGTTAACAGACTTTTTTGTAGAGAATTAAGTTTCCTACTTTTTATGTTCTATGATATTTTTTGATCAGACGCGTAGTTCTCGAGATATATCAAGATATTTAAAAGTTCCGAAGCCGCACCAACATAATAGAGATACAGAAACACCGTGGCCCCTTTCTTTGAGATAACTCTGCACTATTGCGAGCTGCAAATGCCACTTCCAGCTTAGCTGTGCAGAAGAAGAACAACAAGAAGAAGAAATATCTCGAAATATGTCCGTCAGGCCCCTTCCCTTGAGATAAATCTGCAAATATCTCGGAAACGAAGAGAGCTATGGCAACATGATAAGAGACCTTTTTTGTAGAGAATTAAGTTGCCTACTTTTTATGTTCTATGATATTTTTTGATCAGATGCGTAGTTCTCGAGATATATCAAGATATTTAAAAGTTCCGAAGCCGCCCCAACATAATAGAGATACAGAAACACCGTGGCCCCTTTCTTTGAGATAACTCTGCACTATTGCGAGCTGCAAATGCCACTTCCAGCTTAGCTGTGCAGAGGAAGAACAACAAGAAGAAGAAATATCTCGAAATATGTCCGTCAGGCCAGTTCCTTTGAGCTGAATCTGCAAATATCTCGGAAACGAAGCGAGCTATGGCAAAATGTTAAGAGACGTTTTTTGTAGAGAATTATGTTTCCTACAATTTATGTTCTATGATATTTTTTGATCAGACGCGTAGTTCTCGAGATATATCAAGATATTTAAAAGTTCCGAAGCCGCACCAACATAATAGAGATACAGAAACACAGTGGCCCCTTTCTTTGAGATAACTCTGCACTATTGCGAGCTGCAAATGCCACTTCCAGCTTAGCTGTGCAGAAGAAGAACAACAAGAAGAAGAAATATCACCAAATATGTCCGTTAGGCCCCTTCCCTTGAGATAAATCTGCAAATATCTCGGAAACGAAGCGAGCTATGGCAAAATGTTAAGAGACCTTTTTTGTAGGGAATTAAGTTTCCTACTTTTTATGTTCTATGATATTTTTTGAACAGATGCGTAGTTCTCGAGATATATCAAGATATTTAAAAGTTCCGAAGCCGCACCAACATAATAGAGATACAGAAACACCGTGGCCCCTTTCTTTCAGATAGCTATGCACTATTGCGAGCTGCAAATGCCACTTCCAGCTTAGCTATGCAGAAGAAGAACAACAAGAAGAAGAAATATCTCGAAATATGTCCGTCAGGCCCCTTACCTTGAGATAAATCTGCAAATATCTCGGAAACGAAGCGAGCTATGGCAAAATGTTAAGAGACCTTTTTTGTAGAGAATTATGTTTCCTACAATTTATGTTCTATGATATTTTTTGATCAGAAGCGTAGTTTTCGAGATATATGGAGATATTTAAAAGTTCCGAAGCCGCACCAACATAATAGAGATACAGAAACACCGTGGCCCCTTTCTTTGAGATAACTCTGCACTAGTGCGAGCCGCAAATGCCACTTCCAGCTTAGCTGTGCAGAAGAAGAACAACAAGAAGAAGAAATATCTCGAAATATGTCCGTCAGGCCCCTTCCCTTGAGATATATCTGCAAATATCTCGGAAACGATGCGAGCTATGGCAAAATGTTAAGAGACCTTTCTTGTAGAGAATTAAGTTTCCTACTTTTTATGTTCTATGATATTTTTTGATCAGATGCGTAGTTCTCGAGATATATCAAGATATTTAAAAGTTCCGAAGCCGCACCAACATAATAGAGATACAGAAACACCGTGGCCCCTTTCTTTGAGATAACTCTGTACTAGTGCGAGCCGCAAATGCCACTTCCAGCATAGCTGTGCAGAAGAAGAACAACAAGAAGAAGAAATATCTCGAAATATGTCCGTCAGGCCCCTTCCCTTGAGATATATCTGCAAATATCTCGGAAACGATGCGAGCTATGGCAAAATGTTAAGAGACCTTTTTTGTAGAGAATTATGTTTCCTACAATTTATGTTGTATGATATTGTTTGATCAGATGCGTAGTTCTCGAGATATATCAAGATATTTAAAAGTTCCGAAGCCGCACCAACATAATAGAGATACAGAAACACCGTGGCCCCTTTCTTTGAGATAACTCTGCACTAGTGCGAGCCGCAAATGCCACTTCCAGCATAGCTGTGCAGAAGAAGAACAACAAGAAGAAGAAATATCTCGAAATATGTCCGTCAGGCCCCTTCCCTTGAGATATATCTGCAAATATCTCGGAAACGATGCGAGCTATGGCAAAATGTTAAGAGACCTTTTTTGTAGAGAATTATGTTTCCTACAATTTATGTTCTATGATATTGTTTGATCAGATGCGTAGTTCTCGAGATATATCAAGATATTTAAAAGTTCCGAAGCCGCACCAACATAATAGAGATACAGAAACACCGTGGCCCCTTTCTTTGAGATAACTCTGCACTATTGCGAGCTGCAAATGCCACTTCCAGCTTAGCTGTGCAGAAGAAGAACAACAAGAAGAAGAAATATCTCGAAATATGTCCGTCAGGCCAGTTCCTTTGAGCTGAATCTGCAAATATCTCGGAAACGAAGCGAGCTATGGCAAAATGTTAAGAGACCTTTTTTGTAGAGAATTATGTTTCCTACAATTTATGTTCTATGATATTTTTTGATCAGAAGCGTAGTTTTCGAGATATATGGAGATATTTAAAAGTTCCGAAGCCGCACCAACATAATAGAGATACAGAAACACCGTGGCCCCTTTCTTTGAGATAACTCTGCACTAGTGCGAGCCGCAAATGCCACTTCCAGCTTAGCTGTGCAGAAGAAGAACAACAAGAAGAAGAAATATCTCGAAATATGTCCGTCAGGCCCCTTCCCTTGAGATATATCTGCAAATATCTCGGAAACGATGCGAGCTATGGCAAAATGTTAAGAGACCTTTCTTGTAGAGAATTAAGTTTCCTACTTTTTATGTTCTATGATATTTTTTGATCAGATGCGTAGTTCTCGAGATATATCAAGATATTTAAAAGTTCCGAAGCCGCACCAACATAATAGAGATACAGAAACACCGTGGCCCCTTTCTTTGAGATAACTCTGCACTAGTGCGAGCCGCAAATGCCACTTCCAGCATAGCTGTGCAGAAGAAGAACAACAAGAAGAAGAAATATCTCGAAATATGTCCGTCAGGCCCCTTCCCTTGAGATATATCTGCAAATATCTCGGAAACGATGCGAGCTATGGCAAAATGTTAAGAGACCTTTTTTGTAGAGAATTATGTTTCCTACAATTTATGTTCTATGATATTGTTTGATCAGATGCGTAGTTCTCGAGATATATCAAGATATTTAAAAGTTCCGAAGCCGCACCAACATAATAGAGATACAGAAACACCGTGGCCCCTTTCTTTGAGATAACTCTGCACTAGTGCGAGCCGCAAATGCCACTTCCAGCATAGCTGTGCAGAAGAAGAACAACAAGAAGAAGAAATATCTCGAAATATGTCCGTCAGGCCCCTTCCCTTGAGATATATCTGCAAATATCTCGGAAACGATGCGAGCTATGGCAAAATGTTAAGAGACCTTTTTTGTAGAGAATTATGTTTCCTACAATTTATGTTCTATGATATTGTTTGATCAGATGCGTAGTTCTCGAGATATATCAAGATATTTAAAAGTTCCGAAGCCGCACCAACATAATAGAGATACAGAAACACCGTGGCCCCTTTCTTTGAGATAACTCTGCACTATTGCGAGCTGCAAATGCCACTTCCAGCTTAGCTGTGCAGAAGAAGAACAACAAGAAGAAGAAATATCTCGAAATATGTCCGTCAGGCCAGTTCCTTTGAGCTGAATCTGCAAATATCTCGGAAACGAAGCGAGCTATGGCAAAATGTTAAGAGACCTTTTTTGTAGAGAATTATGTTTCCTACAATTTATGTTCTATGATATTTTTTGATCAGAAGCGTAGTTTTCGAGATATATGGAGATATTTAAAAGTTCCGAAGCCGCACCAACATAATAGAGATACAGAAACACCGTGGCCCCTTTCTTTGAGATAACTCTGCACTAGTGCGAGCCGCAAATGCCACTTCCAGCTTTGCTGTGCAGAAGAAGAACAACAAGAAGAAGAAATATCTCGAAATATGTCCGTCGGGCCCCTTCCCTTGAGATATATCTGCAAATATCTCGGAAACGATGCGAGCTATGGCAAAATGTTAAGAGACCTTTCTTGTAGAGAATTAAGTTTCCTACTTTTTATGTTCTATGATATTTTTTGATCAGATGCGTAGTTCTCGAGATATATCAAGATATTTAAAAGTTCCGAAGCCGCACCAACATAATAGAGATACAGAAACACCGTGGCCCCTTTCTTTGAGATAACTCTGCACTAGTGCGAGCCGCAAATGCCACTTCCAGCATAGCTGTGCAGAAGAAGAACAACAAGAAGAAGAAATATCTCGAAATATGTCCGTCAGGCCCCTTCCCTTGAGATATATCTGCAAATATCTCGGAAACGATGCGAGCTATGGCAAAATGTTAAGAGACCTTTTTTGTAGAGAATTATGTTTCCTACAATTTATGTTCTATGATATTGTTTGATCAGATGCGTAGTTCTCGAGATATATCAAGATATTTAAAAGTTCCGAAGCCGCACCAACATAATAGAGATACAGAAACACCGTGGCCCCTTTCTTTGAGATAACTCTGCACTAGTGCGAGCCGCAAATGCCACTTCCAGCATAGCTGTGCAGAAGAAGAACAACAAGAAGAAGAAATATCTCGAAATATGTCCGTCAGGCCCCTTCCCTTGAGATATATCTGCAAATATCTCGGAAACGATGCGAGCTATGGCAAAATGTTAAGAGACCTTTTTTGTAGAGAATTATGTTTCCTACAATTTATGTTCTATGATATTGTTTGATCAGATGCGTAGTTCTCGAGATATATCAAGATATTTAAAAGTTCCGAAGCCGCACCAACATAATAGAGATACAGAAACACCGTGGCCCCTTTCTTTGAGATAACTCTGCACTATTGCGAGCTGCAAATGCCACTTCCAGCTTAGCTGTGCAGAAGAAGAACAACAAGAAGAAGAAATATCACCAAATATGTCCGTTAGGCCCCTTCCCTTGAGATAAATCTGCAAATATCTCGGAAACGAAGCGAGCTATGGCAAAATGTTAACAGACTTTTTTGTAGAGAATTAAGTTTCCTACTTTTTATGTTCTATGATATTTTTTGATCAGACGCGTAGTTCTCGAGATATATCAAGATATTTAAAAGTTCCGAAGCCGCACCAACATAATAGAGATACAGAAACACCGTGGCCCCTTTCTTTGAGATAACTCTGCACTATTGCGAGCTGCAAATGCCACTTCCAGCTTAGCTGTGCAGAAGAAGAACAACAAGAAGAAGAAATATCTCGAAATATGTCCGTCAGGCCCCTTCCCTTGAGATAAATCTGCAAATATCTCGGAAACGAAGAGAGCTATGGCAACATGATAAGAGACCTTTTTTGTAGAGAATTAAGTTGCCTACTTTTTATGTTCTATGATATTTTTTGATCAGATGCGTAGTTCTCGAGATATATCAAGATATTTAAAAGTTCCGAAGCCGCCCCAACATAATAGAGATACAGAAACACCGTGGCCCCTTTCTTTGAGATAACTCTGCACTATTGCGAGCTGCAAATGCCACTTCCAGCTTAGCTGTGCAGAGGAAGAACAACAAGAAGAAGAAATATCTCGAAATATGTCCGTCAGGCCAGTTCCTTTGAGCTGAATCTGCAAATATCTCGGAAACGAAGCGAGCTATGGCAAAATGTTAAGAGACGTTTTTTGTAGAGAATTATGTTTCCTACAATTTATGTTCTATGATATTTTTTGATCAGACGCGTAGTTCTCGAGATATATCAAGATATTTAAAAGTTCCGAAGCCGCACCAACATAATAGACATACAGAAACACCGTGGCCCCTTTCTTTGAGATAACTCTGCACTATTGCGAGCTGCAAATGCCACTTCCAGCTTAGCTGTGCAGAAGAAGAACAACAAGAAGAAGAAATATCTCGAAATATGTCCGTCAGGCCCCTTCCCTTGAGATAAATCTGCAAATATCTCGGAAACGAAGCGAGCTATGGCAAAATGTTAAGAGACCTTTTTTGTAGAGAATTAAGTTTCCTACTTTTTATCTTCTATGATATTTTCTGATAAGATGCGTAGTTCTCGAGATATATCAAGATATTTAAAAGTTCCGAAGCCGCACCAACATAATAGAGATACAGAAACACCGTGGCCCCTCTCTTTGAGATAACTCTGCACAATTGCGAGCTGCAAATGCCACTTCCAGCTTAGCTGTGCAGAAGAGGAACAACAAGAAGAAGAAATATCTCGAAATATGTCCGTCAGGCCCCTTCCCTTGAGATATATCTGCAAATATCTCGGAAACGATGCGAGCTATGGCAAAATGTTAAGAGACCTTTTTTGTAGAGAATTATGTTTCCTACAATTTATGTTCTATGATATTGTTTGATCAGATGCGTAGTTCTCGAGATATATCAAGATATTTAAAAGTTCCGAAGCCGCACCAACATAATAGAGATACAGAAACACCGTGGCCCCTTTCTTTGAGATAACTCTGCACTATTGCGAGCTGCAAATGCCACTTCCAGCTTAGCTGTGCAGAAGAAGAACAACAAGAAGAAGAAATATCACCAAATATGTCCGTTAGGCCCCTTCCCTTGAGATAAATCTGCAAATATCTCGGAAACGAAGCGAGCTATGGCAAAATGTTAGCAGACTTTTTTGTAGAGAATTAAGTTTCCTACTTTTTATGTTCTATGATATTTTTTGATCAGACGCGTAGTTCTCGAGATATATCAAGATATTTAAAAGTTCCGAAGCCGCACCAACATAATAGAGATACAGAAACACCGTGGCCCCTTTCTTTGAGATAACTCTGCACTATTGCGAGCTGCAAATGCCACTTCCAGCTTAGCTGTGCAGAAGAAGAACAACAAGAAGAAGAAATATCTCGAAATATGTCCGTCAGGCCCCTTCCCTTGAGATAAATCTGCAAATATCTCGGAAACGAAGAGAGCTATGGCAACATGATAAGAGACCTTTTTTGTAGAGAATTAAGTTGCCTACTTTTTATGTTCTATGATATTTTTTGATCAGATGCGTAGTTCTCGAGATATATCAAGATATTTAAAAGTTCCGAAGCCGCCCCAACATAATAGAGATACAGAAACACCGTGGCCCCTTTCTTTGAGATAACTCTGCACTATTGCGAGCTGCAAATGCCACTTCCAGCTTAGCTGTGCAGAGGAAGAACAACAAGAAGAAGAAATATCTCGAAATATGTCCGTCAGGCCAGTTCCTTTGAGCTGAATCTGCAAATATCTCGGAAACGAAGCGAGCTATGGCAAAATGTTAAGAGACGTTTTTTGTAGAGAATTATGTTTCCTACAATTTATGTTCTATGATATTTTTTGATCAGACGCGTAGTTCTCGAGATATATCAAGATATTTAAAAGTTCCGAAGCCGCACCAACATAATAGACATACAGAAACACCGTGGCCCCTTTCTTTGAGATAACTCTGCACTATTGCGAGCTGCAAATGCCACTTCCAGCTTAGCTGTGCAGAAGAAGAACAACAAGAAGAAGAAATATCTCGAAATATGTCCGTCAGGCCCCTTCCCTTGAGATATATCTGCAAATATCTCGGAAACGATGCGAGCTATGGCAAAATGTTAAGGGACCTTTCTTGTAGAGAATTAAGTTTCCTACTTTTTATGTTCTATGATATTTTTTGATCAGATGCGTAGTTCTCGAGATATATCAAGATATTTAAAAGTTCCGAAGCCGCACCAACATAATAGAGATACAGAAACACCGTGGCCCCTTTCTTTGAGATAACTCTGCACAATTGCGAGCTGCAAATGCCACTTCCAGCTTAGCTGTGCAGAAGAGGAACAACAAGAAGAAGAAATATCTCGAAATATGTCCGTCAGGCCCCTTCCCTTGAGATAAATCTGCAAATATCTCGGAAACGAAGCGAGCTATGGCAAAATGTTAAGAGACCTTTTTTGTAGCGAATTAAGTTTCCTACTTTTTATGTTGCATGATATTTTTTGATCAGACGCGTAGTTCTCGAGATATATCAAGATATTTAAAAGTTCCGAAGCCGCACCAACATAATAGAGATACAGAAACGCCGTGGCCCCTTTCTTTGAGATAACTCTGCACTATTGCGAGCTGCAAATGCCACTTCCAGCTTAGCTGTGCAGAAGAAGAACAACAAGAAGAAGAAATATCTCGAAATATGTCCGTCAGGCCAGTTCCTTTGAGCTGAATCTGCAAATATCTCGGAAACGAAGCGAGCTATGGCAAAATGTTAAGAGACCTTTTTTGTAGAGAATTATGTTTCCTACAATTTATGTTCTATGATATTTTTTGATCAGAAGCGTAGTTTTCGAGATATATGGAGATATTTAAAAGTTCCGAAGCCGCACCAACATAATAGAGATACAGAAACACCGTGGCCCCTTTCTTTGAGATAACTCTGCACTAGTGCGAGCCGCAAATGCCACTTCCAGCTTAGCTGTGCAGAAGAAGAACAACAAGAAGAAGAAATATCTCGAAATATGTCCGTCAGGCCCCTTCCCTTGAGATATATCTGCAAATATCTCGGAAACGATGCGAGCTATGGCAAAATGTTAAGAGACCTTTCTTGTAGAGAATTAAGTTTCCTACTTTTTATGTTCTATGATATTTTTTGATCAGATGCGTAGTTCTCGAGATATATCAAGATATTTAAAAGTTCCGAAGCCGCACCAACATAATAGAGATACAGAAACACCGTGGCCCCTTTCTTTGAGATAACTCTGCACTATTGCGAGCTGCAAATGCCACTTCCAGCTTAGCTGTGCAGAAGAAGAACAACAAGAAGAAGAAATATCTCGAAATATGTCCGTCAGGCCCCTTCCCTTGAGATAAATCTGCAAATATCTCGGAAACGAAGAGAGCTATGGCAAAATGATAAGAGACCTTTTTTGTAGAGAATTAAGTTTCCTACTTTTTATGTTCTATGATATTTTTTGATCAGATGCGTAGTTCTCGAGATATATCAAGATATTTAAAAGTTAAGAAGCCGCACCAACATAATAGAGATACAGAAACACCGTGGCCCCTTTCTTTGAGATAACTCTGCACTATTGCGAGCTGCAAATGCCACTTCCAGCTTAGCTGCGCAGAAGAAGAACAACAAGAATAAGAAATATCTCGAAATATGTCCGTCAGGCCCCTTCCCTTGAGATAAATCTGCAAATATCTCGGAAACGAAGCGAGTTATGGCAAAATGTTAAGAGACCTTTTTTGTAGAGAATTATGTTTCCTACTTTTTATGTTCTATGATATTTTTTGATCAGACGCGTAGTTCTCGAGATATATCAAGATATTTAAAAGTTCCGAAGCCGCACCAACATAATAGAGATACAGAAACACCGTGGCCCCTTTCTTTGAGATAACTCTGCACTATTGCGAGCTGCAAATGCCACTTCCAGCTTAGCTGTGTAGAAGAAGAACAACAAGAAGAAGAAATATCTCGAAATATGTCCGTCAGGCCCCTTACCTTGAGATAAATCTGCAAATATCTCGGAAACGAAGCGAGCTATGGCAAAATGTTAAGAGACCTTTTTTGTAGAGAATTACGTTTCCTACTTTTTATCTTCTATGATATTTTCTGATCAGATGCGTAGTTCTCGAGATATATCAAGATATTTAAAAGTTCCGAAGCCGCACCAACATAATAGAGATACAGAAACACCGTGGCCCCTTTCTTTGAGATAACTCTGCACTATTGCGAGCTGCAAATGCCACTTCCAGCTTAGCTGTGCAGAGGAAGAACAACAAGAAGAAGGAATATCTCGAAATATGTCCGTCAGGCCAGTTCCTTTGAGCTGAATCTGCAAATATCTCGGAAACGAAGCGAGCTATGGCAAAATGTTAAGAGACGTTTTTTGTAGAGAATTATGTTTCCTACAATTTATGTTCTATGATATTTTTTGATCAGAAGCGTAGTTTTCGAGATATATCGAGATATTTAAAAGTTCCGAAGCCGCACCAACATAATAGAGATACAGAAACTCCGTGGCCCCTTTCTTTGAGATAACTCTGCACTATTGCGAGCTGCAAATGCCACTTCCAGCTTAGCTGTGCAGAGGAAGAACAACAAGAAGAAGGAATATCTCGAAATATGTCCGTCAGGCCAGTTCCTTTGAGCTGAATCTGCTAATATCTCGGAAACGAAGCGAGCTATGGCAAAATGTTAAGAGACGTTTTTTGTAGAGAATTATGTTTCCTACAATTTATGTTCTATGATATTTTTTGATCAGAAGCGTAGTTTTCGAGATATATCGAGATATTTAAAAGTTCCGAAGCCGCACCAACATAATAGAGATACAGAAACACCGTGGCCCCTTTCGTTGAGATAACTCTGCACTAGTGCGAGCCGCAAATGCCACTTCCAGCTTAGCTGTGCAGAAGAAGAACAACAAGAAGAAGAAATATCTCGAAATATGTCCGTCAGGCCCCTTCCCTTGAGATAAATCTGCAAATATCTCGGAAACGAAGCGAGCTATGGCAAAATGTTAAGAGACCTTTTTTGTAGAGAATTAAGTTTCCTACTTTGTATATTCTATGATATTTTTTGATCAGACGCGTAGTTCTCGAGATATATCAAGATATTTAAAAGTTCCGAAGCCGCACCAACATAATAGAGATACAGAAACACCGTGGCCCCTTTCTTTGAGATAACTCTGCACTATTGCGAGCTGCAAATGCCACTTCCAGCTTAGCTGTGCAGAGGAAGAACAACAAGAAGAAGGAATATCTCGAAATATGTCCGTCAGGCCAGTTCCTTTGAGCTGAATCTGCAAATATCTCGGAAACGAAGCGAGCTATGGCAAAATGTTAAGAGACGTTTTTTGTAGAGAATTATGTTTCCTACAATTTATGTTCTATGATATTTTTTGATCAGAAGCGTAGTTCTCGAGATATATCAAGATATTTAAAAGTTCCGAAGCCGCACCAACATAATAGGGATACAGAAACACCGTGGCCCCGTTCTTTGAGATAACTCTGCACTAGTGCGAGCCGCAAATGCCACTTCCAGCTTAGCTGTGCAGAAGAAGAACAACAAGAAGAAGAAATATCTCGAAATATGTCCGTCAGGCCCCTTCCCTTGAGATAAATATGCAAATATCTCGGAAACGAAGCGAGCTATGGCAAAATGTTAAGCGACCTTTTTTGTAGAGAATTAAGTTTCCTACTTTTTATGTTCTATGATATTTTTTGATCAGATGCGTAGTTCTCGAGATATATCAAGATATTTAAAAGTTCCGAAGCCGCACCAACATAATAGCGATACAGAAACACCGTGGCCCCTTTCTTTGAGATAACTCTGCACTATTGCGAGCTGCAAATGCCACTTTCAGCTTAGCTGTACAGAAGAAGAACAACAAGAAGCAGAAATATCTCGAAATCTGTCCGTCAGGCCCCTTCCCTTGAGATAAATCTGCAAATATCTCGGAAACGAAGAGAGCTATGGCAAAATGTTAAGAGACCTTTTTTGTACAGAATTAGGTTTCCTACTTTTTATGTTCTATGATATTTTTTGATCAGATGCGTAGTTCTCGAGATATATCAAGATATTTAAAAGTTCCGAAGCCGCACCAACATAATAGAGATACAGAAACACCGTGGCCCCTTTCTTTGAGATAACTCTGCACTATTGCGAGCTGTAAATGCCACTTCCAGCTTAGCTGTGCAGAAGAAGAACAACAAGAAGAAGAAATATCTCGAAATATGTCCGTCAGGCCCCTTCCCTTGAGGTATATCTGCAAATATCTCGGAAACGAAGCGAGCTATGGCAAAATGTTAAGAGACCTTTTTTGTAGAGAATTATGTTTCCTACAATTTATGTTCTATGATATTTTTTCATCAGAAGCGTAGTTTTCGAGATATATCGAGATATTTAAAAGTTCCGAAGCCGCACCAACATAATAGAGATACAGAAACACTGTGGCCCCTTTCGTTGAGATAACTCTGCACTAGTGCGAGCCGCAAATGCCACTTCCAGCTTAGCTGTGCAGAAGAAGAACAACAAGAAGAAGAAATATCTCGAAATATGTCCGTCAGGCCCCTTCCCTTGAGATAAATCTGCAAATATCTCGGAAACGAAGCGAGCTATGGCAAAATGTTAAGAGACCTTTTTTGTAGAGAATTAAGTTTCCTACTTTTGATGTTCTATGATATTTTTTGATCAGATGCGTAGTTCTCGAGATATATCAAGATATTTAAAAGTTCCGAAGCCGCACCAACATAATAGAGATACAGAAACACCGTGGCCCCTTTCTTTGAGATAACTCTGCACTATTGCGAGCTGCAAATGCCACTTCCAGCTTAGCTGTGCAGAGGAAGACCAACAAGAAGAAGAAATATCTCGAAATATGTCCGTCAGGCCAGTTCCTTTGAGCTGAATCTGCAAATATCTCGGAAACGAAGCGAGCTATGGCAAAATGTTAAGAGACGTTTTTTGTAGAGAATTATGTTTCCTACAATTTATGTTCTATGATATTTTTTGATCAGATGCGTAGTTCTCGAGATATATCAAGATATTTAAAAGTTCCGAAGCCGCACCAACATAATAGAGATACAGAAACACCGTGGCCCCTTTCTTTGAGATAGCTCTGCACTATTGCGAGCTGCAAATGCCACTTTCAGCTTAGCTGTACAGAAGAAGAACAACAAGAAGAAGAAATATCTCGAAATCTGTCCGTCAGGCCCCTTCCCTTGAGATAAATCTGCAAATATCTCGGAAACGAAGAGAGCTATGGCAAAATGTTAAGAGACCTTTTTTGTAGAGAATTAGGTTTCCTACTTTTTATGTTCTATGATATTTTTTGATCAGATGCGTAGTTCTCGAGATATATCAAGATATTTAAAAGTTCCGAAGCCGCACCAACATAATAGAGATACAGAAACACCGTGGCCCCTTTCTTTGAGATAACTCTGCACTACTGCGAGCTGTAAATGCCACTTCCAGCTTAGCTGTGCAGAAGAAGAACAACAAGAAGAAGAAATATCTCGAAATATGTCCGTCAGGCCCCTTCCCTTGAGGTATATCTGCAAATATCTCGGAAACGAAGTGAGCTATGGCAAAATGTTAAGAGACCTTTTTTGTAGAGAATTAGGTTTCCTACTTTTTATGTTCCATGATATTTTTTGATCAGATGCGTAGTTCTCGAGATATATCAAGATATTTAAAAGTTCCGAAGCCGCACCAACATAATAGAGATACAGAAACACCGTGGCCCCTTTCTTTGAGATAACTCTGCACTACTGCGAGCTGTAAATGCCACTTCCAGCTTAGCTGTGCAGAAGAAGAACAACAAGAAGAAGAAATATCTCGAAATATGTCCGTCAGGCCCCTTCCCTTGAGGTATATCTGCAAATATCTCGGAAACGAAGTGAGCTATGGCAAAATGTTAAGAGACCTTTTTTGTAGAGAATTATGTTTCCTACAATTTATGTTCTATGATATTTTTTCATCAGAAGCGTAGTTTTCGAGATATATCGAGATATTTAAAAGTTCCGAAGCCGCACCAACATAATAGAGATACAGAAACACCGTGGCCCCTTTCTTTGAGATAACTCTGCACTAGTGCGAGCCGCAAATGCCACTTCCAGCTTAGCTGTGCAGTAGAAGAGCAACAAGAAGAAGAAATATCTCGAAATATGTCCGACAGGCCCCTTCCCTTGAGATAAATCTGCAAATATCTCGGAAACGAAGCGAGCTATGGCGAAATGTTAAGAGACCTTTTTTGTAGAGAATTAAGTTTCCTACTTTTTATCTTCTATGATATTTTTTGGTCAGATGCGTAGTTCTCGAGATAGATCAAGATACTTAAAAGTTCCGAAGCCGCACCAACATAATAGAGATACAGAAACACCGTGGCCCCTCTCTTTGAGATAACTCTGCACTATTGCGAGCTGCAAATGCCACTTCCAGCTTAGCTGTGCAGAAGAAGAACAACAAGAAGAAGAAATATCTCGAAATATGTCCGTCAGGCCCCTTCCCTTGAGATAAATCTGCAAATATCTCGGAAACGAAGCGAGCTATTGCAAAATGTTTGGAGACCTTTCTTGTAGAGAATTAAGTTTCCTACTTTTTATGTAGTATGATATTTTTTGATCAGATGCGTAGTTCTCGAGATATATCAAGATATTTAAAAGTTCCGAAGCCGCACCAACATAATAGAGATACAGAAACACCGTGGCCCCTTTCTTTGAGATAACTCTGCACTATTGCGCGCTGCAAATGCCACTTCCAGCTTAGCTGTGCAGAAGAAGAACAACAAGAAGAAGAAATATCTCGAAATATGTCCGTCAGGCCACTTCCCTTGAGATAAATCTGCAAATATCTCGGAAACGTAGCGAGCTATGGCAAAATGTTAAGAGACCTTTTTTGTAGAGAATTAAGTTTCCTACTTTTTATGTTCGATGATATGTTTTGATCAGATGCGTAGTTCTCGAGATATATCAAGATATTTAAAAGTTCCGAAGCTGCACCAACATAATGGAGGTACAGAAACACCGTGGCCTCTTTCTTTGAGATAACTCTGCACTATTGCGAGCTGCAAATGCCACTTCGAGCTTAGCTGTGCAGAAGAAGAACAACAAGAAGAAGAAATATCTCGAAATATGTCCGTCAGACCCCTTCCCTTGAGATGAATCTGCAAATATCTCGGAAACGAAGCGAGCTATGGCAAAATGTTAAGAGACCTTTTTTGTAGAGAATTAAGTTTCCTACTTTTTATGTAGTATGATATTTTTTGATCAGATGCGTAGTTCTCGAGATATATCAAGATATTTAAAAGTTCCGAAGCCGCACCAACATAATAGAGATACAGAAACACCGTGGCCCCTTTCTTTGAGATAACTCTGCACTATTGCGCGCTGCAAATGCCACTTCCAGCTTAGCTGTGCAGAAGAAGAACAACAAGAAGAAGAAATATCTCGAAATATGACCGTCAGGCCACTTCCCTTGAGATAAATCTGCAAATATCTCGGAAACGTAGCGAGCTATGGCAAAATGTTAAGAGACCTTTTTTGTAGAGAATTAAGTTTCCTACTTTTTATGTTCGATGATATTTTTTGATCAGATGCGTAGTTCTCGAGATATATCAAGATATTTAAAAGTTCCGAAGCTGCACCAACATAATAGAGGTACAGAAACACTGTGGCCCCTTTCGTTGAGATAACTCTGCACTAGTGCGAGCCACAAATGCCACTTCCAGCTTAGCTGTGCAGAAGAAGAACAACAAGAAGAAGAAATATCTCGAAATATGTCCGTCAGGCCCCTTCCCTTGAGATAAATCTGCAAATATCTCGGAAACGAAGCGAGCTATGGCAAAATGTTAAGAGACCTTTTTTGTAGAGAATTAAGTTTCCTACTTTTGATGTTCTATGATATTTTTTGATCAGATGCGTAGTTCTCGAGATATATCAAGATATTTAAAAGTTCCGAAGCCGCACCAACATAATAGAGATACAGAAACACCGTGGCCCCTTTCTTTGAGATAACTCTGCACTATTGCGAGCTGCAAATGCCACTTCCAGCTTAGCTGTGCAGAGGAAGAACAACAAGAAGAAGAAATATCTCGAAATATGTCCGTCAGGCCCCTTCCCTTGAGATAAATCTGCAAATATCTCGGAAACGAAGCGAGCTATGGCAAAATGTTAAGAGACCTTTTTTGTAGAGAACTATGTTTCCTACAATTTATGTTCTATGATATTTTTTGATCAGATGCGTAGTTCTCGAGATATATCAAGATATTTAAAAGTTCCGAAGCCGCACCAACATAATAGAGATACAGAAACACCGTGGCCCCTTTCTTTGAGATAACTCTGCACTATTGCGAGCTGCAAATGCCACTTCCAGCTTAGCTGTGCAGAGGAAGACCAACAAGAAGAAGAAATATCTCGAAATATGTCCGTCAGGCCAGTTCCTTTGAGCTGAATCTGCAAATATCTCGGAAACGAAGCGAGCTATGGCAAAATGTTAAGAGACCTTTTTTGTAGAGAATTATGTTTCCTACAATTTATGTTCTATGATATTTTTTGATCAGATGCGTAGTTCTCGAGATATATCAAGATATTTAAAAGTTCCGAAGCCGCACCAACATAATAGAGATACAGAAACACCGTGGCCCCTTTCTTTGAGATAGCTCTGCACTATTGCGAGCTGCAAATGCCACTTTCAGCTTAGCTGTGCAGAAGAAGAACAACAAGAAGAAGAAATATCTCGAAATATGTCCGTCAGGCCCCTTCCCTTGAGATAAATCTGCAAATATCTCGGAAACGAAGCGAGCTATGGCAAAATGTTAAGAGACCTTTTTTGTAGAGAATTAAGTTTCCTACTTTTGATGTTCTATGATATTTTTTGATCAGATGCGTAGTTCTCGAGATATATCAAGATATTTAAAAGTTCCGAAGCCGCACCAACATAATAGAGATACAGAAACACCGTGGCCCCTTTCTTTGAGATAACTCTGCACTATTGCGAGCTGCAAATGCCACTTCCAGCTTAGCTGTGCAGAGGAAGAACAACAAGAAGAAGAAATATCTCGAAATATGTCCGTCAGGCCCCTTCCCTTGAGATAAATCTGCAAATATCTCGGAAACGAAGCGAGCTATGGCAAAATGTTAAGAGACCTTTTTTGTAGAGAATTATGTTTCCTACTTTTTATGTAGTATGATATTTTTTGATCAGATGCGTAGTTCTCGAGATATATCAAGATATTTAAAAGTTCCGAAGCCGCACCAACATAATAGAGATACAGAAACACCGTGGCCCCTTTCTTTGAGATAACTCTGCACTATTGCGCGCTGCAAATGCCACTTCCAGCTTAGCTGTGCAGAAGAAGAACAACAAGAAGAAGAAATATCTCGAAATATGACCGTCAGGCCACTTCCCTTGAGATAAATCTGCAAATATCTCGGAAACGTAGCGAGCTATGGCAAAATGTTAAGAGACCTTTTTTGTAGAGAGTTAAGTTTCCTACTTTTTATGTTCGATGATATTTTTTGATCAGATGCGTAGTTCTCGAGATATATCAAGATATTTAAAAGTTCCGAAGCTGCACCAACATAATAGAGGTACAGAAACACCGTGGCCTCTTTCTTTGAGATAACTCTGCACTATTGCGAGCTGCAAATGCCACTTCGAGCTTAGCTGTGCAGAAGAAGAACAACAAGAAGAAGAAATATCTCGAAATATGTCCGTCAGACCCCTTCCCTTGAGATGAAACTGCAAATATCTCGGAAACGAAGCGAGCTATGGCAAAATGTTAAGAGACCTTTTTTGTAGAGAATTAAGTTTCCTACTTTTTATGTTCGATGATATTTTTTGATCAGATGCGTAGTTCTCGAGATATATCAAGATATTTAAAAGTTCCGAAGCCGCACCAACATAATAGAGATACAGAAACACCGTGGCCCCTTTCTTTGGGATAACTCTGCACTATTGCGAGCTGCAAATGCCACTTCCAGCTTAGCTGTGCAGAAGAAGAACAACAAGAAGAAGAAATATCTCGAAATATGCCCGTCAGGCCCCTTCCCTTGAGATATATCTGCAAATATGTCGGAAACGAAGCGAGCTATGGCAAAATGTTAAGAGACCTTTTTTGTAGAGAATTATGTTTCCTACAATTTATGTTCTATGATATTTTTTGATCAGAAGCGTAGTTTTCGAGATATATCGAGATATTTAAAAGTTCCGAAGCCGCACCAACATAATAGAGATACAGAAACACCGTGGCCCCTTTCTTTGGGATAACTCTGCACTATTGCGAGCTGCAAATGCCACTTCCAGCTTAGCTGTGCGGAAGAAGAACAACAAGAAGAAGAAATATCTCGAAATATGTCCGTCAGGCCACTTCCCTTGAGATATATCTGCAAATATCTCGGAAACGAAGCGAGCTATGGCAAAATGTTAAGAGACCTTTTTTGTAGAGAATTATGTTTCCTACAATTTATGTTCTATGATATTTTTTGATCAGAAGCGTAGTTTTCGAGATATATCGAGATATTTAAAAGTTCCGAAGCCGCACCAACATAATAGAGATACAGAAACACCGTGGCCCCTTTCTTTGGGATAACTCTGCACTATTGCGAGCTGCAAATGCCACTTCCAGCTTAGCTGTGCAGAAGAAGAACAACAAGAAGAAGAAATATCTCGAAATATGTCCGTCAGGCCACTTCCCTTGAGATATATCTGCAAATATCTCGGAAACGAAGCGAGCTATCGCAAAATGTTAAGAGACCTTTTTTGTAGAGAATTATGTTTCCTACAATTTATGTTCTATGATATTTTTTGATCAGAAGCGTAGTTTTCGAGATATATCGGGATATTTAAAAGTTCCGAAGCCGCACCAGCATAATAGAGATACAGAAACACCGTGGCCCCTTTCTTTGGGATAACTCTGCACTATTGCGAGCTGCAAATGCCACTTCCAGCTTAGCTGTGCAGAAGAAGAACAACAAGAAGAAGAAATATCTCGAAATATGTCCGTCAGGCCACTTCCCTTGAGATAAATCTGCAAATATCTCGGAAACGAAGCGAGCTATGGCAAAATGTTAAGAGACCTTTTTTGTAGAGAATTAAGTTTCCTACTTTTCATGTTCTATGATATTTTTTGATCAGATGCGTAGTTCTCGAGATATATGAAGATATTTAAAAGTTCCGAAGCCGCACCAACATAATAGAGATACAGAAACACCGTGGCCCCTTTCTTTGAGATAACTCTGCACTATTGCGAGCTGTAAATGCCACTTCCAGCTTAGCTGTGCAGAAGAAGAACAACAAGAAGAAGAAATATCTCGAAATATGTCCGTCAGGCCCCTTCCCTTGAGATATATCTGCAAATATCTCGGAAACGAAGCGAGCTATGGCAAAATGTTAAGAGACCTTTTTTGTAGAGAATTAAGTTTCCTACTTTTTATGTTCTATGATATTTTTTGATCAGATGCGTAGTTCTCGAGATATATCAAGATATTTAAAAGTTCCGAAGCCGCACCAACATAATAGGGATACAGAAACACCGTGGCCCCTTTCTTTGAGATAACTCTGCACTAGTGCGAGCCGCAAATGCCACTTCCAGCTTAGCTGTGCAGAAGAAGAACAACAAGAAGAAGAAATATCTCGAAATATGTCCGTCAGGCCCCTTCCCTTGAGATAAATCTGCAAATATCTCGGAAACGAAGCGAGCTATGGCAAAATCTTAAGAGACCTTTTTTGTAGAGAATTAAGTTTCCTACTTTGTACATTCTATGATATTTTTTGATCAGACGCGTAGTTCTCGAGATATATCAAGATATTTAAAAGTTCCGAAGCCGCACCAACATAATAGAGATACAGAAACACCGTGGCCCCTTTCTTTGAGATAACTCTGCACTATTGCGAGCTGCAAATGCCACTTCCAGCTTAGCTGTGCAGAGGAAGAACAACAAGAAGAAGGAATATCTCGAAATATGTCCGTCAGGCCAGTTCCTTTGAGCTGAATCTGCAAATATCTCGGAAACGAAGCGAGCTATGGCAAAATGTTAAGAGACGTTTTTTGTAGAGAATTATGTTTCCTACAATTTATGTTCTATGATATTTTTTGATCAGAAGCGTAGTTTTCGAGATATATCGAGATATTTAAAAGTTCCGAAGCCGCACCAACATAATAGAGATACAGAAACACCGTGGCCCCTTTCGTTGAGATAACTCTGCTCTAGTGCGAGCCGCAAATGCCACTTCCAGCTTAGCTGTGCAGAAGAAGAACAACAAGAAGAAGAAATATCTCGAAATATGTCCGTCAGGCCCCTTCCCTTGAGATAAATCTGCAAATATCTCGGAAACGAAGCGAGCTATGGCAAAATGTTAAGAGACCTTTTTTGTAGAGAATTAAGTTTCCTACTTTGTATATTCTATGATATTTTTTGATCAGACGCGTAGTTCTCGAGATATATCAAGATATTTAAAAGTTCCGAAGCCGCACCAACATAATAGAGATACAGAAACACCGTGGCCCCTTTCTTTGAGATAACTCTGCACTATTGCGAGCTGCAAATGCCACTTCCAGCTTAGCTGTGCAGAGGAAGAACAACAAGAAGAAGGAATATCTCGAAATATGTCCGTCAGGCCAGTTCCTTTGAGCTGCATCTGCAAATATCTCGGAAACGAAGCGAGCTATGGCAAAATGTTAAGAGACGTTTTTTGTAGAGAATTATGTTTCCTACAATTTATGTTCTATGATATTTTTTGATCAGAAGCGTAGTTTTCGAGATATATCGAGATATTTAAAAGTTCCGAAGCCGCACCAACATAATAGAGATACAGAAACACCGTGGCCCCTTTCTTTGAGATAACTCTGCACTAGTGCGAGCCGCAAATGCCACTTCCAGCTTAGCTGTGCAGAACAAGAACAACAAGAAGAAGAAATATCTCGAAATATGTCCGTCAGGCACCTTCCCTTGAGATAAATCTGCAAATATCTCGGAAACGAAGCGAGCTATTGCAAAATGTTAAGAGACCTTTTTTGTAGAGAATTAAGTTTCCTACTTTTTATGTTCTATGATATTTTTTGATCAGATGCGTAGTTCTCGAGATATATCGAGATATTTAAAAGTTCCGAAGCCGCACCAACATAATAGAGATACAGAAACACCGTGGCCCCTTTCGTTGAGATAACTCTGCACTAGTGCGAGCCGCAAATGCCACTTCCAGCTTAGCTGTGCAGAAGAAGAACAACAAGAAGAAGAAATATCTCGAAATATGTCCGTCAGGCCCCTTCCCTTGAGATATATCTGCAAATATCTCGGAAACGAAGCGAGCTATTGCAAAATGTTAAAAGACCTTTTTTGTAGAGAATTGAGTTTCCTACTTTTTATGTTCTATGATATTTTTTGATCAGATGCGTAGTTCTCGAGATATATCGAGATATTTAAAAGTTCCGAAGCCGCACCAACATAATAGAGATACAGAAACACCGTGGCCCCTTTCTTTGAGATAACTCTGCACTATTGCTAGCTGCAAATGCCACTTCCAGCTTAGCTGTGCAGTGGAAGAACAACAAGAAGAAGAAATATCTCGAAATATGTCCGTCAGGCCAGTTCCTTTGAGCTGAATCTGCAAATATCTCGGAAACGAAGCGAGCTATGGCAAAATGTTAAGAGACGTTTTTTGTAGAGAATTATGTTTCCTACAATTTATGTTCTATGATATTTTTTGATCAGAAGCGTAGTTCTCGAGATATATCAAGATATTTAAAAGTTCCGAAGCCGCACCAACATAATAGGGATACAGAAACACCGTGGCCCCGTTCTTTGAGATAACTCTGCACTAGTGCGAGCCGCAAATGCCACTTCCAGCTTAGCTGTGCAGAAGAAGAACAACAAGAAGAAGAAATATCTCGAAATATGTCCGTCAGGCCCCTTCCCTTGAGATAAATATGCAAATATCTCGGAAACGAAGCGAGCTATGGCAAAATGTTAAGAGACCTTTTTTGTAGAGAATTAGGTTTCCTACTTTTTATGTTCTATGATATTTTTTGATCAGATGCGTAGTTCTCGAGATATATCAAGATATTTAAAAGTTCCGAAGCCGCACCAACATAATAGAGATACAGAAACACCGTGGCCCCTTTCTTTGAGATAACTCTGCACTATTGCGAGCTGCAAATGCCACTTCCAGCTTAGCTGTGCAGAAGAAGAACAACAAGAAGAAGAAATATCTCGAAATATGTCCGTCAGGCCCCTTCCCTTGAGGTATATCTGCAAATATCTCGGAAACGAAGCGATCTATGGCAAAATGTTAAGAGACCTTTTTTGTAGAGAATTATGTTTCCTACAATTTATGTTCTATGATATTTTTTCATCAGAAGCGTAGTTTTCGAGATATATCGAGATATTTAAAAGTTCCGAAGCCGCACCAACATAATAGAGATACAGAAACACTGTGGCCCCTTTCGTTGAGATAACTCTGCACTAGTGCGAGCCGCAAATGCCACTTCCAGCTTAGCTGTGCAGAAGAAGAACAACAAGAAGAAGAAATATCTCGAAATATGTCCGTCAGGCCCCTTCCCTTGAGATAAATCTGCAAATATCTCGGAAACGAAGCGAGCTATGGCAAAATGTTAAGAGACCTTTTTTGTAGAGAATTAAGTTTCCTACTTTTGATGTTCTATGATATTTTTTGATCAGATGCGTAGTTCTCGAGATATATCAAGATATTTAAAAGTTCCGAAGCCGCACCAACATAATAGAGATACAGAAACACCGTGGCCCCTTTCTTTGAGATAACTCTGCACTATTGCGAGCTGCAAATGCCACTTCCAGCTTAGCTGTGCAGAGGAAGAACAACAAGAAGAAGAAATATCTCGAAATATGTCCGTCAGGCCAGTTCCTTTGAGCTGAATCTGCAAATATCTCGGAAACGAAGCGAGCTATGGCAAAATGTTAAGAGACGTTTTTTGTAGAGAATTATGTTTCCTACAATTTATGTTCTATGATATTTTTTGATCAGATGCGTAGTTCTCGAGATATATCAAGATATTTAAAAGTTCCGAAGCCGCACCAACATAATAGAGATACAGAAACACCGTGGCCCCTTTCTTTGAGATAGCTCTGCACTATTGCGAGCTGCAAATGCCACTTTCAGCTTAGCTGTACAGAAGAAGAACAACAAGAAGAAGAAATATCTCGAAATCTGTCCGTCAGGCCCCTTCCCTTGAGATAAATCTGCAAATATCTCGGAAACGAAGAGAGCTATGGCAAAATGTTAAGAGACCTTTTTTGTAGAGAATTAGGTTTCCTACTTTTTATGTTCTATGATATTTTTTGATCAGATGCGTAGTTCTCGAGATATATCAAGATATTTAAAAGTTCCGAAGCCGCACCAACATAATAGAGATACAGAAACACCGTGGCCCCTTTCTTTGAGATAACTCTGCACTATTGCGAGCTGTAAATGCCACTTCCAGCTTAGCTGTGCAGAAGAAGAACAACAAGAAGAAGAAATATCTCGAAATATGTCCGTCAGGCCCCTTCCCTTGAGGTATATCTGCAAATATCTCGGAAACGAAGCGAGCTATGGCAAAATGTTAACAGACCTTTTTTGTAGAGAATTATGTTTCCTACAATTTATGTTCTATGATATTTTTTCATCAGAAGCGTAGTTTTCGAGATATATCGAGATATTTAAAAGTTCCGAAGCCGCACCAACATAATAGAGATACAGAAACACCGTGGCCCCTTTCTTTGAGATAACTCTGCACTATTGCGAGCTGCAAATGCCACTTCCAGCTTAGCTGTGCAGAGGAAGAACAAGAAGAAGAAGAAATATCTCGAAATATGTCCGTCAGGCCCCTTCCCTTGAGATAAATCTGCAAATATCTCGGAAACGAAGCGAGCCATGGCAAAATGTTAAGAGACCTTTTTTGTAGAGAATTATGTTTCCTACTTTTTATGTAGTATGATATTTTTTGATCAGATGCGTAGTTCTCGAGATATATCAAGATATTTAAAAGTTCCGAAGCCGCACCAACATAATAGAGATACAGAAACACCGTGGCCCCTTTCTTTGAGATAACTCTGCACTATTGCGCGCTGCAAATGCCACTTCCAGCTTAGCTGTGCAGAAGAAGAACAACAAGAAGAAGAAATATCTCGAAATATGACCGTCAGGCCACTTCCCTTGAGATAAATCTGCAAATATCTCGGAAACGTAGCGAGCTATGGCAAAATGTTAAGAGACCTTTTTTGTAGAGAATTAAGTTTCCTACTTTTTATGTTCGATGATATTTTTTGATCAGATGCGTAGTTCTCGAGATATATCAAGATATTTAAAAGTTCCGAAGCCGCACCAACATAATAGAGATACAGAAACACCGTGGCCCCTTTCTTTGGGATAACTCTGCACTATTGCGAGCTGCAAATGCCACTTCCAGCTTAGCTGTGCAGAAGAAGAACAACAAGAAGAAGAAATATCTCGAAATATGTCCGTCAGGCCCCTTCCCTTGAGATATATCTGCAAATATGTCGGAAACGAAGCGAGCTATGGCAAAATGTTAAGAGACCTTTTTTGTAGAGAATTATGTTTCCTACAATTTATGTTCTATGATATTTTTTGATCAGAAGCGTAGTTTTCGAGATATATCGAGATATTTAAAAGTTCCGAAGCCGCACCAACATAATAGAGATACAGAAACACCGTGGCCCCTTTCTTTGGGATAACTCTGCACTATTGCGAGCTGCAAATGCCACTTCCAGCTTCGCTGTGCGGAAGAAGAACAACAAGAAGAAGAAATATCTCGAAATATGTCCGTCAGGCCACTTCCCTTGAGATATATCTGCAAATATCTCGGAAACGAAGCGAGCTATGGCAAAATGTTAAGAGACCTTTTTTGTAGAGAATTATGTTTCCTACAATTTATGTTCTATGATATTTTTTGATCAGAAGCGTAGTTTTCGAGATATATCGAGATATTTAAAAGTTCCGAAGCCGCACCAACATAATAGAGATACAGAAACACCGTGGCCCCTTTCTTTGGGATAACTCTGCACTATTGCGAGCTGCAAATGCCACTTCCAGCTTAGCTGTGCAGAAGAAGAACAACAAGAAGAAGAAATATCTCGAAATATGTCCGTCAGGCCACTTCCCTTGAGATATATCTGCAAATATCTCGGAAACGAAGCGAGCTATCGCAAAATGTTAAGAGACCTTTTTTGTAGAGAATTATGTTTCCTACAATTTATGTTCTATGATATTTTTTGATCAGAAGCGTAGTTTTCGAGATATATCGGGATATTTAAAAGTTCCGAAGCCGCACCAGCATAATAGAGATACAGAAACACCGTGGCCCCTTTCTTTGGGATAACTCTGCACTATTGCGAGCTGCAAATGCCACTTCCAGCTTAGCTGTGCAGAAGAAGAACAACAAGAAGAAGAAATATCTCGAAATATGTCCGTCAGGCCACTTCCCTTGAGATAAATCTGCAAATATCTCGGAAACGAAGCGAGCTATGGCAAAATGTTAAGAGACCTTTTTTGTAGAGAATTAAGTTTCCTACTTTTCATGTTCTATGATATTTTTTGATCAGATGCGTAGTTCTCGAGATATATGAAGATATTTAAAAGTTCCGAAGCCGCACCAACATAATAGAGATACAGAAACACCGTGGCCCCTTTCTTTGAGATAACTCTGCACTATTGCGAGCTGTAAATGCCACTTCCAGCTTAGCTGTGCAGAAGAAGAACAACAAGAAGAAGAAATATCTCGAAATATGTCCGTCAGGCCCCTTCCCTTGAGATATATCTGCAAATATCTCGGAAACGAAGCGAGCTATGGCAAAATGTTAAGAGACCTTTTTTGTAGAGAATTAAGTTTCCTACTTTTTATGTTCTATGATATTTTTTGATCAGATGCGTAGTTCTCGAGATATATCAAGATATTTAAAAGTTCCGAAGCCGCACCAACATAATAGGGATACAGAAACACCGTGGCCCCTTTCTTTGAGATAACTCTGCACTAGTGCGAGCCGCAAATGCCACTTCCAGCTTAGCTGTGCAGAAGAAGAACAACAAGAAGAAGAAATATCTCGAAATATGTCCGTCAGGCCCCTTCCCTTGAGATAAATCTGCAAATATCTCGGAAACGAAGCGAGCTATGGCAAAATGTTAAGAGACCTTTTTTGTAGAGAATTAAGTTTCCTACTTTGTATATTCTATGATATTTTTTGATCAGACGCGTAGTTCTCGAGATATATCAAGATATTTAAAAGTTCCGAAGCCGCACCAACATAATAGAGATACAGAAACACCGTGGCCCCTTTCTTTGAGATAACTCTGCACTATTGCGAGCTGCAAATGCCACTTCCAGCTTAGCTGTGCAGAGGAAGAACAACAAGAAGAAGGAATATCTCGAAATATGTCCGTCAGGCCAGTTCCTTTGAGCTGAATCTGCAAATATCTCGGAAACGAAGCGAGCTATGGCAAAATGTTAAGAGACGTTTTTTGTAGAGAATTATGTTTCCTACAATTTATGTTCTATGATATTTTTTGATCAGAAGCGTAGTTTTCGAGATATATCGAGATATTTAAAAGTTCCGAAGCCGCACCAACATAATAGAGATACAGAAACACCGTGGCCCCTTTCGTTGAGATAACTCTGCTCTAGTGCGAGCCGCAAATGCCACTTCCAGCTTAGCTGTGCAGAAGAAGAACAACAAGAAGAAGAAATATCTCGAAATATGTCCGTCAGGCCCCTTCCCTTGAGATAAATCTGCAAATATCTCGGAAACGAAGCGAGCTATGGCAAAATGTTAAGAGACCTTTTTTGTAGAGAATTAAGTTTCCTACTTTGTATATTCTATGATATTTTTTGATCAGACGCGTAGTTCTCGAGATATATCAAGATATTTAAAAGTTCCGAAGCCGCACCAACATAATAGAGATACAGAAACACCGTGGCCCCTTTCTTTGAGATAACTCTGCACTATTGCGAGCTGCAAATGCCACTTCCAGCTTAGCTGTGCAGAGGAAGAACAACAAGAAGAAGGAATATCTCGAAATATGTCCGTCAGGCCAGTTCCTTTGAGCTGCATCTGCAAATATCTCGGAAACGAAGCGAGCTATGGCAAAATGTTAAGAGACGTTTTTTGTAGAGAATTATGTTTCCTACAATTTATGTTCTATGATATTTTTTGATCAGAAGCGTAGTTTTCGAGATATATCGAGATATTTAAAAGTTCCGAAGCCGCACCAACATAATAGAGATACAGAAACACCGTGGCCCCTTTCTTTGAGATAACTCTGCACTAGTGCGAGCCGCAAATGCCACTTCCAGCTTAGCTGTGCAGAACAAGAACAACAAGAAGAAGAAATATCTCGAAATATGTCCGTCAGGCACCTTCCCTTGAGATAAATCTGCAAATATCTCGGAAACGAAGCGAGCTATTGCAAAATGTTAAGAGACCTTTTTTGTAGAGAATTAAGTTTCCTACTTTTTATGTTCTATGATATTTTTTGATCAGATGCGTAGTTCTCGAGATATATCGAGATATTTAAAAGTTCCGAAGCCGCACCAACATAATAGAGATACAGAAACACCGTGGCCCCTTTCGTTGAGATAACTCTGCACTAGTGCGAGCCGCAAATGCCACTTCCAGCTTAGCTGTGCAGAAGAAGAACAACAAGAAGAAGAAATATCTCGAAATATGTCCGTCAGGCCCCTTCCCTTGAGATATATCTGCAAATATCTCGGAAACGAAGCGAGCTATTGCAAAATGTTAAAAGACCTTTTTTGTAGAGAATTGAGTTTCCTACTTTTTATGTTCTATGATATTTTTTGATCAGATGCGTAGTTCTCGAGATATATCGAGATATTTAAAAGTTCCGAAGCCGCACCAACATAATAGAGATACAGAAACACCGTGGCCCCTTTCTTTGAGATAACTCTGCACTATTGCTAGCTGCAAATGCCACTTCCAGCTTAGCTGTGCAGTGGAAGAACAACAAGAAGAAGAAATATCTCGAAATATGTCCGTCAGGCCAGTTCCTTTGAGCTGAATCTGCAAATATCTCGGAAACGAAGCGAGCTATGGCAAAATGTTAAGAGACGTTTTTTGTAGAGAATTATGTTTCCTACAATTTATGTTCTATGATATTTTTTGATCAGAAGCGTAGTTCTCGAGATATATCAAGATATTTAAAAGTTCCGAAGCCGCACCAACATAATAGGGATACAGAAACACCGTGGCCCCGTTCTTTGAGATAACTCTGCACTAGTGCGAGCCGCAAATGCCACTTCCAGCTTAGCTGTGCAGAAGAAGAACAACAAGAAGAAGAAATATCTCGAAATATGTCCGTCAGGCCCCTTCCCTTGAGATAAATATGCAAATATCTCGGAAACGAAGCGAGCTATGGCAAAATGTTAAGAGACCTTTTTTGTAGAGAATTAGGTTTCCTACTTTTTATGTTCTATGATATTTTTTGATCAGATGCGTAGTTCTCGAGATATATCAAGATATTTAAAAGTTCCGAAGCCGCACCAACATAATAGAGATACAGAAACACCGTGGCCCCTTTCTTTGAGATAACTCTGCACTATTGCGAGCTGTAAATGCCACTTCCAGCTTAGCTGTGCAGAAGAAGAACAACAAGAAGAAGAAATATCTCGAAATATGTCCGTCAGGCCCCTTCCCTTGAGGTATATCTGCAAATATCTCGGGAACGAAGCGAGCTATGGCAAAATGTTAAGAGACCTTTTTTGTAGAGAATTATGTTTCCTACAATTTATGTTCTATGATATTTTTTCATCAGAAGCGTAGTTTTCGAGATATATCGAGATATTTAAAAGTTCCGAAGCCGCACCAACATAATAGAGATACAGAAACACTGTGGCCCCTTTCGTTGAGATAACTCTGCACTAGTGCGAGCCGCAAATGCCACTTCCAGCTTAGCTGTGCAGAAGAAGAACAACAAGAAGAAGAAATATCTCGAAATATGTCCGTCAGGCCCCTTCCCGTGAGATAAATCTGCAAATATCTCGGAAACGAAGCGAGCTATGGCAAAATGTTAAGAGACCTTTTTTGTAGAGAATTAAGTTTCCTACTTTTGATGTTCTATGATATTTTTTGATCAGATGCGTAGTTCTCGAGATATATCAAGATATTTAAAAGTTCCGAAGCCGCACCAACATAATAGAGAGACAGAAACACCGTGGCCCCTTTCTTTGAGATAACTCTGCACTATTGCGAGCTGCAAATGCCACTTCCAGCTTAGCTGTGCAGAGGAAGAACAACAAGAAGAAGAAATATCTCGAAATATGTCCGTCAGGCCAGTTCCTTTGAGCTGAATCTGCAAATATCTCGGAAACGAAGCGAGCTATGGCAAAATGTTAAGAGACGTTTTTTGTAGAGAATTATGTTTCCTACAATTTATGTTCTATGATATTTTTTGATCAGATGCGTAGTTCTCGAGATATATCAAGATATTTAAAAGTTCCGAAGCCGCACCAACATAATAGAGATACAGAAACACCGTGGCCCCTTTCTTTGAGATAGCTCTGCACTATTGCGAGCTGCAAATGCCACTTTCAGCTTAGCTGTACAGAAGAAGAACAACAAGAAGAAGAAATATCTCGAAATCTGTCCGTCAGGCCCCTTCCCTTGAGATAAATCTGCAAATATCTCGGAAACGAAGAGAGCTATGGCAAAATGTTAAGAGACCTTTTTTGTAGAGAATTAGGTTTCCTACTTTTTATGTTCTATGATATTTTTTGATCAGATGCGTAGTTCTCGAGATATATCAAGATATTTAAAAGTTCCGAAGCCGCACCAACATAATAGAGATACAGAAACACCGTGGCCCCTTTCTTTGAGATAACTCTGCACTATTGCGAGCTGTAAATGCCACTTCCAGCTTAGCTGTGCAGAAGAAGAACAACAAGAAGAAGAAATATCTCGAAATATGTCCGTCAGGCCCCTTCCCTTGAGGTATATCTGCAAATATCTCGGAAACGAAGCGAGCTATGGCAAAATGTTAACAGACCTTTTTTGTAGAGAATTATGTTTCCTACAATTTATGTTCTATGATATTTTTTCATCAGAAGCGTAGTTTTCGAGATATATCGAGATATTTAAAAGTTCCGAAGCCGCACCAACATAATAGAGATACAGAAACACTGTGGCCCCTTTCGTTGAGATAACTCTGCACTAGTGCGAGCCGCAAATGCCACTTCCAGCTTAGCTGTGCAGAAGAAGAACAACAAGAAGAAGAAATATCTCGAAATATGTCCGTCAGGCCCCTTCCCTTGAGATAAATCTGCAAATATCTCGGAAACGAAGCGAGCTATGGCAAAATGTTAAGAGACCTTTTTTGTAGAGAATTAAGTTTCCTACTTTTGATGTTCTATGATATTTTTTGATCAGATGCGTAGTTCTCGAGATATATCAAGATATTTAAAAGTTCCGAAGCCGCACCAACATAATAGAGATACAGAAACACCGTGGCCCCTTTCTTTGAGATAACTCTGCACTATTGCGAGCTGCAAATGCCACTTCCAGCTTAGCTGTGCAGAGGAAGAACAACAAGAAGAAGAAATATCTCGAAATATGTCCGTCAGGCCAGTTCCTTTGAGCTGAATCTGCAAATATCTCGGAAACGAAGCGAGCTATGGCAAAATGTTAAGAGACGTTTTTTGTAGAGAATTATGTTTCCTACAATTTACGTTCTATGATATTTTTTGATCAGAAGCGTAGTTTTCGAGATATATCGAGATATTTAAAAGTTCCGAAGCCGCACCAACATAATAGGGATACAGAAACACCGTGGCCCCTTTCTTTGAGATAACTCTGCACTAGTGCGACCCGCAAATGCCACTTCCAGCTTAGCTGTGCAGAAGAAGAACAACAAGAAGAAGAAATATCTCGAAATATGTCCGTCAGGCCCCTTCCCTTGAGATAAATCTGCAAATATCTCGGAAACGAAGCGAGCTATGGCGAAATGTTAAGAGACCTTTTTTGTAGAGAATTAAGTTTCCTACTTTTTATCTTCTATGATATTTTTTGGTCAGATGCGTAGTTCTCGAGATAGATCAAGATACTTAAAAGTTCCGAAGCCGCACCAACATAATAGAGATACAGAAACACCGTGGCCCCTCTCTTTGAGATAACTCTGCACTATTGCGAGCTGCAAATGCCACTTCCAGCTTAGCTGTGCAGAAGAAGAACAACAAGAAGAAGAAATATCTCGAAATATGTCCGTCAGGCCCCTTCCCTTGAGATAAATCTTCAAATATCTCGGAAACGAAGCGAGCTATGGCAAAATGTTTGGAGACCTTTCTTGTAGAGAATTAAGTTTCCTACTTTTTATGTAGTATGATATTTTTTGATCAGATGCGTAGTTCTCGAGATATATCAAGATATTTAAAAGTTCCGAAGCCGCACCAACATAATAGAGATACAGAAACACCGTGGCCCCTTTCTTTGAGATAACTCTGCACTATTGCGCGCTGCAAATGCCACTTCCAGCTTAGCTGTGCAGAAGAAGAACAACAAGAAGAAGAAATATCTCGAAATATGTCCGTCAGGCCACTTCCCTTGAGATAAATCTGCAAATATCTCGGAAACGTAGCGAGCTATGGCAAAATGTTAAGAGACCTTTTTTGTAGAGAATTAAGTTTCCTACTTTTTATGTTCGATGATATTTTTTGATCAGATGCGTAGTTCTCGAGATATATCAAGATATTTAAAAGTTCCGAAGCTGCACCAACATAATAGAGGTACAGAAACACCGTGGCCTCTTTCTTTGAGATAACTCTGCACTATTGCGAGCTGCAAATGCCACTTCGAGCTTAGCTGTGCAGAAGAAGAACAACAAGAAGAAGAAATATCTCGAAATATGTCCGTCAGACCCCTTCCCTTGAGATGAATCTGCAAATATCTCGGAAACGAAGCGAGCTATGGCAAAATGTTAAGAGACCTTTTTTGTAGAGAATTAAGTTTCCTACTTTTTATGTAGTATGATATTTTTTGATCAGATGCGTAGTTCTCGAGATATATCAAGATATTTAAAAGTTCCGAAGCCGCACCAACATAATAGAGATACAGAAACACCGTGGCCCCTTTCTTTGAGATAACTCTGCACTATTGCGCGCTGCAAATGCCACTTCCAGCTTAGCTGTGCAGAAGAAGAACAACAAGAAGAAGAAATATCTCGAAATATGACCGTCAGGCCACTTCCCTTGAGATAAATCTGCAAATATCTCGGAAACGTAGCGAGCTATGGCAAAATGTTAAGAGACCTTTTTTGTAGAGAATTAAGTTTCCTACTTTTTATGTTCGATGATATTTTTTGATCAGATGCGTAGTTCTCGAGATATATCAAGATATTTAAAAGTTCCGAAGCTGCACCAACATAATAGAGGTACAGAAACACCGTGGCCTCTTTCTTTGAGATAACTCTGCACTATTGCGAGCTGCAAATGCCACTTCGAGCTTAGCTGTGCAGAAGAAGAACAACAAGAAGAAGAAATATCTCGAAATATGTCCGTCAGACCCCTTCCCTTGAGATGAAACTGCAAATATCTCGGAAACGAAGCGAGCTATGGCAAAATGTTAAGAGACCTTTTTTGTAGAAAATTAAGTTTCCTACTTTTTATGTTCGATGATATTTTTTGATCAGATGCGTAGTTCTCGAGATATATCAAGATATTTAAAAGTTCCGAAGCCGCACCAACATAATAGAGATACAGAAACACCGTGGCCCCTTTCTTTGGGATAACTCTGCACTATTGCGAGCTGCAAATGCCACTTCCAGCTTAGCTGTGCAGAAGAAGAACAACAAGAAGAAGAAATATCTCGAAATATGTCCGTCAGGCCCCTTCCCTTGAGATATATCTGCAAATATGTCGGAAACGAAGCGAGCTATGGCAAAATGTTAAGAGACCTTTTTTGTAGAGAATTATGTTTCCTACAATTTATGTTCTATGATATTTTTTGATCAGAAGCGTAGTTTTCGAGATATATCGAGATATTTAAAAGTTCCGAAGCCGCACCAACATAATAGAGATACAGAAACACCGTGGCCCCTTTCTTTGGGATAACTCTGCACTATTGCGAGCTGCAAATGCCACTTCCAGCTTAGCTGTGCGGAGGAAGAACAACAAGAAGAAGAAATATCTCGAAATATGTCCGTCAGGCCACTTCCCTTGAGATATATCTGCAAATATCTCGGAAACGAAGCGAGCTATGGCAAAATGTTAAGAGACCTTTTTTGTAGAGAATTATGTTTCCTACAATTTATGTTCTATGATATTTTTTGATCAGGAGCGTAGTTTTCGAGATATATCGAGATATTTAAAAGTTCCGAAGCCGCACCAACATAATAGAGATACAGAAACACCGTGGCCCCTTTCTTTGGGATAACTCTGCACTATTGCGAGCTGCAAATGCCACTTCCAGCTTAGCTGTGCAGAAGAAGAACAACAAGAAGAAGAAATATCTCGAAATATGTCCGACAGGCCCCTTCCCTTGAGATACATCTGCAAATATCTCGGAAACGATGCGAGCTAGTGCGAAATGTTAAGAGACCTTTTTTGTAGAGAATTAAGTTTCCTACTTTTTATCTTCTATGATATTTTTTGATCAGATGCGTAGTTCTCGAGATAGATCAAGATACTTAAAAGTTCCGAAGCCGCACCAACATAATAGAGATACAGAAACACCGTGGCCCCTCTCTTTGAGATAACTCTGCACTATTGCGAGCTGCAAATGCCACTTCCAGCTTAGCTGTGCAGAAGAAGAACAACAAGAAGAAGAAATATCTCGAAATATGTCCGTCAGGCCCCTTCCCTTGAGATAAATCTGCAAATATCTCGGAAACGAAGCGAGCTATGGCAAAATGTTAAGAGACCTTTTTTGTAGAGAATTATGTTTCCTACAATTTATGTTCTATGATATTTTTTGATCAGAAGCGTAGTTTTCGAGATATATCGAGATATTTAAAAGTTCCGAAGCCGCACCAACATAATAGAGATACAGAAACACCGTGGCCCCTCTCTTTGAGATAACTCTGCACTATTGCGAGCTGCAAATGCCACTTCCAGCTTAGCTGTGCAGAAGAAGAACAACAAGAAGAAGAAATATCTCGAAATATGTCCGTCAGGCCCCTTCCCTTGAGATAAATCTGCAAATATCTCGGAAACGAAGCGAGCTATGGCAAAATGTTAAGAGACCTTTTTTGTAGAGAATTATGTTTCCTACAATTTATGTTCTATGATATTTTTTGATCAGAAGCGTAGTTTTCGAGATATATCGAGATATTTAAAAGTTCCGAAGCCGCACCAACATAATAGAGATACAGAAACACCGTGGCCCCTTTCTTTGGGATAACTCTGCACTATTGCGAGCTGCAAATGCCACTTCCAGCTTAGCTGTGCAGAGGAAGAACAACAAGAAGAAGAAATATCTCGAAATATGTCCGTCAGGCCAGTTCCTTTGAGCTGAATCTGCAAATATCTCGGAAACGAAGCGAGCTATGGCAAAATGTTAAGAGACGTTTTTTGTAGAGAATTATGTTTCCTACAATTTATGTTCTATGATATTTTTTGATCAGAAGCGTAGTTTTCGAGATATATCGAGATATTTAAAAGTTCCGAAGACGCAACAACATAATAGAGATACAGAAACACCGTGGCCCCTTTCTTTGAGATAACTGTGCACCAGTGCGAGCCGCAAATGCCACTTCCAGCTTAGCTGTGCAGAAGAAGAACAACAAGAAGAAGAAATATCTCGAAATATGTCCGTCAGGGCCCTTCCCTTGAGATATATCTGCAAATATCTCGGAAACGAAGCGAGCTATGGCAAAATGTTAAGAGACCGTTTTTGTAGAGAATTATGTTTCCTACTTTTTATGTTCTATGATATTTTTTGATCAGACGCGTAGTTCTCGAGATATATCAAGATATTTAAAAGTTCCGAAGCCGCACCAACATAATAGAGATACAGAAACACCGTGGCCCCTTTCTTTGAGATAACTCTGCACTATTGCGAGCTGCAAATGCCACTTCCAGCTTAGCTGTGCAGAAGAAGAACAACAAGAAGAAGAAATATCTCGAAATATGTCCGTCAGGCCCCTTCCCTTGAGATAAATCTGCAAATATCTCGGAAACGAAGAGAGCTATGGCAAAATGTTAAGAGACCTTTTTTGTAGAGAATTAAGTTTCCTACTTTTCATGTTCTATGATATTTTTTGATCAGATGCGTAGTTCTCGAGATAGATCAAGATACTTAAAAGTTCCGAAGCCGCACCAACATAATAGAGATACAGAAACACCGTGGCCCCTTTGTTTGAGGTAACTCTGCACTATTGCGAGCTGTAAATGCCACTTCCAGCTTAGCTGTGCAGAAGAAGAACAACAAGAAGAAGAAATATCTCGAGATATGTCCGTCAGGCCCCTTCCCTTGAGATATATCTGCAAATATCTCGGAAACGAAGCGAGCTATGGCAAAATGTTAAGATACCTTTTTTGTAGAGAATTATGTTTCCTACAATTTACGTTCTATGATATTTTTTGATCAGAAGCGTAGTTTTCGAGATATATCGAGATATTTAAAAGTTCCGAAGCCGCACCAACATAATAGAGATACAGAAACACCGTGGCCCCTTTCTTTGAGATAACTCTGCACTAGTGCGAGCCGCAAATGCCACTTCCAGCTTAGCTGTGCAGAAGAAGAACAACAAGAAGAAGAAATATCTCGAAATATGTCCGTCAGGCCCCTTCCCTTGAGATAAATCTGCAAATATCTCGGAAACGAAGCGAGCTATGGCAAAATGTTTAGAGACCTTTCTTGTAGAGAATTA
Source organism: Osmia lignaria lignaria (assembly GCF_051020975.1). Taxonomy (NCBI): domain Eukaryota; kingdom Metazoa; phylum Arthropoda; class Insecta; order Hymenoptera; family Megachilidae; genus Osmia; species Osmia lignaria. The sequence continues at coordinate 969,425 of NW_027478173.1, forward strand.
AGTTTCCTACTTTTTATGTAGTATGATATTTTTTGATCAGATGCGTAGTTCTCGAGATATATCAAGATATTTAAAAGTTCCGAAGCCGCACCAACATAATAGAGATACAGAAACACCGTGGCCCCTTTCTTTGGGATAACTCTGCACTATTGCGAGCTGCAAATGCCACTTCCAGCTTAGCTGTGCAGAACAAGAACAACAAGAAGAAGAAATATCTCGAAATATGTCCGTCAGGCCACTTCCCTTGAGATAAATCTGCAAATATCTCGGAAACGAAGCGAGCTATGGCAAAATGTTAAGAGACCTTTTTTGTAGAGAATTAAGTTTCCTACTTTTTATGTTCGATGATATTTTTTGATCAGATGCGTAGTTCTCGAGATATATCAAGATATTTAAAAGTTCCGAAGCTGCACCAACATAATAGAGATACAGAAACACCGTGGCCCCTCTCTTTGAGATAACTCTGCACTAATGCGAGCGGCAAATGCCACTTCCAGCTTAGCTGTGCAGAAGAAGAACAACAAGAAGAAGAAATATCTCGAAATATGTCCGTCAGGCCCCTTCCCTTGAGATAAATCTGCAAATATCTCGGAAACGAAGCGAGCTATGGCAAAATGTTAAGAGACCTTTTTTGTAGAGAATTATGTTTCCTACAATTCATGTTCTATGATATTTTTTGATCAGAAGCGTAGTTTTCGAGATATATCGAGATATTTAAAAGTTCCGAAGCCGCACCAACATAATAGAGATACAGAAACACCGTGGCCCCTTTCTTTGGGATAACTCTGCACTATTGCGAGCTGCAAATGCCACTTCCAGCTTAGCTGTGCAGAGGAAGAACAACAAGAAGAAGAAATATCTCGAAATATGTCCGTCGGGCCAGTTCCTTTGAGCTGAATCTGCAAATATCTCGGAAACGAAGCGAGCTATGGCAAAACGTTAAGAGACGTTTTTTGTAGAGAATTATGTTTCCTACAATTTATGTTCTATGATATTTTTTGATCAGAAGCGTAGTTTTCGAGATATATCGAGATATTTAAAAGTTCCGAAGACGCACCAACATAATAGAGATACAGAAACACCGTGGCCCCTTTCTTTGAGATAACTGTGCACCAGTGCGAGCCGCAAATGCCACTTCCAGCTTAGCTGTGCAGAAGAAGAACAACCAGAAGAAGAAATATCTCGAAATATGTCCGTCAGGGCCCTTCCCTTGAGATAAATCTGCAAATATCTCGGAAACGAAGCGAGCTATGGCAAAATGTTAAGAGACCTTTTTTGTAGAGAATTAAGTTTCCTACTTTTTATGTTCTATGATATTTTTTGATCAGATGCGTAGTTCTCGAGATATATCAAGATATTTAAAAGTTCCGAAGCCGCACCAACATAATAGGGATACCGAAACACCGTGGCCCCTTTCTTTGAGATAACTCTGCACTAGTGCGAGCCGCAAATGCCACTTCCAGCTTAGCTGTGCAGAAGAAGAACAACAAGAAGAAGAAATATCTCGAAATATGTCCGTCAGGCCCCTTCCCTTGAGATAAATCTGCAAATATCTCGGAAACGAAGCGAGCTATGGCAAAATGTTTAGAGACCTTTCTTGTAGAGAATTAAGTTTCCTACTTTTTATGTAGTATGATATTTTTTGATCAGATGCGTAGTTCTCGAGATATATCAAGATATTTAAAAGTTCCGAAGCCGCACCAACATAATAGAGATACAGAAACACCGTGGCCCCTTTCTTTGGGATAACTCTGCACTATTGCGAGCTGCAAATGCCACTTCCAGCTTAGCTGTGCAGAACAAGAACAACAAGAAGAAGAAATATCTCGAAATATGTCCGTCAGGCCACTTCCCTTGAGATAAATCTGCAAATATCTCGGAAACGAAGCGGGCTATGGCAAAATGTTAAGAGACCTTTTTTGTAGAGAATTAAGTTTCCTACTTTTTATGTTCGATGATATTTTTTGATCAGGTGCGTAGTTCTCGAGATATATCAAGATATTTAAAAGTTCCGAAGCTGCACCAACATAATAGAGGTACAGAAACACCGTGGCCTCTTTCTTTGAGATAACTCTGCACTATTGCGAGCTGCAAATGCCGCTTCGAGCTTAGCTGTGCAGAAGAAGAACATCAAGAAGAAGAAATATCTCGAAATATGTCCGTCAGACCCCTTCCCTTGAGATAAATCTGCAAATATCTCGGAAACGAAGCGAGCTATGGCAAAATGTTAAGAGACCTTTTTTGTAGAGAATTATGTTTCCTACAATTCATGTTCTATGATATTTTTTGATCAGAAGCGTAGTTTTCGAGATATATCGAGATATTTAAAAGTTCCGAAGCCGCACCAACATAATAGAGATACAGAAACACCGTGGCCCCTTTCTTTGGGATAACTCTGCACTATTGCGAGCTGCAAATGCCACTTCCAGCTTAGCTGTGCAGAGGAAGAACAACAAGAAGAAGAAATATCTCGAAATATGTCCGTCGGGCCAGTTCCTTTGAGCTGAATCTGCAAATATCTCGGAAACGAAGCGAGCTATGGCAAAACGTTGAGAGACGTTTTTTGTAGAGAATTATGTTTCCTACTTTTTATGTTCTATGATATTTTTTGATCAGATGCGTAGTTCTCGAGATATATCAAGATATTTAAAAGTTCCGAAGCCGCACCAACATAATAGGGATACCGAAACACCGTGGCCCCTTTCTTTGAGATAACTCTGCACTAGTGCGAGCCGCAAATGCCACTTCCAGCTTAGCTGTGCAGAAGAAGAACAACAAGAAGAAGAAATATCTCGAAATATGTCCGTCAGGCCCCTTCCCTTGAGATAAATCTGCAAATATCTCGGAAACGAAGCGAGCTATGGCAAAATGTTTAGAGACCTTTCTTGTAGAGAATTAAGTTTCCTACTTTTTATGTAGTATGATATTTTTTGATCAGATGCGTAGTTCTCGAGATATATCAAGATATTTAAAAGTTCCGAAGCCGCACCAACATAATAGAGATACAGAAACACCGTGGCCCCTTTCTTTGGGATAACTCTGCACTATTGCGAGCTGCAAATGCCACTTCCAGGTTAGCTGTGCAGAACAAGAACAACAAGAAGAAGAAATATCTCGAAATATGTCCGTCAGGCCACTTCCCTTGAGATAAATCTGCAAATATCTCGGAAACGAAGCGAGCTATGGCAAAATATTAAGAGACCTTTTTTGTAGGGAATTAAGTTTCCTACTTTTTATGTTCTATGATATTTTTTGATCAGAAGCGTAGTTTTCGAGATATATCGAGATATTTAAAAGTTCCGAAGACGCACCAACATAATAGAGATACAGAAACACCGTGGCCCCTTTCTTTGAGATAACTGTGCACCAGTGCGAGCCGCAAATGCCACTTCCAGCTTAGCTGTGCAGAAGAAGAACAACAAGAAGAAGAAATATCTCGAAATATGTCCGTCAGGGCCCTTCCCTTGAGATAAATCTGCAAATATCTCGGAAACGAAGCGAGCTATGGCAAAATGTTAAGAGACCTTTTTTGTAGAGAATTAAGTTTCCTACTTTTTATGTTCTATGATATTTTTTGATCAGATGCGTAGTTCTCGAGATATATCAAGATATTTAAAAGTTCCGAAGCCGCACCAACATAATAGGGATACCGAAACACCGTGGCCCCTTTCTTTGAGATAACTCTGCACTAGTGCGAGCCGCAATTGCCACTTCCAGCTTAGCTGTGCAGAAGAAGAACAACAAGAAGAAGAAATATCTCGAAATATGTCCGTCAGGCCCCTTCCCTTGAGATAAATCTGCAAATATCTCGGAAACGAAGCGAGCTATGGCAAAATGTTTAGAGACCTTTCTTGTAGAGAATTAAGTTTCCTACTTTTTATGTTCTATGATATTTTTTGATCAGAAGCGTAGTTTTCGAGATATATCGAGATATTTAAAAGTTCCGAAGCCGCACCAACATAATAGAGATACAGAAACACCGTGGCCCCTTTCTTTGAGATAACTCTGCACTAGTGCGAGCCGCAAATGCCACTTCCAGCTTAGCTGTGCAGAAGAAGAACAACAAGAAGAAGAAATATCTCGAAATATGTCCGTCAGGCCCCTTCCCTTGAGATAAATATGCAAATATCTCGGAAACGAAACGAGCTATGGCAAAATGTTAAGAGACCTTTTTTGTAGAGAATTAAGTTTCCTACTTTTTATGTTCTATGACATTTTTTGATCAGATGCGTAGTTCTCGAGATATATCAAGATATTTAAAAGTTCCGAAGCCGCACCAACATAATAGAGATACAGAAACACCGTGGCCCCTTTCTTTAAGATAACTCTGCACTATTGCGAGCTGCAAATGCCACTTCCAGCTTAGCTGTGCAGAGGAGGAACAACAAGAAGAAGAAATATCTCGAAATATGTCCGTCAGGCCAGTTCCTTTGAGCTGAATCTGCAAATATCTCGGAAACGAAGCGAGCTATGGCAAAATGTTAAGAGACCTTTTTTGTAGAGAATTATGTTTCCTACAATTTATGTTGTATGATATTTTTTGATCAGAAGCGTAGTTTTCGAGATATATCGAGATATTTAAAAGTTCCGAAGCCGCACCAACATAATAGAGATACAGAAACACCGTGGCCCCTTTCTTTGAGATAACTCTGCACTAGTGCGAGCCGCAAATGCCACTTCCAGCTTAGCTGTGCAGAAGAAGAGCAACAAGAAGAAGAAATATCTCGAAATATGTCCGACAGGCCCCTTCCCTTGAGATAAATCTGCAAATATCTCGGAAACGATGCGAGCTATGGCGAAATGTTAAGAGACCTTTTTTGTAGAGAATTAAGTTTCCTACTTTTTATCTTCTATGATATTTTTTGATCAGATGCGTAGTTCTCGAGATAGATCAAGATACTTAAAAGTTCCGAAGCCGCACCAACATAATAGAGATACAGAAACACCGTGGCCCCTCTCTTTGAGATAACTCTGCACTATTGCGAGCTGCAAATGCCACTTCCAGCTTAGCTGTGCAGAAGAAGAACAACAAGAAGAAGAAATATCTCGAAATATGTCCGTCAGGCCCCTTCCCTTGAGATAAATCTGCAAATATCTCGGAAACGAAGCGAGCTATGGCAAAATGTTAAGAGACCTTTTTTGTAGAGAATTATGTTTCCTACAATTTATGTTCTATGATATTTTTTGATCAGAAGCGTAGTTTTCGAGATATATCGAGATATTTAAAAGTTCCGAAGCCGCACCAACATAATAGAGATACAGAAACACCGTGGCCCCTTTCTTTGGGATAACTCTGCACTATTGCGAGCTGCAAATGCCACTTCCAGCTTAGCTGTGCAGAGGAAGAACAACAAGAAGAAGAAATATCTCGAAATATGTCCGTCAGGCCAGTTCCTTTGAGCTGAATCTGCAAATATCTCGGAAACGAAGCGAGCTATGGCAAAATGTTAAGAGACGTTTTTTGTAGAGAATTATGTTTCCTACAATTTATGTTCTATGATATTTTTTGATCAGAAGCGTAGTTTTCGAGATATATCGAGATATTTAAAAGTTCCGAAGACGCACCAACATAATAGAGATACAGAAACACCGTGGCCCCTTTCTTTGAGATAACTGTGCACCAGTGCGAGCCGCAAATGCCACTTCCAGCTTAGCTGTGCAGAAGAAGAACAACAAGAAGAAGAAATATCTCGAAATATGTCCGTCAGGGCCCTTCCCTTGAGATATATCTGCAAATATCTCGGAAACGAAGCGAGCTATGGCAAAATGTTAAGAGACCGTTTTTGTAGAGAATTATGTTTCCTACTTTTTATGTTCTATGATATTTTTTGATCAGACGCGTAGTTCTCGAGATATATCAAGATATTTAAAAGTTCCGAAGCCGCACCAACATAATAGAGATACAGAAACACCGTAGCCCCTTTCTTTGAGATAACTCTGCACTATTGCGAGCTGCAAATGCCACTTCCAGCTTAGCTGTGCAGAAGAAGAACAACAAGAAGAAGAAATATCTCGAAATATGTCCGTCAGGCCCCTTCCCTTGAGATAAATCTGCAAATATCTCGGAAACGAAGAGAGCTATGGCAAAATGTTAAGAGACCTTTATTGTAGAGAATTAAGTTTCCTACTTTTCATGTTCTATGATATTTTTTGATCAGATGCGTAGTTCTCGAGATATATCAAGATACTTAAAAGTTCCGAAGCCGCACCAACATAATAGAGATACAGAAACACCGTGGCCCCTTTCTTTGAGGTAACTCTGCACTATTGCGAGCTGTAAATGCCACTTCCAGCTTAGCTGTGCAGAAGAAGAACAACAAGAAGAAGAAATATCTCGAAATATGTCCGTTAGGCCCCTTCCCTTGAGATAAATCTGCAAATATCTCGGAAAGGAAGCGAGCTATGGCAAAATGTTAAGAGACCTTTTTTGTAGAGAATTAAGTTTCCTACTTTTTATGTTCTATGATATTTTTTGATCAGAAGCGTAGTTTTCGAGATATATCGAGATATTTAAAAGTTCCGAAGCCGCACCAACATAATAGAGATACAGAAACACCGTGGCCCCTTTCTTTGAGATAACTCTGCACTAGTGCGAGCCGCAAATGCCACTTCCAGCTTAGCTGTGCAGAAGAAGAACAACAAGAAGAAGAAATATCTCGAAATATGTCCGTCAGGCCCCTTCCCTTGAGATAAATCTGCAAATGTCTCGGAAACGAAGCGAGCTATGGCAAAATGTTAAGAGACCTTTTTGTTAGAGAATTAAGTTTCCTACTTTTTATGTTCTATGATATTTTTTGATCAGATGCGTAGTTCTCGAGATATATCAAGATATTTAAAAGTTCCGAAGCCGCACCAACATAATAGAGATACAGAAACACCGTGGGCCCTTTCTTTGAGATAACTCTGCACTATTGCGAGCTGTAAATGCCACTTCCAGCTTCGCTGTGCAGAAGAAGAACAACAAGAAGAAGAAATATCTCGAAATATGTCCGTCAGGCCAGTTCCTTTGAGCTGAATCTGCAAATATCTCGGAAACGAAGCGAGCTATGGCAAAATGTTAAGAGACCTTTTTTGTAGAGAATTATGTTTCCTACAATTTAGGTTCTATGATATTTTTTGATCAGAAGCGTAGTTTTCGAGATATATCGAGATATTTAAAAGTTCCGAAGCCGCACCAACATAATAGAGATACAGAAACACCGTGGCCCCTTTCTTTGAGATAACTCTGCACTAGTGCGAGCCGCAAATGCCACTTCCAGCTTAGCTGTGCAGAAGAAGAACAACAAGAAGAAGAAATATCTCGAAATATGTCCGTCAGGCCGCTTCCCTTGAGATATATCTGCAAATATCTCGGAAACGAAGCGAGCTATGGCAAAATGTTAAGAGACCTTTTTTGTAGAGAATTACGCTTCCTACAATTTATGTTCTATGATATTTTTTGATCAGAAGCGTAGTTTTCGAGATATATCGAGATATTTAAAAGTTCCGAAGCCGCACCAACATAATAGAGATACAGAAACACCGTGGCCCCTTTCGTTGAGATAACTCTGCACTAGTGCGAGCCGCAAATGCCACTTCCAGCTTAGCTGTGCAGAAGAAGAACAACAAGAAGAAGAAATATCTTGAAATATGTCCGTCAGGCCCCTTCCCTTGAGATAAATCTGCAAATATCTCGGAAACGAACCGAGCTATGGCAAAATGTTAAGAGACCTTTTTTGTAGAGAATTAAGTTTCCTGCTTTTTATGTTCTATGATATTTTTTGATCAGATGCGTAGTTCTCGAGATATATCAAGATATTTAAAAGTTCCGAAGCCGCACCAACATAATAGAGATACAGAAACACCGTGGCCCCTTTCTTTGAGATAACTCTGCACTATTGCGAGCTGCAAATGCCACTTCCAGCTTAGCTGTGCAGAGGAAGAACAACAAGAAGAAGAAATATCTCGAAATATGTCCGTCAGGCCAGTTCCTTTGAGCTGAATCTGCAAACATCTCGGAAACGAAGCGATCTATGGCAAAATGTTAAGAGACGTTTTTTGTAGAGAATTATGTTTCCTACAATTTATGTTCTATGATATTTTTTGATCAGAAGCGTAGTTTTCGAGATATATCAAGATATTTAAAAGTTCCGAAGCCGCACCAACATAATAGGGATACAGAAACACCGTGGCCCCTTTCTTTGAGATAACGCTGCACTAGTGCGAGCTGCAAATGCCACTTCCAGCTTAGCTGTGCAGAAGAAGAACAACAAGAAGAAGAAATATCTCGAAATATGTCCGTCAGGCCCCTTCCCTTGAGATAAATCTGCAAATATCTCGGAAACGAAGCGAGCTATGGCAAAATGTTAAGAGACCTTTTTTGTAGAGAATTAAGTTTCCTACTTTTTATGTTCTATGATATTTTTTGATCAGATGCGTAGTTCTCGAGATATATCAAGATATTTAAAAGTTCCGAAGCCGCACCAACATAATAGAGATACAGAAACACCGTGGCCCCTTTCTTTGAGATAACTCTGCACTATTGCGAGCCGCAAATGCCACTTCCAGCTTAGCTGTGCAGAGGAAGAACAACAAGAAGAAGAAGTATCTCGAAATATGTCCGTCAGGCCCGTTCCTTTGAGCTGAATCTGCAAATACCTCGGAAACGAAGCGAGCTATGGCAAAATGTTAAGATACGTTTTTTGTAGAGAATTATGTTTCCTACAATTTATGTTCTATGATATTTTTTGATCAGAAGCGTAGTTTTCGAGATATATCGAGATATTTAAAAGTTCCGAAGCCGCACCAACATAATAGAGATACAGAAACACCGTGGCCCGTTTCTTTGAGATAACTCTGCACTAGTGCGAGCCGCAAATGCCACTTCCAGCTTAGCTGTGCAGAAGAAGAACAACAAGAAGAAGAAATATCTCGAAATATGTCCGTCAGGCCCCTTCCCTTGAGATAAATCTGCAAATATCTCGGAAACGAAGCGAGCTATGGCAAAATGTTAAGAGACCTTTTTTGTAAAGAATTATGTTTCCTACAATTTATGTTCTATGATATTTTTTGATCAGAAGCGTAGTTTTCGAGATATATCGAGATATTTAAAAGTTCCGAAGCCGCACCAACATAATAGAGATACAGAAACACCGTGGCCCCTTTCTTTGAGATAACTCTGCACTATTGCGACCTGCAAATGCCACTTCCAGCTCAGCTGTGCAGAAGAAGAACAACAAGAAGAAGAAATATCTCGAAATATGTCCGTCAGGCCCCTTCCCTTGAGATAAATCTGCAAATATCTCGGAAACGAAGCGAGCTATGGCAAAATGTTAAGAGACCTTTTTTGTAGAGAATTAAGTTTCCTACTTTTTATGTTCTATGATATTTTTTGATCAGATGCGTAGTTCTCGAGATATATCAAGATATTTAAAAGTTCCGAAGCCGCACCAACATAATAGAGATACAGAAACACCGTGGCCCCTTTCTTTGAGATAGCTCTGCACTATTGCGAGCTGGAAATGCCACTTCCAGTTTAGCTGTGCAGAAGAAGAACAACAAGAAGAAGAAATATCTCGAAATATGTCCGTTAGGCCCCTTCCCTTGAGATAAATCTGCAAATATCTCGGAAACGAAGCGAGCTATGGCAAAATGTTAAGAGACCTTTTTTGTAGAGAATTAAGTTTCCTACTTTTTATGTTCTATGATATTTTTTGATCAGAAGCGTAGTTTTCGAGATATATCGAGATATTTAAAAGTCCCGAAGCCGCACCAACATAATAGAGATACAGAAACACCGTGGCCCCTTTCTTTGAGATAACTCTGCACTATTGCGAGCTGCAAATGCCACTTCCAGCTTAGCTGTGCAGAAGAAGAACAACAAGAAGAAGAAATATCTCGAAATATGTCCGTCAGGCCACTTCCCTTGAGATAAATCTGCAAATATCTCGGAAACGAAGCGAGCTATGGCAAAATGTTAGGAGACCTTTTTTGTAGACAATAATGTTTCCTACAATTTACGCTCTATGATATTTTTTGATCAGAAGCGTAGTTTTCGAGATATATCGAGATATTTAAAAGTTCCGAAGCCGCACCAACATAATAGAGATACAGAAACACGGTGGCCCCTTTCTTTGAGATAACTCTGCACTAGTGCGAGCCGCAAATGCCACTTCCAGCTTAGCTGTGCAGAAGAAGAACAACAAGAAGAAGAAATATCTCGAAATATGTCCGTCAGGCCACTTCCCTTGAGATAAATCTGCAAATATCTCGGAAACGAAGCGAGCTATGGCAAAATGTTAAGAGACGTTTTTTGTAGAGAATTATGTTTCCTACAATTTACGTTCTATGATATTTTTTGGTCAGAAGCGTAGTTTTCGAGATATATCGAGATATTTAAAAGTTCCGAAGCCGCACCAACATAATAGAGATACAGAAACACCGTGGCCCCTTTCTTTGAGATAACTCTGCACTAGTGCGAGCCGCAAATGCCACTTCCAGCTTAGCTGTGCAGAAGAAGAACAACAAGAAGAAGAAATATCTCGAAATATGTCCGTCAGGCCCCTTCCCTTGAGATAAATCTGCAAATATCTCGGAAACGAAGCGAGCTATGGCAAAATGTTAAGAGACCTTTTTTGTAGAGAATTAAGTTTCCTACTTTTTATGTTCTATGATATTTTTTGATCAGATGCGTAGTTCTCGAGATATATCAAGATATTTAAAAGTTCCGAAGCCGCACCAACATAATAGGGATACCGAAACACCGTGGCCCCTTTCTTTGAGATAACTCTGCACTAGTGCGAGCCGCAAATGCCACTTCCAGCTTAGCTGTGCAGAAGAAGAACAACAAGAAGAAGAAATATCTCGAAATATGTCCGTCAGGCCCCTTCCCTTGAGATAAATCTGCAAATATCTCGGAAACGAAGCGAGCTATGGCAAAATGTTAAGAGACCTTTTTTGTAGAGAATTAAGTTTCCTACTTTTTATGTTCTATGATATTTTTTGATCAGATGCGTAGTTCTCGAGATATATCAAGATATTTAAAAGTTCCGAAGCCGCACCAACATAATAGAGATACAGAAACACCGTGGCCCCTTTCTTTGAGATAACTCTGCACTATTGCGAGCCGCAAATGCCACTTCCAGCTTAGCTGTGCAGAGGAAGAACAACAAGAAGAAGAAGTATCTCGAAATATGTCCGTCAGGCCCGTTCCTTTGAGCTGAATCTGCAAATACCTCGGAAACGAAGCGAGCTATGGCAAAATGTTAAGATACGTTTTTTGTAGAGAATTATGTTTCCTACAATTTATGTTCTATGATATTTTTTGATCAGAAGCGTAGTTTTCGAGATATATCGAGATATTTAAAAGTTCCGAAGCCGCACCAACATAATAGAGATACAGAAACACCGTGGCCCGTTTCTTTGAGATAACTCTGCACTAGTGCGAGCCGCAAATGCCACTTCCAGCTTAGCTGTGCAGAAGAAGAACAACAAGAAGAAGAAATATCTCGAAATATGTCCGTCAGGCCCCTTCCCTTGAGATAAATCTGCAAATATCTCGGAAACGAAGCGAGCTATGGCAAAATGTTAAGAGACCTTTTTTGTAAAGAATTATGTTTCCTACAATTTATGTTCTATGATATTTTTTGATCAGAAGCGTAGTTTTCGAGATATATCGAGATATTTAAAAGTTCCGAAGCCGCACCAACATAATAGAGATACAGAAACACCGTGGCCCCTTTCTTTGAGATAACTCTGCACTATTGCGACCTGCAAATGCCACTTCCAGCTCAGCTGTGCAGAAGAAGAACAACAAGAAGAAGAAATATCTCGAAATATGTCCGTCAGGCCCCTTCCCTTGAGATAAATCTGCAAATATCTCGGAAACGAAGCGAGCTATGGCAAAATGTTAAGAGACCTTTTTTGTAGAGAATTAAGTTTCCTACTTTTTATGTTCTATGATATTTTTTGATCAGATGCGTAGTTCTCGAGATATATCAAGATATTTAAAAGTTCCGAAGCCGCACCAACATAATAGAGATACAGAAACACCGTGGCCCCTTTCTTTGAGATAACTCTGCACTATTGCGAGCTGGAAATGCCACTTCCAGTTTAGCTGTGCAGAAGAAGAACAACAAGAAGAAGAAATATCTCGAAATATGTCCGTTAGGCCCCTTCCCTTGAGATAAATCTGCAAATATCTCGGAAACGAAGCGAGCTATGGCAAAATGTTAAGAGACCTTTTTTGTAGAGAATTAAGTTTCCTACTTTTTATGTTCTATGATATTTTTTGATCAGAAGCGTAGTTTTCGAGATATATCGAGATATTTAAAAGTCCCGAAGCCGCACCAACATAATAGAGATACAGAAACACCGTGGCCCCTTTCTTTGAGATAACTCTGCACTATTGCGAGCTGCAAATGCCACTTCCAGCTTAGCTGTGCAGAAGAAGAACAACAAGAAGAAGAAATATCTCGAAATATGTCCGTCAGGCCACTTCCCTTGAGATAAATCTGCAAATATCTCGGAAACGAAGCGAGCTATGGCAAAATGTTAGGAGACCTTTTTTGTAGACAATAATGTTTCCTACAATTTACGCTCTATGATATTTTTTGATCAGAAGCGTAGTTTTCGAGATATATCGAGATATTTAAAAGTTCCGAAGCCGCACCAACATAATAGAGATACAGAAACACGGTCGCCCCTTTCTTTGAGATAACTCTGCACTAGTGCGAGCCGCAAATGCCACTTCCAGCTTAGCTGTGCAGAAGAAGAACAACAAGAAGAAGAAATATCTCGAAATATGTCCGTCAGGCCACTTCCCTTGAGATAAATCTGCAAATATCTCGGAAACGAAGCGAGCTATGGCAAAATGTTAAGAGACGTTTTTTGTAGAGAATTATGTTTCCTACAATTTACGTTCTATGATATTTTTTGGTCAGAAGCGTAGTTTTCGAGATATATCGAGATATTTAAAAGTTCCGAAGCCGCACCAACATAATAGAGATACAGAAACACCGTGGCCCCTTTCTTTGAGATAACTCTGCACTAGTGCGAGCCGCAAATGCCACTTCCAGCTTAGCTGTGCAGAAGAAGAACAACAAGAAGAAGAAATATCTCGAAATATGTCCGTCAGGCCCCTTCCCTTGAGATAAATCTGCAAATATCTCGGAAACGAAGCGAGCTATGGCAAAATGTTAAGAGACCTTTTTTGTAGAGAATTAAGTTTCCTACTTTTTATGTTCTATGATATTTTTTGATCAGATGCGTAGTTCTCGAGATATATCAAGATATTTAAAAGTTCCGAAGCCGCACCAACATAATAGGGATACCGAAACACCGTGGCCCCTTTCTTTGAGATAACTCTGCACTAGTGCGAGCCGCAAATGCCACTTCCAGCTTAGCTGTGCAGAAGAAGAACAACAAGAAGAAGAAATATCTCGAAATATGTCCGTCAGGCCCCTTCCCTTGAGATAAATCTGCAAATATCTCGGAAACGAAGCGAGCTATGGCAAAATGTTTAGAGACCTTTCTTGTAGAGAATTAAGTTTCCTACTTTTTATGTAGTATGATATTTTTTGATCAGATGCGTAGTTCTCGAGATATATCAAGATATTTAAAAGTTCCGAAGCCGCACCAACATAATAGAGATACAGAAACACCGTGGCCCCTTTCTTTGCGATAACTCTGCACTATTGCGAGCTGCAAATGCCACTTCCAGCTTAGCTGTGCAGAACAAGAACAACAAGAAGAAGAAATATCTCGAAATATGTCCGTCAGGCCACTTCCCTTGAGATAAATATGCAAATATCTCGGAAACGAAGCGAGCTATGGCAAAATGTTAGGAGACCTTTTTTGTAGACAATAATGTTTCCTACAATTTACGCTCTATGATATTTTTTGATCAGAAGCGTAGTTTTCGAGATATATCGAGATATTTAAAAGTTCCGAAGCCGCACCAACATAATAGAGATACAGAAACACGGTGGCCCCTTTCTTTGAGATAACTCTGCACTAGTGCGAGCCGCAAATGCCACTTCCAGCTTAGCTGTGCAGAAGAAGAACAACAAGAAGAAGAAATATCTCGAAATATGTCCGTCAGGCCACTTCCCTTGAGATAAATCTGCAAATATCTCGGAAACGAAGCGAGCTATGGCAAAATGTTAAGAGACGTTTTTTGTAGAGAATTATGTTTCCTACAATTTACGTTCTATGATATTTTTTGGTCAGAAGCGTAGTTTTCGAGATATATCGAGATATTTAAAAGTTCCGAAGCCGCACCAACATAATAGAGATACAGAAACACCGTGGCCCCTTTCTTTGAGATAACTCTGCACTAGTGCGAGCCGCAAATGCCACTTCCAGCTTAGCTGTGCAGAAGAAGAACAACAAGAAGAAGAAATATCTCGAAATATGTCCGTCAGGCCCCTTCCCTTGAGATAAATCTGCAAATATCTCGGAAACGAAGCGAGCTATGGCAAAATGTTAAGAGACGTTTTTTGTAGAGAATTATGTTTCCTACAATTTATGTTTTATGATATTTTTTGATCAGAAGCGTAGTTTTCGAGATATATCGAGATATTTAAAAGTTCCGAAGACGCACCAACATAATAGAGATACAGAAACACCGTGGCCCCTTTCTTTGAGATAACTGTGCACTAGTGCGAGCCGCAAATGCAACTTCCAGCTTAGCTGTGCAGAAGAAGAACAACAAGAAGAAGAAATATCTCGAAATATGTCCGTCAGGCCCCTTCCCTTGAGATAAATCTGCAAATGTCTCGGAAACGAAGCGAGCTATGGCAAAATGTTAAGAGACCTTTTTTGTAGAGAATTAAGTTTCCTACTTTTTATGTTCTATGATATTTTTTGATCAGATGCGTAGTTCTCGAGATATATCAAGATATTTAAAAGTTCCGAAGCCGCACCAACATAATAGAGATACAGAAACACCGTGGGCCCTTTCTTTGAGATAACTCTGCACTATTGCGAGCTGTAAATGCCACTTCCAGCTTCGCTGTGCAGAAGAAGAACAACAAGAAGAAGAAATATCTCGAAATATGTCCGTCAGGCCCCTTCCCTTGAGATAAATCTGCAAATATCTCGGAAACGAAGCGAGCTATGGCAAAATGTTAAGAGACCTTTTTTGTAGAGAATTAAGTTTCCTACTTTATATGTTCTATGATATTTTTTGATCAGAAGCGTAGTGTTCGAGATATATCGAGATATTTAAAAGTTCCGAAGCCGCACCAACATAATAGAGATACAGAAACACCGTGGCCCCTTTCTTTGAGATAACTCTGCACTAGTGCGAGCTGCAAATGCCACTTCCAGCTTAGCTGTGCAGAGGAAGAACAACAAGAAGAAGAAATATCTCGAAATATGTCCGTCAGGCCAGTTCCTTTGAGCTGAATCTGCAAATATCTCGGAAACGAAGCGAGCTATGGCAAAATGTTAAGAGACCTTTTTTGTAGAGAATTAAGTTTCCTACTTTTCATGTTCTATGATATTTTTTGATCAGATGCGTAGCTCTCGAGATATATCAAGATATTTAAAAGTTCCGAAGCCGCACCAACATAATAGAGATACAGAAACACCGTGGCCCCTTTCTTTGAGATAACTCTGCACTATTGCGAGCTGCAAATGCCACTTCCAGCTTAGCTGTGCAGAGGAAGAACAACAAGAAGAAGAAATATCTCGAAATATGTCCGTCAGGCCAGTTCCTTTGAGCTGAATCTGCAAATATCTCGGAAACGAAGCGAGCTATGGCAAAATGTTAAGAGACCTTTTTTGTAGAGAATTATGTTTCCTACAATTTAGGTTCTATGATATTTTTTGATCAGAAGCGTAGTTTTCGAGATATATCGAGATATTTAAAAGTTCCGAAGCCGCACCAACATAATAGAGATACAGAAACACCGTGGCCCCTTTCTTTGAGATAACTCTGCACTAGTGCGAGCCGCAAATGCCACTTCCAGCTTAGCTGTGCAGAAGAAGAACAACAAGAAGAAGAAATATCTTGAAATATGTCCGTCAGGCCCCTTCCCTTGAGATAAATCTGCAAATATCTCGGAAACGAACCGAGCTATGGCAAAATGTTAAGAGACCTTTCTTGTAGAGAATTAAGTTTCCTACTTTTTATGTAGTATGATATTTTTTGATCAGATGCGTAGTTCTCGAGATATATCAAGATATTTAAAAGTTCCGAAGCCGCACCAACATAATAGAGATACAGAAACACCGTGGCCCCTTTCTTTGCGATAACTCTGCACTATTGCGAGCTGCAAATGCCACTTCCAGCTTAGCTGTGCAGAACAAGAACAACAAGAAGAAGAAATATCTCGAAATATGTCCGTCAGGCCACTTCCCTTGAGATAAATATGCAAATATCTCGGAAACGAAGCGAGCTATGGCAAAATGTTAGGAGACCTTTTTTGTAGACAATAATGTTTCCTACAATTTACGCTCTATGATATTTTTTGATCAGAAGCGTAGTTTTCGAGATATATCGAGATATTTAAAAGTTCCGAAGCCGCACCAACATAATAGAGATACAGAAACACGGTGGCCCCTTTCTTTGAGATAACTCTGCACTAGTGCGAGCCGCAAATGCCACTTCCAGCTTAGCTGTGCAGAAGAAGAACAACAAGAAGAAGAAATATCTCGAAATATGTCCGTCAGGCCACTTCCCTTGAGATAAATCTGCAAATATCTCGGAAACGAAGCGAGCTATGGCAAAATGTTAAGAGACGTTTTTTGTAGAGAATTATGTTTCCTACAATTTACGTTCTATGATATTTTTTGGTCAGAAGCGTAGTTTTCGAGATATATCGAGATATTTAAAAGTTCCGAAGCCGCACCAACATAATAGAGATACAGAAACACCGTGGCCCCTTTCTTTGAGATAACTCTGCACTAGTGCGAGCCGCAAATGCCACTTCCAGCTTAGCTGTGCAGAAGAAGAACAACAAGAAGAAGAAATATCTCGAAATATGTCCGTCAGGCCCCTTCCCTTGAGATAAATCTGCAAATATCTCGGAAACGAAGCGAGCTATGGCAAAATGTTAAGAGACGTTTTTTGTAGAGAATTATGTTTCCTACAATTTATGTTTTATGATATTTTTTGATCAGAAGCGTAGTTTTCGAGATATATCGAGATATTTAAAAGTTCCGAAGACGCACCAACATAATAGAGATACAGAAACACCGTGGCCCCTTTCTTTGAGATAACTGTGCACTAGTGCGAGCCGCAAATGCAACTTCCAGCTTAGCTGTGCAGAAGAAGAACAACAAGAAGAAGAAATATCTCGAAATATGTCCGTCAGGCCCCTTCCCTTGAGATAAATCTGCAAATGTCTCGGAAACGAAGCGAGCTATGGCAAAATGTTAAGAGACCTTTTTTGTAGAGAATTAAGTTTCCTACTTTTTATGTTCTATGATATTTTTTGATCAGATGCGTAGTTCTCGAGATATATCAAGATATTTAAAAGTTCCGAAGCCGCACCAACATAATAGAGATACAGAAACACCGTGGGCCCTTTCTTTGAGATAACTCTGCACTATTGCGAGCTGTAAATGCCACTTCCAGCTTCGCTGTGCAGAAGAAGAACAACAAGAAGAAGAAATATCTCGAAATATGTCCGTCAGGCCCCTTCCCTTGAGATAAATCTGCAAATATCTCGGAAACGAAGCGAGCTATGGCAAAATGTTAAGAGACCTTTTTTGTAGAGAATTAAGTTTCCTACTTTATATGTTCTATGATATTTTTTGATCAGAAGCGTAGTGTTCGAGATATATCGAGATATTTAAAAGTTCCGAAGCCGCACCAACATAATAGAGATACAGAAACACCGTGGCCCCTTTCTTTGAGATAACTCTGCACTAGTGCGAGCTGCAAATGCCACTTCCAGCTTAGCTGTGCAGAGGAAGAACAACAAGAAGAAGAAATATCTCGAAATATGTCCGTCAGGCCAGTTCCTTTGAGCTGAATCTGCAAATATCTCGGAAACGAAGCGAGCTATGGCAAAATGTTAAGAGACCTTTTTTGTAGAGAATTAAGTTTCCTACTTTTCATGTTCTATGATATTTTTTGATCAGATGCGTAGCTCTCGAGATATATCAAGATATTTAAAAGTTCCGAAGCCGCACCAACATAATAGAGATACAGAAACACCGTGGCCCCTTTCTTTGAGATAACTCTGCACTATTGCGAGCTGCAAATGCCACTTCCAGCTTAGCTGTGCAGAGGAAGAACAACAAGAAGAAGAAATATCTCGAAATATGTCCGTCAGGCCAGTTCCTTTGAGCTGAATCTGCAAATATCTCGGAAACGAAGCGAGCTATGGCAAAATGTTAAGAGACCTTTTTTGTAGAGAATTATGTTTCCTACAATTTAGGTTCTATGATATTTTTTGATCAGAAGCGTAGTTTTCGAGATATATCGAGATATTTAAAAGTTCCGAAGCCGCACCAACATAATAGAGATACAGAAACACCGTGGCCCCTTTCTTTGAGATAACTCTGCACTAGTGCGAGCCGCAAATGCCACTTCCAGCTTAGCTGTGCAGAAGAAGAACAACAAGAAGAAGAAATATCTTGAAATATGTCCGTCAGGCCCCTTCCCTTGAGATAAATCTGCAAATATCTCGGAAACGAACCGAGCTATGGCAAAATGTTAAGAGACCTTTTTTGTAGAGAATTAAGTTTCCTGCTTTTTATGTTCTATGATATTTTTTGATCAGATGCGTAGTTCTCGAGATATATCAAGATATTTAAAAGTTCCGAAGCCGCACCAACATAATAGAGATACAGAAACACCGTGGCCCCTTTCTTTGAGATAACTCTGCACTATTGCGAGCTGCAAATGCCACTTCCAGCTTAGCTGTGCAGAGGAAGAACAACAACAAGAAGAAATATCTCGAAATATGTCCGTCAGGCCAGTTCCTTTGAGCTGAATCTGCAAACATCTCGGAAACGAAGCGATCTATGGCAAAATGTTAAGAGACGTTTTTTGTAGAGAATTATGTTTCCTACAATTTATGTTCTATGATATTTTTTGATCAGAAGCGTAGTTTTCGAGATATATCAAGATATTTAAAAGTTCCGAAGCCGCACCAACATAATAGGGATACAGAAACACCGTGGCCCCTTTCTTTGAGATAACTCTGCACTAGTGCGAGCTGCAAATGCCACTTCCAGCTTAGCTGTGCAGAAGAAGAACAACAAGAAGAAGAAATATCTCGAAATATGTCCGTCAGGCCCCTTCCCTTGAGATAAATCTGCAAATATCTCGGAAACGAAGCGAGCTATGGCAAAATGTTAAGAGACCTTTTTTGTAGAGAATTAAGTTTCCTACTTTTTATGTTCTATGATATTTTTTGATCAGATGCGTAGTTCTCGAGATATATCAAGATATTTAAAAGTTCCGAAGCCGCACCAACATAATAGAGATACAGAAACACCGTGGCCCCTTTCTTTGAGATAACTCTGCACTATTGCGAGCCGCAAATGCCACTTCCAGCTTAGCTGTGCAGAGGAAGAACAACAAGAAGAAGAAGTATCTCGAAATATGTCCGTCAGGCCCGTTCCTTTGAGCTGAATCTGCAAATACCTCGGAAACGAAGCGAGCTATGACAAAATGTTAAGACACGTTTTTTGTAGAGAATTATGTTTCCTACAATTTATGTTCTATGATATTTTTTGATCAGAAGCGTAGTTTTCGAGATATATCGAGATATTTAAAAGTTCCGAAGCCGCACCAACATAATAGAGATACAGAAACACCGTGGCCCCTTTCTTTGAGATAACTCTGCACTAGTGCGAGCCGCAAATGCCACTTCCAGCTTAGCTGTGCAGAAGAAGAACAACAAGAAGAAGAAATATCTCGAAATATGTCCGTCAGGCCCCTTCCCTTGAGATAAATCTGCAAATATCTCGGAAACGAAGCGAGCTATGGCAAAATGTTAAGAGACCTTTTTTGTAAAGAATTATGTTTCCTACAATTTATGTTCTATGATATTTTTTGATCAGAAGCGTAGTTTTCGAGATATATCGAGATATTTAAAAGTTCCGAAGCCGCACCAACATAATAGAGATACAGAAACACCGTGGCCCCTTTCTTTGAGATAACTCTGCACTATTGCGACCTGCAAATGCCACTTCCAGCTCAGCTGTGCAGAAGAAGAACAACAAGAAGAAGAAATATCTCGAAATATGTCCGTCAGGCCCCTTCCCTTGAGATAAATCTGCAAATATCTCGGAAACGAAGCGAGCTATGGCAAAATGTTAAGAGACCTTTTTTGTAGAGAATTAAGTTTCCTACTTTTTATGTTCTATGATATTTTTTGATCAGATGCGTAGTTCTCGAGATATATCAAGATATTTAAAAGTTCCGAAGCCGCACCAACATAATAGAGATACAGAAACACCGTGGCCCCTTTCTTTGAGATAACTCTGCACTATTGCGAGCTGGAAATGCCACTTCCAGTTTAGCTGTGCAGAAGAAGAACAACAAGAAGAAGAAATATCTCGAAATATGTCCGTTAGGCCCCTTCCCTTGAGATAAATCTGCAAATATCTCGGAAACGAAGCGAGCTATGGCAAAATGTTAAGAGACCTTTTTTGTAGAGAATTAAGTTTCCTACTTTTTATGTTCTATGATATTTTTTGATCAGAAGCGTAGTTTTCGTGATATATCGAGATATTTAAAAGTCCCGAAGCCGCACCAACATAATAGAGATACAGAAACACCGTGGCCCCTTTCTTTGAGATAACTCTGCACTATTGCGAGCTGCAAATGCCACTTCCAGCTTAGCTGTGCAGAAGAAGAACAACAAGAAGAAGAAATATCTCGAAATATGTCCGTCAGGCCACTTCCCTTGAGATAAATCTGCAAATATCTCGGAAACGAAGCGAGCTATGGCAAAATGTTAGGAGACCTTTTTTGTAGACAATAATGTTTCCTACAATTTACGCTCTATGATATTTTTTGATCAGAAGCGTAGTTTTCGAGATATATCGAGATATTTAAAAGTTCCGAAGCCGCACCAACATAATAGAGATACAGAAACACGGTGGCCCATTTCTTTGAGATAACTCTGCACTAGTGCGAGCCGCAAATGCCACTTCCAGCTTAGCTGTGCAGAAGAAGAACAACAAGAAGAAGAAATATCTCGAAATATGTCCGTCAGGCCACTTCCCTTGAGATAAATCTGCAAATATCTCGGAAACGAAGCGAGCTATGGCAAAATGTTAAGAGACGTTTTTTGTAGAGAATTATGTTTCCTACAATTTACGTTCTATGATATTTTTTGGTCAGAAGCGTAGTTTTCGAGATATATCGAGATATTTAAAAGTTCCGAAGCCGCACCAACATAATAGAGATACAGAAACACCGTGGCCCCTTTCTTTGAGATAACTCTGCACTAGTGCGAGCCGCAAATGCCACTTCCAGCTTAGCTGTGCAGAAGAAGAACAACAAGAAGAAGAAATATCTCGAAATATGTCCGTCAGGCCCCTTCCCTTGAGATAAATCTGCAAATATCTCGGAAACGAAGCGAGCTATGGCAAAATGTTAAGAGACCTTTTTTGTAGAGAATTAAGTTTCCTACTTTTTATGTTCTATGATATTTTTTGATCAGATGCGTAGTTCTCGAGATATATCAAGATATTTAAAAGTTCCGAAGCCGCACCAACATAATAGGGATACCGAAACACCGTGGCCCCTTTCTTTGAGATAACTCTGCACTAGTGCGAGCCGCAAATGCCACTTCCAGCTTAGCTGTGCAGAAGAAGAACAACAAGAAGAAGAAATATCTCGAAATATGTCCGTCAGGCCCCTTCCCTTGAGATAAATCTGCAAATATCTCGGAAACGAAGCGAGCTATGGCAAAATGTTTAGAGACCTTTCTTGTAGAGAATTAAGTTTCCTACTTTTTATGTAGTATGATATTTTTTGATCAGATGCGTAGTTCTCGAGATATATCAAGATATTTAAAAGTTCCGAAGCCGCACCAACATAATAGAGATACAGAAACACCGTGGCCCCTTTCTTTGCGATAACTCTGCACTATTGCGAGCTGCAAATGCCACTTCCAGCTTAGCTGTGCAGAACAAGAACAACAAGAAGAAGAAATATCTCGAAATATGTCCGTCAGGCCACTTCCCTTGAGATAAATCTGCAAATATCTCGGAAACGAAGCGAGCTATGGCAAAATGTTAAGAGACCTTTTTTGTAGAGAATTAAGTTTCCTACTTTTTATGTTCGATGATATTTTTTGATCAGATGCGTAGTTCTCGAGATATATCAAGATATTTAAAAGTTCCGAAGCTGCACCAACATAATAGAGGTACAGAAACACCGTGGCCTCTTTCTTTGAGATAACTCTGCACTATTGCGAGCTGCAAATGCCGCTTCGAGCTTAGCTGTGCAGAAGAAGAACATCAAGAAGAAGAAATATCTCGAAATATGTCCGTCAGACCCCTTCCCTTGAGATGAATCTGCAAATATCTCGGAAACGAAGCGAGCTATGGCAAAATGTTAAGAGACCTTTTTTGTAGAGAATAATGTTTCCTACAATTTACGTTCTATGATATTTTTTGATCAGAAGCGTAGTTTTCGAGACATATCGAGATATTTAAAAGTTCTGAAGCCGCACCAACATAATAGAGATACAGAAACACCGTGGCCCCTTTCTTTGAGATAACTCTGCACTATTGCGACCTGCAAATGCCACTTCCAGCTCAGCTGTGCAGAAGAAGAACAACAAGAAGAAGAAATATCTCGAAATACGTCCGTCAGGCCCCTTCCCTTGAGATAAATCTGCAAATATCTCGGAAACGAAGCGAGCTATGGCAAAATGTTAAGAGACCTTTTTTGTAGAGAATTAAGTTTGCTACTTTTTATGTTCTATGATATTTTTTGATCAGATGCGTAGTTCTCGAGATATATCAAGATATTTAAAAGTTCCGAAGCCGCACCAACATAATAGAGATACAGAAACACCGTGGCCCCTTTCTTTGAGATAACTCTGCACTATTGCGAGCTGGAAATGCCACTTCCAGTTTAGCTGTGCAGAAGAAGAACAACAAGAAGAAGAAATATCTCGAAATATGTCCGTTAGGCCCCTTCCCTTGAGATAAATCTGCAAATATCTCGGAAACGAAGCGAGCTATGGCAAAATGTTAAGAGACCTTTTTTGTAGAGAATTAAGTTTCCTACTTTTTATGTTCTATGATATTTTTTGATCAGAAGCGTAGTTTTCGAGATATATCGAGATATTTAAAAGTCCCGAAGCCGCACCAACATAATAGAGATACAGAAACACCGTGGCCCCTTTCTTTGAGATAACTCTGCACTATTGCGAGCTGCAAATGCCACTTCCAGCTTAGCTGTGCAGAAGAAGAACAACAAGAAGAAGAAATATCTCGAAATATGTCCGTCAGGCCACTTCCCTTGAGATAAATCTGCAAATATCTCGGAAACGAAGCGAGCTATGGCAAAATGTTAGGAGACCTTTTTTGTAGACAATAATGTTTCCTACAATTTACGCTCTATGATATTTTTTGATCAGAAGCGTAGTTTTCGAGATATATCGAGATATTTAAAAGTTCCGAAGCCGCACCAACATAATAGAGATACAGAAACACGGTG
Organism: Osmia lignaria lignaria; assembly: GCF_051020975.1. Classification (NCBI taxonomy): domain Eukaryota; kingdom Metazoa; phylum Arthropoda; class Insecta; order Hymenoptera; family Megachilidae; genus Osmia; species Osmia lignaria. The sequence continues at coordinate 993,051 of NW_027478173.1, forward strand.
GCCCCTTTCTTTGAGATAACTCTGCACTAGTGCGAGCCGCAAATGCCACTTCCAGCTTAGCTGTGCAGAAGAAGAACAACAAGAAGAAGAAATATCTCGAAATATGTCCGTCAGGCCACTTCCCTTGAGATAAATCTGCAAATATCTCGGAAACGAAGCGAGCTATGGCAAAATGTTAAGAGACGTTTTTTGTAGAGAATTATGTTTCCTATAATTTACGTTCTATGATATTTTTTGGTCAGAAGCGTAGTTTTCGAGATATATCGAGATATTTAAAAGTTCCGAAGCCGCACCAACATAATAGAGATACAGAAACACCGTGGCCCCTTTCTTTGAGATAACTCTGCACTAGTGCGAGCCGCAAATGCCACTTCCAGCTTAGCTGTGCAGAAGAAGAACAACAAGAAGAAGAAATATCTCGAAATATGTCCGTCAGGCCCCTTCCCTTGAGATAAATCTGCAAATATCTCGGAAACGAAGCGAGCTATGGCAAAATGTTAAGAGACCTTTTTTGTAGAGAATTAAGTTTCCTACTTTTTATGTTCTATGATATTTTTTGATCAGATGCGTAGTTCTCGAGATATATCAAGATATTTAAAAGTTCCGAAGCCGCACCAACATAATAGGGATACCGAAACACCGTGGCCCCTTTCTTTGAGATAACTCTGCACTAGTGCGAGCCGCAAATGCCACTTCCAGCTTAGCTGTGCAGAAGAAGAACAACAAGAAGAAGAAATATCTCGAAATATGTCCGTCAGGCCCCTTCCCTTGAGATAAATCTGCAAATATCTCGGAAACGAAGCGAGCTATGGCAAAATGTTTAGAGACCTTTCTTGTAGAGAATTAAGTTTCCTACTTTTTATGTAGTATGATATTTTTTGATCAGATGCGTAGTTCTCGAGATATATCAAGATATTTAAAAGTTCCGAAGCCGCACCAACATAATAGAGATACAGAAACACCGTGGCCCCTTTCTTTGGGATAACTCTGCACTATTGCGAGCTGCAAATGCCACTTCCAGCTTAGCTGTGCAGAACAAGAACAACAAGAAGAAGAAATATCTCGAAATATGTCCGTCAGGCCACTTCCCTTGAGATAAATCTGCAAATATCTCGGAAACGAAGCGAGCTATGGCAAAATGTTAAGAGACCTTTTTTGTAGAGAATTAAGTTTCCTACTTTTTATGTTCGATGATATTTTTTGATCAGATGCGTAGTTCTCGAGATATATCAAGATATTTAAAAGTTCCGAAGCTGCACCAACATAATAGAGGTACAGAAACACCGTGGCCTCTTTCTTTGAGATAACTCTGCACTATTGCGAGCTGCAAATGCCGCTTCGAGCTTAGCTGTGCAGAAGAAGAACATCAAGAAGAAGAAATATCTCGAAATATGTCCGTCAGACCCCTTCCCTTGAGATGAATCTGCAAATATCTCGGAAACGAAGCGAGCTATGGCAAAATGTTAAGAGACCTTTTTTGTAGAGAATAATGTTTCCTACAATTTACGTTCTATGATATTTTTTGATCAGAAGCGTAGTTTTCGAGACATATCGAGATATTTAAAAGTTCTGAAGCCGCACCAACATAATAGAGATACAGAAACACCGTGGCCCCTTTCTTTGAGATAACTCTGCACTATTGCGACCTGCAAATGCCACTTCCAGCTCAGCTGTGCAGAAGAAGAACAACAAGAAGAAGAAATATCTCGAAATACGTCCGTCAGGCCCCTTCCCTTGAGATAAATCTGCAAATATCTCGGAAACGAAGCGAGCTATGGCAAAATGTTAAGAGACCTTTTTTGTAGAGAATTATGTTTCCTACAATTTATGTTCTATGATATTTTTTGATCAGAAGCGTAGTTTTCGAGATATATCGAGATATTTAAAAGTTCCGAAGACGCACCAACATAATAGAGATACAGAAACACCGTGGCCCCTTTCTTTGAGATAACTGTGCACTAGTGCGAGCCGCAAATGCAACTTCCAGCTTAGCTGTGCAGAAGAAGAACAACAAGAAGAAGAAATATCTCGAAATATGTCCGTCAGGCCCCTTCCCTTGAGATAAATCTGCAAATGTCTCGGAAACGAAGCGAGCTATGGCAAAATGTTAAGAGACCTTTTTTGTAGAGAATTAAGTTTCCTACTTTTTATGTTCTATGATATTTTTTGATCAGATGCGTAGTTCTCGAGATATATCAAGATATTTAAAAGTTCCGAAGCCGCACCAACATAATAGAGATACAGAAACACCGTGGGCCCTTTCTTTGAGATAACTCTGCACTATTGCGAGCTGTAAATGCCACTTCCAGCTTCGCTGTGCAGAAGAAGAACAACAAGAAGAAGAAATATCTCGAAATATGTCCGTCAGGCCCCTTCCCTTGAGATAAATCTGCAAATATCTCGGAAACGAAACGAGCTATGGCAAAATGTTAAGAGACCTTTTTTGTAGAGAATTAAGTTTCCTACTTTTTATGTTCTATGATATTTTTTGATCAGAAGCGTAGTGTTCGAGATATATCGAGATATTTAAAAGTTCCGAAGCCGCACCAACATAATAGAGATACAGAAACACCGTGGCCCCTTTCGTTGAGATAACTCTGCACTAGTGCGAGCCGCAAATGCCACTTCCAGCTTAGCTGTGCAGAAGAAGAACAACAAGAAGAAGAAATATCTTGAAATATATCCGTCAGGCCCCTTCCCTTGAGATAAATCTGCAAATATCTCGGAAACGAACCGAGCTATGGCAAAATGTTAAGAGACCTTTTTTGTAGAGAATTAAGTTTCCTACTTTTTATGTTCTATGATATTTTTTGATCAGATGCGTAGTTCTCGAGATATATCAAGATATTTAAAAGTTCCGAAGCCGCACCAACATAATAGAGATACAGAAACACCGTGGCCCCTTTCTTTGAGATAACTCTGCACTATTGCGAGCTGCAAATGCCACTTCCAGCTTAGCTGTGCAGAGGAAGAACAACAAGAAGAAGAAATATCTCGAAATATGTCCGTCAGGCCAGTTCCTTTGAGCTGAATCTGCAAACATCTCGGAAACGAAGCGATCTATGGCAAAATGTTAAGAGACGTTTTTTGTAGAGAATTATGTTTCCTACAATTTATGTTCTATGATATTTTTTGATCAGAAGCGTAGTTTTCGAGATATATCGAGATATTTAAAAGTTCCGAAGCCGCACCAACATAATAGAGATACAGAAACACCGTGGCCCCTTTCTTTGAGATAACTCTGCACTAGTGCGAGCCGCAAATGCCACTTCCAGCTTAGCTGTGCAGAAGAAGAACAACAAGAAGAAGAAATATCTCGAAATATGTCCGTCAGGCCCCTTCCCTTGAGATAAATCTGCAAATATCTCGGAAACGAAGCGAGCTATGGCAAAATGTTAAGAGACCTTTTTTGTAAAGAATTATGTTTCCTACAATTTATGTTCTATGATATTTTTTGATCAGAAGCGTAGTTTTCGAGATATATCGAGATATTTAAAAGTTCCGAAGCCGCACCAACATAATAGAGATACAGAAACACCGTGGCCCCTTTCTTTGAGATAACTCTGCACTATTGCGACCTGCAAATGCCACTTCCAGCTCAGCTGTGCAGAAGAAGAACAACAAGAAGAAGAAATATCTCGAAATATGTCCGTCAGGCCCCTTCCCTTGAGATAAATCTGCAAATATCTCGGAAACGAAGCGAGCTATGGCAAAATGTTAAGAGACCTTTTTTGTAGAGAATTAAGTTTCCTACTTTTTATGTTCTATGATATTTTTTGATCAGATGCGTAGTTCTCGAGATATATCAAGATATTTAAAAGTTCCGAAGCCGCACCAACATAATAGAGATACAGAAACACCGTGGGCCCTTTCTTTGAGATAACTCTGCACTATTGCGAGCTGTAAATGCCACTTCCAGCTTCGCTGTGCAGAAGAAGAACAACAAGAAGAAGAAATATCTCGAAATATGTCCGTCAGGCCCCTTCCCTTGAGATAAATCTGCAAATATCTCGGAAACGAAACGAGCTATGGCAAAATGTTAAGAGACCTTTTTTGTAGAGAATTAAGTTTCCTACTTTTTATGTTCTATGATATTTTTTGATCAGAAGCGTAGTGTTCGAGATATATCGAGATATTTAAAAGTTCCGAAGCCGCACCAACATAATAGAGATACAGAAACACCGTGGCCCCTTTCGTTGAGATAACTCTGCACTAGTGCGAGCCGCAAATGCCACTTCCAGCTTAGCTGTGCAGAAGAAGAACAACAAGAAGAAGAAATATCTTGAAATATGTCCGTCAGGCCCCTTCCCTTGAGATAAATCTGCAAATATCTCGGAAACGAACCGAGCTATGGCAAAATGTTAAGAGACCTTTTTTGTAGAGAATTAAGTTTCCTACTTTTTATGTTCTATGATATTTTTTGATCAGATGCGTAGTTCTCGAGATATATCAAGATATTTAAAAGTTCCGAAGCCGCACCAACATAATAGAGATACAGAAACACCGTGGCCCCTTTCTTTGAGATAACTCTGCACTATTGCGAGCTGCAAATGCCACTTCCAGCTTAGCTGTGCAGAGGAAGAACAACAAGAAGAAGAAATATCTCGAAATATGTCCGTCAGGCCAGTTCCTTTGAGCTGAATCTGCAAACATCTCGGAAACGAAGCGATCTATGGCAAAATGTTAAGAGACGTTTTTTGTAGAGAATTATGTTTCCTACAATTTATGTTCTATGATATTTTTTGATCAGAAGCGTAGTTTTCGAGATATATCAAGATATTTAAAAGTTCCGAAGCCGCACCAACATAATAGGGATACAGAAACACCGTGGCCCCTTTCTTTGAGATAACTCTGCACTAGTGCGAGCTGCAAATGCCACTTCCAGCTTAGCTGTGCAGAAGAAGAACAACAAGAAGAAGAAATATCTCGAAATATGTCCGTCAGGCCTCTTCCCTTGAGATAAATCTGCAAATATCTCGGAAACGAAGCGAGCTATGGCAAAATGTTAAGAGACCTTTCTTGTAGAGAATTAAGTTTCCTACTTTTTATGTAGTATGATATTTTTTGATCAGATGCGTAGTTCTCGAGATATATCAAGATATTTAAAAGTTCCGAAGCCGCACCAACATAATAGAGATACAGAAACACCGTGGCCCCTTTCTTTGAGATAACTCTGCACTATTGCGCGCTGCAAATGCCACTTCCAGCTTAGCTGTGCAGAAGAAGAACAACAAGAAGAAGAAATATCTCGAAATATGTCCGTCAGGCCCCTTCCCTTGAGATAAATCTGCAAATATCTCGGAAACGAAGCGAGCTATGGCAAAATGTTAAGAGACCTTTTTTGTAGAGAATTATGTTTCCTACAATTTATGTTCTATGATATTTTTTGATCAGAAGCGTAGTTTTCGAGATATATCGAGATATTTAAAAGTTCCGAAGCCGCACCAACATAATAGAGATACAGAAACACCGTGGCCCCTTTCTTTGGGATAACTCTGCACTATTGCGAGCTGCAAATGCCACTTCCAGCTTAGCTGTGCAGAAGAAGAACAACAAGAAGAAGAAATATCTCGAAATATGTCCGTCAGGCCCCTTCCCTTGAGATATATCTGCAAATATCTCGGAAACGAAGCGAGCTATGGCAAAATGTTAAGAGACCTTTTTTGTAGAGAATTATGTTTCCTACAATTTATGTTCTATGATATTTTTTGATCAGAAGCGTAGTTTTCGAGATATATCGAGATATTTAAAAGTTCCGAAGCCGCACAAACATAATAGAGATACAGAAACACCGTGGCCCCTTTCTTTGAGATAACTCTGCACTAGTGCGAGCCGCAAATGCCACTTCCAGCTTAGCTGTGCAGAAGAAGAACAACAAGAAGAAGAAATATCTCGAAATATGTCCGTCAGGCCCCTTCCCTTGAGATAAATCTGCAAATATCTCGGAAACGAAGCGAGCTATGGCAAAATGTTAAGAGACCTTTTTTGTAGAGAATTATGTTTCCTACAATTTATGTTCTACGATATTTTTTGATCAGAAGCGTAGTTTTCGAGATATATCGAGATATTTAAAAGTTCCGAAGCCGCACCAACATAATAGAGATACAGAAACACCGTGGCCCCTTTCTTTGAGATAACTCTGCACTAGTGCGAGCTGCAAATGCCACTTCCAGCTTAGCTGTGCAGAAGAAGAACAACAAGAAGAAGAAGTATCTCGAAATATGTCCGTCAGGCCCCTTCCCTTGAGATAAATCTGCAAATATCTCGGAAACGAAGCGAGCTATGGCAAAATGTTAAGAGACCTTTTTTGTAGAGAATTAAGTTTCCTACTTTTTATGTTCTATGATATTTTTTGATCAGATGCGTAGTTCTCGAGATATATCAAGATATTTAAAAGTTCCGAAGCCGCACCAACATAATAGAGATACAGAAACACCGTGGCCCCTTTCTTTGAGATAACTCTGCACTATTGCGAGCTGCAAATGCCACTTCCAGCTTAGCTGTGCAGAGGAAGAACAACAAGAAGAAGAAATATCTCGAAATATGTCCGTCAGGCCAGTTCCTTTGAGCTGAATCTGGAAATATCTCGGAAACAAAGCGAGCTATGGCAAAATGTTAAGAGACCTTTTTTGTAGAGAATTAAGTTTCCTACTTTTTATGTTCTATGATATTTTTTGATCAGATGCGTAGTTCTCGAGATATATCAAGATATTTAAAAGTTCCGAAACCGCACCAACATAATAGAGATACAGAAACACCGTGGCCCCTTTCTTTGAGATAACTCTGCACTATTGCGAGCAGCAAATGCCACTTCCAGCTTAGCTGTGCAGAAGAAGAACAACAAGAAGAAGAAATATCTCGAAATATGTCCGTCAGGCCCCTTCCCTTGAGATAAATCTGCAAATATCTCGGAAAGGAAGCGAGCTATGGCAAAATGTTTAGAGACCTTTCTTGTAGAGAATTAAGTTTCCTACTTTTTATGTATAATGATATATTTTGATCAGATGCGTAGTTCTCGAGATATATCAAGATATTTAAAAGTTCCGAAGCCGCACCAACATAATAGAGATACAGAAACACCGTGGCCCCTTTCTTTGAGATAACTCTGCACTATTGCGCGCTGCAAATGCCACTTCCAGCTTAGCTGTGCAGAAGAAGAACAACAAGAAGAAGAAATATCTCGAAATATGTCCGTCAGGCCCCTTCCCTTGAGATAAATCTGCAAATATCTCGGAAACGAAGCGAGCTATGGCAAAATGTTAAGAGACCTTTTTTGTAGAGAATTATGTTTCCTACAATTTATGTTCTATGATATTTTTTGATCAGAAGCGTAGTTTTCGAGATATATCGAGATATTTAAAAGTTCCGAAGCCGCACCAACATAATAGAGATACAGAAACACCGTGGCCCCTTTCTTTGGGATAACTCTGCACTATTGCGAGCTGCAAATGCCACTTCCAGCTTAGCTGTGCAGAAGAAGAACAACAAGAAGAAGAAATATCTCGAAATATGTCCGTCAGGCCCCTTCCCTTGAGATATATCTGCAAATATCTCGGAAACGAAGCGAGCTATGGCAAAATGTTAAGAGACCTTTTTTGTAGAGAATTATGTTTCCTACAATTTATGTTCTATGATATTTTTTGATCAGAAGCGTAGTTTTCGAGATATATCGAGATATTTAAAAGTTCCGAAGCCGCACAAACATAATAGAGATACAGAAACACCGTGGCCCCTTTCTTTGAGATAACTCTGCACTAGTGCGAGCCGCAAATGCCACTTCCAGCTTAGCTGTGCAGAAGAAGAACAACAAGAAGAAGAAATATCTCGAAATATGTCCGTCAGGCCCCTTCCCTTGAGATAAATCTGCAAATATCTCGGAAACGAAGCGAGCTATGGCAAAATGTTAAGAGACCTTTTTTGTAGAGAATTATGTTTCCTACAATTTATGTTCTACGATATTTTTTGATCAGAAGCGTAGTTTTCGAGATATATCGAGATATTTAAAAGTTCCGAAGCCGCACCAACATAATAGAGATACAGAAACACCGTGGCCCCTTTCTTTGAGATAACTCTGCACTAGTGCGAGCTGCAAATGCCACTTCCAGCTTAGCTGTGCAGAAGAAGAACAACAAGAAGAAGAAATATCTCGAAATATGTCCGTCAGGCCCCTTCCCTTGAGATAAATCTGCAAATATCTCGGAAACGAAGCGAGCTATGGCAAAATGTTAAGAGACCTTTTTTGTAGAGAATTAAGTTTCCTACTTTTTATGTTCTATGATATTTTTTGATCAGATGCGTAGTTCTCGAGATATATCAAGATATTTAAAAGTTCCGAAGCCGCACCAACATAATAGAGATACAGAAACACCGTGGCCCCTTTCTTTGAGATAACTCTGCACTATTGCGAGCTGCAAATGCCACTTCCAGCTTAGCTGTGCAGAGGAAGAACAACAAGAAGAAGAAATATCTCGAAATATGTCCGTCAGGCCAGTTCATTTGAGCTGAATGTGGAAATATCTCGGAAACGAAGCGAGCTATGGCAAAATGTTAAGAGACCTTTTTTGTAGAGAATTAAGTTTCCTACTTTTTATGTAGTATGATATTTTTTGATCAGATGCGTAGTTCTCGAGATATATCAAGATATTTAAAAGTTCCGAAGCTGCACCAACATAATAGAGGTACAGAAACACCGTGGCCTCTTTCTTTGAGATAACTGTGCACTATTGCGAGCTGCAAATGCCGCTTCGAGCTTAGCTGTGCAGAAGAAGAACAACAAGAAGAAGAAATATCTCGAAATATGTCCGTCAGACCCCTTCCCTTGAGATGAATCTGCAAATATCTCGGAAACGAAGCGAGCTATGGCAAAATGTTAAGAGACCTTTTTTGTAGAGAATAATGTTTCCTACAATTTACGTTCTATGATATTTTTTGATCAGAAGCGTAGTTTTCGAGATATATCGAGATATTTAAAAGTTCCGAAGCTGCACCAACATAATAGAGATACAGAAACACCGTGGCCCCTTTCTTTGAGATAACTCTGCACTATTGCGAGCTGCAAATGCCACTTCCAGCTTAGCTGTGCAGAGGAAGAACAACAAGAAGGAGAAATATCTCGAAATATGTCCGTCAGGCCAGTTCCTTTGAGCTGAATCTGCAAATATCTCGGAAACGAAGCGAGCTATGGCAAAATGTTAAGAGACGTTTTTTGTAGAGAATTATGTTTCCTACAATCTATGTTCTATGATATTTTTTGATCAGAAGCGTAGTTTTCGAGATATATCGAGATATTTAAAAGTTCCGAAGACGCACCAACATAATAGAGATACAGAAACACCGTGGCCCCTTTCTTTGAGATAACTGTGCACTAGTGCGAGCCGCAAATGACACTTCCAGCTTAGCTGTGCAGAAGAAGAACAACAAGAAGAAGAAATATCTCGAAATATGTCCGTCAGGCCCCTTCCCTTGAGATATATCTGCAAATATCTCGGAAACGAAGCGAGCTATGGCGAAATGTTAAGAGACCTTTTTTGTAGAGAATTAAGTTTCCTACTTTTTATCTTCTATGATATTTTTTGATCAGATGCGTAGTTCTCGAGATATATCAAGATATTTAAAAGTTCCGAAGCCGCACCGACATAATAGAGATACAGAAACACCGTGGCCCCTCTCTTTGAGATAACTCTGCACTATTGCGAGCTGCAAATGCCACTTCCAGCTTAGCTGTGCAGAAGAAGAACAACAAGAAGAAGAAATATCTCGAAATATGTCCGTCAGGCCCCTTCCCTTGAGATATATCTGCAAATATCTCGGAAACGAAGCGAGCTATGGCAAAATGTTAAGAGACCTTTTTTGTAGAGAATTATGTTTCCTACAATTTATGTTCTATGATATTTTTTGATCAGAAGCGTAGTTTTCGAGATATATCGAGATATTTAAAAGTTCCGAAGCCGCACAAACATAATAGAGATACAGAAACACCGTGGCCCCTTTCTTTGAGACAACTCTGCACTAGTGCGAGCCGCAAATGCCACTTCCAGCTTAGCTGTGCAGAAGAAGAACAACAAGAAGAAGAAATATCTCGAAATATGTCCGTCAGGCCCCTTCCCTTGAGATAAATCTGCAAATATCTCGGAAACGAAGCGAGCTATGGCAAAATGTTAAGAGACCTTTTTTGTAGAGAATTATGTTTCCTACAATTTATGTTCTACGATATTTTTTGATCAGAAGCGTAGTTTTCGAGATATATCGAGATATTTAAAAGTTCCGAAGCCGCACCAACATAATAGAGATACAGAAACACCGTGGCCCCTTTCTTTGAGATAACTCTGCACTATTGCGAGCTGCAAATGCCACTTCCAGCTTAGCTGTGCAGAGGAAGAACAACAAGAAGAAGAAATATCTCGAAATATGTCCGTCAGGCCAGTTCCTTTGAGCTGAATCTGGAAATATCTCCTAAACGAAGCGAGCTATGGCAAAATGTTAAGAGACCTTTTTTGTAGAGAATTAAGTTTCCTACTTTTTATGTTCTATGATATTTTTTGATCAGATGCGTAGTTCTCGAGATATATCAAGATATTTAAAAGTTCCGAAACCGCACCAACATAATAGAGATACAGAAACACCGTGGCCCCTTTCTTTGAGATAACTCTGCACTATTGCAAGCAGCAAATGCCACTTCCAGCTTAGCTGTGCAGAGGAAGAACAACAAGAAGAAGAAATATCTCGAAATACGTCCGTCAGGCCCCTTCCCTTGAGATAAATCTGCAAATATCTCGGAAACGAAGCGAGCTATGGCAAAATGTTAAGAGACCTTTTTTGTAGAGAATTATGTTTCTTACAATTTATGTTCTATGATATTTTTTGATCAGAAGCGTAGTTTTCGAGATATATCGAGATATTTAAAAGTTCCGAAGCCGCACCAACATAATAGAGATACAGAAACACCGTGGTCCATTTCGGTGAGTTAACTCTGCACTAGTGCGAGCTGCAAATGCCACTTCCAGCTTAGCTGTGCAGAAGAAGAACAACAAGAAGAAGAAATATCTCGAAATATGTCCGTCAGGCCCCTTCCCTTGAGATAAATCTGCAAATATCTCGGAAACGAAGCGAGCTATGGCAAAATGTTAAGAGACCTTTTTTGTAGAGAATTATGTTTCCTACAATTTATGTTCTACGATATTTTTTGATCAGAAGCGTAGTTTTCGAGATATATCGAGATATTTAAAAGTTCCGAAGCCGCACCAACATAATAGAGATACAGAAACACCGTGGCCCCTTTCTTTGAGATAACTCTGCACTAGTGCGAGCTGCAAATGCCACTTCCAGCTTAGCTGTGCAGAAGAAGAACAACAAGAAGAAGAAATATCTCGAAATATGTCCGTCAGGCCCCTTCCCTTGAGATAAATCTGCAAATATCTCGGAAACGAAGCGAGCTATGGCAAAATGTTAAGACACCTTTTTTGTAGAGAATTAAGTTTCCTACTTTTTATGTTCTATGATATTTTTTGATCAGATGCGTAGTTCTCGAGATATATCGAGATATTTAAAAGTTCCGAAGCCGCACCAACATAATAGAGATACAGAAACACCGTGGCCCCTTTCTTTGAGATAACTCTGCACTATTGCGAGCTGCAAATGCCACTTCCAGCTTAGCTGTGCAGAGGAAGAACAACAAGAAGAAGAAATATCTCGAAATATGTCCGTCAGGCCAGTTCATTTGAGCTGAATGTGGAAATATCTCGGAAACGAAGCGAGCTATGGCAAAATGTTAAGAGACCTTTTTTGTAGAGAATTAAGTTTCCTACTTTTTATGTAGTATGATATTTTTTGATCAGATGCGTAGTTCTCGAGATATATCAAGATATTTAAAAGTTCCGAAGCTGCACCAACATAATAGAGGTACAGAAACACCGTGGCCTCTTTCTTTGAGATAACTGTGCACTATTGCGAGCTGCAAATGCCGCTTCGAGCTTAGCTGTGCAGAAGAAGAACAACAAGAAGAAGAAATATCTCGAAATATGTCCGTCAGACCCCTTCCCTTGAGATGAATCTGCAAATATCTCGGAAACGAAGCGAGCTATGGCAAAATGTTAAGAGACCTTTTTTGTAGAGAATAATGTTTCCTACAATTTACGTTCTATGATATTTTTTGATCAGAAGCGTAGTTTTCGAGATATATCGAGATATTTAAAAGTTCCGAAGCTGCACCAACATAATAGAGATACAGAAACACCGTGGCCCCTTTCTATGAGATAACTCTGCACTATTGCGAGCTGCAAATGCCACTTCCAGCTTAGCTGTGCAGAGGAAGAACAACAAGAAGGAGAAATATCTCGAAATATGTCCGTCAGGCCAGTTCCTTTGAGCTGAATCTGCAAATATCTCGGAAACGAAGCGAGCTATGGCAAAATGTTAAGAGACGTTTTTTGTAGAGAATTATGTTTCCTACAATCTATGTTCTATGATATTTTTTGATCAGAAGCGTAGTTTTCGAGATATATCGAGATATTTAAAAGTTCCGAAGACGCACCAACATAATAGAGATACAGAAACACCGTGGCCCCTTTCTTTGAGATAACTGTGCACTAGTGCGAGCCGCAAATGACACTTCCAGCTTAGCTGTGCAGAAGAAGAACAAGAAGAAGAAGAAATATCTCGAAATATGTCCGTCAGGCCCCTTCCCTTGAGATATATCTGCAAATATCTCGGAAACGAAGCGAGCTATGGCGAAATGTTAAGAGACCTTTTTTGTAGAGAATTAAGTTTCCTACTTTTTATCTTCTATGATATTTTTTGATCAGATGCGTAGTTCTCGACATATATCAAGATATTTAAAAGTTCCGAAGCCGCACCGACATAATAGAGATACAGAAACACCGTGGCCCCTCTCTTTGAGATAACTCTGCACTATTGCGAGCTGCAAATGCCACTTCCAGCTTAGCTGTGCAGAAGAAGAACAACAAGAAGAAGAAATATCTCGAAATATGTCCGTCAGGCCCCTTCCCTTGAGATATATCTGCAAATATCTCGGAAACGAAGCGAGCTATGGCAAAATGTTAAGAGACCTTTTTTGTAGAGAATTATGTTTCCTACAATTTATGTTCTATGATATTTTTTGATCAGAAGCGTAGTTTTCGAGATATATCGAGATATTTAAAAGTTCCGAAGCCGCACAAACATAATAGAGATACAGAAACACCGTGGCCCCTTTCTTTGAGACAACTCTGCACTAGTGCGAGCCGCAAATGCCACTTCCAGCTTAGCTGTGCAGAAGAAGAACAACAAGAAGAAGAAATATCTCGAAATATGTCCGTCAGGCCCCTTCCCTTGAGATAAATCTGCAAATATCTCGGAAACGAAGCGAGCTATGGCAAAATGTTAAGAGACCTTTTTTGTAGAGAATTATGTTTCCTACAATTTATGTTCTACGATATTTTTTGATCAGAAGCGTAGTTTTCGAGATATATCGAGATATTTAAAAGTTCCGAAGCCGCACCAACATAATAGAGATACAGAAACACCGTGGCCCCTTTCTTTGAGATAACTCTGCACTATTGCGAGCTGCAAATGCCACTTCCAGCTTAGCTGTGCAGAGGAAGAACAACAAGAAGAAGAAATATCTCGAAATATGTCCGTCAGGCCAGTTCCTTTAAGCTGAATCTGGAAATATCTCGGAAACGAAGCGAGCTATGGCAAAATGTTAAGAGACCTTTTTTGTAGAGAATTATGTTTCCTACAATCTATGTTCTATGATATTTTTTGATCAGAAGCGTAGTTTTCGAGATATATCGAGATATTTAAAAGTTCCGAAGACGCACCAACATAATGGAGATACAGAAACACCGTGGCCCCTTTCTTTGAGATAACTGTGCACTAGTGCGAGCCGCAAATGACACTTCCAGCTTAGCTGTGCAGAAGAAGAACAACAAGAAGAAGAAATATCTCGAAATATGTCCGTCAGGCCCCTTCCCTTGAGATATATCTGCAAATATCTCGGAAACGAAGCGAGCTATGGCGAAATGTTAAGAGACCTTTTTTGTAGAGAATTATGTTTCTTACAATTTATGTTCTATGATATTTTTTGATCAGAAGCGTAGTTTTCGAGATATATCGAGATATTTAAAAGTTCCGAAGCCGCACCGACATAATAGAGATACAGAAACACCGTGGCCCCTCTCTTTGAGATAACTCTGCACTATTGCGAGCTGCAAATGCCACTTCCAGCTTAGCTGTGCAGAAGAAGAACAACAAGAAGAAGAAATATCTCGAAATATGTCCGTCAGGCCCCTTCCCTTGAGATAAATCTGCAAATATCTCGGAAACGAAGCGAGCTATGGCAAAATGTTTAGAGACCTTTCTTGTAGAGAATTAAGTTTCCTACTTTTTATGTAGTATGATATTTTTTGATCAAATGCGTAGTGCTCGAGATATATCAAGATATTTAAAAGTTCCGAAGCCGCACCAACATAATAGAGATACAGAAACACCGTGGCCCCTTTCTTTGGGATAACTCTGCACTATTGCGAGCTGCAAATGCCACTTCCAGCTTAGCTGTGCAGAAGAAGAACAACAAGAAGAAGAAATATCTCGAAATATGTCCGTCAGGCCCCTTCCCTTGAGATAAATCTGCAAATATCTCGGAAACGAAGAGAGCTATGGCAAAATGTTAAGAGACCTTTTTTGTAGAGAATTAAGTTTCCTACTTTTGATGTTCTATGATATTTTTTGATCAGATGCGTAGTTCTCGAGATATATCAAGATATTTAAAAGTTCCGAAGCCGCACCAACATAATAGAGATACAGAAACACCGTGTCCCCTTTCTTTGAGATAACTCTGCACTATTGCGAGCTGTAAATGCCACTTCCAGCTTAGCTGTGCAGAAGAAGAACAACAAGAAGAAGAAATGTCTCGAAATATGTCCGTCAGGCCCCTTCCCTTGAGATATATCTGCAAATATCTCGGAAACGAAGCGAGCTATGGCAAAATGTTAAGAGACCTTTTTTGTAGAGAATTATGTTTCCTACAATTTATGTTCTATGATATTTTTTGATCAGAAGCGTAGTTTTCGAGATATATCGAGATATTTAAAAGTTCCGAAGCCGCACAAACATAATAGAGATACAGAAACACCGTGGCCCCTTTCTTTGAGACAACTCTGCACTAGTGCGAGCCGCAAATGCCACTTCCAGCTTAGCTGTGCAGAAGAAGAACAACAAGAAGAAGAAATATCTCGAAATATGTCCGTCAGGCCCCTTCCCTTGAGATAAATCTGCAAATATCTCGGAAACGAAGCGAGCTATGGCAAAATGTTAAGAGACCTTTTTTGTAGAGAATTATGTTTCCTACAATTTATGTTCTACGATATTTTTTGATCAGAAGCGTAGTTTTCGAGATATATCGAGATATTTAAAAGTTCCGAAGCCGCACCAACATAATAGAGATACAGAAACACCGTGGCCCCTTTCTTTGAGATAACTCTGCACTAGTGCGAGCTGCAAATGCCACTTCCAGCTTAGCTGTGCAGAACAAGAACAACAAGAAGAAGAAATATCTCGAAATATGTCCGTCAGGCCCCTTCCCTTGAGATAAATCTGCAAATATCTCGGAAACGAAGCGAGCTATGGCAAAATGTTAAGAGACCTTTTTTGTAGAGAATTAAGTTTCCTACTTTTTATGTTCTATGATATTTTTTGATCAGATGCGTAGTTCTCGAGATATATCAAGATATTTAAAAGTTCCGAAGCCGCACCAACATAATAGAGATACAGAAACACCGTGGCCCCTTTCTTTGAGATAACTCTGCACTATTGCGAGCTGCAAATGCCACTTCCAGCTTAGCTGTGCAGAGGAAGAACAACAAGAAGAAGAAATATCTCGAAATATGTCCGTCAGGCCAGTTCCTTTGAGCTGAATCTGGAAATATCTCGGAAACGAAGCGAGCTATGGCAAAATGTTAAGAGACCTTTTTTGTAGAGAATTAAGTTTCCTACTTTTTATGTTCTATGATATTTTTTGATCAGATGCGTAGTTCTCGAGATATATCAAGATATTTAAAAGTTCCGAAACCGCACCAACATAATAGAGATACAGAAACACCGTGGTCCATTTCGGTGAGATAACTCTGCACTAGTGCGAGCTGCAAATGCCACTTCCAGCTTAGCTGTGCAGAAGAAGAACAACAAGAAGAAGAAATATCTCGAAATATGTCCGTCAGGCCCGTTCCCTTGAGATAAATCTGCAAATATCTCGGAAACGAAGCGAGCTATGGCAAAATGTTAAGAGACCTTTTTTGTAGAGAATTAAGTTTCCTACTTTTTATGTTCTATGATATTTTTTGATCAGATGCGTAGTTCTCGAGATATATCAAGATATTTAAAAGTTCCGAAGCCGCACCAACATAATAGAGATACAGAAACACCGTGGCCCCTTTCTTTGAGATAACTCTGCACTATTGCGAGCTGCAAATGCCACTTCCAGCTTAGCTGTGCAGAGGAAGAACAACAAGAAGAAGAAATATCTCGAAATATGTCCGTCAGGCCAGTTCCTTTGAGCTGAATCTGCAAATATCTCGGAAACGAAGCGAGCTATGGCAAAATGTTAAGAGACGTTTTTTGTAGAGAATTATGTTTCCTACAATCTATGTTCTATGATATTTTTTGATCAGAAGCGTAGTTTTCGAGATATATCGAGATATTTAAAAGTTCCGAAGACGCACCAACATAATAGAGATACAGAAACACCGTGGCCCCTTTCTTTGAGATAACTGTGCACTAGTGCGAGCCGCAAATGACACTTCCAGCTTAGCTGTGCAGAAGAAGAACAACAAGAAGAAGAAATATCTCGAAATATGTCCGTCAGGCCCCTTCCCTTGAGATATATCTGCAAATATCTCGGAAACGAAGCGAGCTATGGCGAAATGTTAAGAGACCTTTTTTGTAGAGAATTAAGTTTCCTACTTTTTATCCTCTATGATATTTTTTGATCAGATGCGTAGTTCTCGAGATATATCAAGATATTTAAAAGTTCCGAAGCCGCACCAACATAATAGAGATACAGAAACACCGTGGCCCCTCTCGTTGAGATAACTCTGCACTATTGCGAGCTGCAAATGCCACTTCCAGCTTAGCTGTGCAGAAGAAGAACAACAAGAAGAAGAAATATCTCGAAATATGTCCGTCAGGCCCCTTCCCTTGAGATAAATCTGCAAATATCTCGGAAACGAAGCGAGCTATGGCAAAATGTTTAGAGACCTTTCTTGTAGAGAATTAAGTTTCCTACTTTTTATGTAGTATGATATTTTTTGATCAGATGCGTAGTTCTCGAGATATATCAAGATATTTAAAAGTTCCGAAGCTGCACCAACATAATAGAGATACAGAAACACCGTGGCCCCTTTCTTTGAGATAACTCTGCACTATTGCGAGCTGCAAATGCCACTTTCAGCTTAGCTGTGCAGAGGAAGAACAACAAGAAGAAGAAATATCTCGAAATATGTCCGTCAGGCCAGTTCCTTTGAGATGAATCTGCAAATATCTCGGAAACGAAGCGATCTATGGCAAAATGTTAAGAGACGTTTTTTGTAGAGAATTATGTTTCCTACAATTTATGTTCTATGATATTTTTTGATCAGAAGCGTAGTTTTCGAGATATATCGAGATATTTAAAAGTTCCGAAGCCGCACCAACATAATAGGGATACAGAAACACCGTGGCCCCTTTCTTTGAGATAACTCTGCACTAGTGCGAGCCGCAAATGCCACTTCCAGCTTAGCTGTGCAGAAGAAGAACAACAAGAAGAAGAAATATCTCGAAATATGTCCGTCAGGCCCCTTCCCTTGAGATAAATCTGCAAATATCTCGGAAACGAAGCGAGCTATGGCAAAACGTTAAGAGACCTTTTTTGTAGAGAATAATGTTTCCTACAATTTATGTTCTATGATATTTTTTGATCAGAAGCGTAGTTTTCGAGATATATCGAGATATTTAAAAGTTCCGAAGCCGCACCAACATAATAGAGATACAGAAACACCGTGGCCCCTCTCTTTGAGATAACTCTGCACTATTGCGAGCTGCAAATGCCACTTCCAGCTTAGCTGTGCAGAAGAAGAACAACAAGAAGAAGAAATATCTCGAAATATGTCCGTCAGGCCCCTTCCCTTGAGATAAATCTGCAAATATCTCGGAAACGAAGCGAGCTATGGCAAAATGTTAAGAGACCTTTTTTGTAGAGAATTAAGTTTCCTACTTTTTATGTTCTATGATATTTTTTGATCAGATGCGTAGTTCTCGAGATATATCAAGATATTTAAAAGTTCCGAAGCCGCACCAACATAATAGAGATACAGAAACACCGTGGCCCCTTTCTTTGAGATAACTCTGCACTATTGCGAGCTGCAAATGCCACTTCCAGCTTAGCTGTGCAGAGGAAGAACAACAAGAAGAAGAAATATCTCGAAATATGTCCGTCAGGCCAGTTCCTTTGAGCTGAATCTGCAAATATCTCGGAAACGAAGCGAGCTATGGCAAAATGTTAAGAGACGTTTTTTGTAGAGAATTATGTTTCCTACAATTTATGTTCTATGATATTTTTTGATCAGAAGCGTAGTTTTCGAGATATATCGAGATATTTAAAAGTTCCGAAGCCGCACCAACATAATAGAGATACAGAAACACCGTGGCCCGTTTCTTTGAGATAACTCTGCACTATTGCGCGCTGCAAATGCCACTTCCAGCTTAGCTGTGCAGAAGAAGAACAACAAGAAGAAGAAATATCTCGAAATATGTCCGTCAGGCCCCTTCCCTTGAGTTATATCTGCAAATATCTCGGAAACGTAGCGAGCTATGGCAAAATGTTTAGAGACCTTTCTTGTAGAGAATTAGGTTTCCTACTTTTTATGTAGTATGATATTTTTTGATCAGATGCGTAGTTCTCGAGATATATCAAGATATTTAAAAGTTCCGAAGCCGCACCAACATAATAGAGATACAGAAACACCGTGGCCCCTTTCTTTGAGATAATTCTGCACTATTGCGACCTGCAAATGCCACTTCCAGCTCAGCCGTGCAGAAGAAGAACAACAAGAAGAAGAAATATCTCGAAATATGTCCGTCAGGCCCCTTCCCTTGAGATAAATATGCAAATATCTCGGAAACGAAGCGAGCTATGGCAAAATGTTAAGAGACCTTTTTTGTAGAGAATTAAGTTTCCTACTTTTTATGTTCTATGATATTTTTTGATCAGATGCGTAGTTCTCGAGATATATCAAGATATTTAAAAGTTCCGAAGCCGCACCAACATAATAGAGATACAGAAACACCGTGGCCCGTTTCTTTGAGATAACTCTGCACTATTGCGCGCTGCAAATGCCACTTCCAGCTTAGCTGTGCAGAGGAAGAACAACAAGAAGAAGAAATATCTCGAAATATGTCCGTCAGGCCAGTTCCTTTGAGCTGAATCTGCAAATATCTCGGAAACGAAGCGAGCTATGGCAAAATGTTAAGAGACGTTTTTTGTAGAGAATTATGTTTCCTACAATTTATGTTCTATGATATTTTTTGATCAGAAGCGTAGTTTTCGAGATATATCGAGATATTTAAAAGTTCCGAAGCCGCACCAACATAATAGAGATACAGAAACACCGTGGCCCGTTTCTTTGAGATAACTCTGCACTATTGCGCGCTGCAAATGCCACTTCCAGCTTAGCTGTGCAGAAGAAGAACAACAAGAAGAAGAAATATCTCGAAATATGTCCGTCAGGCCCCTTCCCTTGAGTTATATCTGCAAATATCTCGGAAACGTAGCGAGCTATGGCAAAATGTTTAGAGACCTTTCTTGTAGAGAATTAGGTTTCCTACTTTTTATGTAGTATGATATTTTTTGATCAGATGCGTAGTTCTCGAGATATATCAAGATATTTAAAAGTTCCGAAGCCGCACCAACATAATAGAGATACAGAAACACCGTGGCCCCTTTCTTTGAGATAATTCTGCACTATTGCGACCTGCAAATGCCACTTCCAGCTCAGCCGTGCAGAAGAAGAACAACAAGAAGAAGAAATATCTCGAAATATGTCCGTCAGGCCCCTTCCCTTGAGATAAATATGCAAATATCTCGGAAACGAAGCGAGCTATGGCAAAATGTTAAGAGACCTTTTTTGTAGAGAATTAAGTTTCCTACTTTTTATGTTCTATGATATTTTTTGATCAGATGCGTAGTTCTCGAGATATATCAAGATATTTAAAAGTTCCGAAGCCGCACCAACATAATAGAGATACAGAAACACCGTGGCCCGTTTCTTTGAGATAACTCTGCACTATTGCGAGCTGCAAATGCCACTTTCAGCTTAGCTGTGCAGAGGAAGAACAACAAGAAGAAGAAATATCTCGAAATATGTCCGTCAGGCCAGTTCCTTTGAGCTGAATCTGCAAATATCTCGGAAACGAAGCGATCTATGGCAAAATTTTAAGAGACGTTTTTTGTAGAGAATTATGTTTCCTACAATTTATGTTCTATGATATTTTTTGATCAGAAGCGTAGTTTTCGAGATATATCGAGATATTTAAAAGTTCCGAAGCCGCACCAACATAATAGGGATACAGAAACACCGTGGCCCCTTTCTTTGAGATAACTCTGCACTAGTGCGAGCCGCAAATGCCACTTCCAGCTTAGCTGTGCAGAAGAAGAACAACAAGAAGAAGAAATATCTCGAAATATGTCCGTCAGGCCCCTTCCCTTGAGATAAATCTGCAAATATCTCGGAAACGAAGCGAGCTATGGCAAAATGTTAAGAGACCTTTTTTGTAGAGAATAATGTTTCCTACAATTTATGTTCTATGATATTTTTTGATCAGAAGCGTAGTTTTCGAGATATATCGAGATATTTAAAAGTTCCGAAGCCGCACCAACATAATAGAGATACAGAAACACCGTGGCCCGTTTCTTTGAGATAACTCTGCACTATTGCGCGCTGCAAATGCCACTTCCTGCTTAGCTGTGCAGAAGAAGAACAACAAGAAGAAGAAATATCTCGAAATATGTCCGTCAGGCCAGTTCCTTTGAGCTGAATCTGCAAATATCTCGGAAACGAAGCGAGCTATGGCAAAATGTTAAGAGACGTTTTTTGTAGAGAATTATGTTTCCTACAATTTATGTTCTATGATATTTTTGGATCAGAAGCGTAGTTTTCGAGATATATCGAGATATTTAAAAGTTCCGAAGCCGCACCAACATAATAGAGATACAGAAACACCGTGGCCCCTTCCCTTGAGATAAATCTGCAAATATCTCGGAAACGAAGCGAGCTATGGCAAAATGTTTAGAGACCTTTCTTGTAGAGAATTAAGTTTCCTACTTTTTATGTAGTATGATATTTTTTGATCAGATGCGTAGTTCTCGAGATATATCAAGATATTTAAAAGTTCCGAAGCCGCACCAACATAATAGAGATACAGAAACACCGTGGCCCCTTTCTTTGAGATAACTCTGCACTATTGCGCGCTGCAAATGCCACTTCCAGCTTAGCTGTGCAGAAGAAGAACAACAAGAAGAAGAAATATCTCGAAATATGTCCGTCAGGCCCCTTCCCTTGAGATAAATCTGCAAATATCTCGGAAACGAAGCGAGCTATAGCAAAATGTTAAGAGACCTTTTTTGTAGAGAATTATGTTTCCTACAATTTATGTTCTACGATATTTTTTGATCAGAAGCGTAGTTTTCGAGATATATCGAGATATTTAAAAGTTCCGAAGCCGCACCAACATAATAGAGATACAGAAACACCGTGGCCCCTTTCTTTGAGATAACTCTGCACTAGTGCGAGCTGCAAATGCCACTTCCAGCTTAGCTGTGCAGAAGAAGAACAACAAGAAGAAGAAATATCTCGAAATATGTCCGTCAGGCCCCTTCCCTTGAGATAAATCTGCAAATATCTCGGAAACGAAGCGAGCTATGGCAAAATGTTAAGAGACCTTTTTTGTAGAGAATTAAGTTTCCTACTTTTTATGTTCTATGATATTTTTTGATCAGATGCGTAGTTCTCGAGATATATCAAGATATTTAAAAGTTCCGAAGCCGCACCAACATAATAGAGATACAGAAACACCGTGGCCCCTTTCTTTGAGATAACTCTGCACTATTGCGAGCTGCAAATGCCACTTCCAGCTTAGCTGTGCAGAGGAAGAACAACAAGAAGAAGAAATATCTCGAAATATGTCCGTCAGGCCAGTTCCTTTGAGCTGAATCTGGAAATATCTCGGAAACGAAGCGAGCTATGGCAAAATGTTAAGAGACCTTTTTTGTAGAGAATTAAGTTTCCTACTTTTTATGTTCTATGATATTTTTTGATCAGATGCGTAGTTCTCGAGATATATCAAGATATTTAAAAGTTCCGAAACCGCACCAACATAATAGAGATACAGAAACACCGTGACCCCTTTCTTTGAGATAACTCTGCACTATTGCGAGCAGCAAATGCCACTTCCAGCTTAGCTGTGCAGAGGAAGAACAACAAGAAGAAGAAATATCTCGAAATACGTCCGTCAGGCCCCTTCCCTTGAGATAAATCTGCAAATATCTCGGAAACGAAGCGAGCTATGGCAAAATCTTAAGAGACCTTTTTTGTAGAGAATTAAGTTTCCTACTTTTTATGTTCTATGATATTTTTTGATCAGATGCGTAGTTCTCGAGATATATCAAGATATTTAAAAGTTCCGAAGCCGCACCAACATAATAGAGATACAGAAACACCGTGGCCCCTTTCTTTGAGATAACTCTGCACTATTGCGAGCTGCAAATGCCACTTCCAGCTTAGCTGTGCAGAGGAAGAACAACAAGAAGAAGAAATATCTCGAAATATGTCCGTCAGGCCAGTTCCTTTGAGCTGAATCTGCAAATATCTCGGAAACGAAGCGAGCTATGGCAAAATGTTAAGAGACGTTTTTTGTAGAGAATTATGTTTCCTACAATCTATGTTCTATGATATTTTTTGATCAGAAGCGTAGTTTTCGAGATATATCGAGATATTTAAAAGTTCCGAAGACGCACCAACATAATAGAGATACAGAAACACCGTGGCCCCTTTCTTTGAGATAACTGTGCACTAGTGCGAGCCGCAAATGACACTTCCAGCTTAGCTGTGCAGAAGAAGAACAACAAGAAGAAGAAATATCTCGAAATATGTCCGTTAGGCCCCTTCCCTTGAGATATATCTGCAAATATCTCGGAAACGAAGCGAGCTATGGCGAAATGTTAAGAGACCTTTTTTGTAGAGAATTAAGTTTCCTACTTTTTATCCTCTATGATATTTTTTGATCAGATGCGTAGTTCTCGAGATATATCAAGATATTTAAAAGTTCCGAAGCCGCACCAACATAATAGAGATACAGAAACACCGTGGCCCCTCTCGTTGAGATAACTCTGCACTATTGCGAGCTGCAAATGCCACTTCCAGCTTAGCTGTGCAGAAGAAGAACAACAAGAAGAAGAAATATCTCGAAATATGTCCGTCAGGCCCCTTCCCTTGAGATAAATCTGCAAATATCTCGGAAACGAAGCGAGCTATGGCAAAATGTTTAGAGACCTTTCTTGTAGAGAATTAAGTTTCCTACTTTTTATGTAGTATGATATTTTTTGATCAGATGCGTAGTTCTCGAGATATATCAAGATATTTAAAAGTTCCGAAGCCGCACCAACATAATAGAGATACAGAAACACCGTGGCCCCTTTCTTTGAGATAACTCTGCACTATTGCGCGCTGCAAATGCCACTTCCAGCTTAGCTGTGCAGAAGAAGAACAACAAGAAGAAGAAATATCTCGAAATATGTCCGTCAGGCCCCTTCCCTTGAGATAAATCTGCAAATATCTCGGAAACGAAGCGAGCTATAGCAAAATGTTAAGAGACCTTTTTTGTAGAGAATTATGTTTCCTACAATTTATGTTCTACGATATTTTTTGATCAGAAGCGTAGTTTTCGAGATATATCGAGATATTTAAAAGTTCCGAAGCCGCACCAACATAATAGAGATACAGAAACACCGTGGCCCCTTTCTTTGAGATAACTCTGCACTAGTGCGAGCTGCAAATGCCACTTCCAGCTTAGCTGTGCAGAAGAAGAACAACAAGAAGAAGAAATATCTCGAAATATGTCCGTCAGGCCCCTTCCCTTGAGATAAATCTGCAAATATCTCGGAAACGAAGCGAGCTATGGCAAAATGTTAAGAGACCTTTTTTGTAGAGAATTAAGTTTCCTACTTTTTATGTTCTATGATATTTTTTGATCAGATGCGTAGTTCTCGAGATATATCAAGATATTTAAAAGTTCCGAAGCCGCACCAACATAATAGAGATACAGAAACACCGTGGCCCCTTTCTTTGAGATAACTCTGCACTATTGCGAGCTGCAAATGCCACTTCCAGCTTAGCTGTGCAGAGGAAGAACAACAAGAAGAAGAAATATCTCGAAATATGTCCGTCAGGCCAGTTCCTTTGAGCTGAATCTGGAAATATCTCGGAAACGAAGCGAGCTATGGCAAAATGTTAAGAGACCTTTTTTGTAGAGAATTAAGTTTCCTACTTTTTATGTTCTATGATATTTTTTGATCAGATGCGTAGTTCTCGAGATATATCAAGATATTTAAAAGTTCCGAAACCGCACCAACATAATAGAGATACAGAAACACCGTGACCCCTTTCTTTGAGATAACTCTGCACTATTGCGAGCAGCAAATGCCACTTCCAGCTTAGCTGTGCAGAGGAAGAACAACAAGAAGAAGAAATATCTCGAAATACGTCCGTCAGGCCCCTTCCCTTGAGATAAATCTGCAAATATCTCGGAAACGAAGCGAGCTATGGCAAAATCTTAAGAGACCTTTTTTGTAGAGAATTAAGTTTCCTACTTTTTATGTTCTATGATATTTTTTGATCAGATGCGTAGTTCTCGAGATATATCAAGATATTTAAAAGTTCCGAAGCCGCACCAACATAATAGAGATACAGAACCACCGTGGCCCCTTTCTTTGAGATAACTCTGCACTATTGCGAGCTGCAAATGCCACTTCCAGCTTAGCTGTGCAGAGGAAGAACAACAAGAAGAAGAAATATCTCGAAATATGTCCGTCAGGCCAGTTCCTTTGAGCTGAATCTGCAAATATCTCGGAAACGAAGCGAGCTATGGCAAAATGTTAAGAGACGTTTTTTGTAGAGAATTATGTTTCCTACAATCTATGTTCTATGATATTTTTTGATCAGAAGCGTAGTTTTCGAGATATATCGAGATATTTAAAAGTTCCGAAGACGCACCAACATAATAGAGATACAGAAACACCGTGGCCCCTTTCTTTGAGATAACTGTGCACTAGTGCGAGCCGCAAATGACACTTCCAGCTTAGCTGTGCAGAAGAAGAACAACAAGAAGAAGAAATATCTCGAAATATGTCCGTCAGGCCCCTTCCCTTGAGATATATCTGCAAATATCTCGGAAACGAAGCGAGCTATGGCGAAATGTTAAGAGACCTTTTTTGTAGAGAATTAAGTTTCCTACTTTTTATCCTCTATGATATTTTTTGATCAGATGCGTAGTTCTCGAGATATATCAAGATATTTAAAAGTTCCGAAGCCGCACCAACATAATAGAGATACAGAAACACCGTGGCCCCTCTCGTTGAGATAACTCTGCACTATTGCGAGCTGCAAATGCCACTTCCAGCTTAGCTGTGCAGAAGAAGAACAACAAGAAGAAGAAATATCTCGAAATATGTCCGTCAGGCCCCTTCCCTTGAGATAAATCTGCAAATATCTCGGAAACGAAGCGAGCTATGGCAAAATGTTTAGAGACCTTTCTTGTAGAGAATTAAGTTTCCTACTTTTTATGTAGTATGATATTTTTTGATCAGATGCGTAGTTCTCGAGATATATCAAGATATTTAAAAGTTCCGAAGCTGCACCAACATAATAGAGATACAGAAACACTGTGGCCCCTTTCTTTGAGATAACTCTGCACTATTGCGAGCTGCAAATGCCACTTTCAGCTTAGCTGTGCAGAGGAAGAACAACAAGAAGAAGAAATATCTCGAAATATGTCCGTCAGGCCAGTTCCTTTGAGCTGAATCTGCAAATATCTCGGAAACGAAGCGATCTATGGCAAAATGTTAAGAGACGTTTTTTGTAGAGAATTATGTTTCCTACAATTTATGTTCTATGATATTTTTTGATCAGAAGCGTAGTTTTCGAGATATATCGAGATATTTAAAAGTTCCGAAGCCGCACCAACATAATAGGGATACAGAAACACCGTGGCCCCTTTCTTTGAGATAACTCTGCACTAGTGCGAGCCGCAAATGCCACTTCCAGCTTAGCTGTGCAGAAGAAGAACAACAAGAAGAAGAAATATCTCGAAATATGTCCGTCAGGCCCCTTCCCTTGAGATAAATCTGCAAATATCTCGGAAACGAAGCGAGCTATGGCAAAATGTTAAGAGACCTTTTTTGTAGAGAATTAAGTTTCCTACTTTTTATGTTCTATGATATTTTTTGATCAGATGCGTAGTTCTCGAGATATATCAAGATATTTAAAAGTTCCGAAGCCGCACCAACATAATAGAGATACAGAAACACCGTGGCCCCTTTCTTTGAGATAACTCTGCACTATTGCGAGCTGCAAATGCCACTTCCAGCTTAGCTGTGCAGAGGAAGAACAACAAGAAGAAGAAATTTCTCGAAATATGTCCGTCAGGCCAGTTCCTTTGAGCTGAATCTGCAAATATCTCGGAAACGAAGCGAGCTATGGCAAAATGTTAAGAGACGTTTTTTGTAGAGAATTATGTTTCCTACAATTTATGTTCTATGATATTTTTTGATCAGAAGCGTAGTTTTCGAGACATATCGAGATATTTAAAAGTTCCGAAGCCGCACCAACATAATAGAGATACAGAAACACCGTGGCCCGTTTCTTTGAGATAACTCTGCACTATTGCGCGCTGCAAATGCCACTTCCAGCTTAGCTGTGCAGAAGAAGAACAACAAGAAGAAGAAATATCTCGAAATATGTCCGTCAGGCCCCTTCCCTTGAGTTATATCTGCAAATATCTCGGAAACGTAGCGAGCTATGGCAAAATGTTTAGAGACCTTTCTTGTAGAGAATTAAGTTTCCTACTTTTTATGTAGTATGATATTTTTTGATCAGATGCGTAGTTCTCGAGATATATCAAGATATTTAAAAGTTCCGAAGCCGCACCAACATAATAGAGATACAGAAACACCGTGGCCCCTTTCTTTGAGATAATTCTGCACTATTGCGACCTGCAAATGCCACTTCCAGCTCAGCTGTGCAGAAGAAGAACAACAAGAAGAAGAAATATCTCGAAATATGTCCGTCAGGCCCCTTCCCTTGAGATAAATATGCAAATATCTCGGAAACGAAGCGAGCTATGGCAAAATGTTAAGAGACGTTTTTTGTAGAGAATTATGTTTCCTACAATTTATGTTCTATGATATTTTTTGATCAGAAGCGTAGTTTTCGAGATATATCGAGATATTTAAAAGTTCCGAAGCCGCACCAACATAATAGGGATACAGAAACACCGTGGCCCCTTTCTTTGAGATAACTCTGCACTAGTGCGAGCCGCAAATGCCACTTCCAGCTTAGCTGTGCAGAAGAAGAACAACAAGAAGAAGAAATATCTCGAAATATGTCCGTCAGGCCCCTTCCCTTGAGATAAATCTGCAAATATCTCGGAAACGAAGCGAGCTATGGCAAAATGTTAAGAGACCTTTTTTGTAGAGAATAATGTTTCCTACAATTTATGTTCTATGATATTTTTTGATCAGAAGCGTAGTTTTCGAGATATATCGAGATATTTAAAAGTTCCGAAGCCGCACCAACATAATAGAGATACAGAAACACCGTGGCCCGTTTCTTTGAGATAACTCTGCACTATTGCGCGCTGCAAATGCCACTTCCTGCTTAGCTGTGCAGAAGAAGAACAACAAGAAGAAAAAATATCTCGAAATATGTCCGTCAGGCCAGTTCCTTTGAGCTGAATCTGCAAATATCTCGGAAACGAAGCGAGCTATGGCAAAATGTTAAGAGACGTTTTTTGTAGAGAATTATGTTTCCTACAATTTATGTTCTATGATATTTTTGGATCAGAAGCGTAGTTTTCGAGATATATCGAGATATTTAAAAGTTCCGAAGCCGCACCAACATAATAGAGATACAGAAACACCGTGGCCCCTTTCTTTGAGATAACTCTGCACTATTGCGCGCTGCAAATGCCACTTCCAGCTTAGCTGTGCAGAAGAAGAACAACAAGAAGAAGAAATATCTCGAAATATGTCCGTCAGGCCCCTTCCCTTGAGATAAATCTGCAAATATCTCGGAAACGAAGCGAGCTATAGCAAAATGTTAAGAGACCTTTTTTGTAGAGAATTAAGTTTCCTACTTTTTATGTTCTATGATATTTTTCAATCAGAGGCGTAGTTCTCGAGATATATCAAGATATTTAAAAGTTCCGAAGCCGCACCAACATAATAGAGATACAGAAACACCGTGGCCCCTTTCTTTGAGATAACTCTGCACGATTGCGAGCTGGAAATGCCACTTCCAGTTTAGCTGTGCAGAAGAAGAACAACAAGAAGAAGAAATATCTCGAAATATGTCCATCAGGACCCTTCCCTTGAGATAAATCTGCAAATATCTCGGAAACGAAGCGAGCTATGGCAAAATGTTCAGGGACCTTTTTTGTAGAGAATAATGTTTCCTACAATTTACGTTCTATGATATTTTTTGATCAGAAGCGTAGTTTTCGAGATATATCGAGATATTTAAAAGTTCCGAAGCCGCACGAACATAATAGAGATACAGAAACACCGTGGCCCCTTTCTTTGAGATAATTCTGCACTATTGCGACCTGCAAATGCCACTTCCAGCTCAGCTGTGCAGAAGAAGAACAACAAGAAGAAGAAATATCTCGAAATATGTCCGTCAGGCCCCTTCCCTTGAGATAAATCTGCAAATATCTCGGAAACGAAGCGAGCTATGGCAAAATGTTAAGAGACCTTTTTTGTAGAGAATTAAGTTTCCTACTTTTTACGTTCTATGATATTTTTTGATCAGATGCGTAGTTCTCGAGATATATCAAGATATTTAAAAGTTCCGAAGCCGCACCAACATAATAGAGATACAGAAACACCGTGGCCCCTTTCTTTGAGATAACTCTGCACTATTGCGAGCTGGAAATGCCACTTCCAGCTTAGCTGTGCAGAAGAGGAACAACAGGAAGAAGAAATATCTCGAAATATGTCCGTCAGGCCCCTTCCCTTGAGATAAATCTGCCAATATCTCGGAAACCAAGAGAGCTATGGCAAAATGTTAAGAGACCTTTTTTGTAGAGAATTAAGTTTCCTACTTTTCATGTTCTATGATATTTTTTGATCAGATGCGTAGTTCTCGAGATATATCAAGATATTTAAAAGTTCCGAAGCCGCACCAACATAATAGAGATACAGAAACACCGTGGCCCCTCTCTTTGAGATAACTCTGCACTATTCCGAGCTGTAAATGCCACTTCCAGCTTAGCTGTGCAGAAGAAGAACAACAAGAAGAAGAAATATCTCGAAATATGTCCGTCAGGCCCCTTCCCTTGAGATATATCTGCAAATATCTCGGAAACGAAGCGAGCTACGGCAAAATGTTGAGAGACCTTTTTTGTAGAGAATTATGTTTCCTACAATTTATGTTCTATGATATTTTTTGATCAGAAGCGTAGTTTTCGAGATATATCGAGATATTTAAAAGTTCCGAAGCCGCACCAACATAATAGAGATACAGAAACACCGTGGCCCCTTTCTTTGAGATAACTGTGCACTAGTGCGAGCCGCAAATGCCACTTCCAGCTTAGCTGTGCCGAAGAAGAACAACAAGAAGAAGAAATATCTCGAAATATGTCCGTCAGGCCCCTTCCCTTGAGATATATCTGCAAATATCTCGGAAACGAAGCGAGCTATGGCAAAATGTTAAGAGACCGTTTTTGTAGAGAATTAAGTTTCCTACTTTTTACGTTGTATGATATTTTTTGATCAGACGCGTAGTTCTCGAGATATATCAAGATATTTAAAAGTTCCGAAGCCGCACCAACATAATAGAGATACAGAAACACCGTGGCCCCTTTCTTTGAGATAACTCTGCACTATTGCGAGCTGGAAATGCCACTTCCAGCTTAGCTGTGCAGAAGAGGAACAACAGGAAGAAGAAATATCTCGAAATATGTCCGTCAGGCCCCTTCCCTTGAGATAAATCTGCCAATATCTCGGAAACCAAGAGAGCTATGGCAAAATGTTAAGAGACCTTTTTTGTAGAGAATTAAGTTTCCTACTTTTCATGTTCTATGATATTTTTTGATCAGATGCGTAGTTCTCGAGATATATCAAGATATTTAAAAGTTCCGAAGCCGCACCAACATAATAGAGATACAGAAACACCGTGGCCCGTTTCTTTGAGATAACTCTGCACTATTGCGAGCTGCAAATGCCACTTTCAGCTTAGCTGTGCAGAGGAAGAACAACAAGAAGAAGAAATATCTCGAAATATGTCCGTCAGGCCAGTTCCTTTGAGCTGAATCTGCAAATATCTCGGAAACGAAGCGATCTATGGCAAAATGTTAAGAGACGTTTTTTGTAGAGAATTATGTTTCCTACAATTTATGTTCTATGATATTTTTTGATCAGAAGCGTAGTTTTCGAGATATATCGAGATATTTAAAAGTTCCGAAGCCGCACCAACATAATAGGGATACAGAAACACCGTGGCCCCTTTCTTTGAGATAACTCTGCACTAGTGCGAGCCGCAAATGCCACTTCCAGCTTAGCTGTGCAGAAGAAGAACAACAAGAAGAAGAAATATCTCGAAATATGTCCGTCAGGCCCCTTCCCTTGAGATAAATCTGCAAATATCTCGGAAACGAAGCCAGCTATGGCAAAATGTTAAGAGACCTTTTTTGTAGAGAATAATGTTTCCTACAATTTATGTTCTATGATATTTTTTGATCAGAAGCGTAGTTTTCGAGATATATCGAGATATTTAAAAGTTCCGAAGCCGCACCAACATAATAGAGATACAGAAACACCGTGGCCCGTTTCTTTGAGATAACTCTGCACTATTGCGCGCTGCAAATGCC
The DNA here is from genome assembly GCF_051020975.1 of Osmia lignaria lignaria. Lineage (NCBI taxonomy): Eukaryota > Metazoa > Arthropoda > Insecta > Hymenoptera > Megachilidae > Osmia > Osmia lignaria. The sequence goes on from NW_027478173.1 coordinate 1,024,218, forward strand.
ACTTCCTGCTTAGCTGTGCAGAAGAAGAACAACAAGAAGAAAAAATATCTCGAAATATGTCCGTCAGGCCAGTTCCTTTGAGCTGAATCTGCAAATATCTCGGAAACGAAGCGAGCTATGGCAAAATGTTAAGAGACGTTTTTTGTAGAGAATTATGTTTCCTACAATTTATGTTCTATGATATTTTTGGATCAGAAGCGTAGTTTTCGAGATATATCGAGATATTTAAAAGTTCCGAAGCCGCACCAACATAATAGAGATACAGAAACACCGTGGCCCCTTTCTTTGAGATAACTCTGCACTATTGCGCGCTGCAAATGCCACTTCCAGCTTAGCTGTGCAGAAGAAGAACAACAAGAAGAAGAAATATCTCAAAATATGTCCGTCAGGCCCCTTCCCTTGAGATAAATCTGCAAATATCTCGGAAACGAAGCGAGCTATGGCAAAATGTTTAGAGACCTTTCTTGTAGAGAATTAAGTTTCCTACTTTTTATGTAGTATGATATTTTTTGATCAGATGCGTAGTTCTCGAGATATATCAAGATATTTAAAAGTTCCGAAGCCGCACCAACATAATAGAGATACAGAAACACCGTGGCCCCTTTCTTTGAGATAACTCTGCACTATTGCGCGCTGCAAATGCCACTTCCAGCTTAGCTGTGCAGAAGAAGAACAACAAGAAGAAGAAATATCTCGAAATATGTCCGTCAGGCCCCTTCCCTTGAGATAAATCTGCAAATATCTCGGAAACGAAGCGAGCTATAGCAAAATGTTAAGAGACCTTTTTTGTAGAGAATTAAGTTTCCTACTTTTTATGTTCTATGATATTTTTCAATCAGAGGCGTAGTTCTCGAGATATATCAAGATATTTAAAAGTTCCGAAGCCGCACCAACATAATAGAGATACAGAAACACCGTGGCCCCTTTCTTTGAGATAACTCTGCACGATTGCGAGCTGGAAATGCCACTTCCAGTTTAGCTGTGCAGAAGAAGAACAACAAGAAGAAGAAATATCTCGAAATATGTCCATCAGGACCCTTCCCTTGAGATAAATCTGCAAATATCTCGGAAACGAAGCGAGCTATGGCAAAATGTTCAGGGACCTTTTTTGTAGAGAATAATGTTTCCTACAATTTACGTTCTATGATATTTTTTGATCAGAAGCGTAGTTTTCGAGATATATCGAGATATTTAAAAGTTCCGAAGCCGCACGAACATAATAGAGATACAGAAACACCGTGGCCCCTTTCTTTGAGATAATTCTGCACTATTGCGACCTGCAAATGCCACTTCCAGCTCAGCTGTGCAGAAGAAGAACAACAAGAAGATGAAATATCTCGAAATATGTCCGTCAGGCCCCTTCCCTTGAGATAAATCTGCAAATATCTCGGAAACGAAGCGAGCTATGGCAAAATGTTAAGAGACCTTTTTTGTAGAGAATTAAGTTTCCTACTTTTTACGTTGTATGATATTTTTTGATCAGATGCGTAGTTCTCGAGATATATCAAGATATTTAAAAGTTCCGAAGCCGCACCAACATAATAGAGATACAGAAACACCGTGGCCCCTTTCTTTGAGATAACTCTGCACTATTGCGAGCTGGAAATGCCACTTCCAGCTTAGCTGTGCAGAAGAGGAACAACAGGAAGAAGAAATATCTCGAAATATGTCCGTCAGGCCCCTTCCCTTGAGATAAATCTGCCAATATCTCGGAAACCAAGAGAGCTATGGCAAAATGTTAAGAGACCTTTTTTGTAGAGAATTAAGTTTCCTACTTTTCATGTTCTATGATATTTTTTGATCAGATGCGTAGTTCTCGAGATATATCAAGATATGTAAAAGTTCCGAAGCCGCACCAACATAATAGAGATACAGAAACACCGTGGCCCCTCTCTTTGAGATAACTCTGCACTATTCCGAGCTGTAAATGCCACTTCCAGCTTAGCTGTGCAGAAGAAGAACAACAAGAAGAAGAAATATCTCGAAATATGTCCGTCAGGCCCCTTCCCTTGAGATATATCTGCAAATATCTCGGAAACGAAGCGAGCTACGGCAAAATGTTGAGAGACCTTTTTTGTAGAGAATTATGTTTCCTACAATTTATGTTCTATGATATTTTTTGATCAGAAGCGTAGTTTTCGAGATATATCGAGATATTTAAAAGTTCCGAAGCCGCACCAACATAATAGAGATACAGAAACACCGTGGCCCCTTTCTTTGAGATAACTGTGCACTAGTGCGAGCCGCAAATGCCACTTCCAGCTTAGCTGTGCAGAAGAAGAACAACAAGAAGAAGAAATATCTCGAAATATGTCCGTCAGGCCCCTTCCCTTGAGATATATCTGCAAATATCTCGGAAACGAAGCGAGCTATGGCAAAATGTTAAGAGACCGTTTTTGTAGAGAATTAAGTTTCCTACTTTTTACGTTGTATGATATTTTTTGATCAGACTCGTAGTTCTCGAGATATATCAAGATATTTAAAAGTTCCGAAGCCGCACCAACATAATAGAGATACAGAAACACCGTGGCCCCTTTCTTTGAGATAACTCTGCACTATTGCGAGCTGGAAATGCCACTTCCAGCTTAGCTGTGCAGAAGAGGAACAACAGGAAGAAGAAATATCTCGAAATATGTCCGTCAGGCCCCTTCCCTTGAGATAAATCTGCCAATATCTCGGAAACCAAGAGAGCTATGGCAAAATGTTAAGAGACCTTTTTTGTAGAGAATTAAGTTTCCTACTTTTCATGTTCTATGATATTTTTTGATCAGATGCGTAGTTCTCGAGATATATCAAGATATTTAAAAGTTCCGAAGCCGCACCAACATAATAGAGATACAGAAACACCGTGGCCCCTCTCTTTGAGATAACTCTGCACTATTCCGAGCTGTAAATGCCACTTCCAGCTTAGCTGTGCAGAAGAAGAACAACAAGAAGAAGAAATATCTCGAAATATGTCCGTCAGGCCCCTTCCCTTGAGATATATCTGCAAATATCTCGGAAACGAAGCGAGCTACGGCAAAATGTTGAGAGACCTTTTTTGTAGAGAATTATGTTTCCTACAATTTATGTTCTATGATATTTTTTGATCAGAAGCGTAGTTTTCGAGATATATCGAGATATTTAAAAGTTCCGAAGCCGCACCAACATAATAGAGATACAGAAACACCGTGGCCCCTTTCTTTGAGATAACTGTGCTCTAGTGCGAGCCGCAAATGCCACTTCCAGCTTAGCTGTGCAGAAGAAGAACAACAAGAAGAAGAAATATCTCGAAATATGTCCGTCAGGCCCCTTCCCTTGAGATATATCTGCAAATATCTCGGAAACGAAGCGAGCTATGGCAAAATGTTAAGAGACCGTTTTTGTAGAGAATTAAGTTTCCTACTTTTTACGTTGTATGATATTTTTTGATCAGACGCGTAGTTCTCGAGATATATCAAGATATTTAAAAGTTCCGAAGCCGCACCAACATAATAGAGATACAGAAACACCGTGGCCCCTTTCTTTGAGATAACTCTGCACTATTGCGAGCTGCAAATGCCACTTCCAGCTTAGCTGTGCAGAAGAAGAACAACAAGAAGGAGAAATATCTCGAAATATGTCCGTTAGTCCCCTTCCCTTGAGATAAATCTGCAAATATCTCGGAAACGAAGCGAGCTATGGCAAAATGTTAAGAGACCTTTTTTGTAGAGAATTAAGTTTCCTACTTTTTATGGTCTATGATATTTTTTGATCAGATGCGTAGTTCTCGAGATATATCAAGATATTTAAAAGTTCCGAAGCCGCACCAACATAATAGAGATACAGAAACACCGTGGCCCCTTTCTTTGAGATAACTCTGCACTATTGCGCGCTGCAAATGCCACTTCCAGCTTAGCTGTGCAGAAGAAGAACAACAAGAAGAAGAAATATCTCGAAATATGTCCGTCAGGCCCCTTCCCTTGAGATATATCTGCAAATATCTCGGAAAGGAAGCGAGCTATGGCAAAATGTTAAGAGACCTTTTTTGTCGAGAATTATGTTTCCTACAATTTATGTTCTATGATATTTTTTGATCAGAAGCGTAGTGGTCGAGATATATCGAGATATTTAAAAGTTCCGAAGCCGCACCAACATAATAGAGATACAGAAACACCGTGGCCCCTTTCTTTGAGATAACTCTGCACTATTGCGAGCTGGAAATGCCACTTCCAGTTTAGCTGTGCAGAAGAAGAACAACAAGAAGAAGAAATATCTCGAAATATGTCCGTTAGGCCCCTTCCCTTGAGATAAATCTGCAAATATCTCGGAAACGAAGCGAGCTATGGCAAAATGTTAAGAGACCTTTTTTGTAGAGAATTAAGTTTCCTACTTTTTATGTTCTATGATATTTTTTGATCAGATACGTAGTTCTCGAGATATATCAAGATATTTAAAAGTTCCGAAGCCGCACCAACATAATAGAGATACAGAAACACCGTGGCCCCTTTCTTTGAGATAACTCTGCACGATTGCGCGCTGCAAATGCCACTTCCAGCTTAGCTGTGCAGAAGAAGAACAACAAGAAGAAGAAATATCTCGAAATATGTCCGTCAGGCCCCTTCCCTTGAGATAAATCTGCAAATATCTCGGAAACGAAGCGAGCTATGGCAAAATGTTAAGAGACCTTTTTTGTAGAGAATTAAGTTTCCTACTTTTTATGTTGTATGATATTTTTTGATCAGATGCGTAGTTCTCGAGATATATCAAGATATTTAAAAGTTCCGAAGCCGCACCAACATAATAGAGATACAGAAACACCGTGGCCCCTTTCTTTGAGATAACTCTGCACTATTGTGAGCTGCAAATGCCACTTCCAGCTTAGCTGTGCAGAGGAAGAACAACAAGAAGGAGAAATATCTCGAAATATGTCCGTTAGTCCCCTTCCCTTGAGATAAATCTGCAAATATCTCGGAAACGAAGCGAGCTATGGCAAAATGTTAAGAGACCTTTTTTGTAGAGAATTAAGTTTCCTACTTTTTACGTTCTACGATATTTTTTGATCAGATGCGTAGTTCTCGAGATATATCAAGATATTTAAAAGTTCCGAAGCCGCACCAACATAATAGAGATACAGAAACACCGTGGCCCCTTTCTTTGAGATAACTCTGCACTATTGCGCGCTGCAAATGCCACTTCCAGCTTAGCTGTGCAGAAGAAGAACAACAAGAAGAAGAAATATCTCGAAATATGTCCGTCAGGCCCCTTCCCTTGAGATATATCTGCAAATATCTCGGAAAGGAAGCGAGCTATGGCAAAATGTTAAGAGACATTTTTTGTCGAGAATTATGTTTCCTACAATTTATGTTCTATGATATTTTTTGATCAGAAGCGTAGTGGTCGAGATATATCGAGATATTTAAAAGTTCCGAAGCCGCACCAACATAATAGAGATACAGAAACACCGTGGCCCCTTTCTTTGAGATAACTCTGCACTATTGCGAGCTGGAAATGCCACTTCCAGTTTAGCTGTGCAGAAGAAGAACAACAAGAAGAAGAAATATCTCGAAATATGTCCGTTAGGCCCCTTCCCTTGAGATAAATCTGCAAATATCTCGGAAACGAAGCGAGCTATGGCAAAATGTTAAGAGACCTTTTTTGTAGAGAATTAAGTTTCCTACTTTTTATGTTCTATGATATTTTTTGATCAGATACGTAGTTCTCGAGATATATCAAGATATTTAAAAGTTCCGAAGCCGCACCAACATAATAGAGATACAGAAACACCGTGGCCCCTTTCTTTGAGATAACTCTGCACGATTGCGCGCTGCAAATGCCACTTCCAGCTTAGCTGTGCAGAAGAAGAACAACAAGAAGAAGAAATATCTCGAAATATGTCCGTCAGGCCCCTTCCCTTGAGATAAATCTGCAAATATCTCGGAAACGAAGCGAGCTATGGCAAAATGTTAAGAGACCTTTTTTGTAGAGAATTAAGTTTCCTACTTTTTATGTTGTATGATATTTTTTGATCAGATGCGTAGTTCTCGAGATATATCAAGATATTTAAAAGTTCCGAAGCCGCACCAACATAATAGAGATACAGAAACACCGTGGCCCCTTTCTTTGAGATAACTCTGCACTATTGCGAGCTGCAAATGCCACTTCCAGCTTAGCTGTGCAGAGGAAGAACAACAAGAAGAAGAAATATCTCGAAATATGTCCGTCAGGCCCCTTCCCTTGAGATATATCTGCAAATATCTCGGAAACGAAGCGAGCTATGGCAAAATGTTAAGAGACCTTTTTTGTAGAGAATTATGTTTCCTACAATTTATGTTCTATGATATTTTTTGATCAGAAGCGTAGTTCTCGAGATATATCGAGATATTTAAAAGTTCCGAAGCCGCACCAACATATTAGGGATACAGAAACACCGTGGCCCCTTTCTTTGAGATAACTCTGCACTAGTGCGAGCCGCAAATGCCACTTCCAGCTTAGCTGTGCAGAAGAAGAACAACAAGAAGAAGAAATATCTCGAAATATGTCCGTCAGGCCCCTTCCCTTGAGATAAATCTGCAAATATCTCGGAAACGAAGCGAGCTATGGCAGAATGTTAAGAGACGTTTTTTGTAGAGAATTATGTTTTCTACAATTTATGTTCTATGATATTTTTTGATCAGAAGCGTAGTGGTCGAGATATATCGAGATATTTAAAAGTTCCGAAGCCGCACCAACATAATAGAGATACAGAAACACCGTGGCCCCTTTCTTTGAGATAACTCTGCACTATTGCGAGCTGGAAATGCCACTTCCAGTTTAGCTGTGCAGAAGAAGAACAACAAGAAGAAGAAATATCTCGAAATATGTCCGTTAGGCCCCTTCCCTTGAGATAAATCTGCAAATATCTCGGAAACGAAGCGAGCTATGGCAAAATGTTAAGAGACCTTTTTTGTAGAGAATTAAGTTTCCTACTTTTTATGTTCTATGATATTTTTTGATCAGATGCGTAGTTCTCGAGATATATCAAGATATTTAAAAGTTCCGAAGCCGCACCAACATAATAGAGATACAGAAACACCGTGGCCCCTTTCTTTGAGATAACTCTGCACTATTGCGCGCTGCAAATGCCACTTCCAGCTTAGCTGTGCAGAAGAAGAACAACAAGAAGAAGAAATATCTCGAAATATGTCCGTCAGGCCCCTTCCCTTGAGATAAATCTGCAAATATCTCGGAAACGAAGCGAGCTATGGCAAAATGTTAAGAGACCTTTTTTGTAGAGAATTATGTTTCCTACAATTTATGTTCTACGATATTTTTTGATCAGAAGCGTAGTTTTCGAGATATATCGAGATATTTAAAAGTTCCGAAGCCGCACCAACATAATAGAGATACAGAAACACCGTGGCCCCTTTCTTTGAGATAACTCTGCACTAGTGCGAGCTGCAAATGCCACTTCCAGCTTAGCTGTGCAGAAGAAGAACAACAAGAAGAAGAAATATCTCGAAATATGTCCGTCAGGCCCCTTCCCTTGAGATAAATCTGCAAATATCTCGGAAACGAAGCGAGCTATGGCAAAATGTTAAGAGACCTTTTTTGTAGAGAATTAAGTTTCCTACTTTTTATGTTCTATGATATTTTTTGATCAGATGCGTAGTTCTCGAGATATATCAAGATATTTAAAAGTTCCGAAGCCGCACCAACATAATAGAGATACAGAAACACCGTGGCCCCTTTCTTTGAGATAACTCTGCACTATTGCGAGCTGCAAATGCCACTTCCAGCTTAGCTGTGCAGAGGAAGAACAACAAGAAGAAGAAATATCTCGAAATATGTCCGTCAGGCCAGTTCCTTTGAGCTGAATCTGGAAATATCTCGGAAACGAAGCGAGCTATGGCAAAATGTTAAGAGACCTTTTTTGTAGAGAATTAAGTTTCCTACTTTTTATGTTCTATGATATTTTTTGATCAGATGCGTAGTTCTCGAGATATATCAAGATATTTAAAAGTTCCGAAACCGCACCAACATAATAGAGATACAGAAACACCGTGACCCCTTTCTTTGAGATAACTCTGCACTATTGCGAGCAGCAAATGCCACTTCCAGCTTAGCTGTGCAGAGGAAGAACAACAAGAAGAAGAAATATCTCGAAATACGTCCGTCAGGCCCCTTCCCTTGAGATAAATCTGCAAATATCTCGGAAACGAAGCGAGCTATGGCAAAATGTTTAGAGACCTTTCTTGTAGAGAATTAAGTTTCCTACTTTTTATGTAGTATGATATTTTTTGATCAGATGCGTAGTTCTCGAGATATATCAAGATATTTAAAAGTTCCGAAGCTGCACCAACATAATAGAGGTACAGAAACACCGTGGCCCCTTTCTTTGGGATAACTCTGCACTATTGCGAGCTGCAAATGCTACTTCCAGCTTAGCTGTGCAGAACAAGAACAACAAGAAGAAGAAATATCTCGAAATATGTCCGTCAGGCCACTTCCCTTGAGATAAATCTGCAAATATCTCGGAAACGAAGCGAGCTATGGCAAAATGTTAAGAGACCTTTTTTGTAGAGAATTAAGTTTCCTACTTTTTATGTTCGATGATATTTTTTGATCAGATGCGTAGTTCTCGAGATATATCAAGATATTTAAAAGTTCCGAAGCTGCACCAACATAATAGAGGTACAGAAACACCGTGGCCTCTTTCTTTGAGATAACTCTGCACTATTGCGAGCTGCAAATGCCGCTTCGAGCTTAGCTGTGCAGAAGAAGAACAACAAGAAGAAGAAATATCTCGAAATATGTCCGTCAGACCCCTTCCCTTGAGATGAATCTGCAAATATCTCGGAAACGAAGCGAGCTATGGCAAAATGTTAAGAGACCTTTTTTGTAGAGAATAATGTTTCCTACAATTTACGTTCTATGATATTTTTTGATCAGAAGCGTAGTTTTCGAGATATATCGAGATATTTAAAAGTTCCGAAGCCGCACCAACATAATAGAGATACAGAAACACCGTGGCCCCTTTCTTTGAGATAACTCTGCACTATTGCGACCTGCAAATGCCACTTCCAGCTCAGCTGTGCAGAAGAAGAACAACAAGAAGAAGAAATATCTCGAAATATGTCCGTTAGGCCCCTTCCCTTGAGATAAATCTGCAAATATCTCGGAAACGAAGCGAGCTATGGCAAAATGTTTAGAGACCTTTCTTGTAGAGAATTAAGTTTCCTACTTTTTATGTAGTATGATATTTTTTGATCAGATGCGTAGTTCTCGAGATATATCAAGATATTTAAAAGTTCCGAAGCCGCACCAACATAATAGAGATACAGAAACACCGTGGCCCCTTTCTTTGAGATAACTCTGCACTAGTGCGAGCCGCAAAGGCCACTTCCAGCTTAGCTGTGCAGAAGAAGAACAACAAGAAGAAGAAATATCTCGAAATATGTCCGTCAGGCCCCTTCCCTTGAGATAAATCTGCAAATATCTCGGAAACGAAGCGAGCTATGGCAAAATGTTAAGAGACCTTATTTGCAGAGAATTAAGTTTCCTACTTTTTATGTTCTATGATATTTTTTGATCAGATGCGTAGTTCTCGAGATATATCAAGATATTTAAAAGTTCCGAAACCGCACCAACATAATAGAGATACAGAAACACCGTGGCCCCTTTCTTTGAGATAACTCTGCACTAGTGCGAGCCGCAAATGCCACTTCCAGCTTAGCTGTGCAGAAGAAGAACAACAAGAAGAAGAAATATCTCGAAATATGTCCGTCAGGCCCCTTCCCTTGAGATAAATCTGCAAATATCTCGGAAACGAAGCGAGCTATGGCAAAATGTTAAGAGACCTTTTTTGTAGAGAATTAAGTTTCCTACTTTTTATCTTCTCTGATATTTTTTGATCAGATGCGTAGTTCTCGAGATATATTAAGATATTTAAAAGTTCCGAAGCCGCACCAACATAATAGAGATACAGAAACACCGTGGCCCCTTTCTTTGAGATAACTCTGCACTATTGCGAGCTGTAAATGCCACTTCCAGCTTAGCTGTGCAGAAGAAGAGCAACAAGAAGAAGAAATATCTCGAAATATGTCCGTCAGGCCCATTCCCTTGAGATATATCTGCAAATATCTCGGAAACGAAGCGAGCTATGGCAAAATGTTAAGAGACGTTTTTTGTAGAGAATTATGTTTCCTACAATTCATGTTCTATGATATTTTTTGATCAGAAGCGTAGTTTTCGAGATATATCGAGATATTTAAAAGTTCCGAAGCCGCACCAACATAATAGGGATACAGAAACACCGTGGCCCCTTTCTTTGAGATAACTCTGCACTAGTGCGAGCCGCAAATGCCACTTCCAGCTTAGCTGTGCAGAAGAAGAACAACAAGAAGAAGAAATATCTCGAAATATGTCCGACAGGCCCCTTCCCTTGAGATAAATCTGCAAATATCTCGGAAACGAAGCGAGCTATGGCAAAATGTTAAGAGACCTTTTTTGTAGAGAATTAAGTTTCCTACTTTTTATGTTCTATGATATTTTTTGATCAGATGCGTAGTTCTCGAGATATATCAAGATATTTAAAAGTTCCGAAGCCGCACCAACATAATAGAGATACAGAAACACCGTGGCCCCTTTCTTTGAGATAACTCTGCACTATTGCGAGCTGCAAATGCCACTTCCAGCTAAGCTGTGCAGAGGAAGAACAACAAGAAGAAGAAATATCTCGAAATATGTCCGTCAGACCAGTTCCTTTGAGCTGAATCTGCAAATATCTCGGAAACGAAGCGAGCTATGGCAAAATGTTAAGAGACGTTTTTTATAGAGAATTATGTTTCCTACAATTTATGTTCTATGATATTTTTTGATCAGAAGCGCAGTTTTCGAGATATATCGAGATATTTAAAAGTTCCGAAGCCGCACCAACATAATAGAGATACAGAAACACCGTGGCCCCTCTCTTTGAGATAACTCTGCACTATTGCGAGCTGGAAATGCCACTTCCAGTTTAGCTGTGCAGAAGAAGAACAACAAGAAGAAGAAATATCTCGAAATATGTCCGTTAGGCCCCTTCCCTTGAGATAAATCTGCAAATATCTCGGAAACGAAGCGAGCTATGGCAAAATGTTAAGAGACCTTTTTTTAGAGAATTAAGTTTCCTACTTTTTATGTTGTATGATATTTTTTGATCAGATGCGAAGTTCTCGAGATATATCAAGATATTTAAAAGTTCCGAAGCCGCACCAACATAATAGAGATACAGAAACACCGTGGCCCCTTTCTTTGAGATAACTCTGCACTATTGCGAGCTGCAAATGCCACTTCCAGCTTAGCTGTGCAGAAGAAGAACAACAAGAAGAAGAAATATCTCGAAATATGTCCGTCAGGCCCCTTCCCTTGAGATATATCTGCAAATATCTCGGAAACGAAGCGAGCGATGGCAAAATGTTAAGAGACCTTTTTTGTAGAGAATTACGTTTCCTACAATTTAGGTTCTATGATATTTTTTGATCAGAAGCGTAGTTTTCGAGATATATCGAGATATTTAAAAGTTCCGAAGCCGCACCAACATAATAGAGATACAGAAACACCGTGGCCCCTTTCTTTGAGATAACTCTGCACTAGTGCGAGCCGCAAATGCCACTTCCAGCTTAGCTGTGCAGAAGAAGAACAACAAGAAGAAGAAATATCTCGAAATATGTCCGTCAGGCCCCTTCCCTTGAGATAAATCTGCAAATATCTCGGAAACGAAGAGAGCTATGGCAAAATGTTAAGAGACCTTTTTTGTAGAGAATTAAGTTTCCTACTTTTCATGTTCTATGATATTTTTTGATCAGATGCGTAGTTCTCGAGATATATCAAGATATTTAAAAGTTCCGAACCCGCACCAACATAATAGAGATACAGAAACACCGTGGCCCCTTTCTTTGAGATAACTCTGCACTATTGCGAGCTGCAAATGCCACTTCGAGCTTAGCTGTGCAGAAGAAGAACAACAAGAAGAAGAAATATCTCGAAATATGTCCGTCAGACCCCTTCCCTTGAGATGAATCTGCAAATATCTCGGAAACGAAGCGAGCTATGGCAAAATATTAAGAGACCTTTTTTGTAGTGAATAATGTTTCCTACAATTTACGTTCTGTGATATTTTTTGATCAGAAGCGTAGTTCTAGAGATATATCAAGATATTTAAAAGTTCCGAAGCCGCACCAACATAATAGAGATACAGAAACACCGTGGCCCCTTTCTTTGAGATAACTCTGCACTAGTGCGAGCCGCAAATGCCACTTCCAGCTTAGCTGTGCAGAGGAAGAACAACAAGAAGAAGAAATATCTCGAAATATGTCCGTCAGGCCAGTTCCTTTGAGTTGAATCTGCAAATATCTCGGAAACGAAGCGAGCTATGGCAAAATGTTAAGAGACCTTTTTTGTAGAGAATTATGTTTCCTACAATTTATGTTCTATGATATTTTTTGATCAGAAGCGCAGTTTTCGAGATATATCGAGATATTTAAAAGTTCCGAAGCCGCACCAACATAATAGAGATACAGAAACACCGTGGCCCCTTTCTTTGAGATAACTCTGCACTAGTGCGAGCCGCAAATGCCACTTCCAGCTTAGCTGTGCAGAAGAAGAACAACAAGAAGAAGAAATATCTCGAAATATGTCCGTCAGGCCCCTTCCCTTGAGATAAATCTGCACATATCTCGGAAACGAAGCGAGCTATGGCAAAATGTGAAGAGACCTTTTGTGTAGAGAATTAAGTTTCCTACTTTTTATCTTCTATGATATTTTTTGATCAGAAGCGTAGTTCTCGAGATATATCAAGATATTTAAAAGTTCCGAAGACGCACCAACATAATAGAGATACAGAAACACCGTGGCCCCTTTCTTTGAGATAACTGTGCACTAGTGCGAGCCGCAAATGCCACTTCCAGCTTAGCTGTGCAGAAGAAGAGCAACAAGAAGAAGAAATATCTCGAAATATGTCCGTCAGGCCCCTTCCCTTGAGATATATCTGCAAATATCTCGGAAACGAAGCGAGCCATGGCAAAATCTTAAGAGACCGTTTTTGTAGAGAATTAAGTTTCCTACTTTTTATGTTCTATGATGTTTTTTGATCAGACGCGTAGTTCTCGAGATATATCAAGATATTTAAAAGTTCCGAAGCCGCACCAACATAATAGACATACAGAAACACCGTGGCCCCTTTCTTTGAGATAACTCTGCACTATTGCGAGCTGCAAATGCCACTTCCAGCTAAGCTGTGCAGAAGAAGAACAACAAGAAGAAGAAATATCTCGAAATATGTCCGTCAGGCCCCTTCCCTTGAGATAAATCTGCAAATACCTCGGAAACGAAGAGAGCTATGGCAAAATGTTAAGAGACCTTTTTTGTAGAGAATTAAGTTTCCTACTTTTCATGTTCTATGATATTTTTTGATCAGATGCGTAGTTCTCGAGATATATCAAGATATTTAAAAGTTCCGAAGCCGCACCAACATAATAGAGATACAGAAACACCGTGGCCCCTTTCTTTGAGATAACTGTGCACTAGTGCGAGCCGCAAATGCCACTTCCAGCTTAGCTGTGCAGAAGAAGAGCAACAAGAAGCAGAAATATCTCGAAATATGTCCGTCAGGCCCCTTCCCTTGAGATATATCTGCAAATATCTCGGAAACGAAGCGAGCCATGGCAAAATGTTAAGAGACCGTTTTTGTAGAGAATTAAGTTTCCTACTTTTTATGTTCTATGATATTTTTTGATCAGACGCGTAGTTCTCGAGATATATCAAGATATTTAAAAGTTCCGAAGCCGGACCAACATAATAGAGATACAGAAACACCGTGGCCCCTTTCTTTGAGATAACTCTGCACTATTGCGAGCTGCAAATGCCACTTCCAGCTAAGCTGTGCAGAAGAAGAACAACAAGAAGAAGAAATATCTCGAAATATGTCCGTCAGGCCCCTTCCCTTGAGATAAATCTGCAAATATCTCGGAAACGAAGAGAGCTATGGCAAAATGTTAAGAGACATTTTTTGTAGAGAATTAAGTTTCCTACTTTTCATGTTCTATGATATTTTTTGATCAGATGCGTAGTTCTCGAGATATATCAAGATATTTAAAAGTTCCGAAGCCGCACCAACATAATAGAGATACAGAAACACCGTGGCCCCTTTCTTTGAGATAACTCTGCACTATTGCGAGCTGTAAATGCCACTTCCAGTTTAGCTGTGCAGAAGAAGAACAACAAGAAGAAGAAATATCTCGAAATATGTCCGTCAGGCCCCTTCCCTTGAGATATATCTGCAAATATCTCGGAAACGAAGCGAGCTATGGCAAAATGTTAAGAGACCTTTTTTGTAGAGAATTATGTTTCCTACAATTTATATTCTATGATATTTTTTGATCAGAAGCGTAGTTTTCGAGATATACCGAGATATTTAAAAGTTCCGAAGCCGCCCCAACATAATAGAGATACAGAAACACCGTGGCCCCTTTCTTTGAGATAACTCTGCACTATTGCGAGCTGCAGATGCCACTTCCAGCTTAGCTGTGCAGAGGAAGAACAACAAGAAGAAAAAATATCTCGAAATATGTCCGTCAGGCCAGTTCCTTTGAGCTGAATCTGCAAATATCTCGGAAACGAAGCGAGCTATGGCAAAATGTTAAGAGACGTTTTTTGTAGAGAATTATGTTTCCTACAATTTATGTTCTATTATATTTTTTGATCAGAAGCGTAGTTTTCGAGATATATCGAGATATTTAAAAGTTCCGAAGACGCACCAACATAATAGAGATACAGAAACACCGTGGCCCCTTTCTTTGAGATAACTCTGCGCTATTGCGAGCTGGAAATGCCACTTCCAGTTTAGCTGTGCAGAAGAAGAACAACAAGAAGAGGAAATATCTCGAAATATGTCCGTCAGGCCCCTTCCCTTGAGATATATCTGCAAATATCTCGGAAACGAAACGAGCTATGGCAAAATGTTAAGAGACCTTTTTTGTAGAGAATTATGTTTCGTACAATTTATGTTCTATGATATTTTTTAATCAGAAGCGTAGTTTTCGAGATATATCGAGATATTTAAAAGATCCGAAGCCGCACCAACATAATAGAGATACAGAAACACCGTGGCCCCTTTCTTTGAGATAACCCTGCACTAGTGCGAGCCGCAAATGCCGCTTCCAGCTTAGCTGTGCAGAAGAAGAACAACAAGAAGAAGAAATATCTCGAAATATGTCCGTCAGGCCCCTTCCCTCGAGATAAATCTGCAAATATCTCGGAAACGAAGCGAGCTATGGCAAAATGTTAAGAGACCTTTTTTGTAGAGAATTAAGTTTCCTACTTTTTATGATCTATGATATTTTTTGATCAGATGCGTAGTTCTCGAGATATATCAAGATATCTAAAAGTTCCGAAGCCGCACCAACATAATAGAGATACTGAAACACCGTGGCCCCTTTCTTCGAGATAACTCTGCACTATTGCGAGCTGCAAATGCCACTTCCAGCTTAGCTGTGCAGAAGAAGAACAACAAGAAGAAGAAATATCTCGACAAATGTCCGTCAGGCCCCTTCCCTTGAGATAAATCTGCAAATATCTCGGAAACGAAGCGAGCTATGGCAAAATGTTAAGAGACCTTATTTGTAGAGAATTAAGTTTCCTACTTTTTATGTTCTATGATATTTTTTGATCAGATGCGTAGTTCTCGAGATATATCAAGATATTTAAAAGTTCCGAAGCCGCACCAACATAATAGAGATACAGAAACACCGTGGCCCCTTTCTTTGAGATAACTCTGCGCTATTACGAGCTGGAAATGCCACTTCCAGTTTAGCTGTGCAGAAGAAGAACAACAAGAAGAGGAAATATCTCGAAATATGTCCGTCAGGCCCCTTCCCTTGAGATATATCTGCAAATATCTCGGAAACGAAACGAGCTATGGCAAAATGTTAAGAGACATTTTTTGTAGAGAACTATGTTTCCTACAATTTATGTTCTATGATATTTTTTGATCAGAAGCGTAGTTTTCGAGATATATCGAGATATTTAAAAGATCCGAAGCTGCACCAACATAATAGAGATACAGAAACACCGTGGCCCCTTTCTTTGAGATAACTCTGCACTAGTGCGAGCCGCAAATGCCGCTTCCAGCTTAGCTGTGCAGAAGAAGACCAACAAGAAGAAGAAATATCTCGAAATATGTCCGTCAGGCCCCTTCCCGTGAGATAAATCTGCAAGTATCTTGGAAACGAAGCGAGCTATGGCAAAATGATAAGAGACCTTTTTTGTAGAGAATTAAGTTTCCTACTTTTTATGTTCTATGATATTTTTTGATCAGATGCGTAGTTTTCGAGATATATCAAGATATTTAAAAGTTCCGAAGCCGCACCAACATAATAGAGATACAGAAACACCGTGGCCCCTTTCTTTGAGATAACTCTGCACTATTGCGAGCTGCAAATGCCACTTCCAGCTTAGCTGTGCAGAAGAAGAACAACAAGAAGAAGAAATATCTCGAAATATGTCCGTCAGGCCCCTTCCCTTGAGATAAATCTGCAAATATCTCGGAAACGAAGCGAGCTGTGGCAAAATGTTAAGCGACTTTATTTGTAGAGAATTAAGTTTCCTACTTTTTACGTTCTATGATATTTTTTAATCAGATGCGTAGTTCTCGAGATATATAAAGATATTTTAAAGTTCCGAAGCCGCACCAACATAATAGAGATACAGAAACACCGTGGCCCCTTTCTTCGAGATAACTCTGCACTATTGCGAGCTGCAAATGCCACTTCCAGCTTAGCTGTGCAGAAGAAGAACAACAAGAAGAAGAAATATCTCGAAAAATGTCCCTCAGGCCCCTTCCCTTGAGATAAATCTGCAAATATCTCGGAAACGAAGCGAGCTATGGCAAAATGTTAAGAGACCTTATTTGTAGAGAATTAAGTTTCCTACTTTTTATGTTCTATGATATTTTTTGATCAGATGCGTAGTTCTCGAGATATATCAAGATATTTAAAAGTTCCGAAGCCGCACCAACATAATAGAGATACAGAAACACCGTGGCCCCTTTCTTTGAGATAACTCTGCACTATTGCGAGCTGTAAATGCCACGTCCAGCTTAGCTGTGCAGAAGAAGAACAACAAGAAGAAGAAATATCTCGAAATATGTCCGTCAGGCCCCTTCCCTCGAGATAAATCTGCAAATATCTCGGAAACGAAGCGAGCTATGGCAAAATGTTAAGAGACCTTTTTTGTAGAGAATTAAGTTTCCTACTTTTTATGTTCTATGATATTTTTTGATCGGATGCGTAGCTCTCGAGATATATCAAGATATTTAAAAGTTCCGAAGCCGCACCAACATAATAGAGATACAGAAACACCGTGGCCCCTTTCTTTGAGATAACTCTGCACTATTGCGAGCTGCAAATGCCACTTCCAGCTTAGCTGTGCAGAAGAAGACCAACAAGAAGAAGAAATATCTCGAAATATGTCCGTCAGGCCCCATCCCTTGAGATAA
This sequence comes from Osmia lignaria lignaria, assembly GCF_051020975.1. Taxonomy (NCBI): domain Eukaryota; kingdom Metazoa; phylum Arthropoda; class Insecta; order Hymenoptera; family Megachilidae; genus Osmia; species Osmia lignaria. The sequence goes on from NW_027478173.1 coordinate 1,041,691, forward strand.
ATCTGCAAATATCTCGGAAACGAAGCGAGCTATGGCAAAATGTTAAGAGACCTTATTTGTGGAGAATTAAGTTTCCTACTTTTTATGTTCTATGATATTATTTGATCAGATGCGTAGTTCTCGAGATATATCAAGATATTTAAAAGTTCCGAAGCCGCACCAACATAATAGAGATACAGAAACACCGTGGCCCCTTTCTTTGAGATAACTCTGCACTATTGCGAGCTGCAAATGCCACTTCCAGCTTAGCTGTGCAGAAGAAGAACAACAAGAAGAAGAAATATCTCGAAATATGTCCGTCAGGCCCCTTCCCTTGAGATAAATCTGCATATATCTCGGAAGCGATGCGAGCTATGGCAAAATGTTAAGAGACCTTTTTTGTAGAGAATTATGTTTCCTACAATTTATGTTCTATGATATTTTTTGATCAGAAGCGTAGTTTTCGAGATATATCAAGATATTTAAAAGTTCCGAAGCCGCACCAACATAATAGAGATACAGAAACACCGTGGCCCCTTTCTTTGAGATAACTCGGCACTACTGCGAGCTGGAAATGCCACTTCCAGCTTAGCTGTGCAGAAGAAGAACAACAAGAAGAAGAAATATCTCGAAATATGTCCGTCAGGCCCCTTCCCTCGAGATAAATCTGCAAATATCTCGGAAACGAAGCGAGCTATGGCAAAATGTTAAGCGACTTTATTTGTAGAGAATTAAGTTTCCTACTTTTTACGTTCTATGATATTTTTTGATCAGATGCGTAGTTCTCGAGATATATCAAGATATTTTAAAGTTCCGAAGCCGCACCAACATAATAGAGATACAGAAACACCGTGGCCCCTTTCTTTGAGATAACTCTGCACTACTGCGAGCTGGAAATGCCACTTCCAGTTTAGCTGTGCAGAAGAAGAACAACAAGAAGAAGAAATATCTCGAAATATGTCCGTCAGGCCCCTTCCCTTGAGATAAATCTGCAAATATCTCGTAAACGAAGCGAGCTATGGCAAAATGTTAAGAGACCTTTTTTGTTGAGAATTAAGTTTCCTACTTTTTATGTTCCATGATATTTTCTGATCAGATGCGTAGTTCTCGAGATATATCAAGATATTTAAAAGTTCCGAAGCCGCACCAACATAATAGAGATACAGAAACACCGTGGCCCCTTTCTTTGAGATAACTCTGCACTATTGCGAGCTGTAAATGCCACGTCCAGCTTAGCTGTGCAGAAGAAGAACAACAAGAAGAAGAAATATCTCGAAATATGTCCGTCAGGCCCCTTCCCTCGAGATAAATCTGCAAATATCTCGGAAACGAAGCGAGCTATGGCAAAATGTTAAGAGACCTTTTTTGTAGAGAATTAAGTTTCCTACTTTTTATGTTCTATGATATTTTTTGATCGGATGCGTAGTTCTCGAGATATATCAAGCTATTTAAAAGTTCCGAAGCCGCACCAACATAATAGAGATACAGAAACACCGTGGCCCCTTTCTTTGAGATAACTCTGCACTATTGCGAGCTGCAAATGCCACTTCCAGCTTAGCTGTGCAGAAGAAGAACAACAAGAAGAAGAAATATCTCGAAATATGTCCGTCAGACCCCTTCCCTTGAGATAAATCTGCAAATATCTCGGAAACGAAGCGAGCTATGGCAAAATGTTAAGAGACCTTTTTTGTAGAGAATTATGTTTCCCACAATTTACGTTCTATGATATTTTTTTATCAGAAGCGTAGTTTTCGAGATATATCGAGATATTTAAAAGATCCGAAGCCGCACCAACATAATAGAGATACAGAAACACCGTGGCCCCTTTCTTCGAGATAACTCTGCACTATTGCGAGCTGCAAATGCCACTTCCAGCTTAGCTGTGCAGAAGAAGACCAACAAGAAGAAGAAATATCTCGAAATATGTCCGTCAGGCCCCTTCCCTTGAGATAAATCTGCAAGTATCTTGGAAACGAAGCGAGCTATGGCAAAATGTTAAGAGACCTTTTTTGTAGAGAATTAAGTTTCCTACTTTTTATGTTCTATGATATTTTTTGATCAGATGCGTAGTTCTCGAGATATATCAAGATATTTAAAAGTTCCGAAGCCGCACCAACATAATAGAGATACAGAAACACCGTGGCCCCTTTCTTCGAGATAACTCTGCACTATTGCGAGCTGCAAATGCCACTTCCAGCTTAGCTGTGCAGAAGAAGAACAACAAGAAGAAGAAATATCTCGAAAAATGTCCGTCAGGCCCCTTCCCTTGAGATAAATCTGCAAATATCTCGGAAACGAAGCGAGCTATGGCAAAATGTTAAGAGACCTTATTTGTAGAGAATTAAGTTTCCTACTTTTTATGTTCTATGATATTTTTTGATCAGATGCGTAGTTCTCGAGATATATCAAGATATTTAAAAGTTCCGAAGCCGCACCAACATAATAGAGATACAGAAACACCGTGGCCCCTTTCTTTGAGATAACTCTGCACTATTGCGAGCTGCAGATGCCACTTCCAGCTTAGCTGTGCAGAGGAAGAACAACAAGAAGAAAAAATATCTCGAAATATGTCCGTCAGGCCAGTTCCTTTGAGCTGAATCTGCAAATATCTCGGAAACGAAGCGAGCTATGGCAAAATGTTAAGAGACGTTTTTTGTAGAGAATTATGTTTCCTACAATTTATGTTCTATTATATTTTTTGATCAGAAGCGTAGTTTTCGAGATATATCGAGATATTTAAAAGTTCCGAAGACGCACCAACATAATAGAGATACAGAAACACCGTGGCCCCTTTCTTTGAGATAACTCTGCGCTATTGCGAGCTGGAAATGCCACTTCCAGTTTAGCTGTGCAGAAGAAGAACAACAAGAAGAGGAAATATCTCGAAATATGTCCGTCAGGCCCCTTCCCTTGAGATATATCTGCAAATATCTCGGAAACGAAACGAGCTATGGCAAAATGTTAAGAGACCTTTTTTGTAGAGAATTATGTTTCGTACAATTTATGTTCTATGATATTTTTTAATCAGAAGCGTAGTTTTCGAGATATATCGAGATATTTAAAAGATCCGAAGCCGCACCAACATAATAGAGATACAGAAACACCGTGGCCCCTTTCTTTGAGATAACCCTGCACTAGTGCGAGCCGCAAATGCCGCTTCCAGCTTAGCTGTGCAGAAGAAGAACAACAAGAAGAAGAAATATCTCGAAATATGTCCGTCAGGCCCCTTCCCTCGAGATAAATCTGCAAATATCTCGGAAACGAAGCGAGCTATGGCAAAATGTTAAGAGACCTTTTTTGTAGAGAATTAAGTTTCCTACTTTTTATGATCTATGATATTTTTTGATCAGATGCGTAGTTCTCGAGATATATCAAGATATCTAAAAGTTCCGAAGCCGCACCAACATAATAGAGATACTGAAACACCGTGGCCCCTTTCTTCGAGATAACTCTGCACTATTGCGAGCTGCAAATGCCACTTCCAGCTTAGCTGTGCAGAAGAAGAACAACAAGAAGAAGAAATATCTCGACAAATGTCCGTCAGGCCCCTTCCCTTGAGATAAATCTGCAAATATCTCGGAAACGAAGCGAGCTATGGCAAAATGTTAAGAGACCTTATTTGTAGAGAATTAAGTTTCCTACTTTTTATGTTCTATGATATTTTTTGATCAGATGCGTAGTTCTCGAGATATATCAAGATATTTAAAAGTTCCGAAGCCGCACCAACATAATAGAGATACAGAAACACCGTGGCCCCTTTCTTTGAGATAACTCTGCGCTATTGCGAGCTGGAAATGCCACTTCCAGTTTAGCTGTGCAGAAGAAGAACAACAAGAAGAGGAAATATCTCGAAATATGTCCGTCAGGCCCCTTCCCTTGAGATATATCTGCAAATATCTCGGAAACGAAACGAGCTATGGCAAAATGTTAAGAGACATTTTTTGTAGAGAACTATGTTTCCTACAATTTATGTTCTATGATATTTTTTGATCAGAAGCGTAGTTTTCGAGATATATCGAGATATTTAAAAGATCCGAAGCTGCACCAACATAATAGAGATACAGAAACACCGTGGCCCCTTTCTTTGAGATAACTCTGCACTAGTGCGAGCCGCAAATGCCGCTTCCAGCTTAGCTGTGCAGAAGAAGACCAACAAGAAGAAGAAATATCTCGAAATATGTCCGTCAGGCCCCTTCCCGTGAGATAAATCTGCAAGTATCTTGGAAACGAAGCGAGCTATGGCAAAATGTTAAGAGACCTTTTTTGTAGAGAATTAAGTTTCCTACTTTTTATGTTCTATGATATTTTTTGATCAGATGCGTAGTTTTCGAGATATATCAAGATATTTAAAAGTTCCGAAGCCGCACCAACATAATAGAGATACAGAAACACCGTGGCCCCTTTCTTTGAGATAACTCTGCACTATTGCGAGCTGCAAATGCCACTTCCAGCTTAGCTGTGCAGAAGAAGAACAACAAGAAGAAGAAATATCTCGAAATATGTCCGTCAGGCCCCTTCCCTTGAGATAAATCTGCAAATATCTCGGAAACGAAGCGAGCTGTGGCAAAATGTTAAGCGACTTTATTTGTAGAGAATTAAGTTTCCTACTTTTTACGTTCTATGATATTTTTTAATCAGATGCGTAGTTCTCGAGATATATAAAGATATTTTAAAGTTCCGAAGCCGCACCAACATAATAGAGATACAGAAACACCGTGGCCCCTTTCTTCGAGATAACTCTGCACTATTGCGAGCTGCAAATGCCACTTCCAGCTTAGCTGTGCAGAAGAAGAACAACAAGAAGAAGAAATATCTCGAAAAATGTCCGTCAGGCCCCTTCCCTTGAGATAAATCTGCAAATATCTCGGAAACGAAGCGAGCTATGGCAAAATGTTAAGAGACCTTATTTGTAGAGAATTAAGTTTCCTACTTTTTATGTTCTATGATATTTTTTGATCAGATGCGTAGTTCTCGAGATATATCAAGATATTTAAAAGTTCCGAAGCCGCACCAACATAATAGAGATACAGAAACACCGTGGCCCCTTTCTTTGAGATAACTCTGCACTATTGCGAGCTGTAAATGCCACGTCCAGCTTAGCTGTGCAGAAGAAGAACAACAAGAAGAAGAAATATCTCGAAATATGTCCGTCAGGCCCCTTCCCTCGAGATAAATCTGCAAATATCTCGGAAACGAAGCGAGCTATGGCAAAATGTTAAGAGACCTTTTTTGTAGAGAATTAAGTTTCCTACTTTTTATGTTCTATGATATTTTTTGATCGGATGCGTAGCTCTCGAGATATATCAAGATATTTAAAAGTTCCGAAGCCGCACCAACATAATAGAGATACAGAAACACCGTGGCCCCTTTCTTTGAGATAACTCTGCACTATTGCGAGCTGCAAATGCCACTTCCAGCTTAGCTGTGCAGAAGAAGACCAACAAGAAGAAGAAATATCTCGAAATATGTCCGTCAGGCCCCATCCCTTGAGATAAATCTGCAAATATCTCGGAAACGAAGCGAGCTATGGCAAAATGTTAAGAGACCTTATTTGTGGAGAATTAAGTTTCCTACTTTTTATGTTCTATGATATTATTTGATCAGATGCGTAGTTCTCGAGATATATCAAGATATTTAAAAGTTCCGAAGCCGCACCAACATAATAGAGATACAGAAACACCGTGGCCCCTTTCTTTGAGATAACTCTGCACTATTGCGAGCTGCAAATGCCACTTCCAGCTTAGCTGTGCAGAAGAAGAACAACAAGAAGAAGAAATATCTCGAAATATGTCCGTCAGGCCCCTTCCCTTGAGATAAATCTGCATATATCTCGGAAGCGAAGCGAGCTATGGCAAAATGTTAAGAGACCTTTTTTGTAGAGAATTATGTTTCCTACAATTTATGTTCTATGATATTTTTTGATCAGAAGCGTAGTTTTCGAGATATATCAAGATATTTAAAAGTTCCGAAGCCGCACCAACATAATAGAGATACAGAAACACCGTGGCCCCTTTCTTTGAGATAACTCGGCACTACTGCGAGCTGGAAATGCCACTTCCAGCTTAGCTGTGCAGAAGAAGAACAACAAGAAGAAGAAATATCTCGAAATATGTCCGTCAGGCCCCTTCCCTCGAGATAAATCTGCAAATATCTCGGAAACGAAGCGAGCTATGGCAAAATGTTAAGCGACTTTATTTGTAGAGAATTAAGTTTCCTACTTTTTACGTTCTATGATATTTTTTGATCAGATGCGTAGTTCTCGAGATATATCAAGATATTTTAAAGTTCCGAAGCCGCACCAACATAATAGAGATACAGAAACACCGTGGCCCCTTTCTTTGAGATAACTCTGCACTACTGCGAGCTGGAAATGCCACTTCCAGTTTAGCTGTGCAGAAGAAGAACAACAAGAAGAAGAAATATCTCGAAATATGTCCGTCAGGCCCCTTCCCTTGAGATAAATCTGCAAATATCTCGTAAACGAAGCGAGCTATGGCAAAATGTTAAGAGACCTTTTTTGTTGAGAATTAAGTTTCCTACTTTTTATGTTCCATGATATTTTCTGATCAGATGCGTAGTTCTCGAGATATATCAAGATATTTAAAAGTTCCGAAGCCGCACCAACATAATAGAGATACAGAAACACCGTGGCCCCTTTCTTTGAGATAACTCTGCACTATTGCGAGCTGTAAATGCCACGTCCAGCTTAGCTGTGCAGAAGAAGAACAACAAGAAGAAGAAATATCTCGAAATATGTCCGTCAGGCCCCTTCCCTCGAGATAAATCTGCAAATATCTCGGAAACGAAGCGAGCTATGGCAAAATGTTAAGAGACCTTTTTTGTAGAGAATTAAGTTTCCTACTTTTTATGTTCTATGATATTTTTTGATCGGATGCGTAGTTCTCGAGATATATCAAGCTATTTAAAAGTTCCGAAGCCGCACCAACATAATAGAGATACAGAAACACCGTGGCCCCTTTCTTTGAGATAACTCTGCACTATTGCGAGCTGCAAATGCCACTTCCAGCTTAGCTGTGCAGAAGAAGAACAACAAGAAGAAGAAATATCTCGAAATATGTCCGTCAGACCCCTTCCCTTGAGATAAATCTGCAAATATCTCGGAAACGAAGCGAGCTATGGCAAAATGTTAAGAGACCTTTTTTGTAGAGAATTATGTTTCCCACAATTTACGTTCTATGATATTTTTTTATCAGAAGCGTAGTTTTCGAGATATATCGAGATATTTAAAAGATCCGAAGCCGCACCAACATAATAGAGATACAGAAACACCGTGGCCCCTTTCTTCGAGATAACTCTGCACTATTGCGAGCTGCAAATGCCACTTCCAGCTTAGCTGTGCAGAAGAAGACCAACAAGAAGAAGAAATATCTCGAAATATGTCCGTCAGGCCCCTTCCCTTGAGATAAATCTGCAAGTATCTTGGAAACGAAGCGAGCTATGGCAAAATGTTAAGAGACCTTTTTTGTAGAGAATTAAGTTTCCTACTTTTTATGTTCTATGATATTTTTTGATCAGATGCGTAGTTCTCGAGATATATCAAGATATTTAAAAGTTCCGAAGCCGCACCAACATAATAGAGATACAGAAACACCGTGGCCCCTTTCTTCGAGATAACTCTGCACTATTGCGAGCTGCAAATGCCACTTCCAGCTTAGCTGTGCAGAAGAAGAACAACAAGAAGAAGAAATATCTCGAAAAATGTCCGTCAGGCCCCTTCCCTTGAGATAAATCTGCAAATATCTCGGAAACGAAGCGAGCTATGGCAAAATGTTAAGAGACCTTATTTGTAGAGAATTAAGTTTCCTACTTTTTATGTTCTATGATATTTTTTGATCAGATGCGTAGTTCTCGAGATATATCAAGATATTTAAAAGTTCCGAAGCCGCACCAACATAATAGAGATACAGAAACACCGTGGCCCCTTTCTTTGAGATAACTCTGCACTATTGCGAGCTGTAAATGCCACGTCCAGCTTAGCTGTGCAGAAGAAGAACAACAAGAAGAAGAAATATCTCGAAATATGTCCGTCAGGCCCCTTCCCTCGAGATAAATCTGCAAATATCTCGGAAACGAAGCGAGCTATGGCAAAATGTTAAGAGACCTTTTTTGTAGAGAATTAAGTTTCCTACTTTTTATGTTCTATGATATTTTTTGATCGGATGCGTAGCTCTCGAGATATATCAAGATATTTAAAAGTTCCGAAGCCGCACCAACATAATAGAGATACAGAAACACCGTGGCCCCTTTCTTTGAGATAACTCTGCACTATTGCGAGCTGCAAATGCCACTTCCAGCTTAGCTGTGCAGAAGAAGACCAACAAGAAGAAGAAATATCTCGAAATATGTCCGTCAGGCCCCATCCCTTGAGATAAATCTGCAAATATCTCGGAAACGAAGCGAGCTATGGCAAAATGTTAAGAGACCTTATTTGTGGAGAATTAAGTTTCCTACTTTTTATGTTCTATGATATTATTTGATCAGATGCGTAGTTCTCGAGATATATCAAGATATTTAAAAGTTCCGAAGCCGCACCAACATAATAGAGATACAGAAACACCGTGGCCCCTTTCTTTGAGATAACTCTGCACTATTGCGAGCTGCAAATGCCACTTCCAGCTTAGCTGTGCAGAAGAAGAACAACAAGAAGAAGAAATATCTCGAAATATGTCCGTCAGGCCCCTTCCCTTGAGATAAATCTGCATATATCTCGGAAGCGAAGCGAGCTATGGCAAAATGTTAAGAGACCTTTTTTGTAGAGAATTATGTTTCCTACAATTTATGTTCTATGATATTTTTTGATCAGAAGCGTAGTTTTCGAGATATATCAAGATATTTAAAAGTTCCGAAGCCGCACCAACATAATAGAGATACAGAAACACCGTGGCCCCTTTCTTTCAGATAACTCTGCACTATTGCGAGCTGGAAATGCCACTTCCAGTTTAGCTGTGCAGAAGAAGAACAACAAGAAGAAGAAATATCTCGAAATATGTCCGTCAGGCCCCTTCCCTTGAGATAAATCTGCAAGTATCTTGGAAACGAAGCGAGCTATGGCAAAATGTTAAGAGACCTTTTTTGTAGAGAATTAAGTTTCCTACTTTTTATGTTCTATGATATTTTTTGATCAGATGCGTAGTTCTCGAGATATATCAAGATATTTAAAAGTTCCGAAGCCGCACCAACATAATAGAGATACAGAAACACCGTGGCCCCTTTCTTTGAGATAACTCTGCACTATTGCGAGCTGCAAATGCCACTTCCAGCTTAGCTGTGCAGAAGAAGAACAACAAGAAGAAGAAATATCTCGAAATATGTCCGTCAGGCCCCTTCCCTTGAGATAAATCTGCAAATATCTCGGAAACGAAGCGAGCTATGGCAAAATGTTAAGCGACTTTATTTGTAGAGAATTAAGTTTCCTACTTTTTACGTTCTATGATATTTTTTAATCAGATGCGTAGTTCTCGAGATATATAAAGATATTTTAAAGTTCCGAAGCCGCACCAACATAATAGAGATACAGAAACACCGTGGCCCCTTTCTTCGAGATAACTCTGCACTATTGCGAGCTGCAAATGCCACTTCCAGCTTAGCTGTGCAGAAGAAGAACAACAAGAAGAAGAAATATCTCGAAAAATGTCCGTCAGGCCCCTTCCCTTGAGATAAATCTGCAAATATCTCGGAAACGAAGCGAGCTATGGCAAAATGTTAAGAGACCTTATTTGTAGAGAATTACGTTTCCTACTTTTTATGTTCTATGATATTTTTTGATCAGATGCGTAGTTCTCGAGATATATCAAGATATTTAAAAGTTCCGAAGCCGCACCAACATAATAGAGATACAGAAACACCGTGGCCCCTTTCTTTGAGATAACTCGGCACTACTGCGAGCTGGAAATGCCACTTCCAGTTTAGCTGTGCAGAAGAAGAACAACAAGAAGAAGAAATATCTCGAAATATGTCCGTCAGGCCCCTTCCCTTGAGATAAATCTGCAAGTATCTTGGAAACGAACCGAGCTATGGCAAAATGTTAAGAGACCTTTTTTGTAGAGAATTAAGTTTCCTACTTTTTATGTTCTATGATATTTTTTGATCAGATGCGTAGTTCTCGAGATATATCAAGATATTTAAAAGTTCCGAAGCCGCACCAACATAATAGAGATACAGAAACACCGTGGCCCCTTTCTTTGAGATAACTCTGCACTATTGCGAGCTGCAAATGCCACTTCCAGCTTAGCTGTGCAGAAGAAGAACAACAAGAAGAAGAAATATCTCGAAATATGTCCGTCAGGCCCCTTCCCTTGAGATAAATCTGCAAATATCTCGGAAACGAAGCGAGCTATGGCAAAATGTTAAGCGACTTTATTTGTAGAGAATTAAGTTTCCTACTTTTTACGTTCTATGATATTTTTTAATCAGATGCGTAGTTCTCGAGATATATAAAGATATTTTAAAGTTCCGAAGCCGCACCAACATAATAGAGATACAGAAACACCATGGCCCCTTTCTTCGAGATAACTCTGCACTATTGCGAGCTGCAAATGCCACTTCCAGCTTAGCTGTGCAGAAGAAGAACAACAAGAAGAAGAAATATCTCGAAAAATGTCCGTCAGGCCCCTTCCCTTGAGATAAATCTGCAAATATCTCGGAAACGAAGCGAGCTATGGCAAAATGTTTAGAGACCTTATTTGTAGAGAATTAAGTTTCCTACTTTTTATGTTCTATGATATTTTTTGATCAGATGCGTAGTTCTCGAGATATATCAAGATATTTAAAAGTTCCGAAGCCGCACCAACATAATAGAGATACAGAAACACCGTGGCCCCTTTCTTTGAGATAACTCTGCACTATTGCGAGCTGCAAATGCCACTTCCAGCTTAGCTGTGCAGAAGAAGAACAACAAGAAGAAGAAATATCTCGAAATATGTCCGTCAGGCCCCTTCCCTTGAGATAAATCTGCATATATCTCGGAAATGAAGCGAGCTATGGCAAAATGTTGAGAGACCTTTTTTGTAGAGAATTAAGTTTTCTACTTTTTATGTTCTATGATATTTTTTGATCAGATGCGTAGTTCTCGAGATATATCAAGATATTTAAAAGTTCCGAAGCCGCACCAACATAATAGAGATACAGAAACACCGTGGCCCCTTTCTTTGAGATAACTCGGCACTACTGCGAGCTGGAAATGCCACTTCCAGTTTAGCTGTGCAGAAGAAGAACAACAAGAAGAAGAAATATCTCGAAATATGTCCGTCAGGCCCCTTCCCTTGAGATAAATCTGCACGTATCTTGAAAACGAAGCGAGCTATGGCAAAATGTTAAGAGACCTCTTTTGTAGAGAATTAAGTTTCCTACTTTTTATGTTCTATGATATTTTTTGATCAGATGCGTAGTTCTCGAGATATATCAAGATATTTAAAAGTTCCGAAGCCGCACCAACATAATAGAGATACAGAAACACCGTGGCCCCTTTCTTTGAGATAACTCTGCACTAGTGCGAGCCGCAAATGCCGCTTCCAGCTTAGCTGTGCAGAAGAAGAACAACAAGAAGAAGAAATATCTCGAAATATGTCCGTCAGGCCCCTTCCCTCGAGATAAATCTGCAAATATCTCGGAAACGAAGCGAGCTATGGCAAAATGTTAAGAGACCTTTTTTGTAGAGAATTAAGTTTCCTACTTTTTATCTTCTATGATATTTTTTGATCGGATGCGTAGTTCTCGAGATATATCAAGATATTTAAAAGTTCCGAAGCCGCACCAACATAATAGAGATACAGAAACACCGTGGCCCCTTTCTTTGAGATAACTCTGCACTATTGCGAGCTGTAAATGCCACTTCCAGCTTAGCTGTGCAGAAGAAGAACAACAAAAAGAAGAAATATCTCGAAATATGTCCGTCAGGCCCCTTCCCTTGAGATAAATCTGCAAATATCTCGGAAACGAAGCGAGCTATGGCAAAATGTTAAGAGACCTCTTTTGTAGGGAATTAAGTTTCCTACTTTTTATGTTCTATGATATTTTTTGATCAGATGCGTAGTTCTCGAGATATATCAAGATATTTAAAAGTTCCGAAGCCGCACCAACATAATAGAGATACAGAAACACCGTGGCCCCTTTCTTTGAGATAACTCTGCACTACTGCGAGCTGCAAATGCCACTTCCAGCTTAGCTGTGCAGAAGAAGAACAACAAGAAGAAGAAATATCTCAAAATATGTCCGTCAGGCCCCTTCCCTTGAGATAAATCTGCAAATATCTCGGAAACGAAGCGAGCTATGGCAAAATGTTAAGAGACCTGTTTTGTAGAGAATTAAGTTTCCTACTTTTTATGTTCTATGATATTTTTCGATCAGATGCGTAGTTCTCGAGATATATCAAGATATTTAAAAGTTCCGAAGCCGCACCAACATAATAGAGATACAGAAACACCGTGGCCCCTTTCTTTGAGATAACTCTGCACTATTGCGAGCTGCAAATGCCACTTCCAGCTTAGCTGTGCAGAAGAAGAACAACAAGAAGAAGAAATATCTCGAAATATGTCCGTCAGACCCCTTCCCTTGAGATAAATCAGCAAATATCTCGGAAACGAAGCGAGCTACGGCAAAATGTTAAGAGACCTTTTTTGTAGAGAATTAGGTTTCCTACTTTTTATGTTCTATGATATTTTTTGATCAGATGCGTAGTTCTCGAGATATATCAAGATATTTAAAAGTTCCGAAGCCGCACCAACATAATAGAGATACAGAAACACCGTGGCCCCTTTCTTTGCGATAACTCTGCACTATTGCGAGCTGCAAATGCCACTTCCAGCTTAGCTGTGCAGAAGAAGCACAACAAGAAGAAGAAATATCTCGAAATATGTCCGTCAGGCCCCTTCCCTTGAGATAAATCTGCAAATATCTCGGAAACGAAGCGAGCTATCGCAAAATGTTAAGAGACCTTTTTTGTAGAGAATTAAGTTTCCTACTTTTTATGTTCTATGATATTTTTTGATCAGATGCGTAGTTCTCGAGATATATCAAGATATTTAAAAGTTCCGAAGCCGCACCAACATAATAGAGATACAGAAACACCGTGGCCCCTTTCTTTGAGATAACTCTGCACTAGTGCGAGCCGCAAATGCCGCTTCCAGCTTAGCTGTGCAGAAGAAGAACAACAAGAAGAAGAAATATCTCGAAATATGTCCGTCAGGCCCCTTCCCTCGAGATAAATCTGCAAATATCTCGGAAACGAAGCGAGCTATGGCAAAATGTTAAGAGACCTTTTTTGTAGAGAATTAAGTTTCCTACTTTTTATCTTCTATGATATTTTTTGATCGGATGCGTAGTTCTCGAGATATATCAAGATATTTAAAAGTTCCGAAGCCGCACCAACATAATAGAGATACAGAAACACCGTGGCCCCTTTCTTTGAGATAACTCTGCACTATTGCGAGCTGTAAATGCCACTTCCAGCTTAGCTGTGCAGAAGAAGAACAACAAAAAGAAGAAATATCTCGAAATATGTCCGTCAGGCCCCTTCCCTTGAGATAAATCTGCAAATATCTCGGAAACGAAGCGAGCTATGGCAAAATGTTAAGAGACCTCTTTTGTAGGGAATTAAGTTTCCTACTTTTTATGTTCTATGATATTTTTTGATCAGATGCGTAGTTCTCGAGATATATCAAGATATTTAAAAGTTCCGAAGCCGCACCAACATAATAGAGATACAGAAACACTGTGGCCCCTTTCTTTGAGATAACTCTGCACTACTGCGAGCTGCAAATGCCACTTCCAGCTTAGCTGTGCAGAAGAAGAACAACAAGAAGAAGAAATATCTCAAAATATGTCCGTCAGGCCCCTTCCCTTGAGATAAATCTGCAAATATCTCGGAAACGAAGCGAGCTATGGCAAAATGTTAAGAGACCTGTTTTGTAGAGAATTAAGTTTCCTACTTTTTATGTTCTATGATATTTTTCGATCAGATGCGTAGTTCTCGAGATATATCAAGATATTTAAAAGTTCCGAAGCCGCACCAACATAATAGAGATACAGAAACACCGTGGCCCCTTTCTTTGAGATAACTCTGCACTATTGCGAGCTGCAAATGCCACTTCCAGCTTAGCTGTGCAGAAGAAGAACACCAAGAAGAAGAAATATCTCGAAATATGTCCGTCAGACCCCTTCCCTTGAGATAAATCAGCAAATATCTCGGAAACGAAGCGAGCTACGGCAAAATGTTAAGAGACCTTTTTTGTAGAGAATTAGGTTTCCTACTTTTTATGTTCTATGATATTTTTTGATCAGATGCGTAGTTCTCGAGATATATCAAGATATTTAAAAGTTCCGAAGCCGCACCAACATAATAGAGATACAGAAACACCGTGGCCCCTTTCTTTGCGATAACTCTGCACTATTGCGAGCTGCAAATGCCACTTCCAGCTTAGCTGTGCAGAAGAAGCACAACAAGAAGAAGAAATATCTCGAAATATGTCCGTCAGGCCCCTTCCCTTGAGATAAATCTGCAAATATCTCGGAAACGAAGCGAGCTATGGCAAAATGTTAAGAGACCTTTTTTGTAGAGAATTAAGTTTCCTACTTTTTATGTTCTATGATATTTTTTGATCAGATGCGTAGTTCTCGAGATATATCAAGATATTTAAAAGCTCCGAAGCTGCACCAACATAATAGAGGTACAGAAACACCGTGGCCCCTTTCTTTGAGATAACTCTGCACTATTGCGAGCTGCAAATGCCACTTCCAGCTTAGCTGTGGAGAAGAACAACAAGAATAAGAAATATTTCGAAATATGTCCGTCAGGCCCCTTCCCTTGAGATAAATCGGCAAGTATCTCGGAAACGAAGCGAGCTATGGCAAAATGTTGAGAGACCTTTTTTGTAGAGAATTAAGTTTCCTACTTTTTATGTTCTATGATATTTTTTGATCAGATGCGTAGATCTCGAGATATATCAAGATATTTAAAAGTTCCGAAGCCGCACCAACATAATAGAGATACAGAAACACCGTGGCCCCTTTCTTTGAGATAACTCTGCACTATTGCGAGCTGCAAATGCCACTTCCAGCTTAGCTGTGCAGAAGAAGAACAACAAGAAGAAGAAATATCTCGAAATATGTCCGTCAGGCCCCTTCCCTTGAGATAAATCTGCAAATATCTCGGAAACGAAGCGAGCTATGGCAAAATGTTAAGAGACCTTTTCTGTAGAGAATTAAGTTTTCTACTTTTTATGTTCCATGATATTTTTTGATCAGATGCGTAGTTCTCGAGATATATCAAGATATTTAAAAGTTCTGAAGCTGCACCAACATAATAGTGATACAGAAACACCGTGGCCCCTTTCTTTGAGATAACGCTGCACTAGTGCGAGCCGCAAATGCCACTTCCAGCTTAGCTGTGCAGAAGAAGAACAACAAGAAGAAGAAATATCTGGAAATATGTCCGTTAGGCCCCTTCCCTTGAGATAAATCTGCAAATATCTCGGAAACGAAGCGAGCTATGGCAAAATGTTGAGAGACCTTTTTTGTAGAGAATTAAGTTTCCTACTATTTATGTTCTATGATAGTTTTGGATCAGATGCGTAGTTCTCGAGATATATCAAGATATTTAAAAGTTCCGAAGCCGCACCAACATAATAGAGATACAGAAACACCGTGGCCCCTTTCTTTGAGATAACTCTGCACTAGTGCGAGCCGCAAATGCCACTTCCAGCTTAGCTGTGCAGAAGAAGAACAACAAGAAGAAGAAATATCTCGAAATATGTCCGTCAGGCCCCTTCCCTTGAGATAAATCTGCAAATATCTCGGAAACGAAGAGAGCTATGGCAAAATGTTAAGAGACCTTTTTTGTAGAGAATTAAGTTTCCTACTTTTCATGTTCTATGATATTTTTTGATCAGATGCGTAGTTCTCGAGATATATCGAGATATTTAAAAGTTCCGAAGCAGCACCAACATAATAGAGATACAGAAACACCGTGGCCCCTTTCTTTGAGATAACTCTGCACTAGTGCGAGCCGCAAATGCCACTTCCAGCTTAGCTGTGCAGAAGAAGAACAACAAGAAGAAGAAATATCTCGAAATATGTCCGTCAGGCCCCTTCCCTTGAGATAAATCTGCAAATATCTCGGAAACGAAGCGAGCTATTGCAAAATGTTAAGAGACCTTTTTTGTAGAGAATTGAGTTTCCTACTTTTTATCTTCTATGATATTTTCTGATCAGATGCGTAGTTCTCGAGATATATCAAGATATTTAAAAGTTCCGAAGCCGCACCAACATAATAGAGATACAGAAACACCGTGGCCCCTTTCTTTGAGATAACTCTGCACTAGTGCGAGCCGCAAATGCCACTTCCAGCTTAGCTGTGCAGAAGAAGAACAACAAGAAGAAGAAATATCTCGAAATATGTCCGTTAGGCCCCTTCCCTTGAGATAAATCTGCAAATATCTCGGAAACGAAGCGAGCTATGGCAAAATGTTAAGAGACCTTTTTTGTAGAGAATTATGTTTCCTACTTTTTATGTTCTATGATATTTTTTGATCAGACGCGTAGCTCTCGAGATATATCAAGATATTTAAAAGTTCCGAAGCCGCACCAACATAATAGAGATACAGAAACACCGTGGCCCCTCTCTTTGAGATAACTCTGCACTATTGCGAGCTGGAAATGCCACTTCCAGTTTAGCTGTGCAGAAGAAGAACAACAAGAAGAAGAAATATCTCGAAATATGTCCGTTAGGCCCCTTCCCTTGAGATAAATCTGCAAATATCTCGGAAACGAAGCGAGCTATGGCAAAATGTTAAGAGACCTTTTTTGTAGAGAATTATGTTTCCTACTTTTTATGTTCTATGATATTTTTTGATCAGAAGCGTAGTTTTCGAGATATATCGAGATATTTAAAAGTTCCGAAGCCGCACCAACATAATAGAGATACAGAAACACCGTGGCCCCTTTCTTTGAGATAACTCTGCACTATTGCGAGCTGGAAATGCCACTTCCAGTTTAGCTGTGCAGAAGAAGAACAACAAGAAGAAGAAATATCTCGAAATATGTCCGTTAGGCCCCTTCCCTTGAGATAAATCTGCAAATATCTCGGAAACGAAGCGAGCTATGGCAAAATGTTAAGAGACCTTTTTTGTAGAGAATTAAGTTTCCTACAATTTATGTTCTATGATATTTTTTGATCAGATGCGTAGTTCTCGAGATATACCAAGATATTTAAAAGTTCCGAAGCCGCACCAACATAATAGAGATACAGAAACACCGTGGCCCCTTTCGTTGAGATAACTGTGCACTAGTGCGAGCCGCAAATGCCACTTCCAGCTTAGCTGTGCAGAAGAAGAACAACAAGAAGAAGAAATATCTCGAAATATGTCCGTCAGGCCCCTTCCCTTGAGATATATCTGCAAATATCTCGGAAACGAAGCGAGCTATGGCAAAATGTTAAGAGACCTTTTTTGTAGAGAATTATGTTTCCTACAATTTATGTTCCATGATATTTTTTGATCAGAAGCGTAGTTTTCGAGATATATCGACATATTTAAAAGTTCCGAAGCCGCACCAACATAATAGAGATACAGAAACACCGTGGCCCCTTTCTTTGATATAACTCTGCACTATTGCGAGCTGTAAATGCCACTTCCAGCTTAGCTGTGCAGAAGAAGAACAACAAGAAGAAGAAATATCTCGAAATATGTCCGTCAGGCCCCTTCCCTTGAGATATATCTGCAAATATCTCGGAAACGAAGCCAGCTATGGCAAAATGTTAAGAGACCTTTTTTGTAGAGAATTATGGTTCGTACAATTTATGTTCTATGATATTTTTTGGTGAGAAGCGTAGTTTTCGAGATATATCGAGATATTTAAAAGTTCCAAAGCCGCACCAACATAATAGAGATACAGAAACACCGTGGCCCCTTTTTTTGAGATAACTCTGCACTAGTGCGAGCCGCAAATGCCACTTCCAGCTTAGCTGTGCAGAAGAAGAACAACAAGAAGAAGAAATATCTCGAAATATGTCCGTCAGGCCCCTTCCCTTGAGATAAATCTGCAAATATCTCGGAAACGAAGCGAGCTATGGCAAAATGTTGAGAGACCTTTTTTGTAGAGAATTAAGTTTCCTACGTTTTATGTTCTATGATATTTTTGGATCAGATGCGTAGTTCTCGAGATATATCAAGATATTTAAAAGTTCCGAAGCCGCACCAACATAATAGAGATACAGAAACACCGTGGCCCCTTTCTTTGAGATAACTCTGCACTATTGCGAGCTGCAAATGCCACTTCCAGCTTAGCTGTGCAGAAGAAGAACATCAAGAAGAAGAAATATCTCGAAATATGTCCGTCAGGCCCCTTCCCTTGAGATAAATCTGCAAATATCTCGGAAACGAAGCGAGCTATGGCAAAATGTTAAGAGACCTTTTTTGTAGAGAATTATGTTTCCTTCTTTTTATGTTCTATGATATTTTTTGATCAGAAGCGTAGTTTTCGAGATATATCGAGATATTTAAAAGTTCCGAAGCCGCACCAACATAATAGAGATACAGAAACACCGTGGCCCCTTTCTTTGAGATAACTCTGCACTATTGCGAGCTGCAAATGCCACTTCCAGCTTAGCTGTGCAGAGGAAGAACAACAAGAAGAAGAAATATCTCGAAATATGTCCGTCAGGCCCCTTCCCTTGAGATAAATCTGCAAATATCTCGGAAACGAAGCGAGCTATGGCAAAATGTTGAGAGACCTTTTTTGTAGAGAATTAAGTTTCCTACTTTTTATGTTCTATGATATTTTTTGATCAGATGCGTAGTTCTCGAGATATATCAAGATATTTAAAAGTTCCGAAGCCGCACCAACATAATAGAGATACAGAAACACCGTGGCCCCTCTCTTTGAGATAACTCTGCACTATTGCGAGCTGGAAATGCCACTTCCAGTTTAGCTGTGCAGAAGAAGAACAACAAGAAGAAGAAGTATCTCGAAATATGTCCGTCAGGCCCCTTCCCTTGAGATAAATCTGCAAATATCTCGGAAACGAAGCGAGCTATGGCAAAATGTTAAGAGACCTTTTTTGTAGAGAATTATGTTTCCTACAATTTATGTTCTATGATATTTTTTGATCAGAAGCGTAGTTTTCGAGATATATCGAGATATTTAAAAGTTCCGAAGCCGCACCAACATAATAGAGATACAGAAACACCGTGGCCCCTTTCTTTGAGATAACTCTGCACTAGTGCGAGCCGCAAATGCCACTTCCAGCTTAGCTGTGCAGAAGAAGAACAACAAGAAGAAGAAATATCTCGAAATATGTCCGTCAGGCCCCTTCCCTTGAGATAAATCTGCAAATATCTCGGAAACGAAGCGAGCTATGGCAAAATGTTGAGAGACCTTTTTTGTAGAGAATTAAGTTTCCTACGTTTTATGTTCTATGATATTTTTGGATCAGATGCGTAGTTCTCGAGATATATCAAGATATTTAAAAGTTCCGAAGCCGCACCAACATAATAGAGATACAGAAACACCGTGGCCCCTTTCTTTGAGATAACTCTGCACTATTGCGAGCTGCAAATGCCACCTCCAGCTTAGCTGTGCAGAAGAAGAACATCAAGAAGAAGAAATATCTCGAAATATGTCCGTCAGGCCCCTTCCCTTGAGATAAATCTGCAAATATCTCGGAAACGAAGCGAGCTATGGCAAAATGTTAAGAGACCTTTTTTGTAGAGAATTATGTTTCCTACAATTTATGTTCTATGATATTTTTTGATCAGAAGCGTAGTTTTCGAGATATATCGAGATATTTAAAAGTTCCGAAGCCGCACCAACATAATAGAGATACAGAAACACCGTGGCCCCTTTCTTTGAGATAACTCTGCACTATTGCGAGCCGCAAATGCCACTTCCAGCTTAGCTGTGCAGAAGAAGAACAACAAGAAGAAGAAATATCTCGAAATATGTCCGTCAGGCCCCTTCCCTTGAGATAAATCTGCAAATATCTCGGAAACGAAGTGAGCTATGGCAAAATGTTAAGAGACCTTTTTTGTAGAGAATTAAGTTTCCTACTTTTTATGTTCTATGATATTTTTTGATCAGATGCGTAGTTCTCGAGATATATCAAGATATTTAAAAGTTCCGAAGCCGCACCAACATAATAGAGATACAGAAACACCGTGGCCCCTTTCTTTGAGATAACTCTGCACTATTGCGAGCTGCAAATGCCACTTCCAGCTTAGCTGTGCAGAGGAAGAACAACAAGAAGAAGAAATATCTCGAAATATGTCCGTCAGGCCAGTTCCTTTGAGCTGAATCTGCAAATATCTCGGAAACGAAGCGAGCTATGGCAAAATGTTAAGAGACGTTTTTTGTAGAGAATTATGTTTCCTACAATTTATGTTCTATGATATTTTTTGATCAGAAGCGTAGTTTTCGAGATATATCGAGATATTTAAAAGTTCCGAAGCCGCACCAACATAATAGAGATACAGAAACACCGTGGCCCCTTTCTTTGAGATAACTCTGCACTAGTGCGAGCCGCAAATGCCACTTCCAGCTTAGCTGTGCAGAAGAAGAACAACAAGAAGAAGAAATATCTCGAAATATGTCCGTCAGGCCCCTTCCCTTGAGATAAATCTGCAAATATCTCGGAAACGAAGTGAGCTATGGCAAAATGTTAAGAGACCTTTTTTGTAGAGAATTAAGTTTCCTACTTTTTATGTTCTATGATATTTTTTGATCAGATGCGTAGTTCTCGAGATATATCAAGATATTTAAAAGTTCCGAAGCCGCACCAACATAATAGAGATACAGAAACACCGTGGCCCCTTTCTTTGAGATAACTCTGCACTATTGCGAGCTGCAAATGCCACTTCCAGCTTAGCTGTGCAGAGGAAGAACAACAAGAAGAAGAAATATCTCGAAATATGTCCGTCAGGCCAGTTCCTTTGAGCTGAATCTGCAAATATCTCGGAAACGAAGCGAGCTATGGCAAAATGTTAAGAGACGTTTTTTGTAGAGAATTATGTATCCTACAATTTATGTTCTATGATATTTTTTGATCAGAAGCGTAGTTTTCGAGATATATCGAGATATTTAAAAGTTCCGAAGCCGCACCAACATAATAGGGATACAGAAACACCGTGGCCCCTTTCTTTGAGATAACTCTGCACTAGTGCGAGCCGCAAATGCCACTTCCAGCTTAGCTGTGCAGCAGAAGAACAACAAGAAGAAGAAATATCTCGAAATATGTCCGTCAGGCCACTTCCCTTGAGATAAATCTGCAAATATCTCGGAAACGAAGCGAGCTATGGCAAAATGTTAAGAGACCTTTTTTGTAGAGAATTATGTTTCCTACTTTTTATGTTCTATGATATTTTTTGATCAGACGCGTAGCTCTCGAGATATATCAAGATATTTAAAAGTTCCGAAGCCGCACCAACATAATAGAGATACAGAACCACCGTGGCCCCTCTCTTTGAGATAACTCTGCACTAGTGCGAACCGCAAATGCCACTTCCAGCTTAGCTGTGCAGAAGAAGAACAACAAGAAGAAGAAATATCTCGAAATATGTCCGTCAGGCCCCTTCCCTTGAGATAAATCTGCAAATATCTCGGAAACGAAGCGAGCTATGGCAAAATGTTGAGAGACCTTTTTTGTAGAGAATTAAGTTTCCTACTTTTTATGTTCTATGATATTTTTTGATCAGAAGCGTAGTTTTCGAGATATATCGAGATATTTAAAAGTTCCGAAGCCGCACCAACATAATAGAGATACAGAAACACCGTGGCCCCTTTCTTTGAGATAACTCTGCACTAGTGCGAGCCGCAAATGCCACTTCCAGCTTAGCTGTGCAGAAGAAGAACAACAAGAAGAAGAAATATCTCGAAATATGTCCGTCAGGCCCCTTCCCTTGAGATAAATCTGCAAATATCTCGGAAACGAAGCGAGCTATGGCAAAATGTTGAGAGACCTTTTTTGTAGAGAATTATGTTTCCTACAATTTATGTTCTATGATATTTTTTGATCAGAAGCGTAGTTTTCGAGATATATCGAGATATTTAAAAGTTCCGAAGCCGCACCAACATAATAGAGATACAGAAACACCGTGGCCCCTTTCTTTGAGATAACTCTGCACTAGTGCGAGCCGCAAATGCCACTTCCAGCTTAGCTGTGCAGAAGAAGAACAACAAGAAGAAGAAATATCTCGAAATATGTCCGTCAGGCCCCTTCCCTTGAGATAAATCTGCAAATATCTCGGAAACGAAGCGAGCTATGGCAAAATGTTGAGAGACCTTTTTTGTAGAGAATTATGTTTCCTACAATTTATGTTCTATGATATTTTTTGATCAGAAGCGTAGTTTTCGAGATATATCGAGATATTTAAAAGTTCCGAAGCCGCACCAACATAATAGAGATACAGAAACACCGTGGCCCCTTTCTTTGAGATAACTCTGCACTAGTGCGAGCCGCAAATGCCACTTCCAGCTTAGCTGTGCAGAAGAAGAACAACAAGAAGAAGAAATATCTCGAAATATGTCCGTCAGGCCCCTTCCCTTGAGATAAATCTGCAAATATCTCGGAAACGAAGCGAGCTATGGCAAAATGTTGAGAGACCTTTTTTGTAGAGAATTAAGTTTCCTACTTTTTATGTTCTATGATATTTTTTGATCAGATGCGTAGTTCTCGAGATATATCAAGATATTTAAAAGTTCCGAAGCCGCACCAACATAATAGAGATACAGAAACACCGTGGCCCCTCTCTTTGAGATAACTCTGCACTATTGCGAGCTGGAAATGCCACTTCCAGTTTAGCTGTGCAGAAGAAGAACAACAAGAAGAAGAAGTATCTCGAAATATGTCCGTCAGGCCCCTTCCCTTGAGATAACTCTGCAAATATCTCGGAAACGAAGCGAGCTATGGCAAAATGTTAAGAGACCTTTTTTGTAGAGAATTATGTTTCCTACAATTTATGTTCTATGATATTTTTTGATCAGAAGCGTAGTTTTCGAGATATATCGAGATATTTAAAAGTTCCGAAGCCGCACCAACATAATAGAGATACAGAAACACCGTGGCCCCTTTCTTTGAGATAACTCTGCACTAGTGCGAGCCGCAAATGCCACTTCCAGCTTAGCTGTGCAGAAGAAGAACAACAAGAAGAAGAAATATCTCGAAATATGTCCGTCAGGCCCCTTCCCTTGAGATAAATCTGCAAATATCTCGGAAACGAAGCGAGCTATGGCAAAATGTTGAGAGACCTTTTTTGTAGAGAATTAAGTTTCCTACTTTTTATGTTCTATGATATTTTTTGATCAGATGCGTAGTTCTCGAGATATATCAAGATATTTAAAAGTTCCGAAGCCGCACCAACATAATAGAGATACAGAAACACCGTGGCCCCTCTCTTTGAGATAACTCTGCACTATTGCGAGCTGGAAATGCCACTTCCAGTTTAGCTGTGCAGAAGAAGAACAACAAGAAGAAGAAGTATCTCGAAATATGTCCGTCAGGCCCCTTCCCTTGAGATATATCTGCAAATATCTCGGAAACGAAGCGAGCTATGGCAAAATGTTAAGAGACCTTTTTTGTAGAGAATTATGTTTCCTACAATTTATGTTCTATGATATTTTTTGATCAGAAGCGTAGTTTTCGAGATATATCGAGATATTTAAAAGTTCCGAAGCCGCACCAACATAATAGAGATACAGAAACACCGTGGCCCCTTTCTTTGAGATAACTCTGCACTATTGCGAGCTGTAAATGCCACTTCCAGCTTAGCTGTGCAGAAGAAGAACAACAAGAAGAAGAAATATCTCGAAATATGTCCGTCAGGCCCCTTCCGTTGAGATAAATCTGCAAATATCTCGGAAACGAAGCGAGCTATGGTAAAATGTTAAGAGACCTTTTTTGTAGAGAATTAAGTTTCCTACTTTTTATGTTCTATGATATTTTTTGATCAGATGCGTAGTTCTCGAGATATATCAAGATATTTAAAAGTTCCGAAGCCGCACCAACATAATAGAGATACAGAAACACCGTGGCCCCTTTCTTTGAGATAACTCTGCACTATTGCGAGCTGCAAATGCCACTTCCAGCTTAGCTGTGCAGAGGAAGAACAACAAGAAGAAGAAGTATCTCGAAATATGTCCGTCAGGCCCGTTCCTTTGAGCTGAATCTGCAAATATCTCGGAAACGAAGCGAGCTATGGCAAAATGTTAAGAGACCTTTTTTGTAGAGAATTAAGTTTCCTACTTTTTATGTTCTATGATATTTTTCGATCAGACGCGTAGTTCTCGAGATATATCGAGATATTTAAAAGTTCCGAAGCCGCACCAACATAATAGAGATACAGAAACACCGTGGCCCCTTTCTTTGAGATAACTCTGCACTATTGCGAGCTGCAAATGCCACTTCCAGCTTAGCTGTGCAGAGGAAGAACAACAAGAAGAAGAAGTATCTCGAAATATGTCCGTCAGGCCCGTTCCTTTGAGCTGAATCTGCAAATATCTCGGAAACGAAGCGAGCTATGGCAAAATGTTAAGAGACGGTTTTTGTAGTGAATTATGTTTCCTACAATTTATGTTCTATGATATTTTTTGATCAGAAGCGTAGTTTTCGAGATATATCGAGATATTTAAAAGTTCCGAAGCCGCACCAACATAATAGAGATACAGAAACACCGTGGCTCCTTTCTTTGAGATAACTCTGCACTAGTGCGAGCCGCAAATGCCACTTCCAGTTTAGCTGTGCAGAAGAAGAACAACAAGAAGAAGAAATATCTCGAAATATGTCCGTCAGGCCCCTTCCCTTGAGATATATCTGCAAATATCTCGGAAACGAAGCGAGCTATGGCAAAATGTTAAGAGACCTTTTTTGTAGAGAATTATGTTTCCTACAATTTATGTTCTATGATATTTTTTGATCAGAAGCGTAGTTTTCGAGATATATCGAGATATTTAAAAGTTCCGAAGCCGCACCAACATAATAGAGATACAGAAACACCGTGGCCCCTTTCTTTGAGATAACTCTGCACTATTGCGAGCTGTAAATGCCACTTCCAGCTTAGCTGTGCAGAAGAAGAACAACAAGAAGAAGAAATATCTCGAAATATGTCCGTCAGGCCCCTTCCCTTGAGATATATCTGCAAATATCTCGGAAACGAAGCGAGCTATGGCAAAATGTTAAGAGACCTTTTTTGTAGAGAATTATGTTTCGTACAATTTATGTTCTATGATATTTTTTGGTGAGAAGCGTAGTTTTCGAGATATATCGAGATATTTAAAAGTTCCAAAGCCGCACCAACATAATAGAGATACAGAAACACCGTGGCCCCTTTCTTTGAGATAACTCTGCACTAGTGCGAGCCGCAAATGCCACTTCCAGCTTAGCTGTGCAGAAGAAGAACAACAAGAAGAAGAAATATCTCGAAATATGTCCGTCAGGCCCCTTCCCTTGAGATATATCTGCAAATATCTCGGAAACGAAGCGAGCTATGGCAAAATGTTAAGAGACCTTTTTTGTAGAGAATTATGTTTCCTACAATTTATGTTCTATGATATTTTTTGATCAGAAGCGTAGTTTTCGAGATATATCGAGATATTTAAAAGTTCCGAAGCCGCACCAACATAATAGAGATACAGAAACACCGTGGCCCCTTTCTTTGAGATAACTCTGCACTATTGCGAGCTGTAAATGCCACTTCCAGCTTAGCTGTGCAGAAGAAGAACAACAAGAAGAAGAAATATCTCGAAATATGTCCGTCAGGCCCCTTCCCTTGAGATATATCTGCAAATATCTCGGAAACGAAGCGAGCTATGGCAAAATGTTAAGAGACCTTTTTTGTAGAGAATTATGTTTCGTACAATTTATGTTCTATGATATTTTTTGGTGAGAAGCGTAGTTTTCGAGATATATCGAGATATTTAAAAGTTCCAAAGCCGCACCAACATAATAGAGATACAGAAACACCGTGGCCCCTTTCTTTGAGATAACTCTGCACTAGTGCGAGCCGCAAATGCCACTTCCAGCTTAGCTGTGCAGAAGAAGAACAACAAGAAGAAGAAATATCTCGAAATATGTCCGTCAGGCCCCTTCCCTTGAGATAAATCTGCAAATATCTCGGAAACGAAGCGAGCTATGGCAAAATGTTGAGAGACCTTTTTTGTAGAGAATTAAGTTTCCTACGTTTTATGTTCTATGATATTTTTGGATCAGATGCGTAGTTCTCGAGATATATCAAGATATTTAAAAGTTCCGAAGCCGCACCAACATAATAGAGATACAGAAACACCGTGGCCCCTTTCTTTGAGATAACTCTGCACTATTGCGAGCTGCAAATGCCACTTCCAGCTTAGCTGTGCAGAAGAAGAACATCAAGAAGAAGAAATATCTCGAAATATGTCCGTCAGGCCCCTTCCCTTGAGATAAATCTGCAAATATCTCGGAAACGAAGAGAGCTATGGCAAAATGTTAAGAGACCTTTTTTGTAGAGAATTAAGTTTCCTATTTTTTATGTTCTATGATATTTTTTGATCTGATGCGTAGTTCTCGAGATATATCAAGATATTTAAAAGTTCCGAAGCCGCACCAACATAATAGACATACAGAAACACCGTGGCCCCTTTCTTTGAGATAACTCTGCACTATTGCGAGCTGCAAATGCCACTTCCAGCTAAGCTGTGCAGAAGAAGAACAACAAGAAGAAGAAATATCTCGAAATATGTCCGTCAGGCCCCTTCCCTTGAGATAAATCTGCAAATACCTCGGAAACGAAGAGAGCTATGGCAAAATGTTAAGAGACCTTTTTTGTAGAGAATTAAGTTTCCTACGTTTTATGTTCTATGATATTTTTTGATCAGATGCGTAGTTCTCGAGATATATCAAGATATTTAAAAGTTCCGAAGCCGCACCAACATAATAGAGATACAGAAACACCGTGGCCCCTTTCTTTGAGATAACTCTGCACTATTGCGAGCTGTAAATGCCACTTCCAGCTTAGCTGTGCAGAAGAAGAACAACAAGAAGAAGACATATCTCGAAATATGTCCGTCAGGCCCCTTCCCTTGAGATATATCTGCAAATATCTCGGAAACGAAGCGAGCTATGGCAAAATGTTAAGAGACCTTTTTTGTAGAGAATTATGTTTCCTACAATTTATGTTCTATGATATTTTTTGATCAGAAGCGTAGTTTTCGAGATATATCGAGATATTTAAAAGTTCCGAAGCCGCACCAACATAATAGAGATACAGAAACACCGTGGCCCCTTTCTTTGAGATAACTCTGCACTATTGCGAGCCGCAAATGCCACTTCCAGCTTAGCTGTGCAGAAGAAGAACAACAAGAAGAAGAAATATCTCGAAATATGTCCGTCAGGCCCCTTCCCTTGAGATAAATCTGCAAATATCTCGGAAACGAAGCGAGCTATGGCAAAATGTTGAGAGACCTTTTTTGTAGAGAATTAAGTTTCCTACGTTTTATGTTCTATGATATTTTTTGATCAGATGCGTAGTTCTCGAGATATATCAAGATATTTAAAAGTTCCGAAGCCGCACCAACATAATAGAGATACAGAAACACCGTGGCCCCTTTCTTTGAGATAACTCTGCACTATTGCGAGCTGTAAATGCCACTTCCAGCTTAGCTGTGCAGAAGAAGAACAACAAGAAGAAGAAATATCTCGAAATATGTCCGTCAGGCCCCTTCCCTTGAGATATATCTGCAAATATCTCGGAAACGAAGCGAGCTATGGCAAAATGTTAAGAGACCTTTTTTGTAGAGAATTATGTTTCCTACAATTTATGTTCTATGATATTTTTTGATCAGAAGCGTAGTTTTCGAGATATATCGAGATATTTAAAAGTTCCGAAGCAGCACCAACATAATAGAGATACAGAAACACCGTGGCCCCTTTCTTTGAGATAACTCTGCACTAGTGCGAGCCGCAAATGCCACTTCCAGCTTAGCTGTGCAGAAGAAGAACAACAAGAAGAAGAAATATCTCGAAATATGTCCGTCAGGCCCCTTCCCTTGAGATATATCTGCAAATATCTCGGAAACGAAGCGAGCTATGGCAAAATGTTAAGAGACCTTTTTTGTAGAGAATTAAGTTTCCTACTTTTTATGTTCTATGTTATTTTTTGATCAGATGCGTAGTTCTCGAGATATATCAAGATATTTAAAAGTTCCGAAGCCGCACCAACATAATAGAGATACAGAAACACCGTGGCCCCTTTCTTTGAGATAACTCTGCACGATTGCGAGCTGGAAATGCCACTTCCAGTTTAGCTGTGCAGAAGAAGAACAACAAGAAGAAGAAATATCTCGAAATATGTCAATCAGGACCCTGCCCTTGAGATAAATCTGCAAATATCTCGGAAACGAAGCGAGCTATGGCAAAATGTTAGGAGACCTTTTTTGTAGAGAATAATGTTTCCTACAATTTACGTTCTGTGACATTTTTTGATCAGAAGCGTAGTTTTCGAGATATATCGAGATATTTAAAAGTTCCGAAGCCGCACCAACATAATAGAGATACAGAAACACCGTGGCCCCTTTCTTTGAGATAACTCTGCACTATTGCGACCTGCAAATGCCACTTCCAGCTCAGCTGTGCAGAAGAAGAACAACAAGAAGAAGAAATATCTCGAAATATGTCCGTCAGGCCCCTTCCCTTGAGATAAATCTGCAAATATCTCGGAAACGAAGCGAGCTATGGCAAAATGTTAAGAGACCTTTTTTGTAGAGAATTAAGTTTCCTACTTTTTATGTTCTATGATATTTTTTGATCAGATGCGTAGTTCTCGAGATATATCAAGATATTTAAAAGTTCCGAAGCCGCACCAACATAATAGAGATACAGAAACACCGTGGCCCCTTTCTTTGAGATAACTCTGCACTATTGCGAGCTGCAAATGCCACTTCCAGCTTAGCTGTGCAGAGGAAGAACAACAAGAAGAAGAAGTATCTCGAAATATGTCCGTCAGGCCCGTTCCTTTGAGCTGAATCTGCAAATATCTCGGAAACGAAGCGAGCTATGGCAAAATGTTGAGAGACCTTTTTTGTAGAGAATTAAGTTTCCTACTTTTTATGTTCTATGATATTTTTTGATCAGAGGCGTAGTTCTCGGGATATATCAAGATATTTAAAAGTTCCGAAGCCGCACCAACATAATAGAGATACAGAAACACCGTGGCCCCTTTCTTTGAGATAACTCTGCACTATTGCGAGCTGCAAATGCCACTTCCAGCTTAGCTGTGCAGAGGAAGAACAACAAGAAGAAGAAATATCTCGAAATATGTCCGTCAGGCCAGTTCCTTTGAGCTGAATCTGCAAATATCTCGGAAACGAAGCGAGCTATGGCAAAATGTTAAGAGACGTTTTTTGTAGAGAATTATGTTTCCTACAATTTATGTTCTATGATATTTTTTGATCAGAAGCGTAGTTTTCGAGATATATCGAGATATTTAAAAGTTCCGAAGCCGCACCAACATAATAGAGATACAGAAACACCGTGGCCCCTTTCTTTGAGATAACTCTGCACTATTGCGCGCTGCAAATGGCACTTCCAGCTTAGCTGTGCAGAAGAAGAACAACAAGAAGAAGAAATATCTCGAAATATGTCCGTCAGGCCCCTTCCCTTGAGATAAATCTGCAAATATCTCGGAAACGAAGGGAGCTATGGCAAAATGTTAAGAGACCTTTTTTGTAGAGAATTAAGTTTCCTACTTTTTATGTTCTATGATATTTTTTGATCAGATGCGTAGTTCTCGAGATATATCAAGATATTTAAAAGTTCCGAAGCGGCACCAACATAATAGAGATACAGAAACACCGTGGCCCCTTTCTTTGAGGTAACTCTGCACTATTGCGAGCTGCAAATGCCACTTCCAGCTTAGCTGTGCAGAAGAAGAACAACAAGAAGAAGAAATATCTCGAAATATGTCCGTCAGGCCCCTTCCCTTGAGATAAATCTGCAAATATCTCGGAAACGAAGCGAGCTATGGCAAAATGTTAAGAGACCTTTTTTGTAGAGAATTATGTTTCCTACAATTTATGTTCTACGATATTTTTTGATCAGAAGCGTAGTTTTCGAGATATATCGAGATATTTAAAAGTTCCGAAGCCGCACCAACATAATAGAGATACAGAAACATCGTGGCCCCTTTCTTTGGGATAACTCTGCACTATTGCGAGCTGGAAATGCCACTTCCAGTTTAGCTGTGCAGAAGAAGAACAACAAGAAGAAGAAATATCTCGAAATATGTCCGTCAGGACCCTTCCCTTGAGATAAATCTGCAAATATCTCGGAAACGAAGCGAGCTATGGCAAAATGTTAAGAGACCTTTTTTGTAGAGAATTAAGTTTCCTACTTTTTATCTTCTATGATATTTTTTGATCAGATGCGTAGTTCTCGAGATATATCAAGATATTTAAAAGTTCCGAAGCCGCACCAACATAATAGAGATACAGAAACACCGTGGCCCCTTTCTTTGAGATAACTCTGCACTACTGCGAGCTGTAAATGCCACTTCCAGCTTAGCTGTGCAGAAGAAGAACAACAAGAAGAAGAAATATCTCGAAATATGTCCGTCAGGCCCCTTCCCTTGAGATAAATCTGCAAATATCTCGGAAACCAAGAGAGCTATGGCAAAATGTTAAGAGACCTTATTTGTAGAGAATTAAGTTTCCTACTTTTTATGTTCTACGATATTTTTTGATCAGATGCGTAGTTCTCGAGATATATCAAGATATTTAAAAGTTCCGAAGCCGCACCAACATAATAGAGATACAGAAACACCGTGGCCCCTCTCTTTGAGGTAACTCTGCACAATTGCGAGCTGCAAATGCCACTTCCAGCTTAGCGGTGCAGAAGAAGAACAACAAGAAGAAGAAATATCTCGAAATATGTCCGTCAGGCCCCTTCCCTTGAGATAAATCTGCAAATATCTCGGAAACGAAGCGAGCTATGGCAAAATGTTAAGAGACCTTTTTTGTAGAGAATTATGTTTCCTACAATTTATGTTCTATGATATTTTTTGATCAGAAGCATAGTTTTCGAGATATATCGAGATATTTAAAAGTTCCGAAGCCGCACCAACATAATAGAGATACAGAAACATCGTGGCCCCTTTCTTTGGGATAACTCTGCACTATTGCGAGCTGGAAATGCCACTTCCAGTTTAGCTGTGCAGAAGAAGAACAACAAGAAGAAGAAATATCTCGAAATATGTCCCTCAGGCCCCTTCCCTTGAGATAAATCTGCAAATATCTCGGAAACCAAGCGAGCTATGGCAAAATGTTAAGAGACCTTATTTGTAGAGAATTAAGTTTCCTACTTTTTATGTTCTACGATATTTTTTGATCAGATGCGTAGTTCTCGAGATATATCAAGATATTTAAAAGTTCCGAAGCCGCACCACCATAATAGAGATACAGAAACACCGTGGCCCCTTTCTTTGAGATAACTCTGCACTATTGCGAGCTGCAAATGCCACTTCCAGCTTAGCTGTGCAGAAGAAGAACAACAAGAAGAAGAAATATCTCGAAATATGTCCGTCAGGCCCCTTCCCTTGAGATAAATCTGCAAATATCTCGGAAACCAAGAGAGCTATGGCAAAATGTTAAGAGACCTTATTTGTAGAGAATTAAGTTTCCTACTTTTTATGTTCTACGATATTTTTTGATCAGATGCGTAGTTCTCGAGATATATCAAGATATTTAAAAGTTCCGAAGCCGCACCAACATAATAGAGATACAGAAACACCGTGGCCCCTCTCTTTGAGGTAACTCTGCACAATTGCGAGCTGCAAATGCCACTTCCAGCTTAGCGGTGCAGAAGAAGAACAACAAGAAGAAGAAATATCTCGAAATATGTCCGTCAGGCCCCTTCCCTTGAGATAAATCTGCAAATATCTCGGAAACGAAGCGAGCTATGGCAAAATGTTAAGAGACCTTTTTTGTAGAGAATTATGTTTCCTACAATTTATGTTCTATGATATTTTTTGATCAGAAGCATAGTTTTCGAGATATATCGAGATATTTAAAAGTTCCGAAGCCGCACCAACATAATAGAGATACAGAAACATCGTGGCCCCTTTCTTTGGGATAACTCTGCACTATTGCGAGCTGGAAATGCCACTTCCAGTTTAGCTGTGCAGAAGAAGAACAACAAGAAGAAGAAATATCTCGAAATATGTCCGTCAGGACCCTTCCCTTGAGATAAATCTGCAAATATCTCGGAAACGAAGCGAGCTATGGCAAAATGTTAAGAGACCTTTTGTGTAGAGAATTAAGTTTCCTACTTTTTATGTTCTATGATATTTTTTGATCAGATGCGTAGTTCTCGAGATATATCAAGATATTTAAAAGTTCCGAAGCCGCACCAACATAATAGAGATACAGAAACACCGTGGCCCCTTTCTTTGAGATAACTCTGCACTACTGCGAGCTGCAAATGCCACTTCCAGCTTAGCTGTGCAGAAGAAGAACAACAAGAAGAAGAAATATCTCGAAATATGTCCGTCAGGCCCCTTCCCTTGGGATAAATCTGCAAATATCTCGGAAACGAAGCGAGCTATGGCAAAATGTTAAGAGACCTTTTTTGTAGAGAATTAAGTTTCCTACTTTTTATGTTCTATGATATTTTTTGATCAGATGCGTAGTTCTCGAGATATATCCAGATATTTAAAAGTTCCGAAGCGGCACCAACATAATAGAGATACAGAAACACCGTGGCCCCTTTCTTTGAGGTAACTCTGCACTATTGCGAGCTGCAAATGCCACTTCCAGCTTAGCTGTGCAGAAGAAGAACAACAAGAAGAAGAAATATCTCGAAATATGTCCCTCAGGCCCCTTCCCTTGAGATAAATCTGCAAATATCTCGGAAACCAAGCGAGCTATGGCAAAATGTTAAGAGACCTTATTTGTAGAGAATTAAGTTTCCTACTTTTTATGTTCTACGATATTTTTTGATCAGATGCGTAGTTCTCGAGATATATCAAGATATTTAAAAGTTCCGAAGCCGCACCACCATAATAGAGATACAGAAACACCGTGGCCCCTTTCTTTGAGATAACTCTGCACTATTGCGAGCTGCAAATGCCACTTCCAGCTTAGCTGTGCAGAAGAAGAACAACAAGAAGAAGAAATATCTCGAAATATGTCCGTCAGGCCCCTTCCCTTGAGATAAATCTGCAAATATCTCGGAAACGAAGCGAGCTATGGCAAAATCTTAAGAGACCTTTTTTGTAGAGAATTATGTTTCCTACAATTTATGTTCTATGATATTTTTTGATCAGAAGCGTAGTTTTCGAGATATATCGAGATATTTAAAAGTTCCGAAGCCGCACCAACATAATGGAGATACAGAAACACCGTGGCCCCTTTCTTTCAGATAACTATGCACTATTGCGAGCTGCAAATGCCACTTCCAGCTTAGCTGTGCAGAAGAAGAACAACAAGAAGAAGAAATATCTCGAAATATGTCCGTCAGGCCCCTTACCATGAGATAAATCTGCAAATATCTCGGAAACGAAGCGAGCTATGGCAAAATGTTAAGAGACCTTTTTTGTAGAGAATTAAGTTTCCTACTTTTTATCTTCTATGATATTTTCTGATCAGATTCGTAGTTCTCGAGATATATCAAGATATTTAAAAGTTCCGAAGCCGCACCAACATAATAGAGATACAGAAACACCGTAGCCCCTCTCTTTGAGATAACTCTGCACAATTGCGAGCTGCAAATGCCACTTCCAGCTTAGCTGTGCAGAAGAAGAACAACAAGAAGAGGAAATATCTCGAAATACGTCCGTCAGGCCCCTTCCCTTGAGATAAATCGGCAAGTATCTCGGAAACGAAGCGAGCTATGGCAAAATGTTAAGAGACCTTTTTTGTAGACAATTATGTTTCCTACAATTTATGTTCTATGATATTTTTTGATCAGATGCGTAGTTCTCGAGATATATCAAGATATTTAAAAGTTCCGAAGCCGCACCAACATAATAGAGATACAGAAACACCGTGGCCCCTCTCTTTGAGATAACTCTGCACTATTGCGAGCTGGAAATGCCACGTCCAGTTTAGCTGTGCAGAAGAAGAACAACAAGAAGAAGAAATATCTCGAAATATGTCCGTCAGGCCCCTTCCCTTGAGATAAATCTGCAAATATCTCGGAAACGAAGCGAGCTATGGCAAAATGTTAAGAGACCTTTTCTGTAGAGAATTAAGTTTTCTACTTTTTATGTTCCATGATATTTTTTGATCAGATGCGTAGTTCTCGAGATACATCAAGATATTTAAAAGTTCTGAAGCTGCACCAACATAATAGAGATACAGAAACACCGTGGCCCCTTTCTTTGAGATATCTCTGCACTATTGCGAGCTGCAAATGCCACTTCCAGCTTAGCTGCGCAGAAGAAGAACAACAAGAAGAAGAAATATCTCGAAATATGTCCGTCAGGCCCCTTCCCTTGAGATAAATCTGCAAATATCTCGGAAACGAAGCGAGCTATGGCAAAATGTTAAGAGACCTTTTTTGTAGCGAATTAAGTTTCCTACTTTTTATGTTCTATGATATTTTTTGATCAGATGCGTAGTTCTCGAGATATATCAAGATATTTAAAAGTTCCGAAGCCGCACCAACATAATAGAGATACAGAAACACGGTGGCCCCTTTCGTTGAGATAACTCTGCACTATTGCGAGCCGCAAATGCCACTTCCAGCTTAGCTGTGCAGAAGAAGAACAACAAGAAGAAGAAATATCTCGAAATATGTCCGTCAGGCCCCTTCCCTTGAGATAAATCTGCAAATATCTCGGAAACGAAGCGAGCTATGGCAAAATGTTAAGAGACCTTTTTTGTAGAGAATTAAGTTTCCTACTTTTTATGTTCTATGATATTTTTTGATCAGATGCGTAGTTCTCGAGATATATCAAGATATTCAAAAGTTCCGAAGCCGCACCAACATAATAGAGATACAGAAACACCGTGGCCCCTTTCTTTGAGATAACTCTGCACTATTGCGAGCTGCAAATGCCACTTCCAGCTTAGCTGTGCAGAGGAAGAACAACAAGAAGAAGAAATATCTCGAAATATGTCCGTCAGGCCAGTTCCTTTGAGCTGAATCTGCAAATATCTCGGAAACGAAGCGAGCTATGGCAAAATGTTAAGAGACGTTTTTTGTAGAGAATTATGTTTCCTACAATTTATGTTCTATGATATTGTTTGATCAGAAGCGTAGTTCTTGAGATATATCAAGATATTTAAAAGTTCCGAGGCCGCACCAACATAATAGGGATACAGAAACACCGTGGCCCCGTTCTTTGAGATAACTCTGCACTAGTGCGAGCCGCAAATGCCACTTCCAGCTTAGCTGTGCAGAAGAAGAACAACAAGAAGAAGAAATATCTCGAAATATGTCCGTCAGGCCCCTTCCCTTGAGATAAATCTGCAAATATCTCGGAAACGAAGCGAGCTATGGCAAAATGTTTAGAGACCTTTCTTGTAGAGAATTAAGTTTCCTACTTTTTATGTAGTATGATATTTTTTGATCAGATGCGTAGTTCTCGAGATATATCAAGATATTTAAAAGTTCCGAAGCCGCACCAACATAATAGAGATACAGAAACACCGTGGCCCCTTTCTTTGAGATAACTCTGCACTATTGCGCGCTGCAAATGCCACTTCCAGCTTAGCTGTGCAGAAGAAGAACAACAAGAAGAAGAAATATCTCGAAATATGTCCGTCAGGCCCCTTCCCTTGAGATAAATCTGCAAATATCTCGGAAACGA
The DNA here is from genome assembly GCF_051020975.1 of Osmia lignaria lignaria. Taxonomy (NCBI): domain Eukaryota; kingdom Metazoa; phylum Arthropoda; class Insecta; order Hymenoptera; family Megachilidae; genus Osmia; species Osmia lignaria. The sequence goes on from NW_027478173.1 coordinate 1,077,453, forward strand.
AGCGAGCTATGGCAGAATGTTAAGAGACCTTTTTTGTAGAGAATTATGTTTCCTACAATTTATGTTCTATGATATTTTTTGATCAGAAGCGTAGTTTTCGAGATATATCGAGATATTTAAAAGTTCCGAAGCCGCACCAACATAATAGAGATACAGAAACACCGTGGCCCCTTTCTTTGGGATAACTCTGCACTATTGCGAGCTGCAAATGCCACTTCCAGCTTAGCTGCGCAGAAGAAGAACAACAAGAAGAAGAAATATCTCGAAATATGTCCGTCAGGCCACTTCCCTTGAGATAAATCTGCAAATATCTCGGAAACGAAGCGAGCTATGGCAAAATGTTAAGAGACCTTTTTTGTAGAGAATTAAGTTTCCTACTTTTTATGTTCGATGATATTTTTTGATCAGATGCGTAGTTCTCGAGATATATCAAGATATTTAAAAGTTCCGAAGCTGCACCAACATAATAGAGGTACAGAAACACCGTGGCCTCTTTCTTTGAGATAACTCTGCACTATTGCGAGCTGCAAATGCCACTTCCAGCTTAGCTGTGCAGAAGAAGAACAACAAGAAGAAGAAATATCTCGAAATATGTCCGTCAGGCCCCTTCCCTTGAGATAAATCTGCAAATAGCTCGGAAACGAAGAGAGCTATGGCAAAATGTTAAGAGACCTTTTTTGTAGCGAATTATGTTTCCTACAATTTATGTTCTATGATATTTTTTGATCAGTTGCGTAGTTCTCGAGATATATCAAGATATTTAAAAGTTCCGAAGCCGCACCAACATAATAGAGATACAGAAACACCGTGGCCCCTTTCTTTGAGATAACTCTGCACTATTGCGAGCTGCAAATGCCACTTCCAGCTTAGCTGCGCAGAAGAAGAACAACAAGAAGAAGAAATATCTCGAAATATGTCCGTCAGGCCACTTCCCTTGAGATAAATCTGCAAATATCTCGGAAACGAAGCGAGCTATGGCAAAATGTTAAGAGACCTTTTTTGTAGAGAATTAAGTTTCCTACTTTTTATGTTCGATGATATTTTTTGATCAGATGCGTAGTTCTCGAGATATATCAAGATATTTAAAAGTTCCGAAGCTGCACCAACATAATAGAGGTACAGAAACACCGTGGCCTCTTTCTTTGAGATAACTCTGCACTATTGCGAGCTGCAAATGCCACTTCCAGCTTAGCTGTGCAGAAGAAGAACAACAAGAAGAAGAAATATCTCGAAATATGTCCGTCAGGCCCCTTCCCTTGAGATAAATCTGCAAATAGCTCGGAAACGAAGAGAGCTATGGCAAAATGTTAAGAGACCTTTTTTGTAGCGAATTATGTTTCCTACAATTTATGTTCTATGATATTTTTTGATCAGTTGCGTAGTTCTCGAGATATATCAAGATATTTAAAAGTTCCGAAGCCGCACCAACATAATAGAGATACAGAAACACCGTGGCCCCTTTCTTTGAGATAACTCTGCACTATTGCGAGCTGCAAATGCCACTTCCAGCTTAGCTGCGCAGAAGAAGAACAACAAGAAGAAGAAATATCTCGAAATATGTCCGTCAGGCCACTTCCCTTGAGATAAATCTGCAAATATCTCGGAAACGAAGCGAGCTATGGCAAAATGTTAAGAGACCTTTTTTGTAGAGAATTAAGTTTCCTACTTTTTATGTTCGATGATATTTTTTGATCAGATGCGTAGTTCTCGAGATATATCAAGATATTTAAAAGTTCCGAAGCTGCACCAACATAATAGAGGTACAGAAACACCGTGGCCTCTTTCTTTGAGATAACTCTGCACTATTGCGAGCTGCAAATGCCACTTCCAGCTTAGCTGTGCAGAAGAAGAACAACAAGAAGAAGAAATATCTCGAAATATGTCCGTCAGACCCCTTCCCTTGAGATGAATCTGCAAATATCTCGGAAACGAAGCGAGCTATGGCAAAACGTTAAGAGACCTTTTTTGTAGAGAATAATATTTCCTACAATTTACGTTCTATGATATTTTTTGATCAGATGCGTAGTTTTCGAGATATATCGGGATATTTAAAAGTTCCGAAACCGCACCAACATAATAGAGATACAGAAACACCGTAGCCCCTTTCTTTGAGATAACTCTGCACTATTGCGACCTGCAAATGCCACTTCCAGCTCAGCTGTGCAGAAGAAGAACAACAAGAAGAAGAAATATCTCGAAATATGTCCGTCAGGCCCCTTCCCTTGAGATAAATCTGCAAATATCTCGGAAACGAAGCGAGCTATGGCAAAATGTTAAGAGACCTTTTTTGTAGAGAATTAAGTTTCCTACTTTTTATGTTCTATGATATTTTTTGATCAGATGCGTAGTTCTCGAGATATATCAAGATATTTAAAAGTTCCGAAGCCGCACCAACATAATAGAGATACAGAAACACCGTGGCCCCTTTCTTTGAGATAACTCTGCACTATTGCGAGCTGCAAATGCCACTTCCAGCTTAGCTGTGCAGAGGAAGAACAACAAGAAGAAGAAATATCTCGAAATATGTCCGTCAGGCCAGTTCCTTTGAGCTGAATCTGCAAATATCTCGGAAACGAAGCGAGCTATGGCAAAATGTTAAGAGACGTTTTTTGTAGAGAATTATGTTTCCTACAATTTATGTTCTATGATATTTTTTGATCAGAAGCGTAGTTTTCGAGATATATCGAGATATTTAAAAGTTCCGAAGCCGCACCAACATAATAGAGATACAGAAACACCGTGGCCCATTTCTTTGAGATAACTCTGCACTAGTGCGAGCCGCAGATGCCACTTCCAGCTTAGCTGTGCAGAAGAAGAGCAACAAGAAGAAGAAATATCTCGAAATATGTCCGACAGGCCCCTTCCCTTGAGATAAATCTGCAAATATCTCGGAAACGATGCGAGCTACGGCGAAATGTTAAGAGACCTTTTTTGTAGAGAATTAAGTTTCCTACTTTTTATCTTCTATTATATTTTTTGATCAGATGCGTAGTTCTCGAGATAGATCAAGATACTTAAAAGTTCCGACGCCGCACCAACATAATAGAGATACAGAAACACCGTGGCCCCTCTCTTTGAGATAACTCTGCACTATTGCGAGCTGCAAATGCCACTTCCAGCTTAGCTGTGCAGAAGAAGAACAACAAGAAGAAGAAATATCTCGAAATATGTCCGTCAGGCCCCTTCCCTTGAGATAAATCTGCAAATATCTCGGAAACGAAGCGAGCTATGGCAAAATGTTTAGAGACCTTTCTTGTAGAGAATTAAGTTTCCTACTTTTTATGTAGTATGATATTTTTTGATCAGATGCGTAGTTCTCGAGATATATCAAGATATTTAAAAGTTCCGAAGCCGCACCAACATAATAGAGATACAGAAACACCGTGGCCCCTTTCTTTGAGATAACTCTGCACTATTGCGAGCTGCAAATGCCACTTCCAGCTTAGCTGTGCAGAGGAAGAACAACAAGAAGAAGAAATATCTCGAAATATGTCCGTCAGGCCCCTTCCGTTGAGATAAATCTGGAAATATCTCGGAAACGAAGAGAGCTATGGCAAAATGTTAAGAGACCTTTTTTGTAGAGAATTAAGTTTCCAACTTTTTATGTTGTATGACATTTTTTGATCAGATGCGTAGTTCTCGAGATATATCAAGATATTTAAAAGTTCCGAAGCCGCACCAACATAATAGAGATACAGAAACACCGTGGCCCCTTTCTTTGAGATAACTCTGCACTATTGCGAGCTGTAAATGCCACTTCCAGCTTAGCTGTGCAGAAGAAGAACAACAAGAAGAGGAAATATCTCGAAATATGTCCGTCAGGCCCCTTCCCTTGAGATATATCTGCAAATATCTCGGAAACGAAGCGAGCTATGGCAAAATGTTAAGAGACGTTTTTTGTAGAGAATTATGTTTCCTACAATTTATGTTCTATGATATTTTTTGATCAGAAGCGTAGTTTTCGAGATATATCGAGATATTTAAAAGTTCCGAAGCCGCACCAACATAATAGAGATACAGAAACACCGTGGCCCCTTTCTTTGAGATAACTCTGCACTAGTGCGAGCCGCAAATGCCACTTCCAGCCTAGCTGTGCAGAAGAAGAACAACAAGAAGAAGAAATATCTCGAAATATGTCCGTCAGGCCCCTTCCCTTGAGATAAATCTGCAAATATCTCGGAAACGAAGCGAGCTATGGCAAAATGTTAAGAGACCTTTTTTGTAGAGAATTAAGTTTCCTACTTTTTATGTTCTATGATATTTTTTGATCAGATGCGTAGTTCTCGAGATATATCAAGATATTTAAAAGTTCCGAAGCCGCACCAACATAATAGAGATACAGAAACACCGTGGCCCCTTTCTTTGAGATAACTCTGCACTATTGCGAGCTGCAAATGCCACTTCCAGCTTAGCTGTGCAGAAGAAGAACAACAAGAAGAAGAAATATCTCGAAATATGTCCGTCAGGCCCCTTCCCTTGAGATAAATCTGCAAATATCTCGGAAACGAAGAGAGCTATGGCAAAATGTTAAGAGACCTTTTTTGTAGAGAATTAAGTTTCCTACTTTTTATGTTCTATGATATTTTTTGATCAGATGCGTAGTTCTCGAGATATATCAAGATATTTAAAAGTTCCGAAGCCGCACCAACATAATAGAGATACAGAAACACCGTGGCCCCTTTCTTTGAGATAACTCTGCACTATTGCGAGCTGCAAATGCCACTTCCAGCTTAGCTGTGCAGAAGAAGAACAACAAGAAGAAGAAATATCTCGAAATATGTCCGTCAGGCCCCTTCCCTTGAGATAAATCTGCAAATATCTCGGAAACGAAGAGAGCTATGGCAAAATGTTAAGAGACCTTTTTTGTAGAGAATTAAGTTTCCTACTTTTTATGTTCTATGATATTTTTTGATCAGATGCGTAGTTCTCGAGATATATCAAGATATTTAAAAGTTCCGAAGCCGCACCAACATAATAGAGATACAGAAACACCGTGGCCCCTTTCTTTGAGATAACTCTGCACTATTGCGAGCTGCAAATGCCACTTCCAGCTTAGCTGTGCAGAAGAAGAACAACAAGAAGAAGAAATATCTCGAAATATGTCCGTCAGGCCCCTTCCCTTGAGATAAATCTGCAAATATCTCGGAAACGAAGAGAGCTATGGCAAAATGTTAAGAGACCTTTTTTGTAGAGAATTAAGTTTCCTACTTTTTATGTTCTATGATATTTTTTGATCAGATGCGTAGTTCTCGAGATATATCAAGATATTTAAAAGTTCCGAAGCCGCACCAACATAATAGAGATACAGAAACACCGTGGCCCCTTTCTTTGAGATAACTCTGCACTATTGCGAGCTGCAAATGCCACTTCCAGCTTAGCTGTGCAGAGGAAGAACAACAAGAAGAAGAAATATCTCGAAATATGTCCGTCAGGCCAGTTCCTTTGAGCTGAATCTGCAAATATCTCGGAAACGAAGCGAGCTATGGCAAAGTGTTAAGAGACGTTTTTTGTAGAGAATTGTGTTTCCTACAATTTATGTTCTATGATATTTTTTGATCAGAAGCGTAGTTTTCGAGATATATCGAGATATTTAAAAGTTCCGAAGCCGCACCAACATAATAAAGATACAGAAACACCGTAGCCCCTTTCTTTGAGATAACTGTGCACTAGCGCGAGCCGCAAATGCCACTTCCAGCTTAGCTGTGCAGAAGAAGAACAACAAGAAGAAGAAATATCTCGAAATATGTCCGTCAGGCCCCTTCCCTTGAGATAAATCTGCAAATATCTCGGAAACGAAGCGAGCTATAGCAAAATGTTAAGAGACCGTTTTTGTAGAGAATCAAGTTTCCTACTTTTTATGTTCTATGATATTTTTTGATCAGAAGCGCAGTTTTCGAGATATATCGAGATATTTAAAAGTTCCGAAGCCGCACCAACATAATAGAGATACAGAAACACCGTGGCCCCTTTCTTTGAGATAACTCTGCACTAGTGCGAGCCGCAAATGCCACTTCCAGCCTAGCTGTGCAGAAGAAGAACAACAAGAAGAAGAAATATCTCGAAATATGTCCGTCAGGCCCCTTCCCTTGAGATAAATCTGCAAATATCTCGGAAACGAAGCGAGCTATGGCAAAATGTTAAGAGACCTTTTGTGTGGAGAATTAAGTTTCCCACTTTTTATGTTCTATGACATTTTTTGATCAGATCCGTAGTTCTCGAGATATATCAAGATATTTAAAAGTTCCGAAGCCGCACCAACATAATAGAGATACAGAAACACCGTGGCCCCTTTCTTTGAGATAACTCTGCACTATTGCGAGCTGTAAATGCCACTTCCAGCTTAGCTGTGCAGAAGAAGAACAACAAGAAGAGGAAATATCTCGAAATATGTCCGTCAGGCCCCTTCCCTTGAGATATATCTGCAAATATCTCGGAAACGAAGCGAGCTATGGCAAAATGTTAAGAGACGTTTTTTGTAGAGAATTATGTTTCCTACAATTTATGTTCTATGATATTTTTTGATCAGAAGCGTAGTTTTCGAGATATATCGAGATATTTAAAAGTTCCGAAGCCGCACCAACATAATAGAGATACAGAAACACCGTGGCCCCTTTCTTTGAGATAACTCTGCACTATTGCGAGCTGCAAATGCCACTTCCAGCTTAGCTGTGCAGAAGAAGAACAACAAGAAGAAGAAATATCTCGAAATATGTCCGTCAGGCCCCTTCCCTTGAGATAAATCTGCAAATATCTCGGAAACGAAGCGAGCTATGGCAAAATGTTAAGAGACCTTTTTTGTAGAGAATTAAGTTTCCTACTTTTTATGTTCTATGATATTTTTTGATCAGATGCGTAGTTCTCGAGATATATCAAGATATTTAAAAGTTCCGAAGCCGCACCAACATAATAGAGATACAGAAACACCGTGGCCCCTTTCTTTGAGATAACTCTGCACTGTTGCGAGCTGGAAATGCCACTTCCAGTTTAGCTGTGCAGAAGAAGAACAAGAAGAAGAAGAAATATCTCGAAATATGTCCGTTAGGCCCCTTCCCTTGAGATAAATCTGCAAATATCTCGGAAACGAAGCGAGCTATGGCAAAATGTTAAGAGACCTTTTTTGTAGAGAATTAAGTTTCCTACTTTTTATGTTCTATGATATTTTTTGATCAGATGCGCAGTTCTCGAGATATATCAAGATATTTAAAAGTTCCAAAGCCGCACCAACATAATAGAGATACAGAAACACCGTGGCACCTTTCTTTGAGATAACTCTGCACTATTGCGAGCTGCAAATGCCACTTCCAGCTTAGCTGTGCAGAAGAAGAACAACAAGAAGAAGAAATATCTCGAAATATGTCCGTCAGGCCCCTTCCGTTGAGATAAATCTGGAAATATCTCGGAAACGAAGAGAGCTATGGCAAAATGTTAAGAGACCTTTTTTGTAGAGAATTAGGTTTCCTACTTTTTATGTTCTATGATATTTTTTGATCAGATGCGTAGTTCTCGAGATATATCAAGATATTTAAAAGTTCCGAAGCCGCACCAACATAATAGAGATACAGAAACACCGTGGCCCCTTTCTTTGAGATAACTCTGCACTATTGCGAGCTGCAAATGCCACTTCCAGCTTAGCTGTGCAGAAGAAGAACAACAAGAAGAAGAAATATCTCGAAATATGTCCGTCAGGCCCCTTCCCTTGAGATAAATCTGCAAATATCTCGGAAACGAAGAGAGCTATGGCAAAATGTTAAGAGACCTTTTTTGTAGAGAATTAAGTTTCCTACTTTTTATGTTCTATGATATTTTTTGATCAGATGCGTAGTTCTCGAGATATATCAAGATATTTAAAAGTTCCGAAGCCGCACCAACATAATAGAGATACAGAAACACCGTGGCCCCTTTCTTTGAGATAACTCTGCACTATTGCGAGCTGCAAATGCCACTTCCAGCTTAGCTGTGCAGAAGAAGAACAACAAGAAGAAGAAATATCTCGAAATATGTCCGTCAGGCCCCTTCCCTTGAGATAAATCTGCAAATATCTCGGAAACGAAGCGAGCTATGGCAAAATGTTAAGAGACCTTTTGTGTGGAGAATTAAGTTTCCCACTTTTTATGTTCTATGACATTTTTTGATCAGATGCGTAGTTCTCGAGATATATCAAGATATTTAAAAGTTCCGAAGCCGCACCAACATAATAGAGATACAGAAACACCGTGGCCCCTTTCTTTGAGATAACTCTGCACTATTGCGAGCTGTAAATGCCACTTCCAGCTTAGCTGTGCAGAAGAAGAACAACAAGAAGAGGAAATATCTCGAAATATGTCCGTCAGGCCCCTTCCCTTGAGATATATCTGCAAATATCTCGGAAACGAAGCGAGCTATGGCAAAATGTTAAGAGACGTTTTTTGTAGACAATTATGTTTCCTACAATTTATGTTCTATGATATTTTTTGATCAGAAGCGTAGTTTTCGAGATATATCGAGATATTTAAAAGTTCCGAAGCCGCACCAACATAATAGAGATACAGAAACACCGTGGCCCCTTTCTTTGAGATAACTCTGCACTAGTGCGAGCCGCAAATGCCACTTCCAGCCTAGCTGTGCAGAAGAAGAACAACAAGAAGAAGAAATATCTCGAAATATGTCCGTCAGGCCCCTTCCCTTGAGATAAATCTGCAAATATCTCGGAAACGAAGCGAGCTATGGCAAAATGTTAAGAGACCTTTTTTGTAGAGAATTAAGTTTCCTACTTTTTATGTTCTATGATATTTTTTGATCAGATGCGTAGTTCTCGAGATATATCAAGATATTTAAAAGTTCCGAAGCCGCACCAACATAATAGAGATACAGAAACACCGTGGCCCCTTTCTTTGAGATAACTCTGCACTATTGCGAGCTGCAAATGCCACTTCCAGCTTAGCTGTGCAGAAGAAGAACAACAAGAAGAAGAAATATCTCGAAATATGTCCGTCAGGCCCCTTCCCTTGAGATAAATCTGCAAATATCTCGGAAACGAAGCCAGCTATGGCAAAATGTTAAGAGACCTTTTTTGTAGAGAATTAAGTTTCCTACTTTTTATGTTCTATGATATTTTTTGATCAGATGCGTAGTTCTCGAGATATATCAAGATATTTAAAAGTTCCGAAGCCGCACCAACATAATAGAGATACAGAAACACCGTGGCCCCTTTCTTTGAGATAACTCTGCACTATTGCGAGCTGCAAATGCCACTTCCAGCTTAGCTGTGCAGAGGAAGAACAACAAGAAGAAGCAATATCTCGAAATATGTCCGTCAGGCCAGTTCCTTTGAGCTGAATCTGCAAATATCTCGGAAACGAAGCGAGCTATGGCAAAGTGTTAAGAGACGTTTCTTGTAGAGAATTATGTTTCCTACAATTTATGTTCTATGATATTTTTTGATCAGAAGCGTAGTTTTCGAGATATATCGAGATATTTAAAAGTTCCGAAGCCGCACCAACATAATAAAGATACAGAAACACCGTAGCCCCTTTCTTTGAGATAACTGTGCACTAGTGCGAGCCGCAAATGCCACTTCCAGCTTAGCTGTGCAGAAGAAGAACAACAAGAAGAAGAAATATCTCGAAATATGTCCGTCAGGCCCCTTCCCTTGAGATAAATCTGCAAATATCTCGGAAACGAAGCGAGCTATAGCAAAATGTTAAGAGACCGTTTTTGTAGAGAATTAAGTTTCCTACTTTTTATGTTCTATGATATTTTTTGATCAGAAGCGTAGTTTTCGAGATATATCGAGATATTTAAAAGTTCCGAAGCCGCACCAACATAATAGAGATACAGAAACACCGTGGCCCCTTTCTTTGAGATAACTCTGCACTATTGCGAGCTGCAAATGCCACTTCCAGCTTAGCTGTGCAGAAGAAGAACAACAAGAAGAAGAAATATCTCGAAATATGTCCGTCAGGCCCCTTCCCTTGAGATATATCTGCAAATATCTCGGAAACGAAGCGAGCTATGGCAAAATGTTAAGAGACCTTTTTTGTCGAGAATTATGTTTCCTACAATTTATGTTCTATGATATTTTTTGATCAGAAGCGTAGTTTTCGAGATATATCGAGATATTTAAAAGTTCCGAAGCTGCACCAACATAATAGAGATACAGAAACACCGTGGCCCCTTTCTTTGAGATAACTCTGCACTAGTGCGAGCCGCAAATGCCACTTCCAGCTTAGCTGTGCAGAAGAAGAACAACAAGAAGAAGAAATATCTCGAAATATGTCCGTCAGGCCCCTTCCCTTGAGATATATCTGCAAATATCTCGGAAACGAAGCGAGCTATGGCAAAATGTTAAGAGACCTTTTTTGTAGAGAATTATGTTTCCTACAATTTATGTTCTATGATATTTTTTGATCAGAAGCGTAGTTTTCGAGATATATCGAGATATTTAAAAGTTCCGAAGCCGCACCAACATAATAGAGATACAGAAACACCGTGGCCCCTTTCTTTGAGATAACTCTGCACTGTTGCGAGCTGGAAATGCCACTTCCAGTTTAGCTGTGCAGAAGAAGAACAACAAGAAGAAGAAATATCTCGAAATATGTCCGTTAGGCCCCTTCCCTTGAGATAAATCTGCAAATATCTCGGAAACGAAGCGAGCTATGGCAAAATGTTAAGAGACCTTTTTTGTAGAGAATTAAGTTTCCTACTTTTTATGTTCTATGATATTTTTTGATCAGATGCGCAGTTCTCGAGATATATCAAGATATTTAAAAGTTCCGAAGCCGCACCAACATAATAGAGATACAGAAACACCGTGGCACCTTTCTTTGAGATAACTCTGCACTATTGCGAGCTGCAAATGCCACTTCCAGCTTAGCTGTGCAGAAGAAGAACAACAAGAAGAGGAAATATCTCGAAATATGTCCGTCAGGCCCCTTCCCTTGAGATATATCTGCAAATATCTCGGAAACGAAGCGAGCTATGGCAAAATGTTAAGAGATGTTTTTTGTAGAGAATTATGTTTCCTACAATTTATGTTCTATGATATTTTTTGATCAGAAGCGTAGTTTTCGAGATATATCGAGATATTTAAAAGTTCCGAAGCCGCACCAACATAATAAAGATACAGAAACACCGTAGCCCCTTTCTTTGAGATAACTGTGCACTAGTGCGAGCCGCAAATGCCACTTCCAGCTTAGCTGTGCAGAAGAAGAACAACAAGAAGAAGAAATATCTCGAAATATGTCCGTCAGGCCCCTTCCCTTGAGATAAATCTGCAAATATCTCGGAAACGAAGCGAGCTATAGCAAAATGTTAAGAGACCGTTTTTGTAGAGAATTAAGTTTCCTACTTTTTATGTTCTATGATATTTTTTGATCAGAAGCGTAGTTTTCGAGATATATCGAGATATTTAAAAGTTCCGAAGCCGCACCAACATAATAGAGATACAGAAACACCGTGGCCCCTTTCTTTGAGATAACTCTGCACTATTGCGAGCTGCAAATGCCACTTCCAGCTTAGCTGTGCAGAAGAAGAACAACAAGAAGAAGAAATATCTCGAAATATGTCCGTCAGGCCCCTTCCCTTGAGATATATCTGCAAATATCTCGGAAACGAAGCGAGCTATGGCAAAATGTTAAGAGACCTTTTTTGTCGAGAATTATGTTTCCTACAATTTATGTTCTATGATATTTTTTGATCAGAAGCGTAGTTTTCGAGATATATCGAGATATTTAAAAGTTCCGAAGCTGCACCAACATAATAGAGATACAGAAACACCGTGGCCCCTTTCTTTGAGATAACTCTGCACTAGTGCGAGCCGCAAATGCCACTTCCAGCTTAGCTGTGCAGAAGAAGAACAACAAGAAGAAGAAATATCTCGAAATATGTCCGTCAGGCCCCTTCCCTTGAGATATATCTGCAAATATCTCGGAAACGAAGCGAGCTATGGCAAAATGTTAAGAGACCTTTTTTGTAGAGAATTATGTTTCCTACAATTTATGTTCTATGATATTTTTTGATCAGAAGCGTAGTTTTCGAGATATATCGAGATATTTAAAAGTTCCGAAGCCGCACCAACATAATAGAGATACAGAAACACCGTGGCCCCTTTCTTTGAGATAACTCTGCACTAGTGCGAGCCGCAAATGCCACTTCCAGCCTAGCTGTGCAGAAGAAGAACAACAAGAAGAAGAAATATCTCGAAATATGTCCGTCAGGCCCCTTCCCTTGAGATAAATCTGCAAATATCTCGGAAACGAAGCGAGCTATGGCAAAATGTTAAGAGACCTTTTTTGTAGAGAATTAAGTTTCCTACTTTTTATGTTCTATGATATTTTTTGATCAGATGCGTAGTTCTCGAGATATATCAAGATATTTAAAAGTTCCGAAGCCGCACCAACATAATAGAGATACAGAAACACCGTGGCCCCTTTCTTTGAGATAACTCTGCACTATTGCGAGCTGCAAATGCCACTTCCAGCTTAGCTGTGCAGAAGAAGAACAACAAGAAGAAGAAATATCTCGAAATATGTCCGTCGGGCCCCTTCCCTTGAGATAAATCTGCAAATATCTCGGAAACGAAGAGAGCTATGGCAAAATGTTAAGAGACCTTTTTTGTAGAGAATTAAGTTTCCTACTTTTTATGTTCTATGATATTTTTTGATCAGATGCGTAGTTCTCGAGATATATCAAGATATTTAAAAGTTCCGAAGCCGCACCAACATAATAGAGATACAGAAACACCGTGGCCCCTTTCTTTGAGATAACTCTGCACTATTGCGAGCTGCAAATGCCACTTCCAGCTTAGCTGTGCAGAGGAAGAACAACAAGAAGAAGAAATATCTCGAAATATGTCCGTCAGGCCAGTTCCTTTGAGCTGAATCTGCAAATATCTCGGAAACGAAGCGAGCTATGGCAAAGTGTTAAGAGACGTTTTTTGTAGAGAATTATGTTTCCTACAATTTATGTTCTATGATATTTTTTGATCAGAAGCGTAGTTTTCGAGATATATCGAGATATTTAAAAGTTCCGAAGCCGCACCAACATAATAAAGATACAGAAACACCGTAGCCCCTTTCTTTGAGATAACTGTGCACTAGTGCGAGCCGCAAATGCCACTTCCAGCTTAGCTGTGCAGAAGAAGAACAACAAGAAGAAGAAATATCTCGAAATATGTCCGTCAGGCCCCTTCCGTTGAGATAAATCTGGAAATATCTCGGAAACGAAGAGAGCTATGGCAAAATGTTAAGAGACCTTTTTTGTAGAGAATTAAGTTTCCCACTTTTTATGTTCTATGACATTTTTTGATCAGATGCGTAGTTCTCGAGATATATCAAGATATTTAAAAGTTCCGAAGCCGCACCAACATAATAGAGATACAGAAACACCGTGGCCCCTTTCTTTGAGATAACTCTGCACTATTGCGAGCTGTAAATGCCACTTCCAGCTTAGCTGTGCAGAAGAAGAACAACAAGAGGAGGAAATATCTCGAAATATGTCCGTCAGGCCCCTTCCCTTGAGATATATCTGCAAATATCTCGGAAACGAAGCGAGCTATGGCAAAATGTTAAGAGACGTTTTTTGTAGAGAATTATGTTTCCTACAATTTATGTTCTATGATATTTTTTGATCAGAAGCGTAGTTTTCGAGATATATCGAGATATTTAAAAGTTCCGAAGCCGCACCAACATAATAGAGATACAGAAACACCGTGGCCCCTTTCTTTGAGATAACTCTGCACTAGTGCGAGCCGCAAATGCCACTTCCAGCCTAGCTGTGCAGAAGAAGAACAACAAGAAGAAGAAATATCTCGAAATATGTCCGTCAGGCCCCTTCCCTTGAGATAAATCTGCAAATATCTCGGAAACGAAGCGAGCTATGGCAAAATGTTAAGAGACCTTTTTTGTAGAGAATTAAGTTTCCTACTTTTTATGTTCTATGATATTTTTTGATCAGATGCGTAGTTCTCGAGATATATCAAGATATTTAAAAGTTCCGAAGCCGCACCAACATAATAGAGATACAGAAACACCGTGGCCCCTTTCTTTGAGATAACTCTGCACTATTGCGAGCTGCAAATGCCACTTCCAGCTTAGCTGTGCAGAGGAAGAACAACAAGAAGAAGCAATATCTCGAAATATGTCCGTCAGGCCAGTTCCTTTGAGCTGAATCTGCAAATATCTCGGAAACGAAGCGAGCTATGGCAAAGTGTTAAGAGACGTTTCTTGTAGAGAATTATGTTTCCTACAATTTATGTTCTATGATATTTTTTGATCAGAAGCGTAGTTTTCGAGATATATCGAGATATTTAAAAGTTCCGAAGCCGCACCAACATAATAAAGATACAGAAACACCGTAGCCCCTTTCTTTGAGATAACTGTGCACTAGTGCGAGCCGCAAATGCCACTTCCAGCTTAGCTGTGCAGAAGAAGAACAACAAGAAGAAGAAATATCTCGAAATATGTCCGTCAGGCCCCTTCCCTTGAGATAAATCTGCATATATCTCGGAAACGAAGCGAGCTATAGCAAAATGTTAAGAGACCGTTTTTGTAGAGAATTAAGTTTCCTACTTTTTATGTTCTATGATATTTTTTGATCAGAAGCGTAGTTTTCGAGATATATCGAGATATTTAAAAGTTCCGAAGCCGCACCAACATAATAGAGATACAGAAACACCGTGGCCCCTTTCTTTGAGATAACTCTGCACTATTGCGAGCTGCAAATGCCACTTCCAGCTTAGCTGTGCAGAAGAAGAACAACAAGAAGAAGAAATATCTCGAAATATGTCCGTCAGGCCCCTTCCCTTGAGATATATCTGCAAATATCTCGGAAACGAAGCGAGCTATGGCAAAATGTTAAGAGACCTTTTTTGTCGAGAATTATGTTTCCTACAATTTATGTTCTATGATATTTTTTGATCAGAAGCGTAGTTTTCGAGATATATCGAGATATTTAAAAGTTCCGAAGCTGCACCAACATAATAGAGATACAGAAACACCGTGGCCCCTTTCTTTGAGATAACTCTGCACTAGTGCGAGCCGCAAATGCCACTTCCAGCTTAGCTGTGCAGAAGAAGAACAACAAGAAGAAGAAATATCTCGAAATATGTCCGTCAGGCCCCTTCCCTTGAGATATATCTGCAAATATCTCGGAAACGAAGCGAGCTATGGCAAAATGTTAAGAGACCTTTTTTGTAGAGAATTATGTTTCCTACAATTTATGTTCTATGATATTTTTTGATCAGAAGCGTAGTTTTCGAGATATATCGAGATATTTAAAAGTTCCGAAGCCGCACCAACATAATAGAGATACAGAAACACCGTGGCCCCTTTCTTTGAGATAACTCTGCACTAGTGCGAGCCGCAAATGCCACTTCCAGCCTAGCTGTGCAGAAGAAGAACAACAAGAAGAAGAAATATCTCGAAATATGTCCGTCAGGCCCCTTCCCTTGAGATAAATCTGCAAATATCTCGGAAACGAAGCGAGCTATGGCAAAATGTTAAGAGACCTTTTTTGTAGAGAATTAAGTTTCCTACTTTTTATGTTCTATGATATTTTTTGATCAGATGCGTAGTTCTCGAGATATATCAAGATATTTAAAAGTTCCGAAGCCGCACCAACATAATAGAGATACAGAAACACCGTGGCCCCATTCTTTGAGATAACTCTGCACTATTGCGAGCTGCAAATGCCACTTCCAGCTTAGCTGTGCAGAAGAAGAACAACAAGAAGAAGAAATATCTCGAAATATGTCCGTCGGGCCCCTTCCCTTGAGATAAATCTGCAAATATCTCGGAAACGAAGAGAGCTATGGCAAAATGTTAAGAGACCTTTTTTGTAGAGAATTAAGTTTCCTACTTTTTATGTTCTATGATATTTTTTGATCAGATGCGTAGTTCTCGAGATATATCAAGATATTTAAAAGTTCCGAAGCCGCACCAACATAATAGAGATACAGAAACACCGTGGCCCCTTTCTTTGAGATAACTCTGCACTATTGCGAGCTGCAAATGCCACTTCCAGCTTAGCTGTGCAGAGGAAGAACAACAAGAAGAAGAAATATCTCGAAATATGTCCGTCAGGCCAGTTCCTTTGAGCTGAATCTGCAAATATCTCGGAAACGAAGCGAGCTATGGCAAAGTGTTAAGAGACGTTTTTTGTAGAGAATTATGTTTCCTACAATTTATGTTCTACGATATTTTTTGATCAGAAGCGTAGTTTTCGAGATATATCGAGATATTTAAAAGTTCCGAAGCCGCACCAACATAATAAAGATACAGAAACACCGTAGCCCCTTTCTTTGAGATAACTGTGCACTAGTGCGAGCCGCAAATGCCACTTCCAGCTTAGCTGTGCAGAAGAAGAACAACAAGAAGAAGAAATATCTCGAAATATGTCCGTCAGGCCCCTTCCCTTGAGATAAATCTGCAAATATCTCGGAAACGAAGCGAGCTATAGCAAAATGTTAAGAGACCGTTTTTGTAGAGAATTAAGTTTCCTACTTTTTATGTTCTATGATATTTTTTGATCAGAAGCGTAGTTTTCGAGATATATCGAGATATTTAAAAGTTCCGAAGCCGCACCAACATAATAGAGATACAGAAACACCGTGGCCCCTTTCTTTGAGATAACTCTGCACTCGTGCGAGCCGCAAATGCCACTTCCAGCTTAGCTGTGCAGAAGAAGAACAACAAGAAGAAGAAATATCTCGAAATATGTCCGTCAGGCCCCTTCCCTTGAGATACATATGCAAATATCTCGGAAACGAAGCGAGCTATGGCAAAATGTTAAGAGACCTTTTTTGTAGAGAATTAAGTTTCCTACTTTTTATGTTCTATGATATTTTTTGATCAGATGCGTAGTTCTCGAGATATATCAAGATATTTAAAAGTTCCGAAGCCGCACCAACATAATAGA
Organism: Osmia lignaria lignaria; assembly: GCF_051020975.1. Taxonomy (NCBI): domain Eukaryota; kingdom Metazoa; phylum Arthropoda; class Insecta; order Hymenoptera; family Megachilidae; genus Osmia; species Osmia lignaria. The sequence continues at coordinate 1,094,346 of NW_027478173.1, forward strand.
GATACAGAAACACCGTGGCCCCTTTCTTTGAGATAACTCTGCACTATTGCGAGCTGCAAATGCCACTTCCAGCTTAGCTGTGCAGAGGAAGAACAACAAGAAGAAGAAATATCTCGAAATATGTCCGTCAGGCCAGTTCCTTTGAGCTGAATCTGCAAATATCTCGGAAACGAAGCGAGCTATGGCAAAATGTTAAGAGACGTTTTTTGTAGAGAATTATGTTTCCTACAATTTATGTTCTATGATATTTTTTGATCAGAAGCGTAGTTTTCGAGATATATCGAGATATTTAAAAGTTCCGAAGCCGCACCAACATAATAGAGATACAGAAACACCGTGGCCCCTTTCTTTGAGATAACTCTGCACTAGTGCGAGCCGCAAATGCCACTTCCAGCCTAGCTGTACAGAAGAAGAACAACAAGTAGAAGAAATATCTCGAAATATGTCCGTCAGGCCAGTTCCTTTGAGCTGAATCTGCAAATATCTCGGAAACGAAGCGAGCTATGGCAAAATGTTAAGAGACGTTTTTTGTAGAGAATTATGTTTCCTACAATTTATGTTCTATGATATTTTTTGATCAGAAGCGTAGTTTTCGAGATATATCGAGATATTTAAAAGTTCCGAAGCCGCACCAACATAATAGAGATACAGAAACACCGTGGCCCCTTTCTTTGAGATAACTCTGCACTAGTGCGAGCCGCAAATGCCACTTCCAGCTTAGCTGTGCAGAAGAAGAACAACAAGAAGAAGAAATATCTCGAAATATGTCCGTCAGGCCCCTTCCCTTGAGATACATATGCAAATATCTCGGAAACGAAGCGAGCTATGGCAAAATGTTAAGAGACCTTTTTTGTAGAGAATTAAGTTTCCTACTTTTTATGTTCTATGATATTTTTTGATCAGATGCGTAGTTCTCGAGATATATCAAGATATTTAAAAGTTCCGAAGCCGCACCAACATAATAGAGATACAGAAACACCGTGGCCCCTTTCTTTGAGATAACTCTGCACTATTGCGAGCTGCAAATGCCACTTCCAGCTTAGCTGTGCAGAGGAAGAACAACAAGAAGAAGAAATATCTCGAAATATGTCCGTCAGGCCAGTTCCTTTGAGCTGAATCTGCAAATATCTCGGAAACGAAGCGAGCTATGGCAAAATGTTAAGAGACCTTTTTTGTAGAGAATTATGTTTCCTACAATTTATGTTCTATGATATTTTTTGATCAGAAGCGTAGTTTTCGAGATATATCGAGATATTTAAAAGTTCCGAAGCCGCACCAACATAATAGAGATACAGAAACACCGTGGCCCCTTTCTTTGAGATAACTCTGCACTAGTGCGAGCCGCAAATGCCACTTCCAGCCTAGCTGTGCAGAAGAAGAACAACAAGAAGAAGAAATATCTCGAAATATGTCCGTCAGGCCCCTTCCCTTGAGATATATCTGCAAATATCTCGGAAACGAAGCGAGCTATGGCAAAATGTTAAGAGACCTTTTTTGTAGAGAATTAAGTTTCCTACTTTTCATGTTCTATGATATTTTTTGATCAGATGCGTAGTTCTCGAGATATATCAAGATATTTAAAAGTTCCGAAGCCGCACCAACATAATAGAGATACAGAAACACCGTGGCCCCTTTCTTTGAGATAACTCTGCACTATTGCGAGCTGCAAATGCCACTTCCAGCTTAGCTGTGCAGAAGAAGAACAACAAGAAGAAGAAATATCTCGAAATATGTCCGTCAGGCCCCTTCCCTTGAGATAAATCTGCAAATATCTCGGAAACGAAGAGAGCTATGGCAAAATGTTAAGAGACCTTTTTTGTAGAGAATTAAGTTTCCTACTTTTTATGTTCTATGATATTTTTTGATCAGATGCGTAGTTCTCGAGATATATCAAGATATTTAAAAGTTCCGAAGCCGCACCAACATAATAGAGATACAGAAACACCGTGGCCCCTTTCTTTCAGATAACTATGCACTATTGCGAGCTGCAAATGCCACTTCCAGCTTAGCTGTGCAGAAGAACAACAAGAAGAAGAAATATCTCGAAATATGTCCGTCAGGCCCCTTCCCTTGAGATAAATCTGCAAATATCTCGGAAACGAAGAGAGCTATGGCAAAATGTTAAGAGACTTTTTTTGTAGAGAATTAAGTTTCCTACTTTTTATGTTCTATGATATTTTTTGATCTGATGCGTAGTTCTCGAGATATATCAAGATATTTAAAAGTTCCGAAGCCGCACCAACATAATAGAGATACAGAAACACCGTGGCCCCTTTCTTTGAGATAACTCTGCACTATTGCGAGCCGGAAATGCCACTTCCAGCTTAGCTGTGCAGAAGAAGAACAACAAGAAGAAGAAATATCTCGAAATATGTCCGTCAGGCCCCTTCCCTTGAGATATATCAGCAAATATCTCGGAAACGAAGCTAGCTATGGCAAAATGTTAAGAGACCTTTTTTGTAGAGAATTATGTTTCCTACAATTTATGTTCTATGATATTTTTTGATCAGAAGCGTAGTTTTCGAGATACATCGAGATATTTAAAAGTTCCGAAGCCGCACCAACATAATAGAGATACAGAAACACCGTGGCCCCTTTCTTTGAGATAACTCTGCACTAGTGCGAGCCGCAAATGCCACTTCCAGCTTAGCTGTGCAGAAGAAGAACAACAAGAAGAAGAAATATCTCGAAATATGTCCGTCAGGCCCCTTCCCTTGAGATATATCTGCAAATATCTCGGAAACGAAGCGAGCTATGGCAAAATGTTAACAGACCTTTTTGTAGAGAATTAAGTTTCCTACTTTTTATGTTCTATGATATTTTTTGATCAGATGCGTAGTTCTCGAGATATATCGAGATATTTAAAAGTTCCGAAGCCGCACCAACATAATAGAGATACAGAAACACCGTGGCCCCTTTCTTTGAGATAACTCTGCACTATTGCGAGCTGCAAATGCCACTTCCAGCTTAGCTGTGCAGAGGAAGAACAACAAGAAGAAGAAATATCTCGAAATATGTCCGTCAGGCCAGTTCCTTTGAGCTGAATCTGCAAATATCTCGGAAACGAAGCGAGCTATGGCAAAGTGTTAAGAGACGTTTTTTGTAGAGAATTATGTTTCCTACAATTTATGTTCTATGATATTTTTTGATCAGAAGCGTAGTTTTCGAGATATATCGAGATATTTAAAAGTTCCGAAGCCGCACCAACATAATAAAGATACAGAAACACCGTAGCCCCTTTCTTTGAGATAACTGTGCACTAGTGCGAGCCGCAAATGCCACTTCCAGCTTAGCTGTGCAGAAGAAGAACAACAAGAAGAAGAAATATCTCGAAATATGTCCGTCAGGCCCCTTCCCTTGAGATAAATCTGCAAATATCTCGGAAACGAAGCGAGCTATAGCAAAATGTTAAGAGACCGTTTTTGTAGAGAATTAAGTTTCCTACTTTTTATGTTCTATGATATTTTTTGATCAGAAGCGTAGTTTTCGAGATATATCGAGATATTTAAAAGTTCCGAAGCCGCACCAACATAATAGAGATACAGAAACACCGTGGCCCCTTTCTTTGAGATAACTCTGCACTCGTGCGAGCCGCAAATGCCACTTCCAGCTTAGCTGTGCAGAAGAAGAACAACAAGAAGAAGAAATATCTCGAAATATGTCCGTCAGGCCCCTTCCCTTGAGATACATATGCAAATATCTCGGAAACGAAGCGAGCTATGGCAAAATGTTAAGAGACCTTTTTTGTGGAGAATTAAGTTTCCTACTTTTTATGTTCTATGATATTTTTTGATCAGATGCGTAGTTCTCGAGATATATCAAGATATTTAAAAGTTCCGAAGCCGCACCAACATAATAGAGATACAGAAACACCGTGGCCCCTTTCTTTGAGATAACTCTGCACTATTGCGAGCTGCAAATGCCACTTCCAGCTTAGCTGTGCAGAGGAAGAACAACAAGAAGAAGAAATATCTCGAAATATGTCCGTCAGGCCAGTTCCTTTGAGCTGAATCTGCAAATATCTCGGAAACGAAGCGAGCTATGGCAAAATGTTAAGAGACGTTTTTTGTAGAGAATTATGTTTCCTACAATTTATGTTCTATGATATTTTTTGATCAGAAGCGTAGTTTTCGAGATATATCGAGATATTTAAAAGTTCCGAAGCCGCACCAACATAATAGAGATACAGAAACACCGTGGCCCCTTTCTTTGAGATAACTCTGCACTGTTGCGAGCTGGAAATGCCACTTCCAGTTTAGCTGTGCAGAAGAAGAACAACAAGAAGAAGAAATATCTCGAAATATGTCCGTCAGGCCCCTTCCCTTGAGAAAAATCTGGAAATATCTCGGAAACGAACAGAGCTATGGCAAAATGTTAAGAGACCTTTTTTGTAGAGAATTAAGTTTCCCACTTTTTATGTTCTATGACATTTTTTGATCAGATGCGTCGTTCTCGAGATATATCAAGATATTTAAAAGTTCCGAAGCCGCACCAACATAATAGAGATACAGAAACACCGTGGCCCCTTTCTTTGAGATAACTCTGCACTATTGCGAGCTGTAAATGCCACTTCCAGCTTAGCTGTGCAGAAGAAGAACAACAAGAAGAAGAAATATCTCGAAATATGTCCGTCAGGCCCCTTCCCTTGAGATATATCTGCAAATATCTCGGAAACGAAGCGAGCTATGGCAAAATGTTAAGAGACCTTTTTTGTCGAGAATTATGTTTCCTACAATTTATGTTCTATGATATTTTTTGATCAGAAGCGTAGTTTTCGAGATATATCGAGATATTTAAAAGTTCCGAAGCTGCACCAACATAATAGAGATACAGAAACACCGTGGCCCCTTTCTTTGAGATAACTCTGCACTAGTGCGAGCCGCAAATGCCACTTCCAGCTTAGCTGTGCAGAAGAAGAACAACAAGAAGAAGAAATATCTCGAAATATGTCCGTCAGGCCCCTTCCCTTGAGATATATCTGCAAATATCTCGGAAACGAAGCGAGCTATGGCAAAATGTTAAGAGACCTTTTTTGTAGAGAATTATGTTTCCTACAATTTATGTTCTATGATATTTTTTGATCAGAAGCGTAGTTTTCGAGATATATCGAGATATTTAAAAGTTCCGAAGCCGCACCAACATAATAGAGATACAGAAACACCGTGGCCCCTTTCTTTGAGATAACTCTGCACTATTGCGAGCTGCAAATGCCACTTCCAGCTTAGCTGTGCAGAAGGAGAACAACAAGAAGAAGAAATATCTCGAAATATGTCCGTCAGGCCCCTTCCCTTGAGATAAATATGCAAATATCTCGGAAACGAAGCGAGCTATGGCAAAATGTTAAGAGACCTTTTTTGTAGAGAATTAAGTTTCCTACTTTTTATGTTCTATGATATTTTTTGATGAGACGCGTAGTTCTCGAGATATATCAAGATATTTAAAAGTTCCGAAGCCGCACCAACATAATAGAGATACAGAAACACCGTGGCCCCTTTCTTTGAGATAACTCTGCACTATTGCGAGCTGCAAATGCCACTCCCAGCTTAGCTGTGCAGAAGGAGAACAACAAGAAGAAGAAATATCTCGAAATATGTCCGTCAGGCCCCTTCCCTTGAGATAAATCTGCAAATATCTCGGAAACGAAGAGAGCTATGGCAAAATGTTAAGAGACCTTTTTTGTAGAGAATTAAGTTTCCTACTTTTTATGTTCTATGATATTTTTTGATCAGAAGCGTAGTTTTCGAGATATATCGAGATATTTAAAAGTTCCGAAGCCGCACCAACATAATAGAGATACAGAAACACCGTAGCCCCTTTCTTTGAGATAACTCTGCACTCGTGCGAGCCGCAAATGCCACTTCCAGCTTAGCTGTGCAGAAGAAGAACAACAAGAAGAAGAAATATCTCGAAATATGTCCGTCAGGCCCCTTCCCTTGAGATAAATCTGCAAATATCTCGGAAACGAAGCGAGCTATGGCAAAATGTTAAGAGACCTTTTTTGTAGAGAATTATGTTTCCTACTTTTTATGTTCTATGATATTTTTTGATCAGACCCGTAGTTCTCGAGATATATCAAGATATTTAAAAGTTCCGAAGCCGCACCAACATAATAGAGATACAGAAACACCGTGGCCCCTTTCTTTGAGATATCTCTGCACTATTGCGAGCTGCAAATGCCACTTCCAGCTTAGCTGTGCAGAAGAAGAACAACAAGAAGAAGAAATATCTCGAAATATGTCCGTCAGGCCCCTTCCCTTGAGATATATCTGCAAATATCTCGGAAACGAAGCGAGCTATGGCAAAATGTTAAGAGACCTTTTTTGTAGGGAATTATGTTTCCTACAATTTATGTTCTATGATATTTTTTGATCAGAAGCGTAGTTTTCGAGATATATCGAGATATTTAAAAGTTCCGAAGCCGCACCAACATAATAGAGATACAGAAACACCGTGGCCCCTTTCTTTGAGATAACTCTGCACTAGTGCGAGCCGCAAATGCCACTTCCAGCTTAGCTGTGCAGAAGAAGAACAACAAGAAGAAGAAATATCTCGAAATATGTCCGTCAGGCCCCTTCCCTTGAGATACATATGCAAATATCTCGGAAACGAAGCGAGCTATGGCAAAATGTTAAGAGACCTTTTTTGTAGAGAATTAAGTTTCCTACTTTTTATGTTCTATGATATTTTTTGATCAGATGCGTAGTTCTCGAGATATATCAAGATATTTAAAAGTTCCGAAGCCGCACCAACATAATAGAGATACAGAAACACCGTGGCCCCTTTCTTTGAGATAACTCTGCACTATTGCGAGCTGCAAATGCCACTTCCAGCTTAGCTGTGCAGAGGAAGAACAACAAGAAGAAGAAATATCTCGAAATATGTCCGTCAGGCCAGTTCCTTTGAGCTGAATCTGCAAATATCTCGGAAACGAAGCGAGCTATGGCAAAATGTTAAGAGACCTTTTTTGTAGAGAATTATGTTTCCTACAATTTATGTTCTATGATATTTTTTGATCAGAAGCGTAGTTTTCGAGATATATCGAGATATTTAAAAGTTCCGAAGCCGCACCAACATAATAGAGATACAGAAACACCGTGGCCCCTTTCTTTGAGATAACTCTGCACTAGTGCGAGCCGCAAATGCCACTTCCAGCTTAGCTGTGCAGAAGAAGAACAACAAGAAGAAGAAATATCTCGAAATATGTCCGTCAGGTCCCTTCCCTTGAGATACATATGCAAATATCTCGGAAACGAAGCGAGCTATGGCAAAATGTTAAGAGACCTTTTTTGTAGAGAATTAAGTTTCCTACTTTTTATGTTCTATGATATTTTTTGATCAGATGCGTAGTTCTCGAGATATATCAAGATATTTAAAAGTTCCGAAGCCGCACCAACATAATAGAGATACAGAAACACCGTGGCCCCTTTCTTTGAGATAACTCTGCACTATTGCGAGCTGCAAATGCCACTTCCAGCTTAGCTGTGCAGAGGAAGAACAACAAGAAGAAGAAATATCTCGAAATATGTCCGTCAGGCCAGTTCCTTTGAGCTGAATCTGCAAATATCTCGGAAACGAAGCGAGCTATGGCAAAATGTTAAGAGACCTTTTTTGTAGAGAATTATGTTTCCTACAATTTATGTTCTATGATATTTTTTGATCAGAAGCGTAGTTTTCGAGATATATCGAGATATTTAAAAGTTCCGAAGCCGCACCAACATAATAGAGATACAGAAACACCGTGGCCCCTTTCTTTGAGATAACTCTGCACTAGTGCGAGCCGCAAATGCCACTTCCAGCCTAGCTGTGCAGAAGAAGAACAACAAGAAGAAGAAATATCTCGAAATATGTCCGTCAGGCCCCTTCCCTTGAGATATATCTGCAAATATCTCGGAAACGAAGCGAGCTATGGCAAAATGTTAAGAGACCTTTTTTGTAGAGAATTAAGTTTCCTACTTTTTATGTTCTATGATATTTTTTGATCAGATGCGTAGTTCTCGAGATATATCAAGATATTTAAAAGTTCCGAAGCCGCACCAACATAATAGAGATACAGAAACACCGTGGCCCCTTTCTTTGAGATAACTCTGCACTATTGCGAGCTGCAAATGCCACTTCCAGCTTAGCTGTGCAGAAGAAGAACAACAAGAAGAAGAAATATCTCGAAATATGTCCGTCAGGCCCCTTCCCTTGAGATAAATCTGCAAATATCTCGGAAACGAAGAGAGCTATGGCAAAATGTTAAGAGACCTTTTTTGTAGAGAATTAAGTTTCCTACTTTTTATGTTCTATGATATTTTTTGATCAGAAGCGTAGTTTTCGAGATACATCGAGATATTTAAAAGTTCCGAAGCCGCACCAACATAATAGAGATACAGAAACACCGTGGCCCCTTTCTTTGAGATAACTCTGCACTAGTGCGAGCTGCAAATGCCACTTCCAGCTTAGCTGTGCAGAAGAACAACAAGAAGAAGAAATATCTCGAAATATGTTCGTCAGGCCCCTTCCCTTGAGATAAATCTGCAAATATCTCGGAAACGATGCGAGCTATGGCAAAATGTTAAGAGACGTTTGTATAGAGAATTATGTTTCCTACAATTTATGTTCTATGATATTTTTTGATCAGAAGCGTAGTTTTCGAGATATATCGAGATATTTAAAAGTTCCGAAGCCGCACCAACATAATAGGGATACAGAAACACCGTGGCCCCTTTCTTTGAGATAACTCTGCACTAGTGCGAGCCGCAAATGCCACTTCCAGCTTAGCTGTGCAGAAGAAGAACAACAAGAAGAAGAAATATCTCGAAATATGTCCGTCAGGCCCCTTCCCTTGAGATAAATCTGCAAATATCTCGGAAACCAAGCGAGCTATGGCAAAATGTTAAGAGACCTTTTTTGTAGAGAATTATGTTTCCTACAATTTATGTTCTATGATATTTTTTGATCAGAAGCGTAGTTTTCGAGATACATCGAGATATTTAAAAGTTCCGAAGCCGCACCAACATAATAGAGATACAGAAACACCGTGGCCCCTTTCTTTGAGATAACTCTGCACTAGTGCGAGCCGCAAATGCCACTTCCAGCTTAGCTGTGCAGAAGAAGAACAACAAGAAGAAGAAATATCTCGAAATATGTCCGTCAGGCCCCTTCCCTTGAGATAAATCTGCAAATATCTCGGAAACGAAGCGAGCTATGGCAAAATGTTAAGAGACCTTTTTTGTAGAGAATTAAGTTTGCTACTTTTTATGTTCTATGATATTTTTTGAACAGATGCGTAGTTCTCGAGATATATCAAGATATTTAAAAGTTCCGAAGCCGCACCAACATAATAGAGATACAGAAACACCGTGGCCCCTTTCTTTGAGATAACTCTGCACTATTGCGAGCTGCAAATGCCACTTCCAGATTAGCTGTGCAGAGGAAGAACAACAAGAAGAAGAAGTATCTCGAAATATGTCCGTCAGGCCAGTTCCTTTGAGCTGAATCTGCAAATATCTCGGAAACGAAGCGAGCTATGGCAAAATGTTAAGAGACCTCTTTTGTAGAGAATTAGGTTTCCTACTTTTTATGTTCTATGATATTTTTTGATCAGATGCGTAGTTCTCGAGATATATCAAGATATTTAAAAGTTCCGAAGCCGCACCAACATAATAGAGATACAGAAACACCGTGGCCCCTTTCTTTGAGATAACTCTGCACTATTGCGAGCTGCAAATGCCACTTTCAGCTTAGCTGCGCAGAAGAAGAACAACAAGAAGAAGAAATATCTCGAAATATGTCCGTCAGGCCCCTTCCCTTGAGATAAATCTGCAAATATCTCGGAAACGAAGAGAGCTATGGCAAAATGTTAAGAGACCTTTTTTGTAGAGAATTAAGTTTCCTACTTTTTATGTTCTATGATATTTTTTGATCAGATGCGTAGTTCTCGAGATATATCAAGATATTTGAAAGTGCCGAAGCCGCACCAACATAATAGAGACACAGAAACACCGTGGGCCCTTTCTTTCAGATAACTATGCACTATTGCGAGCTGCAAATGCCACTTCCAGCTTAGCTGTGCAGAAGAACAACAAGAAGAAGAAATATCTCGAAATATGTCCGTCAGGCCCCTTCCCTTGAGATAAATCTGCAAATATCTCGGAAACGAAGAGAGCTATGGCAAAATGTTAAGAGACTTTTTTTGTAGAGAATTAAGTTTCCTACTTTTTATGTTCTATGATATTTTTTGATCTGATGCGTAGTTCTCGAGATATATCAAGATATTTAAAAGTTCCGAAGCCGCACCAACATAATAGAGATACAGAAACACCGTGGCCCCTTTCTTTGAGATAACTCTGCACTATTGCGAGCTGGAAATGCCACTTCCAGCTTAGCTGTGCAGAAGAAGAACAACAAGAAGAAGAAATATCTCGAAATATGTCCGTCAGGCTCCTTCCCTTGAGATATATCAGCAAATATCTCGGAAACGAAGCGAGCTATGGCAAAATGTTAAGAGACCTTTTTTGTAGAGAATTATGTTTCCTACAATTTATGTTCTATGATATTTTTTGATCAGAAGCGTAGTTTTCGAGATACATCGAGATATTTAAAAGTTCCGAAGCCGCACCAACATAATAGAGATACAGAAACACCGTGGCCCCTTTCTTTGAGATAACTCTGCACTAGTGCGAGCCGCAAATGCCACTTCCAGCTTAGCTGTGCAGAAGAAGAACAACAAGAAGAAGAAATATCTCGAAATATGTCCGTCAGGCCCCTTCCCTTGAGATAAATCTGCAAATATCTCGGAAACGAAGCGAGCTATGGCAAAATGTTAAGAGACCTTTTTGTAGAGAATTAAGTTTCCTACTTTTTATGTTCTATGATATTTTTTGATCAGATGCGTAGTTCTCGAGATATATCAAGATATTTAAAAGTTCCGAAGCCGCACCAACATAATAGAGATACAGAAACACCGTGGCCCCTTTCTTTGAGATAACTCTGCACTATTGCGAGCTGCAAATGCCACTTCCAGCTTAGCTGTGCAGAGGAAGAACAACAAGAAGAAGAAATATCTCGAAATATGTCCGTCAGGCCAGTTCCTTTGAGCTGAATCTGCAAATATCTCGGAAACGAAGCGAGCTAGGACAAAATGTTAAGAGACGTTTTTTATAGAGAATTATGTTTCCTACAATTTATGTTCTATGATATTTTTTGATCAGAAGCGTAGTTTTCGAGATATATCGAGATATTTAAAAGTTCCGAAGCCGCACCAACATAATAGGGATACAGAAACACCGTGGCCCCTTTCTTTGAGATAACTCTGCACTAGTGCGAGCCGCAAATGCCACTTCCAGCTTAGCTGTGCAGAAGAAGAACAACAAGAAGAAGAAATATCTCGAAATATGTCCGTCAGGCCCCTTCCCTTGAGATAAATCTGCAAATATCTCGGAAACGAAGCGAGCTATGGCAAAATGTTAAGAGACCTTTTTTGTAGAGAATTATGTTTCCTACAATTTACGTTCTATGATATTTTTTGATCAGAAGCGTAGTTTTCGAGATACATCGAGATATTTAAAAGTTCCGAAGCCGCACCAACATAATAGAGATACAGAAACACCGTGGCCCCTTTCTTTGAGATAACTCTGCACTAGTGCGAGCCGCAAATGCCACTTCCAGCTTAGCTGTGCAGAAGAAGAACAACAAGAAGAAGAAATATCTCGAAATATGTCCGTCAGGCCCCTTCCCTTGAGATAAATCTGCAAATATCTCGGAAACGAAGCGAGCTATGGCAAAATGTTAAGAGACCTTTTTTGTAGAGAATTAAGTTTCCTACTTTTTATGTTCTATGATATTTTTTGAACAGATGCGTAGTTCTCGAGATATATCAAGATATTTAAAAGTTCCGAAGCCGCACCAACATAATAGAGATACAGAAACACCGTGGCCCCTTTCTTTGAGATAACTCTGCACTATTGCGAGCTGCAAATGCCACTTCCAGATTAGCTGTGCAGAGGAAGAACAACAAGAAGAAGAAGTATCTCGAAATATGTCCGTCAGGCCAGTTCCTTTGAGCTGAATCTGCAAATATCTCGGAAACGAAGCGAGCTATGGCAAAATGTTAAGAGACCTCTTTTGTAGAGAATTAGGTTTCCTACTTTTTATGTTCTATGATATTTTTTGATCAGATGCGTAGTTCTCGAGATATATCAAGATATTTAAAAGTTCCGAAGCCGCACCAACATAATAGAGATACAGAAACACCGTGGCCCCTTTCTTTGAGATAACTCTGCACTATTGCGAGCTGCAAATGCCACTTTCAGCTTAGCTGCGCAGAAGAAGAACAACAAGAAGAAGAAATATCTCGAAATATGTCCGTCAGGCCCCTTCCCTTGAGATAAATCTGCAAATATCTCGGAAACGAAGAGAGCTATGGCAAAATGTTAAGAGACCTTTTTTGTAGAGAATTAAGTTTCCTACTTTTTATGTTCTATGATATTTTTTGATCAGATGCGTAGTTCTCGAGATATATCAAGATATTTAAAAGTGCCGAAGCCGCACCAACATAATAGAGACACAGAAACACCGTGGGCCCTTTCTTTCAGATAACTATGCACTATTGCGAGCTGCAAATGCCACTTCCAGCTTAGCTGTGCAGAAGAACAACAAGAAGAAGAAATATCTCGAAATATGTCCGTCAGGCCCCTTCCCTTGAGATAAATCTGCAAATATCTCGGAAACGAAGAGAGCTATGGCAAAATGTTAAGAGACTTTTTTTGTAGAGAATTAAGTTTCCTACTTTTTATGTTCTATGATATTTTTTGATCTGATGCGTAGTTCTCGAGATATATCAAGATATTTAAAAGTTCCGAAGCCGCACCAACATAATAGAGATACAGAAACACCGTGGCCCCTTTCTTTGAGATAACTCTGCACTATTGCGAGCTGGGAATGCCACTTCCAGCTTAGCTGTGCAGAAGAAGAACAACAAGAAGAAGAAATATCTCGAAATATGTCCGTCAGGCCCCTTCCCTTGAGATATATCAGCAAATATCTCGGAAACGAAGCGAGCTATGGCAAAATGTTAAGAGACCTTTTTTGTAGAGAATTATGTTTCCTACAATTTATGTTCTATGATATTTTTTGATCAGAAGCGTAGTTTTCGAGATACATCGAGATATTTAAAAGTTCCGAAGCCGCACCAACATAATAGAGATACAGAAACACCGTGGCCCCTTTCTTTGAGATAACTCTGCACTAGTGCGAGCCGCAAATGCCACTTCCAGCTTAGCTGTGCAGAAGAAGAACAACAAGAAGAAGAAATATCTCGAAATATGTCCGTCAGGCCCCTTCCCTTGAGATATATCTGCAAATATCTCGGAAACGAAGCGAGCTATGGCAAAATGTTAAGAGACCTTTTTTGTAGAGAATTCTGTTTCCTACAATTTATGTTCTATGATATTTTTTGATCAGAAGCGTAGTTTTCGAGATATATCGAGATATTTAAAAGTTCCGAAGCCGCACCAACATAATAGAGATACAGAAACACCGTGGCCCCTTTCTTTGAGATAACTCTGCACTAGTGCGAGCCGCAAATGCCACTTCCAGCTTAGCTGTGCAGAAGAAGAACAACAAGAAGAAGAAATATCTCGAAATATGTCCGTCAGGCCAGTTCCTTTGAGCTGAATCTGCAAATATCTCGGAAACGAAGCGAGCTATGGCAAAATGTTAAGAGACCTCTTTTGTAGAGAATTAGGTTTCCTACTTTTTATGTTCTATGATATTTTTTGATCAGATGCGTAGTTCTCGAGATATATCAAGATATTTAAAAGTTCCGAAGCCGCACCAACATAATAGAGATACAGAAACACCGTGGCCCCTTTCTTTGAGATAACTCTGCACTATTGCGAGCTGCAAATGCCACTTTCAGCTTAGCTGCGCAGAAGAAGAACAACAAGAAGAAGAAATATCTCGAAATATGTCCGTCAGGCCCCTTCCCTTGAGATAAATCTGCAAATATCTCGGAAACGAAGCGAGCTATGGCAAAATGTTAAGAGACCTTTTTGTAGAGAATTAAGTTTCCTACTTTTTATGTTCTATGATATTTTTTGATCAGATGCGTAGTTCTCGAGATATATCGAGATATTTAAAAGTTCCGAAGCCGCACCAACATAATAGAGATACAGAAACACCGTGGCCCCTTTCTTTGAGATAACTCTGCACTAGTGCGAGCCGCAAATGCCACTTCCAGCTTAGCTGTGCAGAAGAAGAACAACAAGAAGAAGAAATATCTCGAAATATGTCCGTCAGGCCCCTTCCCTTGAGATAAATCTGCAAATATCTCGGAAACGAAGCGAGCTATGGCAAAATGTTAAGAGACCTTTTTTGTAGAGAATTAAGTTTCCTACTTTTTATGTTCTATGATATTTTTTGAACAGATGCGTAGTTCTCGAGATATATCAAGATATTTAAAAGTCCCGAAGCCGCACCAACATAATAGAGATACAGAAACACCGTGGCCCCTTTCTTTGAGATAACTCTGCACTATTGCGAGCTGCAAATGCCACTTCCAGATTAGCTGTGCAGAGGAAGAACAACAAGAAGAAGAAGTACCTCGAAATATGTCCGTCAGGCCAGTTCCTTTGAGCTGAATCTGCAAATATCTCGGAAACGAAGCGAGCTATGGCAAAATGTTAAGAGACCTCTTTTGTAGAGAATTAGGTTTCCTACTTTTTATGTTCTATGATATTTTTTGATCAGATGCGTAGTTCTCGAGATATATCAAGATATTTAAAAGTTCCGAAGCCGCACCAACATAATAGAGATACAGAAACACCGTGGCCCCTTTCTTTGAGATAACTCTGCACTATTGCGAGCTGCAAATGCCACTTTCAGCTTAGCTGCGCAGAAGAAGAACAACAAGAAGAAGAAATATCTCGAAATATGTCCGTCAGGCCCCTTCCCTTGAGATAAATCTGCAAATATCTCGGAAACGAAGAGAGCTATGGCAAAATGTTAAGAGACCTTTTTTGTAGAGAATTAAGTTTCCTACTTTTTATGTTCTATGATATTTTTTGATCAGATGCGTAGTTCTCGAGATATATCAAGATATTTAAAAGTGCCGAAGCCGCACCAACATAATAGAGACACAGAAACACCGTGGGCCCTTTCTTTCAGATAACTATGCACTATTGCGAGCTGCAAATGCCACTTCCAGCTTAGCTGTGCAGAAGAACAACAAGAAGAAGAAATATCTCGAAATATGTCCGTCAGGCCCCTTCCCTTGAGATAAATCTGCAAATATCTCGGAAACGAAGAGAGCTATGGCAAAATGTTAAGAGACTTTTTTTGTAGAGAATTAAGTTTCCTACTTTTTATGTTCTATGATATTTTTTGATCTGATGCGTAGTTCTCGAGATATATCAAGATATTTAAAAGTTCCGAAGCCGCACCAACATAATAGAGATACAGAAACACCGTGGCCCCTTTCTTTGAGATAACTCTGCACTAGTGCGAGCCGCAAATGCCACTTCCAGCTTAGCTGTGCAGAAGAAGAACAACAAGAAGAAGAAATATCTCGAAATATGTCCGTCAGGCCCCTTCCCTTGAGATAAATCTGCAAATATCTCGGAAACGAAGCGAGCTATGGCAAAATGTTAAGAGACCTTTTTTGTAGAGAATTAAGTTTCCTACTTTTTATGTTCTATGATATTTTTTGAACAGATGCGTAGTTCTCGAGATATATCAAGATATTTAAAAGTTCCGAAGCCGCACCAACATAATAGAGATACAGAAACACCGTGGCCCCTTTCTTTGAGATAACTCTGCACTATTGCGAGCTGCAAATGCCACTTCCAGATTAGCTGTGCAGAGGACGAACAACAAGAAGAAGAAGTATCTCGAAATATGTCCGTCAGGCCAGTTCCTTTGAGCTGAATCTGCAAATATCTCGGAAACGAAGCGAGCTATGGCAAAATGTTAAGAGACCTCTTTTGTAGAGAATTAGGTTTCCTACTTTTTATGTTCTATGATATTTTTTGATCAGATGCGTAGTTCTCGAGATATATCAAGATATTTAAAAGTTCCGAAGCCGCACCAACATAATAGAGATACAGAAACACCGTGGCCCCTTTCTTTGAGATAACTCTGCACTATTGCGAGCTGCAAATGCCACTTTCAGCTTAGCTGCGCAGAAGAAGAACAACAAGAAGAAGAAATATCTCGAAATATGTCCGTCAGGCCCCTTCCCTTGAGATAAATCTGCAAATATCTCGGAAACGAAGAGAGCTATGGCAAAATGTTAAGAGACCTTTTTTGTAGAGAATTAAGTTTCCTACTTTTTATGTTCTATGATATTTTTTGATCAGATGCGTAGTTCTCGAGATATATCAAGATATTTAAAAGTGCCGAAGCCGCACCAACATAATAGAGACACAGAAACACCGTGGGCCCTTTCTTTCAGATAACTATGCACTATTGCGAGCTGCAAATGCCACTTCCAGCTTAGCTGTGCAGAAGAACAACAAGAAGAAGAAATATCTCGAAATATGTCCGTCAGGCCCCTTCCCTTGAGATAAATCTGCAAATATCTCGGAAACGAAGAGAGCTATGGCAAAATGTTAAGAGACTTTTTTTGTAGAGAATTAAGTTTCCTACTTTTTATGTTCTATGATATTTTTTGATCTGATGCGTAGTTCTCGAGATATATCAAGATATTTAAAAGTTCCGAAGCCGCACCAACATAATAGAGATACAGAAACACCGTGGCCCCTTTCTTTGAGATAACTCTGCACTATTGCGAGCTGGGAATGCCACTTCCAGCTTAGCTGTGCAGAAGAAGAACAACAAGAAGAAGAAATATCTCGAAATATGTCCGTCAGGCCCCTTCCCTTGAGATATATCAGCAAATATCTCGGAAACGAAGCGAGCTATGGCAAAATGTTAAGAGACCTTTTTTGTAGAGAATTATGTTTCCTACAATTTATGTTCTATGATATTTTTTGATCAGAAGCGTAGTTTTCGAGATACATCGAGATATTTAAAAGTTCCGAAGCCGCACCAACATAATAGAGATACAGAAACACCGTGGCCCCTTTCTTTGAGATAACTCTGCACTAGTGCGAGCCGCAAATGCCACTTCCAGCTTAGCTGTGCAGAAGAAGAACAACAAGAAGAAGAAATATCTCGAAATATGTCCGTCAGGCCCCTTCCCTTGAGATATATCTGCAAATATCTCGGAAACGAAGCGAGCTATGGCAAAATGTTAAGAGACCTTTTTTGTAGAGAATTCTGTTTCCTACAATTTATGTTCTATGATATTTTTTGATCAGAAGCGTAGTTTTCGAGATATATCGAGATATTTAAAAGTTCCGAAGCCGCACCAACATAATAGAGATACAGAAACACCGTGGCCCCTTTCTTTGAGATAACTCTGCACTAGTGCGAGCCGCAAATGCCACTTCCAGCTTAGCTGTGCAGAAGAAGAACAACAAGAAGAAGAAATATCTCGAAATATGTCCGTCAGGCCAGTTCCTTTGAGCTGAATCTGCAAATATCTCGGAAACGAAGCGAGCTATGGCAAAATGTTAAGAGACCTCTTTTGTAGAGAATTAGGTTTCCTACTTTTTATGTTCTATGATATTTTTTGATCAGATGCGTAGTTCTCGAGATATATCAAGATATTTAAAAGTTCCGAAGCCGCACCAACATAATAGAGATACAGAAACACCGTGGCCCCTTTCTTTGAGATAACTCTGCACTATTGCGAGCTGCAAATGCCACTTTCAGCTTAGCTGCGCAGAAGAAGAACAACAAGAAGAAGAAATATCTCGAAATATGTCCGTCAGGCCCCTTCCCTTGAGATAAATCTGCAAATATCTCGGAAACGAAGCGAGCTATGGCAAAATGTTAAGAGACCTTTTTGTAGAGAATTAAGTTTCCTACTTTTTATGTTCTATGATATTTTTTGATCAGATGCGTAGTTCTCGAGATATATCGAGATATTTAAAAGTTCCGAAGCCGCACCAACATAATAGAGATACAGAAACACCGTGGCCCCTTTCTTTGAGATAACTCTGCACTAGTGCGAGCCGCAAATGCCACTTCCAGCTTAGCTGTGCAGAAGAAGAACAACAAGAAGAAGAAATATCTCGAAATATGTCCGTCAGGCCCCTTCCCTTGAGATAAATCTGCAAATATCTCGGAAACGAAGCGAGCTATGGCAAAATGTTAAGAGACCTTTTTTGTAGAGAATTAAGTTTCCTACTTTTTATGTTCTATGATATTTTTTGAACAGATGCGTAGTTCTCGAGATATATCAAGATATTTAAAAGTCCCGAAGCCGCACCAACATAATAGAGATACAGAAACACCGTGGCCCCTTTCTTTGAGATAACTCTGCACTATTGCGAGCTGCAAATGCCACTTCCAGATTAGCTGTGCAGAGGAAGAACAACAAGAAGAAGAAGTACCTCGAAATATGTCCGTCAGGCCAGTTCCTTTGAGCTGAATCTGCAAATATCTCGGAAACGAAGCGAGCTATGGCAAAATGTTAAGAGACCTCTTTTGTAGAGAATTAGGTTTCCTACTTTTTATGTTCTATGATATTTTTTGATCAGATGCGTAGTTCTCGAGATATATCAAGATATTTAAAAGTTCCGAAGCCGCACCAACATAATAGAGATACAGAAACACCGTGGCCCCTTTCTTTGAGATAACTCTGCACTATTGCGAGCTGCAAATGCCACTTTCAGCTTAGCTGCGCAGAAGAAGAACAACAAGAAGAAGAAATATCTCGAAATATGTCCGTCAGGCCCCTTCCCTTGAGATAAATCTGCAAATATCTCGGAAACGAAGAGAGCTATGGCAAAATGTTAAGAGACCTTTTTTGTAGAGAATTAAGTTTCCTACTTTTTATGTTCTATGATATTTTTTGATCAGATGCGTAGTTCTCGAGATATATCAAGATATTTAAAAGTGCCGAAGCCGCACCAACATAATAGAGACACAGAAACACCGTGGGCCCTTTCTTTCAGATAACTATGCACTATTGCGAGCTGCAAATGCCACTTCCAGCTTAGCTGTGCAGAAGAACAACAAGAAGAAGAAATATCTCGAAATATGTCCGTCAGGCCCCTTCCCTTGAGATAAATCTGCAAATATCTCGGAAACGAAGAGAGCTATGGCAAAATGTTAAGAGACTTTTTTTGTAGAGAATTAAGTTTCCTACTTTTTATGTTCTATGATATTTTTTGATCTGATGCGTAGTTCTCGAGATATATCAAGATATTTAAAAGTTCCGAAGCCGCACCAACATAATAGAGATACAGAAACACCGTGGCCCCTTTCTTTGAAATAACTCTGCACTATTGCGAGCTGGGAATGCCACTTCCAGCTTAGCTGTGCAGAAGAAGAACAACAAGAAGAAGAAATATCTCGAAATATGTCCGTCAGGCCCCTTCCCTTGAGATATATCAGCAAATATCTCGGAAACGAAGCGAGCTATGGCAAAATGTTAAGAGACCTTTTTTGTAGAGAATTATGTTTCCTACAATTTATGTTCTATGATATTTTTTGATCAGAAGCGTAGTTTTCGAGATACATCGAGATATTTAAAAGTTCCGAAGCCGCACCAACATAATAGAGATACAGAAACACCGTGGCCCCTTTCTTTGAGATAACTCTGCACTAGTGCGAGCCGCAAATGCCACTTCCAGCTTAGCTGTGCAGAAGAAGAACAACAAGAAGAAGAAATATCTCGAAATATGTCCGTCAGGCCCCTTCCCTTGAGATATATCTGCAAATATCTCGGAAACGAAGCGAGCTATGGCAAAATGTTAAGAGACCTTTTTTGTAGAGAATTCTGTTTCCTACAATTTATGTTCTATGATATTTTTTGATCAGAAGCGTAGTTTTCGAGATATATCGAGATATTTAAAAGTTCCGAAGCCGCACCAACATAATAGAGATACAGAAACACCGTGGCCCCTTTCTTTGAGATAACTCTGCACTAGTGCGAGCCGCAAATGCCACTTCCAGCTTAGCTGTGCAGAAGAAGAACAACAAGAAGAAGAAATATCTCGAAATATGTCCGTCAGGCCAGTTCCTTTGAGCTGAATCTGCAAATATCTCGGAAACGAAGCGAGCTATGGCAAAATGTTAAGAGACGTTTTTTATAGAGAATTATGTTTCCTACAATTTATGTTCTATGATATTTTTTGATCAGAAGCGTAGTTTTCGAGATATATCGAGATATTTAAAAGTTCCGAAGCCGCACCAACATAATAGGGATACAGAAACACCGTGGCCCCTTTCTTTGAGATAACTCTGCACTAGTGCGAGCCGCAAATGCCACTTCCAGCTTAGCTGTGCAGAAGAAGAACAACAAGAAGAAGAAATATCTCGAAATATGTCCGTCAGGCCCCTTCCCTTGAGATAAATCTGCAAATATCTCGGAAACGAAGCGAGCTATGGCAAAATGTTAAGAGACCTTTTTTGTAGAGAATTATGTTTCCTACAATTTATGTTCTATGATATTTTTTGATCAGAAGCGTAGTTTTCGAGATACATCGAGATATTTAAAAGTTCCGAAGCCGCACCAACATAATAGAGATACAGAAACACCGTGGCCCCTTTCTTTGAGATAACTCTGCACTAGTGCGAGCCGCAAATGCCACTTCCAGCTTAGCTGTGCAGAAGAAGAACAACAAGAAGAAGAAATATCTCGAAATATGTCCGTCAGGCCCCTTCCCTTGAGATAAATCTGCAAATATCTCGGAAACGAAGCGAGCTATGGCAAAATGTTAAGAGACCTTTTTTGTAGAGAATTAAGTTTCCTACTTTTTATGTTCTATGATATTTTTTGAACAGATGCGTAGTTCTCGAGATATATCAAGATATTTAAAAGTTCCGAAGCCGCACCAACATAATAGAGATACAGAAACACCGTGGCCCCTTTCTTTGAGATAACTCTGCACTATTGCGAGCTGCAAATGCCACTTCCAGATTAGCTGTGCAGAGGAAGAACAACAAGAAGAAGAAGTATCTCGAAATATGTCCGTCAGGCCAGTTCCTTTGAGCTGAATCTGCAAATATCTCGGAAACGAAGCGAGCTATGGCAAAATGTTAAGAGACCTCTTTTGTAGAGAATTAGGTTTCCTACTTTTTATGTTCTATGATATTTTTTGATCAGATGCGTAGTTCTCGAGATATATCAAGATATTTAAAAGTTCCGAAGCCGCACCAACATAATAGAGATACAGAAACACCGTGGCCCCTTTCTTTGAGATAACTCTGCACTATTGCGAGCTGCAAATGCCACTTCCAGCTTAGCTGTGCAGAAGAAGAACAACAAGAAGAAGAAATATCTCGAAATATGTCCGTCAGGCCCCTTCCCTTGAGATAAATCTGCAAATATCTCGGAAACGAAGAGAGCTATGGCAAAATGTTAAGAGACCTTTTTTGTAGAGAATTAAGTTTCCTACTTTTTATGTTGTATGATATTTTTTGATCAGATGCGTAGTTCTCGAGATATATCAAGATATTTAAAAGTGCCGAAGCCGCACCAACATAATAGAGACACAGAAACACCGTGGGCCCTTTCTTTCAGATAACTATGCACTATTGCGAGCTGCAAATGCCACTTCCAGCTTAGCTGTGCAGAAGAACAACAAGAAGAAGAAATATCTCGAAATATGTCCGTCAGGCCCCTTCCCTTGAGATAAATCTGCAAATATCTCGGAAACGAAGAGAGCTATGGCAAAATGTTAAGAGACTTTTTTTGTAGAGAATTAAGTTTCCTACTTTTTATGTTCTATGATATTTTTTGATCTGATGCGTAGTTCTCGAGATATATCAAGATATTTAAAAGTTCCGAAGCCGCACCAACATAATAGAGATACAGAAACACCGTGGCCCCTTTCTTTGAGATAACTCTGCACTATTGCGAGCTGGGAATGCCACTTCCAGCTTAGCTGTGCAGAAGAAGAACAACAAGAAGAAGAAATATCTCGAAATATGTCCGTCAGGCCCCTTCCCTTGAGATATATCAGCAAATATCTCGGAAACGAAGCGAGCTATGGCAAAATGTTAAGAGACCTTTTTTGTAGAGAATTATGTTTCCTACAATTTATGTTCTATGATATTTTTTGATCAGAAGCGTAGTTTTCGAGATACATCGAGATATTTAAAAGTTCCGAAGCCGCACCAACATAATAGAGATACAGAAACACCGTGGCCCCTTTCTTTGAGATAACTCTGCACTAGTGCGAGCCGCAAATGCCACTTCCAGCTTAGCTGTGCAGAAGAAGAACAACAAGAAGAAGAAATATCTCGAAATATGTCCGTCAGGCCCCTTCCCTTGAGATATATCTGCAAATATCTCGGAAACGAAGCGAGCTATGGCAAAATGTTAAGAGACCTTTTTTGTAGAGAATTCTGTTTCCTACAATTTATGTTCTATGATATTTTTTGATCAGAAGCGTAGTTTTCGAGATATATCGAGATATTTAAAAGTTCCGAAGCCGCACCAACATAATAGAGATACAGAAACACCGTGGCCCCTTTCTTTGAGATAACTCTGCACTAGTGCGAGCCGCAAATGCCACTTCCAGCTTAGCTGTGCAGAAGAAGAACAACAAGAAGAAGAAATATCTCGAAATATGTCCGTCAGGCCAGTTCCTTTGAGCTGAATCTGCAAATATCTCGGAAACGAAGCGAGCTATGGCAAAATGTTAAGAGACGTTTTTTATAGAGAATTATGTTTCCTACAATTTATGTTCTATGATATTTTTTGATCAGAAGCGTAGTTTTCGAGATATATCGAGATATTTAAAAGTTCCGAAGCCGCACCAACATAATAGGGATACAGAAACACCGTGGCCCCTTTCTTTGAGATAACTCTGCACTAGTGCGAGCCGCAAATGCCACTTCCAGCTTAGCTGTGCAGAAGAAGAACAACAAGAAGAAGAAATATCTCGAAATATGTCCGTCAGGCCAGTTCCTTTGAGCTGAATCTGCAAATATCTCGGAAACGAAGCCAGCTATGGCAAAATGTTAAGAGACGTTTTTTATAGAGAATTATGTTTCCTACAATTTATGTTCTATGATATTTTTTGATCAGAAGCGTAGTTTTCGAGATATATCGAGATATTTAAAAGTTCCGAAGCCGCACCAACATAATAGGGATACAGAAACACCGTGGCCCCTTTCTTTGAGATAACTCTGCACTAGTGCGAGCCGCAAATGCCACTTCCAGCTTAGCTGTGCAGAAGAAGAACAACAAGAAGAAGAAATATCTCGAAATATGTCCGTCAGGCCCCTTCCCTTGAGATAAATCTGCAAATATCTCGGAAACGAAGCGAGCTATGGCAAAATGTTAAGAGACCTTTTTTGTAGAGAATTATGTTTCCTACAATTTATGTTCTATGATATTTTTTGATCAGAAGCGTAGTTTTCGAGATACATCGAGATATTTAAAAGTTCCGAAGCCGCACCAACATAATAGAGATACAGAAACACCGTGGCCCCTTTCTTTGAGATAACTCTGCACTAGTGCGAGCCGCAAATGCCACTTCCAGCTTAGCTGTGCAGAAGATAAACAACAAGAAGAAGAAATATCTCGAAATATGTCCGTCAGGCCCCTTCCCTTGAGATAAATCTGCAAATATCTCGGAAACGAAGCGAGCTATGGCAAAATGTTAAGAGACCTTTTTTGTAGAGAATTAAGTTTCCTACTTTTTATGTTCTATGATATTTTTTGAACAGATGCGTAGTTCTCGAGATATATCAAGATATTTAAAAGTTCCGAAGCCGCACCAACATAATAGAGATACAGAAACACCGTGGCCCCTTTCTTTCAGATAACTCTGCACTATTGCGAGCTGCAAATGCCACTTCCAGATTAGCTGTGCAGAGGAAGAACAACAAGAAGAAGAAGTATCTCGAAATATGTCCGTCAGGCCAGTTCCTTTGAGCTGAATCTGCAAATATCTCGGAAACGAAGCGAGCTATGGCAAAATGTTAAGAGACCTCTTTTGTAGAGAATTAGGTTTCCTACTTTTTATGTTCTATGATATTTTTTGATCAGAAGCGTAGTTTTCGAGATACATCGAGATATTTAAAAGTTCCGAAGCCGCACCAACATAATAGAGATACAGAAACACCGTGGCCCCTTTCTTTGAGATAACTCTGCACTAGTGCGAGCCGCAAATGCCACTTCCAGCTTAGCTGTGCAGAAGAAGAACAACAAGAAGAAGAAATATCTCGAAATATGTCCGTCAGGCCCCTTCCCTTGAGATATATCTGCAAATATCTCGGAAACGAAGCGAGCTATGGCAAAATGTTAAGAGACCTTTTTTGTAGAGAATTCTGTTTCCTACAATTTATGTTCTATGATATTTTTTGATCAGAAGCGTAGTTTTCGAGATATATCGAGATATTTAAAAGTTCCGAAGCCGCACCAACATAATAGAGATACAGAAACACCGTGGCCCCTTTCTTTGAGATAACTCTGCACTAGTGCGAGCCGCAAATGCCACTTCCAGCTTAGCTGTGCAGAAGAAGAACAACAAGAAGAAGAAATATCTCGAAATATGTCCGTCAGGCCAGTTCCTTTGAGCTGAATCTGCAAATATCTCGGAAACGAAGCGAGCTATGGCAAAATGTTAAGAGACGTTTTTTATAGAGAATTATGTTTCCTACAATTTATGTTCTATGATATTTTTTGATCAGAAGCGTAGTTTTCGAGATATATCGAGATATTTAAAAGTTCCGAAGCCGCACCAACATAATAGGGATACAGAAACACCGTGGCCCCTTTCTTTGAGATAACTCTGCACTAGTGCGAGCCGCAAATGCCACTTCCAGCTTAGCTGTGCAGAAGAAGAACAACAAGAAGAAGAAATATCTCGAAATATGTCCGTCAGGCCAGTTCCTTTGAGCTGAATCTGCAAATATCTCGGAAACGAAGCCAGCTATGGCAAAATGTTAAGAGACGTTTTTTATAGAGAATTATGTTTCCTACAATTTATGTTCTATGATATTTTTTGATCAGAAGCGTAGTTTTCGAGATATATCGAGATATTTAAAAGTTCCGAAGCCGCACCAACATAATAGGGATACAGAAACACCGTGGCCCCTTTCTTTGAGATAACTCTGCACTAGTGCGAGCCGCAAATGCCACTTCCAGCTTAGCTGTGCAGAAGAAGAACAACAAGAAGAAGAAATATCTCGAAATATGTCCGTCAGGCCCCTTCCCTTGAGATAAATCTGCAAATATCTCGGAAACGAAGCGAGCTATGGCAAAATGTTAAGAGACCTTTTTTGTAGAGAATTATGTTTCCTACAATTTATGTTCTATGATATTTTTTGATCAGAAGCGTAGTTTTCGAGATACATCGAGATATTTAAAAGTTCCGAAGCCGCACCAACATAATAGAGATACAGAAACACCGTGGCCCCTTTCTTTGAGATAACTCTGCACTAGTGCGAGCCGCAAATGCCACTTCCAGCTTAGCTGTGCAGAAGAAGAACAACAAGAAGAAGAAATATCTCGAAATATGTCCGTCAGGCCCCTTCCCTTGAGATAAATCTGCAAATATCTCGGAAACGAAGCGAGCTATGGCAAAATGTTAAGAGACCTTTTTTGTAGAGAATTAAGTTTCCTACTTTTTATGTTCTATGATATTTTTTGAACAGATGCGTAGTTCTCGAGATATATCAAGATATTTAAAAGTTCCGAAGCCGCACCAACATAATAGAGATACAGAAACACCGTGGCCCCTTTCTTTCAGATAACTCTGCACTATTGCGAGCTGCAAATGCCACTTCCAGATTAGCTGTGCAGAGGAAGAACAACAAGAAGAAGAAGTATCTCGAAATATGTCCGTCAGGCCAGTTCCTTTGAGCTGAATCTGCAAATATCTCGGAAACGAAGCGAGCTATGGCAAAATGTTAAGAGAC
The DNA here is from genome assembly GCF_051020975.1 of Osmia lignaria lignaria. Taxonomy (NCBI): domain Eukaryota; kingdom Metazoa; phylum Arthropoda; class Insecta; order Hymenoptera; family Megachilidae; genus Osmia; species Osmia lignaria. The sequence continues at coordinate 1,120,278 of NW_027478173.1, forward strand.
CTCTTTTGTAGAGAATTAGGTTTCCTACTTTTTATGTTCTATGATATTTTTTGATCAGATGCGTAGTTCTCGAGATATATCAAGATATTTAAAAGTTCCGAAGCCGCACCAACATAATAGAGATACAGAAACACCGTGGCCCCTTTCTTTGAGATAACTCTGCACTATTGCGAGCTGCAAATGCCACTTCCAGCTTAGCTGTGCAGAAGAAGAACAACAAGAAGAAGAAATATCTCGAAATATGTCCGTCAGGCCCCTTCCCTTGAGATAAATCTGCAAATATCTCGGAAACGAAGAGAGCTATGGCAAAATGTTAAGAGACCTTTTTTGTAGAGAATTAAGTTTCCTACTTTTTATGTTCTATGATATTTTTTGATCAGATGCGTAGTTCTCGAGATATATCAAGATATTTAAAAGTGCCGAAGCCGCACCAACATAATAGAGACACAGAAACACCGTGGGCCCTTTCTTTCAGATAACTATGCACTATTGCGAGCTGCAAATGCCACTTCCAGCTTAGCTGTGCAGAAGAACAACAAGAAGAAGAAATATCTCGAAATATGTCCGTCAGGCCCCTTCCCTTGAGATAAATCTGCAAATATCTCGGAAACGAAGAGAGCTATGGCAAAATGTTAAGAGACTTTTTTTGTAGAGAATTAAGTTTCCTACTTTTTATGTTCTATGATATTTTTTGATCTGATGCGTAGTTCTCGAGATATATCAAGATATTTAAAAGTTCCGAAGCCGCACCAACATAATAGAGATACAGATACACCGTGGCCCCTTTCTTTGAGATAACTCTGCACTATTGCGACCTGCAAATGCCACTTCCAGCTTAGCTGTGCAGAAGAGGAACAACAAGAAGAAGAAATATCTCGGAATATGTCCGTCAGGCCCCTTCCCTTGAGATAAATCTGCAAATATCTCGGAAACGAAGCGAGCTATTGCAAAACGTTAAGAGACCTTTTTTGTAGAGAATTAAGTTTCCTACTTTTTATGTTCTATGATATTTTTTGATCAGATGCGTAGTTCTCGAGATATATCAAGATATTTAAAAGTTCCGAAGCCGCACCATCATAATAGAGATACAGAAACACCGTGGCCCCTTTCTTTGAGATAACTCTGCACTATTGCGAGCTGCAAATGCCACTTCCAGCTTAGCTGTGCAGAAGAAGAACAACAAGAAGAAGAAATATCTGGAAATATGTCCGTCAGGCCCCTTCCCTTGAGATAAATCTGCAAATATCTCGGAAACGAAGCGAGCTACGGCAAAATGTTAAGAGACCTTTTTGTAGAAAATTAGGATTCCTACTTTTTATGTTCTATGATATTTTTTGAACAGATGCGTAGTTCTCGAGATATATCAAGATATTTAAAAGTTCCGAAGCCGCACCATCATAATAGAGATACAGAAACACCGTGGCCCCTTTCTTTGAGATAACTCTGCACTATTGCGAGCTGCAAATGCCACTTCCAGCTTAGCTGTGCAGAAGAAGAACAACAAGAAGAAGAAATATCTGGAAATATGTCCGTCAGGCCCCTTCCCTTGAGATAAATCTGCAAATATCTCGGAAACGAAGCGAGCTACGGCAAAATGTTAAGAGACCTTTTTGTAGAAAATTAGGATTCCTACTTTTTATGTTCTATGATATTTTTTGAACAGATGCGTAGTTCTCGAGATATATCAAGATATTTAAAAGTTCCGAAGCCGCACCAACATAATAGAGATACAGAAACACCGTGGCCCCTTTCTTTGAGATAACTCTGCACTATTGCGCGCTGCAAATGGCACTTCCAGCTTAGCTGTGCAGAAGAAGAACAACAAGAAGAAGAAATATCTCGAAATATGTCCGTCAGGCCCCTTCCCTTGAGATAAATCTGCAAATATCTCGGAAACGAAGCGAGCTATGGCAAAATGTTAAGAGACCTTTTTTGTAGAGAATTAAGTTTCCTACTTTTTATGTTCTATGATATTTTTTGATCAGATGCGTAGTTCTCGAGATATATCAAGATATTTAAAAGTTCCGAAGCGGCACCAACATAATAGAGATACAGAAACACCGTGGCCCCTTTCTTTGAGGTAACTCTGCACTATTGCGAGCTGCAAATGCCACTTCCAGCTTAGCTGTGCAGAAGAAGAACAACAAGAAGAAGAAATATCTCGAAATATGTCCGTCAGGCCCCTTCCCTTGAGATAAATCTGCAAATATCTCGGAAACGAAGCGAGCTATGGCAAAATCTTAAGAGACCTTTTTTGTAGAGAATTATGTTTCCTACAATTTACGTTCTCTGATATTTTTTGATCAGAAGCGTAGTTTTCGAGATATATCGAGATATTTAAAAGTTCCGAAGCCGCACCAACATAATAGAGATACAGAAACACCGTGGCCCCTTTCTTTGAGATAACTCTGCACTATTGCGAGCTGCAAATGCCACTTCCAGCTTAGCTGTGCAGAAGAAGAACAACAAGAAGAAGAAATATCTGGAAATATGTTCGTCAGGCCCCTTCCCTTGAGATAAATCTGCAAATATCTCGGAAACGAAGCGAGCTACGGCAAAATGTTAAGAGACCTTTTTCGTAGAAAATTAGGATTCCTACTTTTTATGTTCTATGATATTTTTTGAACAGATGCGTAGTTCTCGAGATATATCAAGATATTTAAAAGTCCGAAGCCGCACCAACATAATAGAGATACAGAAACACCGTGGCCCCTTTCTTTGAGATAACTCTGCACAATTGCGAGCTGCAAATGCCACTTCCAGCTTAGCTGTGCAGAAGAAGAACAACAAGAAGAAGAAATATCTCCAAATATGTCCGTCAGGCACCTTCCCTTGAGATAAATCTGCAAATATCTCGGAAACGAAGCGAGCTATGGCAAAATGTTAAGAGACCTTTTTTGTAGAGAATTATGTTTCCTACAATTTATGTTCTACGATATTTTTTGATCAGAAGCGTAGTTTTCGAGATATATCGAGATATTTAAAAGTTCCGAAGCCGCACCAACATAATAGAGATACAGAAACATCGTAGCCCCTTTCTTTGGGATAACTCTGCACTATTGCGAGCTGGAAATGCCACTTCCAGTTTAGCTGTGCACAAGAAGAACAACAAGAAGAAGAAATATCTCGAAATATGTCCGTCAGGACCCTTCCCTTGAGATAAATCTGCAAATATCTCGGAAACGAAGCGAGCTATGGCAAAATGTTAAGAGACCTTTTTTGTAGAGAATTAAGTTTCCTACTTTTTATGTTCTATGATATTTTTTGATCAGATGCGTAGTTCTCGAGATATATCAAGATATTTAAAAGTTCCGAAGCCGCACCAACATAATAGAGATACAGAAACACCGTGGCCCCTTTCTTTGAGATAACTCTGCACTACTGCGAGCTGCAAATGCCACTTCCAGCTTAGCTGTGCAGAAGAAGAACAACAAGAAGAAGAAATATCTCGAAATATGTCCGTCAGGCCCCTTCCCTTGAGATAAATCTGCAAATATCTCGGAAACCAAGCGGGCTATGGCAAAATGTTAAGAGACCTTATTTGTAGAGAATTAAGTTTCCTACTTTTTATGTTCTACGATATTTTTTGATCAGATGCGTAGTTCTCGAGATATATCAAGATATTTAAAAGTTCCGAAGCCGCACCAACATAATAGAGATACAGAAACACCGTAGCCCCTTTCTTTGAGATAACTCTGCACTATTGCGACCTGCAAATGCCACTTGCAGCTTAGCTGTGCAGAAGAAGAACAACAAGAAGAAGAAATATCTCGAAATATGTCCCTCAGGCCCCTTCCCTTGAGATAAATCTGCAAATATCTCGGAAACCAAGCGAGCTATGGCAAAATGTTAAGAGACCTTATTTGTAGAGAATTAAGTTTCCTACTTTTTATGTTCTACGATATTTTTTGATCAGATGCGTAGTTCTCGAGATATATCAAGATATTTAAAAGTTCCGAAGCCGCACCACATAATAGAGATACAGAAACACCGTAGCCCCTTTCTTTGAGATAACTCTGCACTATTGCGACCTGCAAATGCCACTTGCAGCTTAGCTGTGCAGAAGAAGAACAACAAGAAGAAGAAATATCTCGAAATATGTCCCTCAGGCCCCTTCCCTTGAGATGAATCTGCAAATATCTCGGAAACGAAGCGAGCTATGGCAAAACGTTAAGAGACCTTTTTTGTAGAGAATAATATTTCCTACAATTTACGTTCTATGATATTTTTTGATCAGAAGCGTAGTTTTCGAGATATAGCGAGATATTTAAAAGTTCCGAAGCCGCACCAACATAATAGAGATACAGAAACACCGTAGCCCCTTTCTTTGAGATAACTCTGCACTGTTGCGACCTGCAAATGCCACTTCCAGCTCAGCTGTGCAGAAGAAGAACAACAAGAAGAAGAAATATCTCGAAATATGTCCGTCAGGCCCCTTCCCTTGAGATAAATCTGCAAATATCTCGGAAACGAAGCGAGCTATGGCAAAATGTTAAGAGACCTTTTTTGTAGAGAATTAAGTTTCCTACTTTTTATGTTCTATGATATTTTTTGATCAGATGCGTAGTTCTCGAGATATATCAAGATATTTAAAAGTTCCGAAGCCGCACCAACATAATAGAGATACAGAAACACCGTGGCCCCTTTCTTTGAGATAACTCTGCACTATTGCGAGCTGCAAATGCCACTTCCAGCTTAGCTGTGCAGAGGAAGAACAACAAGAAGAAGAAATATCTCGAAATATGTCCGTCAGGCCAGCTCCTTTGAGCTGAATCTGCAAATATCTCGGAAACGAAGCGAGCTATGGCAAAATGTTAAGAGATGTTTTTTGTAGAGAATTATGTTTCCTACTTTTTATGTAGTATGATATTTTTTGATCAGATGCGTAGTTCTCGAGATATATCAAGATATTTAAAAGTTCCGAAGCCGCACCAACATAATAGAGATACAGAAACACCGTGGCCCATTTCTTTGAGATAACTCTGCACTAGTGCGAGCCGCAGATGCCACTTCCAGCTTAGCTGTGCAGAAGAAGAGCAACAAGAAGAAGAAATATCTCGAAATATGTCCGACAGGCCCCTTCCCTTGAGATAAATCTGCAAATATCTCGGAAACGATGCGAGCTACGGCGAAATGTTAAGAGACCTTTTTTGTAGAGAATTAAGTTTCCTACTTTTTATCTTCTATTATATTTTTTGATCAGATGCGTAGTTCTCGAGATAGATCAAGATACTTAAAAGTTCCGAAGCCGCACCAACATAATAGAGATACAGAAACACCGTGGCCCCTCTCTTTGAGATAACTCTGCACTATTGCGAGCTGCAAATGCCACTTCCAGCTTAGCTGTGCAGAAGAAGAACAACAAGAAGAAGAAATATCTCGAAATATGTCCGTCAGGCCCCTTCCCTTGAGATAAATCTGCAAATATCTCGGAAACGAAGCGAGCTATGGCAAAATGTTTAGAGACCTTTCTTGTAGAGAATTAAGTTTCCTACTTTTTATCTAGTATGATATTTTTTGATCAGATGCGTAGTTCTCGAGATATATCAAGATATTTAAAAGTTCCGAAGCCGCACCAACATAATAGAGATACAGAAACACCGTGGCCCCTTTCTTTGAGATAACTCTGCACTATTGCGCGCTGCAAATGCCACTTCCAGCTTAGCTGTGCAGAAGAAGAACAACAAGAAGAAGAAATATCTCGAAATATGTCCGTCAGGCCCCTTCCCTTGAGATAAATCTGCAAATATCTCGGAAACGAAGCGAGCTATGGCAAAATGTTAAGAGACCTTTTTTGTAGAGAACTATGTTTCCTACAATTTATGTTCTATGATATTTTTTGATCAGAAGCGTAGTTTTCGAGATATATCGAGATATTTAAAAGTTCCGAAGCCGCACCAACATAATAGAGATACAGAAACACCGTGGCCCCTTTCATTGGGATAACTCTGCACTATTGCGAGCTGCAAATGCCACTTCCAGCTTAGCTGTGCAGAAGAAGAACAACAAGAAGAAGAAATATCCCGAAATATGTCCGTCAGGCCACTTCCCTTGAGATAAATCTGCAAATATCTCGGAAACGAAGCGAGCTATGGCAAAATGTTAAGAGACCTTTTTTGTAGAGAATTATGTTTCCTACAATTTATGTTCTATGATATTTTTTGATCAGAAGCGTAGTTTTCGAGATATATCGAGATATTTAAAAGTTCCGAAGACGCACCAACATAATAGAGATACAGAAACACCGTGGCCCCTTTCTTTGAGATAACTGTGCACTAGTGCGAGCCGCAAATGCAACTTCCAGCTTAGCTGTGCAGAAGAAGAACAACAAGAAGAAGAAATATCTCGAAATATGTCCGTCAGGCCCCTTCCCTTGAGATAAATCTGCAAATGTCTCGGAAACGAAGCGAGCTATGGCAAAATGTTAAGAGTCCTTTTTTGTAGAGAATTAAGTTTCCTACAATTTATGTTCTATGATATTTTTTGATCAGATGCGTAGTTCTCGAGATATATCAAGATATTTAAAAGTTCCGAAGCCACACCAACACAATAGAGATACAGAAACACCGTGGCCCCTTTCTTTGAGATAACTCTGCACTATTGCGAGCTGTAAATGCCACTTCCAGCTTAGCTGTGCAGAAGAAGAACAACAAGAAGAAGAAATATCTCGAAATATGTCCGTCAGACCCCTTCCCTTGAGATGAATCTGCAAATATCTCGGAAACGAAGCTAGCTATGGCAAAATGTTAAGAGACCTTTTTTGTAGAGAATAATGTTTCCTACAATTTACGTTCTATGATATTTTTTGATCAGAAGCGTAGTTTTCGAGATGTATCGAGATATTTAAAAGTTCCGAAGCCGCACCAACATAATAGAGATACAGAAACACCGTGGCCCCTTTCTTTGAGATAACTCTGCACTGTTGCGACCTGCAAATGCCACTTCCAGCTCAGCTGTGCAGAAGAAGAACAACAAGAAGAAGAAATATCTCGAAATATGTCCGTTAGGCCCCTTCCCTTGAGATAAATCTGCAAATATCTCGGAAACGAAGCGAGCTATGGCAAAATGTTTAGAGACCTTTCTTGTAGAGAATTAAGTTTCCTACTTTTTATGTAGTATGATATTTTTTGATCAGATGCGTAGTTCTCGAGATATATCAAGATATTTAAAAGTTCCGAAGCCGCACCAACATAATAGAGATACAGAAACACCGTGGCCCCTTTCTTTGAGATAACTCTGCACTAGTGCGAGCCGCAAATGCCACTTCCAGCTTAGCTGTGCAGAAGAAGAACAACAAGAAGAAGAAATATCTCGAAATATGTCCGTCAGGCCCCTTCCCTTGAGATAAATATGCAAATATCTCGGAAACGAAGCGAGCTATGGCAAAATGTTAAGAGACCTTTTTTGTAGAGAATTAAGTTTCCTACTTTTTATCTTGTATGATATTTTTTGATCAGATGCGTAGTTCTCGAGATATATCAAGATATTTAAAAGTTCCGAAGCCGCACCAACATAATAGAGATACAGAAACACCGTGGCCCCTCTCTTTGAGATAACTCTGCACTATTGCGAGCTGCAAATGCCACTTCCAGCTTAGCTGTGCAGAAGAAGAACAACAAGAAGAAGAAATATCTCGAAATATGTCCGTCAGGCCCCTTCCCTTGAGATAAATCTGCAAATATCTCGGAAACGAAGCGAGCTATGGCAAAATGTTTAGAGACCTTTCTTGTAGAGAATTAAGTTTCCTACTTTTTATGTAGTATGATATTTTTTGATCAGATGCGTAGTTCTCGAGATATATCAAGATATTTAAAAGTTCCGAAGCCGCACCAACATAATAGAGATACAGAAACACCGTGGCCCCTTTCTTTGGGATAACTCTGCACTATTGCGAGCTGCAAATGCCGCTTCGAGCTTAGCTGTGCAGAAGAAGAACAACAAGAAGAAGAAATATCTCGAAATATGTCCGTCAGACCCCTTCCCTTGAGATGAATCTGCAAATATCTCGGAAACGAAGCGAGCTATGGCAAAATGTTAAGAGACCTTTTTTGTAGAGAATAATGTTTCCTACAATTTACGTTCTATGATATTTTTTGATCAGAAGCGTAGTTTTCGAGATATATCGAGATATTTAAAAGTTCCGAAGCCGCACCAACATAATAGAGATACAGAAACACCGTGGCCCCTTTCTTTGAGATAACTCTGCACTATTGCGACCTGCAAATGCCACTTCCAGCTCAGCTGTGCAGAAGAAGAACAACAAGAAGAAGAAATATCTGGAAATATGTCCGTTAGGCCCCTTCCCTTGAGATAAATCTGCAAATATCTCGGAAACGAAGCGAGCTATGGCAAAATGTTTGGAGACCTTTCTTGTAGAGAATTAAGTTTCCTACTTTTTATGTAGTGTGATATTTTTTGATCAGATGCGTAGTTCTCGAGATATATCAAGATATTTAAAAGTTCCGAAGCCGCACCAACATAATAGAGATACAGAAACACCGTGGCTCATTTCTTTGAGATAACTCTGCACTAGTGCGAGCCGCAGATGCCACTTCCAGCTTAGCTGTGCAGAAGAAGAGCAACAAGAAGAAGAAATATCTCGAAATATGTCCGACAGGCCCCTTCCCTTGAGATAAATCTGCAAATATCTCGGAAACGATGCGAGCTACGGCGAAATGTTAAGAGACCTTTTTTGTAGAGAATTAAGTTTCCTACTTTTTATCTACTATTATATTTTTTGATCAGATGCGTAGTTTTCGAGATATATCGAGATATTTAAAAGTTCCGAAGCCGCACCAACATAATAGAGATTCAGAAACATCGTGGCCCCTTTCTTTGGGATAACTCTGCACTATTGCGAGCTGGAAATGCCACTTCCAGTTTAGCTGTGCAGAAGAAGAACAACAAGAAGAAGAAATATCTCGAAATATGTCCGTCAGGACCCTTCCCTTGAGATAAATCTGCAAATATCTCGGAAACGAAGCGAGCTATTGCAAAACGTTAAGAGACCTTTTTTGTAGAGAATTAAGTTTCCTACTTTTTATGTTGTATGATATTTTTTATCAGAAGCGTAGTTTTCGAGATATATCGAGATATTTAAAAGTTCCGAAGCCGCACCAACATAATAGAGATACAGAAACACCGTGGCCCCTTTCTTTGGGATAACTCTGCACTATTGCGAGCTGCAAATGCCACTTCCAGCTTAGCTGTGCAGAAGAAGAACAACAAGAAGAAGAAATATCTCGAAATATGTCCGTCAGGCCACTTCCCTTGAGATAAATCTGCAAATATCTCGGAAACGAAGCGAGCTATGGCAAAATGTTAAGAGACCTTTTTTATAGAGAATTAAGTTTCCTACTTTTTATGTTCGATGATATTTTTTGATCAGATGCGTAGTTCTCGAGATATATCAAGATATTTAAAAGTTCCGAAGCTGCACCAACATAATAGAGGTACAGAAACACCGTGGCCTCTTTCTTTGAGATAACTCTGCACTATTGCGAGCTGCAAATGCCACTTCCAGCTTAGCTGTGCAGAAGAAGAACGACAAGAAGAAGAAATATCTCGAAATATGTCCGTCAGGCCCCTTCCCTTGAGATAAATCTGCAAATATCTCGGAAACGAAGCGAGCTATCGCAAAATGTTAAGAGACCTTTTTTGTAGAGAATTATGTTTCCTACAATTTATGATCTATGATATTTTTTGATCAGATGCGTAGTTTTCGAGATATATCGAGATATTTAAAAGTTCCGAAGACGCACCAACATAATAGAGATACAGAAACACCGTGGCCCCTTTCTTTGAGATAACTGTGCACTAGTGCGAGCCGCAAATGCAACTTCCAGCTTAGCTGTGCAGAAGAAGAACAACAAGAAGAAGAAATATCTCGAAATATGTCCGTCAGGCCCCTTCCCTTGAGATAAATCTGCAAATGTCTCGGAAACGAAGCGAGCTATGGCAAAATGTTAAGAGTCCTTTTTTGTAGAGAATTAAGTTTCCTACTTTTTATGTTCTATCATATTTTTTGATCAGATGCGTAGTTCTCGAGATATATCAAGATATTTAAAAGTTCCGAAGCCGCACCAACATAATAGAGATACAGAAACACCGTGGCCCCTTTCTTTGAGATAACTCTGCACTATTGCGAGCTGCAAATGCCACTTCCAGCTTAGCTGTGCAGAGGAAGAACAACAAGAAGAAGAAATATCTCGAAATATGTCCGTCAGGCCAGTTCCTTTGAGCTGAATCTGCAAATATCTCGGAAACGAAGCGATCTATGGCAAAATGTTAAGAGACCTTTTTTGTAGAGAATTATGTTTCCTACAATTTATGTTCTATGATATTTTTTGATCAGATGCGTAGTTCTCGAGATATATCAAGATATTTGAAAGTTCCGAAGCCACACCAACATAATAGAGATACAGAAACACCGTGGCCCCTTTCTTTGAGATAACTCTGCACTATTGCGAGCTGTAAATGCCACTTCCAGCTTAGCTGTGCAGAAGAAGAACAACAAGAAGAAGAAATATCTCGAAATATGTCCGTCAGGCCCCTTCCCTTGAGATATATCTGCAAATATCTCGGAAACGAAGCGAGCTATGGCAAAATGTTAAGTGACCTTTTTTGTAGAGAATTATGTTTCCTACAATTTATGTTGAATGATATTTTTTGATCAGAAGCGTAGTTTTCGAGATATATCGAGATATTTAAAAGTTCCGAAGCCGCACCAACATAATAGAGATACAGAAACACCGTGGCCCCTTTCTTTGAGATAACTCTGCACTAGTGAGAGCCGCAAATGCCACTTCCAGCTTAGCTGTGCAGAAGAAGAACAACAAGAAGAAGAAATATCTCGAAATATGTCCGTCAGGCCCCTTCCCTTGAGATAAATATGCAAATATCTCGGAAACGAAGCGAGCTATGGCAAAATGTTAAGAGACCTTTTTTGTAGAGAATTAAGTTTCCTACTTTTTATGTTCTATGATATTTTTTGATCAGATGCGTAGTTCTCGAGATATATCAAGATATTTAAAAGTTCCGAAGCCGCACCAACATAATAGAGATACAGAAACACCGTGGCCCCTTTCATTGAGATAACTCTGCACTATTGCGAGCTGCAAATGCCGCTTCGAGCTTAGCTGTGCAGAAGAAGAACAACAAGAAGAAGAAATATCTCGAAAAATGTCCGTCAGACCCCTTCCCTTGAGATGAATCTGCAAATATCTCGGAAACGAAGCGAGCTATGGCAAAATGTTAAGAGACCTTTTTTGTAGAGAATAATGTTTCCTACAATTTACGTTGTATGATATTTTTTGATCAGAAGCGTAGTTTTCGAGATGTATCGAGATATTTAAAAGTTCCGAAGCCGCACCAACATAATAGAGATACAGAAACACCGTGGCCCCTTTCTTTGAGATAACTCTGCACTATTGCGACCTGCAAATGCCACTTCCAGCTCAGCTGTGCAGAAGAAGAACAACAAGAAGAAGAAATATCTCGAAATATGTCCGTTAGGCCCCTTCCCTTGAGATAAATCTGCAAATATCTCGGAAACGAAGCGAGCTATGGCAAAATGTTTAGAGACCTTTCTTGTAGAGAATTAAGTTTCCTACTTTTTATGTAGTATGATATTTTTTGATCAGATGCGTAGTTCTCGAGATATATCAAGATATTTAAAAGTTCCGAAGCCGCACCAACATAATAGAGATACAGAAACACCGTGGCCCCTTTCTTTGAGATAACTCTGCACTAGTGCGAGCCGCAAATGCCGCTTCCAGCTTAGCTGTGCAGAAGAAGAACAACAAGAAGAAGAAATATCTCGAAATATGTCCGTCAGGCCCCTTCCCTTGAGATAAATATGCAAATATCTCGGAAACGAAGCGAGCTATGGCAAAATGTTAAGAGACCTTTTTTGTAGAGAATTAAGTTTCCTACTTTTTATCTTCTATGATATTTTTTGATCAGATGCGTAGTTCTCGAGATATATCAAGATATTTAAAAGTTCCGAAGCCGCACCAACATAATAGAGATACAGAAACACCGTGGCCCCTCTCTTTGAGATAACTCTGCACTATTGCGAGCTGCAAATGCCACTTCCAGCTTAGCTGTGCAGAAGAAGAACAACAAGAAGAAGAAATATCTCGAAATATGTCCGTCAGGCCCCTTCCCTTGAGATAAATCTGCAAATATCTCGGAAACGAAGCGAGCTATGGCAAAATGTTTAGAGACCTTTCTTGTAGAGAATTAAGTTTCCTACTTTTTATGTAGTATGATATTTTTTGATCAGATGCGTAGTTCTCGAGATATATCAAGATATTTAAAAGTTCCGAAGCCGCACCAACATAATAGAGATACAGAAACACCGTGGCCCCTTTCTTTGGGATAACTCTGCACTATTGCGAGCTGCAAATGCCACTTCCAGCTTAGCTGTGCAGAACAAGAACAACAAGAAGAAGAAATATCTCGAAATATGTCCGTCAGGCCACTTCCCTTGAGATAAATCTGCAAATATCTCGGAAACGAAGCGAGCTATGGCAAAATGTTGAGAGACCTTTTTTGTAGAGAATTAAGTTTCCTACTTTTTATGTTCGATGATATTTTTTGATCAGATGCGTAGTTCTCGAGATATATCAAGATATTTAAAAGTTCCGAAGCTGCACCAACATAATAGAGGTACAGAAACACCGTGGCCTCTTTCTTTGAGATAACTCTGCACTATTGCGAGCAGCAAATGCCGCTTCGAGCTTAGCTGTGCAGAAGAAGAACAACAAGAAGAAGAAATATCTCGAAATATGTCCGTCAGACCCCTTCCCTTGAGATGAATCTGCAAATATCTCGGAAACGAAGCGAGCTATGGCAAAATGTTAAGAGACCTTTTTTGTAGAGAATAATGTTTCCTACAATTTACGTTCTATGATATTTTTTGATCAGAAGCGTAGTTTTCGAGATATATCGAGATATTTAAAAGTTCCGAAGCCGCACCAACATAATAGAGATACAGAAACACCGTGGCCCCTTTCTTTGAGATAACTCTGCACTATTGCGACCTGCAAATGCCACTTCCAGCTCAGCTGTGCAGAAGAAGAACAACAAGAAGAAGAAATATCTCGAAATATGTCCGTTAGGCCCCTTCCCTTGAGATAAATCTGCAAATATCTCGGAAACGAAGCGAGCTATGGCAAAATGTTTAGAGACATTTCTTGTAGAGAATTAAGTTTCCTACTTTTTATGTAGTATGATATTTTTTGATCAGATGCGTAGTTCTCGAGATATATCAAGATATTTAAAAGTTCCGAAGCCGCACCAACATAATAGAGATACAGAAACACCGTGGCCCCTTTCTTTGGGATAACTCTGCACTATTGCGAGCTGCAAATGCCACTTCCAGCTTAGCTGTGCAGAACAAGAACAACAAGAAGAAGAAATATCTCGAAATATGTCCGTCAGGCCACTTCCCTTGAGATAAATCTGCAAATATCTCGGAAACGAAGCGAGCTATGGCAAAATGTTGAGAGACCTTTTTTGTAGAGAATTAAGTTTCCTACTTTTTATGTTCGATGATATTTTTTGATCAGATGCGTAGTTCTCGAGATATATCAAGATATTTAAAAGTTCCGAAGCTGCACCAACATAATAGAGGTACAGAAACACCGTGGCCTCTTTCTTTGAGATAACTCTGCACTATTGCGAGCAGCAAATGCCGCTTCGAGCTTAGCTGTGCAGAAGAAGAACAACAAGAAGAAGAAATATCTCGAAATATGTCCGTCAGACCCCTTCCCTTGAGATGAATCTGCAAATATCTCGGAAACGAAGCGAGCTATGGCAAAATGTTAAGAGACCTTTTTTGTAGAGAATAATGTTTCCTACAATTTACGTTCTATGATATTTTTTGATCAGAAGCGTAGTTTTCGAGATATATCGAGATATTTAAAAGTTCCGAAGCCGCACCAACATAATAGAGATACAGAAACACCGTGGCCCCTTTCTTTGAGATAACTCTGCACTATTGCGACCTGCAAATGCCACTTCCAGCTCAGCTGTGCAGAAGAAGAACAACAAGAAGAAGAAATATCTCGAAATATGTCCGTTAGGCCCCTTCCCTTGAGATAAATCTGCAAATATCTCGGAAACGAAGCGAGCTATGGCAAAATGTTTAGAGACCTTTCTTGTAGAGAATTAAGTTTCCTACTTTTTATGTAGTATGATATTTTTTGATCAGATGCGTAGTTCTCGAGATATATCAAGATATTTAAAAGTTCCGAAGCCGCACCAACATAATAGAGATACAGAAACACCGTGGCCCCGTTCTTTGGGATAACTCTGCACTATTGCGAGCTGCAAATGCCACTTCCAGCTTAGCTGTGCAGAACAAGAACAACAAGAAGAAGAAATATCTCGAAATATGTCCGTCAGGCCACTTCCCTTGAGATAAATCTGCAAATATCTCGGAAACGAAGCGAGCTATGGCAAAATGTTGAGAGACCTTTTTTGTAGAGAATTAAGTTTCCTACTTTTTATGTTCGATGATATTGTTTGATCAGATGCGTAGTTCTCGAGATATATCAAGATATTTAAAAGTTCCGAAACCGCACCAACATAATAGAGATACAGAAACACCGTGGCCTTTCTTTGAGATAACTCTGCACTATTGCGAGCTGGAAATGCCACTTCCAGTTTAGCTGTGCAGAAGAAGAACAACAAGAAGAGGAAATATCTCGAAATATGTCCGTTAGGCCCCTTCCCTTGAGATAAATCTGCAAATATCTCGGAAACAAAGCGAGCTATGGCAAAATGTTAAGAGACCTTTTTTGTAGAGAATAATGTTTCCTACAATTTACGTTCTATGATATTTTTTGATCAGAAGCGTAGTTTTCGAGATGTATCGAGATATTTAAAAGTTCCGAAGCCGCACCAACATAATAGAGATACAGAAACACCGTGGCCACTTTCTTTGAGATAACTCTGCACTATTGCGACCTGCAAATGCCACTCCCAGCTCAGCTGTGCAGAAGAAGAACAACAAGAAGAAGAAATATCTCGAAATATGTCCGTTAGGCCCCTTCCCTTGAGATAAATCTGCAAATATCTCGGAAACGAAGCGAGCTATGGCAAAATGTTTAGAGACCTTTCTTGTAGAGAATTAAGTTTCCTACTTTTTATGTAGTATGATATTTTTTGATCAGATGCGTAGTTCTCGAGATATATCAAGATATTTAAAAGTTCCGAAGCCGCACCAACATAATAGAGATACAGAAACACCGTGGCCCCTTTCTTTGAGATAATTCTGCACTAGTGCGAGCCGCAAATGCCACTTCCAGCTTAGCTGTGCAGAAGAAGAACAACAAGAAGAAGAAATATCTCGAAATATGTCCGTCAGGCCCCTTCCCTTGAGATAAATATGCAAATATCTCGGAAACGAAGCGAGCTATGGCAAAATGTTAAAAGACCTTTTTTGTAGAGAATTAAGTTTCCTACTTTTTATCGTCTATGATATTTTTTGATCAGATGAGTAGTTCTCGAGATATATCAAGATATTTAAAACTTCCGAAGCCGCACCAACATAATAGAGATACAGAAACACCGTGGCCCCTCTCTTTGAGATAACTCTGCACTATTGCGAGCTGCAAATGCCACTTCCAGCTTAGCTGTGCAGAAGAAGAACAACAAGAAGAAGAAATATCTCGAAATATGTCCGTCAGGCCCCTTCCCTTGAGATAAATCTGCAAATATCTCGGAAACGAAGCGAGCTATGGCAAAATGTTTAGAGACCTTTCTTGTAGAGAATTAAGTTTCCTACTTTTTATGTAGTATGATATTTTTTGATCAGATGCGTAGTTCTCGAGATATATCAAGATATTTAAAAGTTCCGAAGCCGCACCAACATAATAGAGATACAGAAACACCGTGGCCCCTTTCGTTGGGATAACTCTGCACTATTGCGAGCTGCAAATGCCACTTCCAGCTTAGCTGTGCAGAACAAGAACAACAAGAAGAAGAAATATCTCGAAATATGTCCGTCAGGCCACTTCCCTTGAGATAAATCTGCAAATATCTCGGAAACGAAGCGAGCTATGGCAAAATGTTGAGAGACCTTTTTTGTAGAGAATTAAGTTTCCTACTTTTTATGTTCGATGATATTTTTTGATCAGATGCGTAGTTCTCGAGATATATCAAGATATTTAAAAGTTCCGAAGCTGCACCAACATAATAGAGGTACAGAAACACCGTGGCCTCTTTCTTTGAGATAACTCTGCACTATTGCGAGCAGCAAATGCCGCTTCGAGCTTAGCTGTGCAGAAGAAGAACAACAAGAAGAAGAAATATCTCGAAATATGTCCGTCAGACCCCTTCCCTTGAGATGAATCTGCAAATATCTCGGAAACGAAGCGAGCGATGGCAAAATGTTAAGAGACCTTTTTTGTAGAGAATAATGTTTCCTACAATTTACGTTCTATGATATTTTTTGATCAGAAGCGTAGTTTTCGAGATATATCGAGATATTTAAAAGTTCCGAAGCCGCACCAACATAATAGAGATACAGAAACACCGTGGCCCCTTTCTTTGAGATAACTCTGCACTATTGCGACCTGCAAATGCCACTTCCAGCTCAGCTGTGCAGAAGAAGAACAACAAGAAGAAGAAATATCTCGAAATATGTCCGTTAGGCCCCTTCCCTTGAGATAAATCTGCAAATATCTCGGAAACGAAGCGAGCTATGGCAAAATGTTTAGAGACCTTTCTTGTAGAGAATTAAGTTTCCTACTTTTTATGCAGTATGATATTTTTTGATCAGATGCGTAGTTCTCGAGATATATCAAGATATTTAAAAGTTCCGAAGCCGCACCAACACAATAGAGATACAGAAACACCGTGGCCCCTTTCTTTGGGATAACTCTGCACTATTGCGAGCTGCAAATGCCACTTCCAGCTTAGCTGTGCAGAACAAGAACAACAAGAAGAAGAAATATCTCGAAATATGTCCGTCAGGCCCCTTCCCTTGAGATAAATCTGCAAATGTCTCGGAAACGAAGCGAGCTATGGCAAAATGTTAAGAGTCCTTTTTTGTAGAGAATTAAGTTTCCTACTTTTTATGTTCTATCATATTTTTTGATCAGATGCGTAGTTCTCGAGATATATCAAGATATTTAAAAGTTCCGAAGCCGCACCAACATAATAGAGATACAGAAACACCGTGGCCCCTTTCTTTGAGATAACTCTGCACTATTGCGAGCTGCAAATGCCACTTCCAGCTTAGCTGTGCAGAGGAAGAACAACAAGAAGAAGAAATATCTCGAAATATGTCCGTCAGGCCAGTTCCTTTGAGCTGAATCTGCAAATATCTCGGAAACGAAGCGATCTATGGCAAAATGTTAAGAGACCTTTTTTGTAGAGAATTATGTTTCCTACAATTTATGTTCTATGATATTTTTTGATCAGATGCGTAGTTCTCGAGATATATCAAGATATTTAAAAGTTCCGAAGCCACACCAACATAATAGAGATACAGAAACACCGTGGCCCCTTTCATTGAGATAACTCTGCACTATTGCGAGCTGCAAATGCCGCTTCGAGCTTAGCTGTGCAGAAGAAGAACAACAAGAAGAAGAAATATCTCGAAATATGTCCGTCAGACCCCTTCCCTTGAGATGAATCTGCAAATATCTCGGAAACGAAGCGAGCTATGGCAAAATGTTAAGAGACCTTTTTTGTAGAGAATTAAGTTTCATACTTTTTATGTTCGATGATATTTTTTGATCAGATGCGTAGTTCTCGAGATATATCAAGATATTTAAAAGTTCCGAAGCTGCACCAACATAATAGAGGTACAGAAACACCGTGGCCTCTTTCTTTGAGATAACTCTGCACTATTGCGAGCAGCAAATGCCGCTTCGAGCTTAGCTGTGCAGAAGAAGAACAACAAGAAGAAGAAATATCTCGAAATATGTCCGTCAGACCCCTTCCCTTGAGATGAATCTGCAAATATCTCGGAAACGAAGCGAGCTATGGCAAAATGTTTAGAGACATTTCTTGTAGAGAATTAAGTTTCCTACTTTTTATGTAGTATGATATTTTTTGATCAGATGCGTAGTTCTCGAGATATATCAAGATATTTAAAAGTTCCGAAGCCGCACCAACATAATAGAGATACAGAAACACCGTGGCCCCTTTCTTTGAGATAACTCTGCACTAGTGCGAGCCGCAAATGCCGCTTCCAGCTTAGCTGTGCAGAAGAAGAACAACAAGAAGAAGAAATATCTCGAAATATGTCCGTCAGGCCCCTTCCCTTGAGATAAATATGCAAATATCTCGGAAACGAAGCGAGCTATGGCAAAATGTTAAGCGACCTTTTTTGTAGAGAATTAAGTTTCCTACTTTTTATCTTCTATGATATTTTTTGATCAGATGCGTAGTTCTCGAGATATATCAAGATATTTAAAAGTTCCGAAGCCGCACCAACATAATAGAGATACAGAAACACCGTGGCCCCTCTCTTTGAGATAACTCTGCACTATTGCGAGCTGCAAATGCCACTTCCAGCTTAGCTGTGCAGAAGAAGAACAACAAGAAGAAGAAATATCTCGAAATATGTCCGTCAGGCCCCTTCCCTTGAGATAAATCTGCAAATATCTCGGAAACGAAGCGAGCTATGGCAAAATGTTTAGAGACCTTTCTTGTAGAGAATTAAGTTTCCTACTTTTTATGTAGTATGATATTTTTTGATCAGATGCGTAGTTCTCGAGATATATCAAGATATTTAAAAGTTCCGAAGCCGCACCAACATAATAGAGATACAGAAACACCGTGGCCCCTTTCTTTGGGATAACTCTGCACTATTGCGAGCTGCAAATGCCACTTCCAGCTTAGCTGTGCAGAACAAGAACAACAAGAAGAAGAAATATCTCGAAATATGTCCGTCAGGCCACTTCCCTTGAGATAAATCTGCAAA
Source organism: Osmia lignaria lignaria (assembly GCF_051020975.1). NCBI lineage: Eukaryota > Metazoa > Arthropoda > Insecta > Hymenoptera > Megachilidae > Osmia > Osmia lignaria. Next base: position 1,139,224 of record NW_027478173.1, read on the forward strand.
TATCTCGGAAACGAAGCGAGCTATGGCAAAATGTTGAGAGACCTTTTTTGTAGAGAATTAAGTTTCCTACTTTTTATGTTCGATGATATTTTTTGATCAGATGCGTAGTTCTCGAGATATATCAAGATATTTAAAAGTTCCGAAGCTGCACCAACATAATAGAGGTACAGAAACACCGTGGCCTCTTTCTTTGAGATAACTCTGCACTATTGCGAGCAGCAAATGCCGCTTCGAGCTTAGCTGTGCAGAAGAAGAACAACAAGAAGAAGAAATATCTCGAAATATGTCCGTCAGACCCCTTCCCTTGAGATGAATCTGCAAATATCTCGGAAACCAAGCGAGCTATGGCAAAATGTTAAGAGACCTTTTTTGTAGAGAATAATGTTTCCTACAATTTACGTTCTATGATATTTTTTGATCAGAAGCGTAGTTTTCGAGATATATCGAGATATTTAAAAGTTCCGAAGCCGCACCAACATAATAGAGATACAGAAACACCGTGGCCCCTTTCTTTGAGATAACTCTGCACTATTGCGACCTGCAAATGCCACTTCCAGCTCAGCTGTGCAGAAGAAGAACAACAAGAAGAAGAAATATCTCGAAATATGTCCGTTAGGCCCCTTCCCTTGAGATAAATCTGCAAATATCTCGGAAACGAAGCGAGCTATGGCAAAATGTTTAGAGACATTTCTTGTAGAGAATTAAGTTTCCTACTTTTTATGTAGTATGATATTTTTTGATCAGATGCGTAGTTCTCGAGATATATCAAGATATTTAAAAGTTCCGAAGCCGCACCAACATAATAGAGATACAGAAACACCGTGGCCCCTTTCTTTGGGATAACTCTGCACTATTGCGAGCTGCAAATGCCACTTCCAGCTTAGCTGTGCAGAACAAGAACAACAAGAAGAAGAAATATCTCGAAATATGTCCGTCAGGCCACTTCCCTTGAGATAAATCTGCAAATATCTCGGAAACGAAGCGAGCTATGGCAAAATGTTGAGAGACCTTTTTTGTAGAGAATTAAGTTTCCTACTTTTTATGTTCGATGATATTTTTTGATCAGATGCGTAGTTCTCGAGATATATCAAGATATTTAAAAGTTCCGAAGCTGCACCAACATAATAGAGGTACAGAAACACCGTGGCCTCTTTCTTTGAGATAACTCTGCACTATTGCGAGCAGCAAATGCCGCTTCGAGCTTAGCTGTGCAGAAGAAGAACAACAAGAAGAAGAAATATCTCGAAATATGTCCGTCAGACCCCTTCCCTTGAGATGAATCTGCAAATATCTCGGAAACGAAGCGAGCTATGGCAAAATGTTAAGAGACCTTTTTTGTAGAGAATAATGTTTCCTACAATTTACGTTCTATGATATTTTTTGATCAGAAGCGTAGTTTTCGAGATATATCGAGATATTTAAAAGTTCCGAACCCGCACCAACATAATAGAGATACAGAAACACCGTGGCCCCTTTCTTTGAGATAACTCTGCACTATTGCGACCTGCAAATGCCACTTCCAGCTCAGCTGTGCAGAAGAAGAACAACAAGAAGAAGAAATATCTCGAAATATGTCCGTTAGGCCCCTTCCCTTGAGATAAATCTGCAAATATCTCGGAAACGAAGCGAGCTATGGCAAAATGTTTAGAGACCTTTCTTGTAGAGAATTAAGTTTCCTACTTTTTATGTAGTATGATATTTTTTGATCAGATGCGTAGTTCTCGAGATATATCAAGATATTTAAAAGTTCCGAAGCCGCACCAACATAATAGAGATACAGAAACACCGTGGCCCCGTTCTTTGGGATAACTCTGCACTATTGCGAGCTGCAAATGCCACTTCCAGCTTAGCTGTGCAGAACAAGAACAACAAGAAGAAGAAATATCTCGAAATATGTCCGTCAGGCCACTTCCCTTGAGATAAATCTGCAAATATCTCGGAAACGAAGCGAGCTATGGCAAAATGTTGAGAGACCTTTTTTGTAGAGAATTAAGTTTCCTACTTTTTATGTTCGATGATATTGTTTGATCAGATGCGTAGTTCTCGAGATATATCAAGATATTTAAAAGTTCCGCAACCGCACCAACATAATAGAGATACAGAAACACCGTGGCCTTTCTTTGAGATAACTCTGCACTATTGCGAGCTGGAAATGCCACTTCCAGTTTAGCTGTGCAGAAGAAGAACAACAAGAAGAGGAAATATCTCGAAATATGTCCGTTAGGCCCCTTCCCTTGAGATAAATCTGCAAATATCTCGGAAACAAAGCGAGCTATGGCAAAATGTTAAGAGACCTTTTTTGTAGAGAATAATGTTTCCTACAATTTACGTTCTATGATATTTTTTGATCAGAAGCGTAGTTTTCGAGATGTATCGAGATATTTAAAAGTTCCGAAGCCGCACCAACATAATAGACATACAGAAACACCGTGGCCCCTTTCTTTGAGATAACTCTGCACTATTGCGACCTGCAAATGCCACTTCCAGCTCAGCTGTGCAGAAGAAGAACAACAAGAAGAAGAAATATCTCGAAATATGTCCGTTAGGCCCCTTCCCTTGAGATAAATCTGCAAATATCTCGGAAACGAAGCGAGCTATGGCAAAATGTTTAGAGACCTTTCTTGTAGAGAATTAAGTTTCCTACTTTTTATGTAGTATGATATTTTTTGATCAGATGCGTAGTTCTCGAGATATATCAAGATATTTAAAAGTTCCGAAGCCGCACCAACATAATAGAGATACAGAAACACCGTGGCCCCTTTCTTTGAGATAATTCTGCACTAGTGCGAGCCGCAAATGCCACTTCCAGCTTAGCTGTGCAGAAGAAGAACAACAAGAAGAAGAAATATCTCGAAATATGTCCGTCAGGCCCCTTCCCTTGAGATAAATATGCAAATATCTCGGAAACGAAGCGAGCTATGGCAAAATGTTAAAAGACCTTTTTTGTAGAGAATTAAGTTTCCTACTTTTTATCGTCTATGATATTTTTTGATCAGATGAGTAGTTCTCGAGATATATCAAGATATTTAAAACTTCCGAAGCCGCACCAACATAATAGAGATACAGAAACACCGTGGCCCCTCTCTTTGAGATAACTCTGCACTATTGCGAGCTGCAAATGCCACTTCCAGCTTAGCTGTGCAGAACAAGAACAACAAGAAGAAGAAATATCTCGAAATATGTCCGTCAGGCCACTTCCCTTGAGATAAATCTGCAAATATCTCGGAAACGAAGCGAGCTATGGCAAAATGTTGAGAGACCTTTTTTGTAGAGAATTAAGTTTCCTACCTTTTTTGTTCGATGATATTTTTTGATCAGATGCGTAGTTCTCGAGATATATCAAGATATTTAAAAGATCCGAAGCTGCACCAACATAATAGAGGTACAGAAACACCGTGGCCTCTTTCTTTGAGATAACTCTGCACTATTGCGAGCAGCAAATGCCGCTTCGAGCTTAGCTGTGCAGAAGAAGAACAACAAGAAGAAGAAATATCTCGAAATATGTCCGTCAGACCCCTTCCCTTGAGATGAATCTGCAAATATCTCGGAAACGAAGCGAGCGATGGCAAAATGTTAAGAGACCTTTTTTGTAGAGAATAATGTTTCCTACAATTTACGTTCTATGATATTTTTTGATCAGAAGCGTAGTTTTCGAGATATATCGAGATATTTAAAAGTTCCGAAGCCGCACCAACATAATAGAGATACAGAAACACCGTGGCCCCTTTCTTTGAGATAACTCTGCACTATTGCGACCTGCAAATGCCACTTCCAGCTCAGCTGTGCAGAAGAAGAACAACAAGAAGAAGAAATATCTCGAAATATGTCCGTTAGGCCCCTTCCCTTGAGATAAATCTGCAAATATCTCGGAAACGAAGCGAGCTATGGCAAAATGTTTAGAGACCTTTCTTGTAGAGAATTAAGTTTCCTACTTTTTATGTAGTATGATATTTTTTGATCAGATGCGTAGTTCTCGAGATATATCAAGATATTTAAAAGTTCCGAAGCCGCACCAACACAATAGAGATACAGAAACACCGTGGCCCCTTTCTTTGGGATAACTCTGCACTATTGCGAGCTGCAAATGCCACTTCCAGCTTAGCTGTGCAGAACAAGAACAACAAGAAGAAGAAATATCTCGAAATATGTCCGTCAGGCCACTTCCCTTGAGATAAATCTGCAAATATCTCGGAAACGACGCGAGCTATGGCAAAATGTTGAGAGACCTTTTTTGTAGAGAATTAAGTTTCCTACTTTTTATGTTCGATGATATTTTTTGATCAGATGCGTAGTTCTCGAGATATATCAAGATATTTAAAAGTTCCGAAACCGCACCAACATAATAGAGATACAGAAACACCGTGGCCCCTTTCTTTGAGATAACTCTGCACTATTGCGAGCTGGAAATGCCACTTCCAGTTTAGCTGTGCAGAAGAAGAACAACAAGAAGAAGAAATATCTCGAAATATGTCCGTTAGGCCCCTTCCCTTGAGATAAATCTGCAAATATCTCGGAAACAAAGCGAGCTATGGCAAAATGTTAAGAGACCTTTTTTGTAGAGAATAATGTTTCCTACAATTTACGTTCTATGATATTTTTTGATCAGAAGCGTAGTTTTCGAGATGTATCGAGATATTTAAAAGTTCCGAAGCCGCACCAACATAATAGAGATACAGAAACACCGTGGCCCCTTTCTTTGAGATAACTCTGCACTATTGCGACCTGCAAATGCCACTTCCAGCTCAGCTGTGCAGAAGAAGAACAACAAGAAGAAGAAATATCTCGAAATATGTCCGTTAGGCCCCTTCCCTTGAGATAAATCTGCAAATATCTCGGAAACGAAGCGAGCTATGGCAAAATGTTTAGAGACCTTTCTTGTAGAGAATTAAGTTTCCTACTTTTTATGTAGTATGATATTTTTTGATCAGATGCGTAGTTCTCGAGATATATCAAGATATTTAAAAGTTCCGAAGCCGCACCAACATAATAGAGATACAGAAACACCGTGGCCCCTTTCTTTGAGATAATTCTGCACTAGTGCGAGCCGCAAATGCCACTTCCAGCTTAGCTATGCAGAAGAAGAACAACAAGAAGAAGAAATATCTCGAAATATGTCCGTCAGGCCCCTTCCCTTGAGATAAATATGCAAATATCTCGGAAACGAAGCGAGCTATGGCAAAATGTTAAAAGACCTTTTTTGTAGAGAATTAAGTTTCCTACTTTTTATCTTCTATGATATTTTTTGATCAGATGCGTAGTTCTCGAGATATATCAAGATATTTAAAAGTTCCGAAGCCGCACCAACATAATAGAGATACAGAAACACCGTGGCCCCTCTCTTTGAGATAACTCTGCACTATTGCGAGCTGCAAATGCCACTTCCAGCTTAGCTGTGCAGAAGAAGAACAACAAGAAGAAGAAATATCTCGAAATATGTCCGTCAGGCCCCTTCCCTTGAGATAAATCTGCAAATATCTCGGAAACGAAGCGAGCTATGGCAAAATGTTTAGAGACCTTTCTTGTAGAGAATTAAGTTTCCTACTTTTTATGTAGTATGATATTTTTTGATCAGATGCGTAGTTCTCGAGATATATCAAGATATTTAAAAGTTCTGAAGCCGCACCAACATAATAGAGATACAGAAACACCGTGGCCCCTTTCGTTGGGATAACTCTGCACTATTGCGAGCTGCAAATGCCACTTCCAGCTTAGCTGTGCAGAACAAGAACAACAAGAAGAAGAAATATCTCGAAATATGTCCGTCAGGCCACTTCCCTTGAGATAAATCTGCAAATATCTCGGAAACGAAGCGAGCTATGGCAAAATGTTGAGAGACCTTTTTTGTAGAGAATTAAGTTTCCTACTTTTTATGTTCGATGATATTTTTTGATCAGATGCGTAGTTCTCGAGATATATCAAGATATTTAAAAGTTCCGAAGCTGCACCAACATAATAGAGGTACAGAAACACCGTGGCCTCTTTCTTTGAGATAACTCTGCACTATTGCGAGCAGCAAATGCCGCTTCGAGCTTAGCTGTGCAGAAGAAGAACAACAAGAAGAAGAAATATCTCGAAATATGTCCGTCAGACCCCTTCCCTTGAGATGAATCTGCAAATATCTCGGAAACGAAGCGAGCTATGGCAAAATGTTAAGAGACCTTTTTTGTAGAGAATAATGTTTCCTACAATTTACGTTCTATGATATTTTTTGATCAGAAGCGTAGTTTTCGAGATATATCGAGATATTTAAAAGTTCCGAAGCCGCACCAACATAATAGAGATACAGAAACACCGTGGCCCCTTTCTTTGAGATAACTCTGCACTATTGCGACCTGCAAATGCCACTTCCAGCTCAGCTGTGCAGAAGAAGAACAACAAGAAGAAGAAATATCTCGAAATATGTCCGTTAGGCCCCTTCCCTTGAGATAAATCTGCAAATATCTCGGAAACGAAGCGAGCTATGGCAAAATGTTTAGAGACCTTTCTTGTAGAGAATTAAGTTTCCTACTTTTTATGTAGTATGATATTTTTTGATCAGATGCGTAGTTCTCGAGATATATCAAGATATTTAAAAGTTCCGAAGCCGCACCAACATAATAGAGATACAGAAACACCGTGGCCCCTTTCTTTGGGATAACTCTGCACTATTGCGAGCTGCAAATGCCACTTCCAGCTTAGCTGTGCAGAACAAGAACAACAAGAAGAAGAAATATCTCGAAATATGTCCGTCAGGCCACTTCCCTTGAGATAAATCTGCAAATATCTCGGAAACGACGCGAGCTATGGCAAAATGTTGAGAGACCTTTTTTGTAGAGAATTAAGTTTCCTACTTTTTATGTTCGATGATATTTTTTGATCAGATGCGTAGTTCTCGAGATATATCAAGATATTTAAAAGTTCCGAAACCGCACCAACATAATAGAGATACAGAAACACCGTGGCCCCTTTCTTTGAGATAACTCTGCACTATTGCGAGCTGGAAATGCCACTTCCAGTTTAGCTGTGCAGAAGAAGAACAACAAGAAGAAGAAATATCTCGAAATATGTCCGTTAGGCCCCTTCCCTTGAGATAAATCTGCAAATATCTCGGAAACGAAGCGAGCTATGGCAAAATGTTTGGAGACCTTTCTTGTAGAGAATTAAGTTTCCTACTTTTTATGTAGTATGATATTTTTTGATCAGATGCGTAGTTCTCGAGATATATCAAGATATTTAAAAGTTCCGAAGCCGCACCAACATAATAGAGATACAGAAACACCGTGGCTCATTTCTTTGAGATAACTCTGCACTAGTGCGAGCCGCAGATGCCACTTCCAGCTTAGCTGTGCAGAAGAAGAGCAACAAGAAGAAGAAATATCTCGAAATATGTCCGACAGGCCCCTTCCCTTGAGATGAATCTGCAAATATCTCGGAAACGATGCGAGCTACGGCGAAATGTTAAGAGACCTTTTTTGTAGAGAATTAAGTTTCCTACTTTTTATCTTCTATGATATTTTTTGATCAGATGCGTAGTTCTCGAGATAGATCAAGATACTTAAAAGTCTAGAAGCCGCACCAACATAATAGAGATACAGAAACACCGTGGCCCCTCTCTTTGAGATAACTCTGCACTATTGCGAGCTGCAAATGCCACTTCCAGCTTAGCTGTGCAGAAGAAGAACAACAAGAAGAAGAAATATCTCGAAATATGTCCGTCAGGCCCCTTCCCTTGAGATAAATCTGCAAATATCTCGGAAACGAAGCGAGCTATGGCAAAATGTTTAGAGACCTTTCTTGTAGAGAATTAAGTTTCCTACTTTTTATGTAGTATGGTATTTTTTGATCAGATGCGTAGTTCTCGAGATATATCAAGATATTTAAAAGTTCCGAAGCCGCACCAACATAATAGAGATACAGAAACACCGTGGCCCCTTTCTTTGAGATAACTCTGCACTATTGCGCGCTGCAAATGCCACTTCCAGCTTAGCTGTGCAGAAGAAGACCAACAAGAAGAAGAAATATCTCGAAATATGTCCGTCAGGCCCCTTCCCTTGAGATAAATCAGCAAATATCTCGGAAACGAAGCGAGCTATGGCAAAATGTTAAGAGACCTTTTTTGTAGAGAATTATGTTTCCTACAATTTACGTTCTATGATATTTTTTGATCAGAAGCGTAGTTTTCGAGATATATCGAGATATTTAAAAGTTCCGAAGCCGCACCAACATAATAGAGATTCAGAAACATCGTGGCCCCTTTCTTTGGGATAACTCTGCACTATTGCGAGCTGGAAATGCCACTTCCAGTTTAGCTGTGCAGAAGAAGAACAACAAGAAGAAGAAATATCTCGAAATATGTCCGTCAGGACCCTTCCCTTGAGATAAATCTGCAAATATCTCGGAAACGAAGCGAGCTATTGCAAAACGTTAAGAGACCTTTTTTGTAGAGAATTAAGTTTCCTACTTTTTATGTAGTATGATATTTTTTGATCAGATGCGTAGTTCTCGAGATATATCAAGATATTTAAAAGTTCCGAAGCCGCACCAACATAATAGAGATACAGAAACACCGTGGCCCCTTTCTTTGGGATAACTCTGCACTATTGCGAGCTGCAAATGCCACTTCCAGCTTAGCTGTGCAGAACAAGAACAACAAGAAGAAGAAATATCTCGAAATATGTCCGTCAGGCCACTTCCCTTGAGATAAATCTGCAAATATCTCGGAAACGACGCGAGCTATGGCAAAATGTTGAGAGACCTTTTTTGTAGAGAATTAAGTTTCCTACTTTTTATGTTCGATGATATTTTTTGATCAGATGCGTAGTTCTCGAGATATATCAAGATATTTAAAAGTTCCGAAACCGCACCAACATAATAGAGATACAGAAACACCGTGGCCCCTTTCTTTGAGATAACTCTGCACTATTGCGAGCTGGAAATGCCACTTCCAGTTTAGCTGTGCAGAAGAAGAACAACAAGAAGAAGAAATATCTCGAAATATGTCCGTTAGGCCCCTTCCCTTGAGATAAATCTGCAAATATCTCGGAAACGAAGCGAGCTATGGCAAAATGTTTGGAGACCTTTCTTGTAGAGAATTAAGTTTCCTACTTTTTATGTAGTATGATATTTTTTGATCAGATGCGTAGTTCTCGAGATATATCAAGATATTTAAAAGTTCCGAAGCCGCACCAACATAATAGAGATACAGAAACACCGTGGCCCCTTTCTTTGAGATAACTCTGCACTATTGCGAGCTGCAAATGCCACTTCCAGCTTAGCTGTGCAGAAGAAGAACAACAAGAAGAAGAAATATCTCGAAATATGTCCGTCAGGCCCCTTCCCTTGAGATATATCTGCAAATATCTCGGAAACGAAGCGAGCTATGGCAAAATGCTAAGAGACCTTTTTTGTAGAGAATTATGTTTCCTACAATTTAGGTTGTATGATATTTTTTGATCAGAAGCGTAGTTTTCGAGATGTATCGAGATATTTAAAAGTTCCGAAGCCGCACCAACATAATAGAGATACAGAAACACCGTGGCCCCTTTCTTTGAGATAACTCTGCACTAGTGCGAGCCGCAAATGCCACTTCCAGCTTAGCTGTGCAGAAGAAGAACAACAAGAAGAAGAAATATCTCGAAATATGTCCGTCAGGCCCCTTCCCTTGAGATATATCTGCAAATATCTCGGAAACGAAGCGAGCTATGGCAAAATGTTAAGAGACCTTTTTTGTAGAGAATTCTGTTTCCTACAATTTATGTTCTATGATATTTTTTGATCAGAAGCGTAGTTTTCGAGATATATCGAGATATTTAAAAGTTCCGAAGCCGCACCAACATAATAGAGATACAGAAACACCGTGGCCCCTTTCTTTGAGATAACTCTGCACTAGTGCGAGCCGCAAATGCCACTTCCAGCTTAGCTGTGCAGAGGAAGAACAACAAGAAGAAGAAATATCTCGAAATATGTCCGTCAGGCCAGTTCCTTTGAGCTGAATCTGCAAATATCTCGGAAACGAAGCGAGCTATGGCAAAATGTTAAGAGACGTTTTTTATAGAGAATTAAGTTTCCTACAATTTATGTTCTATGATATTTTTTGATCAGAAGCGTAGTTTTCGAGATATATCGAGATATTTAAAAGTTCCGAAGCGGCACCAACATAATAGGGATACACAAACACCGTGGCCCCTTTCTTTGAGATAACTCTGCACTAGTGCGAGCCGCAAATGCCACTTCCAGCTTAGCTGTGCAGACGAAGAACAACAAGAAGAAGAAATATCTCGAAATATGTCCGTCAGGCCCCTTCCCTTGAGATATATCTGCAAATATCTCGGAAACGAAGCGAGCTATGGCAAAATGTTAAGAGACCTTTTTTGTAGAGAATTATGTTTCCTACAATTTATGTTCTATGATATTTTTTGATCAGAAGCGTAGATTTCGAGATATATCGAGATATTTAAAAGTTCCGAAGCCGCACCAACATAATAGAGATACAGAAACACCGTGGCCCCTTTCTTTGAGATAACTCTGCACTAGTGCGAGCCGCAAATGCCACTTCCAGCTTAGCTGTGCAGAAGAAGAACAACAAGAAGAAGAAATATCTCGAAATATGTCCGACAGGCCCCTTCCCTTGAGATAAATCTGCAAATATCTCGGAAACGAAGCGAGCTATGGCAAAATGTTAAGAGACCTTTTTTGTAGAGAATTAAGTTTCCTACTTTTTATGTTGTATGATACTTTTTGATCAGATGCGTAGTTCTCGAGATATATCAAGATATTTAAAAGTTCCGAAGCCGCACCAACATAATAGAGATACAGAAACACCGTGGCCCCTTTCTTTGAGATAACTCTGCACTATTGCGAGCTGCAAATGCCACTTCCAGCTTAGCTGTGCAGAGGAAGAACAACAAGAAGAAGAAATATCTCGAAATATGTCCGTCAGGCCAGTTCCTTTGAGCTGAATCTGCAAATATCTCGGAAACGAAGCGAGCTATGGCAAAATGTTAAGAGACGTTTTTTGTAGAGAATTATGTTTCCTACAATTTATGTTCTATGATATTTTTTGATCAGAAGCGCAGTTTTCGAGATATATCGAGATATTTAAAAGTTCCGAAGCCGCACCAACATAATAGAGATACAGAAACACCGTGGCCCCTTTCTTTGAGATAACTCTGCACTAGTGCGAGCCGCAAATGCCACTTCCAGCTTAGCTGTGCAGAAGAAGAACAACAAGAAGAAGAAATATCTCGAAATATGTCCGTCAGGCCAGTTCCTTTGAGCTGAATCTGCAAATATCTCGGAAACGAAGCGAGCTATGGTAAAATGTTAAGAGACGTTTTTTATAGAGAATTAAGTTTCCTACAATTTATGTTCTATGATATTTTTTGATCAGAAGCGTAGTTTTCGAGATATATCGAGATATTTAAAAGTTCCGAAGCCGCACCAACATAATAGGGATACACAAACACCGTGGCCCCTTTCTTTGAGATAACTCTGCACTAGTGCGAGCCGCAAATGCCACTTCCAGCTTAGCTGTGCAGACGAAGAACAACAAGAAGAAGAAATATCTCGAAATATGTCCGTCAGGCCCCTTCCCTTGAGATATATCTGCAAATATCTCGGAAACGAAGCGAGCTATGGCAAAATGTTAAGAGACGTTTTTTGTAGAGAATTATGTTTCCTACAATTTATGTTCTATGATATTTTTTGATCAGAAGCGTAGTTTTCGAGATATATCGAGATATTTAAAAGTTCCGAAGCCGCACCAACATAATAGAGATACAGAAACACCGTGGCCCCTTTCTTTGAGATAACTCTGCACTAGTGCGAGCCGCAAATGCCACTTCCAGCTTAGCTGTGCAGAAGAAGAACAACAAGAAGAAGAAATATCTCGAAATATGTCCGTCAGGCCCCTTCCCTTGAGATAAATCTGCAAATATCTCGGAAACGAAGCGAGCTATGGCAAAATGTTAAGAGACCTTTTTTGTAGAGAATTAAGTTTCCTACTTTTTATCTTCTATGATATTTTTTGATCAGATGCGTAGTTCTCGAGATATATCAAGATATTTAAAAGTTCCGAAGCCGCACCAACATAATAGAGATACAGAAACACCGTGGCCCCTCCCTTTGAGATAACTCTGCACTATTGCGAGCTGGAAATGCCACTTCCAGTTTAGCTGTGCAGAAGAAGAACAACAAGAAGAAGAAATATCTCGAAATATGTCCGTTAGGCCCCTTCCCTTGAGATAAATCTGCAAATATCTCGGAAACGAAGCAAGCTATGGCAAAATGTTAGGAGACCTTTTTTGTAGAGAATTAAGTTTCCTACTTTTTATGTTCTATGATATTTTTTGATCAGATGCGTAGTTCTCGAGATATATCAAGATATTTAAAAGTTCCGAAGCCGCACCAACATAATAGAGATACAGAAACACCGTGGCCCCTTTCTTTGAGATAACTCTGCACTATTGCGAGCTGCAAATGCCACTTCCAGCTTAGCTGTGCAGAAGAAGAACAACAAGAAGAAGAAATATCTCGAAATATGTCCGTCAGGCCCCTTCCCTTGAGATATATCTGCAAATATCTCGGAAACGAAGCGAGCTATGGCAAAATGCTAAGAGACCTTTTTTGTAGAGAATTATGTTTCCTACAATTTAGGTTGTATGATATTTTTTGATCAGAAGCGTAGTTTTCGAGATGTATCGAGATATTTAAAAGTTCCGAAGCCGCACCAACATAATAGAGATACAGAAACACCGTGGCCCCTTTCTTTGAGATAACTCTGCACTAGTGCGAGCCGCAAATGCCACTTCCAGCTTAGCTGTGCAGAAGAAGAACAACAAGAAGAAGAAATATCTCGAAATATGTCCGTCAGGCCCCTTCCCTTGAGATATATCTGCAAATATCTCGGAAACGAAGCGAGCTATGGCAAAATGTTAAGAGACCTTTTTTGTAGAGAATTCTGTTTCCTACAATTTATGTTCTATGATATTTTTTGATCAGAAGCGTAGTTTTCGAGATATATCGAGATATTTAAAAGTTCCGAAGCCGCACCAACATAATAGAGATACAGAAACACCGTGGCCCCTTTCTTTGAGATAACTCTGCACTAGTGCGAGCCGCAAATGCCACTTCCAGCTTAGCTGTGCAGAGGAAGAACAACAAGAAGAAGAAATATCTCGAAATATGTCCGTCAGGCCAGTTCCTTTGAGCTGAATCTGCAAATATCTCGGAAACGAAGCGAGCTATGGCAAAATGTTAAGAGACGTTTTTTATAGAGAATTAAGTTTCCTACAATTTATGTTCTATGATATTTTTTGATCAGAAGCGTAGTTTTCGAGATATATCGAGATATTTAAAAGTTCCGAAGCGGCACCAACATAATAGGGATACACAAACACCGTGGCCCCTTTCTTTGAGATAACTCTGCACTAGTGCGAGCCGCAAATGCCACTTCCAGCTTAGCTGTGCAGACGAAGAACAACAAGAAGAAGAAATATCTCGAAATATGTCCGTCAGGCCAGTTCCTTTGAGCTGAATCTGCAAATATCTCGGAAACGAAGCGAGCTATGGTAAAATGTTAAGAGACGTTTTTTATAGAGAATTAAGTTTCCTACAATTTATGTTCTATGATATTTTTTGATCAGAAGCGTAGTTTTCGAGATATATCGAGATATTTAAAAGTTCCGAAGCCGCACCAACATAATAGGGATACACAAACACCGTGGCCCCTTTCTTTGAGATAACTCTGCACTAGTGCGAGCCGCAAATGCCACTTCCAGCTTAGCTGTGCAGACGAAGAACAACAAGAAGAAGAAATATCTCGAAATATGTCCGTCAGGCCCCTTCCCTTGAGATATATCTGCAAATATCTCGGAAACGAAGCGAGCTATGGCAAAATGTTAAGAGACGTTTTTTGTAGAGAATTATGTTTCCTACAATTTATGTTCTATGATATTTTTTGATCAGAAGCGTAGTTTTCGAGATATATCGAGATATTTAAAAGTTCCGAAGCCGCACCAACATAATAGAGATACAGAAACACCGTGGCCCCTTTCTTTGAGATAACTCTGCACTAGTGCGAGCCGCAAATGCCACTTCCAGCTTAGCTGTGCAGAGGAAGAACAACAAGAAGAAGAAATATCTCGAAATATGTCCGTCAGGCCAGTTCCTTTGAGCTGAATCTGCAAATATCTCGGAAACGAAGCGAGCTATGGCAAAATGTTAAGAGATGTTTTTTGTAGCGAATTATGTTTCCTACAATTTATGTTCTATGATATTTTTTGATCCGAAGCGTAGTTTTCGAGATATATCGAGATATTTAAAAGTTCCGAAGCCGCACCAACATAATAGGGATACAGAAACACCGTGGCCCCTTTCTTTGAGATAACTCTGCACTAGTGCGAGCCGCAAATGCCACTTCCAGCTTAGCTGTGCAGAAGAAGAACAACAAGAAGAAGAAATATCTCGAAATATGTCCGTCAGGCCCCTTCCCTTGAGATAAATCTGCAAATATCTCGGAAACGAAGCGAGCTATGGCAAAATGTTAAGAGACCTTTTTTGTAGAGAATTAAGTTTCCTACTTTTTATCTTCTATGATATTTTTTGATCAGATGCGTAGTTCTCGAGATATATCAAGATATTTAAAAGTTCCGAAGCCGCACCAACATAATAGAGATACAGAAACACCGTGGCCCCTCCCTTTGAGATAACTCTGCACTATTGCGAGCTGGAAATGCCACTTCCAGTTTAGCTGTGCAGAAGAAGAACAACAAGAAGAAGAAATATCTCGAAATATGTCCGTTAGGCCCCTTCCCTTGAGATAAATCTGCAAATGTCTCGGAAACGAAGCAAGCTATGGCAAAATGTTAGGAGACCTTTTTTGTAGAGAATTAAGTTTCCTACTTTTTATGTTCTATGATATTTTTTGATCAGATGCGTAGTTCTCGAGATATATCAAGATATTTAAAAGTTCCGAAGCCGCACCAACATAATAGAGATACAGAAACACCGTGGCCCCTTTCTTTGAGATAACTCTGCACTATTGCGAGCTGCAAATGCCACTTCCAGCTTAGCTGTGCAGAAGAAGAACAACAAGAAGAAGAAATATCTCGAAATATGTCCGTCAGGCCCCTTCCCTTGAGATATATCTGCAAATATCTCGGAAACGAAGCGAGCTATGGCAAAATGCTAAGAGACCTTTTTTGTAGAGAATTATGTTTCCTACAATTTAGGTTGTATGATATTTTTTGATCAGAAGCGTAGTTTTCGAGATGTATCGAGATATTTAAAAGTTCCGAAGCCGCACCAACATAATAGAGATACAGAAACACCGTGGCCCCTTTCTTTGAGATAACTCTGCACTAGTGCGAGCCGCAAATGCCACTTCCAGCTTAGCTGTGCAGAAGAAGAACAACAAGAAGAAGAAATATCTCGAAATATGTCCGTCAGGCCCCTTCCCTTGAGATATATCTGCAAATATCTCGGAAACGAAGCGAGCTATGGCAAAATGTTAAGAGACCTTTTTTGTAGAGAATTCTGTTTCCTACAATTTATGTTCTATGATATTTTTTGATCAGAAGCGTAGTTTTCGAGATATATCGAGATATTTAAAAGTTCCGAAGCCGCACCAACATAATAGAGATACAGAAACACCGTGGCCCCTTTCTTTGAGATAACTCTGCACTAGTGCGAGCCGCAAATGCCACTTCCAGCTTAGCTGTGCAGAGGAAGAACAACAAGAAGAAGAAATATCTCGAAATATGTCCGTCAGGCCAGTTCCTTTGAGCTGAATCTGCAAATATCTCGGAAACGAAGCGAGCTATGGCAAAATGTTAAGAGACGTTTTTTATAGAGAATTAAGTTTCCTACAATTTATGTTCTATGATATTTTTTGATCAGAAGCGTAGTTTTCGAGATATATCGAGATATTTAAAAGTTCCGAAGCGGCACCAACATAATAGGGATACACAAACACCGTGGCCCCTTTCTTTGAGATAACTCTGCACTAGTGCGAGCCGCAAATGCCACTTCCAGCTTAGCTGTGCAGACGAAGAACAACAAGAAGAAGAAATATCTCGAAATATGTCCGTCAGGCCCCTTCCCTTGAGATATATCTGCAAATATCTCGGAAACGAAGCGAGCTATGGCAAAATGTTAAGAGACCTTTTTTGTAGAGAATTATGTTTCCTACAATTTATGTTCTATGATATTTTTTGATCAGAAGCGTAGATTTCGAGATATATCGAGATATTTAAAAGTTCCGAAGCCGCACCAACATAATAGAGATACAGAAACACCGTGGCCCCTTTCTTTGAGATAACTCTGCACTAGTGCGAGCCGCAAATGCCACTTCCAGCTTAGCTGTGCAGAAGAAGAACAACAAGAAGAAGAAATATCTCGAAATATGTCCGACAGGCCCCTTCCCTTGAGATAAATCTGCAAATATCTCGGAAACGAAGCGAGCTATGGCAAAATGTTAAGAGACCTTTTTTGTAGAGAATTAAGTTTCCTACTTTTTATGTTGTATGATACTTTTTGATCAGATGCGTAGTTCTCGAGATATATCAAGATATTTAAAAGTTCCGAAGCCGCACCAACATAATAGAGATACAGAAACACCGTGGCCCCTTTCTTTGAGATAACTCTGCACTATTGCGAGCTGCAAATGCCACTTCCAGCTTAGCTGTGCAGAGGAAGAACAACAAGAAGAAGAAATATCTCGAAATATGTCCGTCAGGCCAGTTCCTTTGAGCTGAATCTGCAAATATCTCGGAAACGAAGCGAGCTATGGCAAAATGTTAAGAGACGTTTTTTGTAGAGAATTATGTTTCCTACAATTTATGTTCTATGATATTTTTTGATCAGAAGCGCAGTTTTCGAGATATATCGAGATATTTAAAAGTTCCGAAGCCGCACCAACATAATAGAGATACAGAAACACCGTGGCCCCTTTCTTTGAGATAACTCTGCACTAGTGCGAGCCGCAAATGCCACTTCCAGCTTAGCTGTGCAGAAGAAGAACAACAAGAAGAAGAAATATCTCGAAATATGTCCGTCAGGCCAGTTCCTTTGAGCTGAATCTGCAAATATCTCGGAAACGAAGCGAGCTATGGTAAAATGTTAAGAGACGTTTTTTATAGAGAATTAAGTTTCCTACAATTTATGTTCTATGATATTTTTTGATCAGAAGCGTAGTTTTCGAGATATATCGAGATATTTAAAAGTTCCGAAGCCGCACCAACATAATAGGGATACACAAACACCGTGGCCCCTTTCTTTGAGATAACTCTGCACTAGTGCGAGCCGCAAATGCCACTTCCAGCTTAGCTGTGCAGACGAAGAACAACAAGAAGAAGAAATATCTCGAAATATGTCCGTCAGGCCCCTTCCCTTGAGATATATCTGCAAATATCTCGGAAACGAAGCGAGCTATGGCAAAATGTTAAGAGACGTTTTTTGTAGAGAATTATGTTTCCTACAATTTATGTTCTATGATATTTTTTGATCAGAAGCGTAGTTTTCGAGATATATCGAGATATTTAAAAGTTCCGAAGCCGCACCAACATAATAGAGATACAGAAACACCGTGGCCCCTTTCTTTGAGATAACTCTGCACTAGTGCGAGCCGCAAATGCCACTTCCAGCTTAGCTGTGCAGAGGAAGAACAACAAGAAGAAGAAATATCTCGAAATATGTCCGTCAGGCCAGTTCCTTTGAGCTGAATCTGCAAATATCTCGGAAACGAAGCGAGCTATGGCAAAATGTTAAGAGATGTTTTTTGTAGCGAATTATGTTTCCTACAATTTATGTTCTATGATATTTTTTGATCCGAAGCGTAGTTTTCGAGATATATCGAGATATTTAAAAGTTCCGAAGCCGCACCAACATAATAGGGATACAGAAACACCGTGGCCCCTTTCTTTGAGATAACTCTGCACTAGTGCGAGCCGCAAATGCCACTTCCAGCTTAGCTGTGCAGAAGAAGAACAACAAGAAGAAGAAATATCTCGAAATATGTCCGTCAGGCCCCTTCCCTTGAGATAAATCTGCAAATATCTCGGAAACGAAGCGAGCTATGGCAAAATGTTAAGAGACCTTTTTTGTAGAGAATTAAGTTTCCTACTTTTTATCTTCTATGATATTTTTTGATCAGATGCGTAGTTCTCGAGATATATCAAGATATTTAAAAGTTCCGAAGCCGCACCAACATAATAGAGATACAGAAACACCGTGGCCCCTCCCTTTGAGATAACTCTGCACTATTGCGAGCTGGAAATGCCACTTCCAGTTTAGCTGTGCAGAAGAAGAACAACAAGAAGAAGAAATATCTCGAAATATGTCCGTTAGGCCCCTTCCCTTGAGATAAATCTGCAAATATCTCGGAAACGAAGCAAGCTATGGCAAAATGTTAGGAGACCTTTTTTGTAGAGAATTAAGTTTCCTACTTTTTATGTTCTATGATATTTTTTGATCAGATGCGTAGTTCTCGAGATATATCAAGATATTTAAAAGTTCCGAAGCCGCACCAACATAATAGAGATACAGAAACACCGTGGCCCCTTTCTTTGAGATAACTCTGCACTATTGCGAGCTGCAAATGCCACTTCCAGCTTAGCTGTGCAGAAGAAGAACAACAAGAAGAAGAAATATCTCGAAATATGTCCGTCAGGCCCCTTCCCTTGAGATATATCTGCAAATATCTCGGAAACGAAGCGAGCTATGGCAAAATGCTAAGAGACCTTTTTTGTAGAGAATTATGTTTCCTACAATTTAGGTTGTATGATATTTTTTGATCAGAAGCGTAGTTTTCGAGATGTATCGAGATATTTAAAAGTTCCGAAGCCGCACCAACATAATAGAGATACAGAAACACCGTGGCCCCTTTCTTTGAGATAACTCTGCACTAGTGCGAGCCGCAAATGCCACTTCCAGCTTAGCTGTGCAGAGGAAGAACAACAAGAAGAAGAAATATCTCGAAATATGTCCGTCAGGCCAGTTCCTTTGAGCTGAATCTGCAAATATCTCGGAAACGAAGCGAGCTATGGCAAAATGTTAAGAGACGTTTTTTATAGAGAATTAAGTTTCCTACAATTTATGTTCTATGATATTTTTTGATCAGAAGCGTAGTTTTCGAGATATATCGAGATATTTAAAAGTTCCGAAGCGGCACCAACATAATAGGGATACACAAACACCGTGGCCCCTTTCTTTGAGATAACTCTGCACTAGTGCGAGCCGCAAATGCCACTTCCAGCTTAGCTGTGCAGACGAAGAACAACAAGAAGAAGAAATATCTCGAAATATGTCCGTCAGGCCCCTTCCCTTGAGATATATCTGCAAATATCTCGGAAACGAAGCGAGCTATGGCAAAATGTTAAGAGACCTTTTTTGTAGAGAATTATGTTTCCTACAATTTATGTTCTATGATATTTTTTGATCAGAAGCGTAGATTTCGAGATATATCGAGATATTTAAAAGTTCCGAAGCCGCACCAACATAATAGAGATACAGAAACACCGTGGCCCCTTTCTTTGAGATAACTCTGCACTAGTGCGAGCCGCAAATGCCACTTCCAGCTTAGCTGTGCAGAAGAAGAACAACAAGAAGAAGAAATATCTCGAAATATGTCCGACAGGCCCCTTCCCTTGAGATAAATCTGCAAATATCTCGGAAACGAAGCGAGCTATGGCAAAATGTTAAGAGACCTTTTTTGTAGAGAATTAAGTTTCCTACTTTTTATGTTGTATGATACTTTTTGATCAGATGCGTAGTTCTCGAGATATATCAAGATATTTAAAAGTTCCGAAGCCGCACCAACATAATAGAGATACAGAAACACCGTGGCCCCTTTCTTTGAGATAACTCTGCACTATTGCGAGCTGCAAATGCCACTTCCAGCTTAGCTGTGCAGAGGAAGAACAACAAGAAGAAGAAATATCTCGAAATATGTCCGTCAGGCCAGTTCCTTTGAGCTGAATCTGCAAATATCTCGGAAACGAAGCGAGCTATGGCAAAATGTTAAGAGACGTTTTTTGTAGAGAATTATGTTTCCTACAATTTATGTTCTATGATATTTTTTGATCAGAAGCGCAGTTTTCGAGATATATCGAGATATTTAAAAGTTCCGAAGCCGCACCAACATAATAGAGATACAGAAACACCGTGGCCCCTTTCTTTGAGATAACTCTGCACTAGTGCGAGCCGCAAATGCCACTTCCAGCTTAGCTGTGCAGAAGAAGAACAACAAGAAGAAGAAATATCTCGAAATATGTCCGTCAGGCCAGTTCCTTTGAGCTGAATCTGCAAATATCTCGGAAACGAAGCGAGCTATGGTAAAATGTTAAGAGACGTTTTTTATAGAGAATTAAGTTTCCTACAATTTATGTTCTATGATATTTTTTGATCAGAAGCGTAGTTTTCGAGATATATCGAGATATTTAAAAGTTCCGAAGCCGCACCAACATAATAGGGATACACAAACACCGTGGCCCCTTTCTTTGAGATAACTCTGCACTAGTGCGAGCCGCAAATGCCACTTCCAGCTTAGCTGTGCAGACGAAGAACAACAAGAAGAAGAAATATCTCGAAATATGTCCGTCAGGCCCCTTCCCTTGAGATATATCTGCAAATATCTCGGAAACGAAGCGAGCTATGGCAAAATGTTAAGAGACCTTTTTTGTAGAGAATTATGTTTCCTACAATTTATGTTCTATGATATTTTTTGATCAGAAGCGTAGATTTCGAGATATATCGAGATATTTAAAAGTTCCGAAGCCGCACCAACATAATAGAGATACAGAAACACCGTGGCCCCTTGCTTTGAGATAACTCTGCACTAGTGCGAGCCGCAAATGCCACTTCCAGCTTAGCTGTGCAGAAGAAGAACAACAAGAAGAAGAAATATCTCGAAATATGTCCGACAGGCCCCTTCCCTTGAGATAAATCTGCAAATATCTCGGAAACGAAGCGAGCTATGGCAAAATGTTAAGAGACCTTTTTTGTAGAGAATTAAGTTTCCTACTTTTTATGTTGTATGATGCTTTTTGATCAGATGCGTAGTTCTCGAGATATATCAAGATATTTAAAAGTTCCGAAGCCGCACCAACATAATAGAGATACAGAAACACCGTGGCCCCTTTCTTTGAGATAACTCTGCACTATTGCGAGCTGCAAATGCCACTTCCAGCTTAGCTGTGCAGAGGAAGAACAACAAGAAGAAGAAATATCTCGAAATATGTCCGTCAGGCCAGTTCCTTTGAGCTGAATCTGCAAATATCTCGGAAACGAAGCGAGCTATGGCAAAATGTTAAGAGACGTTTTTTGTAGAGAATTATGTTTCCTACAATTTATGTTCTATGATATTTTTTGATCAGAAGCGTAGTTTTCGAGATATATCGAGATATTTAAAAGTTCCGAAGCCGCACCAACATAATAGAGATACAGAAACACCGTGGCCCCTTTCTTTGAGATAACTCTGCACTAGTGCGAGCCGCAAATGCCACTTCCAGCTTAGCTGTGCAGAAGAAGAACAACAAGAAGAAGAAATATCTCGAAATATGTCCGACAGGCCCCTTCCCTTGAGATAAATCTGCAAATATCTCGGAAACGAAGCGAGCTATGGCGAAATGTTAAGAGACCTTTTTTGTAGAGAATTAAGTTTCCTACTTTTTATCTTCTATGATATTTTTTGATCAGACGCGTAGTTCTCGAGATATATCAAGATATTTAAAAGTTCCGAAGCCGGACCAACATAATAGAGATACAGAAACACCGTGGCCCCTCTCTTTGAGATAACTCTGCACTATTGCGAGCTGCAAATGCCACTTCCAGCTTAGCTGTGCAGAAGAAGAACAACAAGAAGAAGAAATATCTCGAAATATGTCCGTCAGACCCCTTCCCTTGAGATAAATCTGCAAATATCTCGGAAACGAAGCGAGCTATGGCAAAATCTTTAGTGACCTTTCTTGTAGAGAATTAAGTTTCCTACTTTTTATGTAGTATGATATTTTTTGATCAGATGCGTAGTTCTCGAGATATATCAAGATATTTAAAAGTTCCGAAGCCGCACCAACATAATAGAGATACAGAAACACCGTGGCCCCTATCTTTGAGATAACTCTGCACTATTGCGCGCTGCAAATGCCACTTCCAGCTTAGCTGTGCAGAAGAAGAACAACAAGAAGAAGAAATATCTCGAAATATGTCCGTCAGGCCCCTTCCCTTGAGATAAATCTGCAAATATCTCGGAAACGAAGCGAGCTATGGCAAAATGTTAAGAGACCTTTTTTGTAGAGAATAATGTTTCCTACAATTTACGTTCTATGATATTATTTGATCAGAAGCGTAGTTTTCGAGATATATCGAGATATTTAAAAGTTCCGAAGCCGCACCAACATAATAGAGATACAGAAACACCGTGGCCGCTTTCTTTGAGATAACTCTGCACTATTGCGACCTGCAAATGCCACTTCCAGCTCAGCTGTGCAGAAGAAGAACAACAAGAAGAAGAAATATCTCGAAATATGTCCGTCAGGCCCCTTCCCTTGAGATAAATCTGCAAATATCTCGGAAACGAAGCGAGCTATGGCAAAATGTTAAGAGACCTTTTTTGTAGAGAATTAAGTTTCCTACTTTTTATGTTCTATGATATTTTTTGATCAGATGCGTAGTTCTCGAGATATATCAAGATATTTAAAAGTTCCGAAGCCGCACCAACATAATAGAGATACAGAAACACCGTGGCCCCTTTCTTTGAGATAACTCTGCACTATTGCGAGCTGCAAATGCCACTTCCAGCTTAGCTGTGCAGAGGAAGAACAACAAGAAGAAGAAATATCTCGAAATATGTCCGTCAGGCCAGTTCCTTTGAGCTGAATCTGCAAATATCTCGGAAACGAAGCGAGCTATGGCAAAATGTTAAGAGACGTTTTTTGTAGAGAATTATGTTTCCTACAATTTATGTTCTATGATATTTTTTGATCAGAAGCGTAGTTTTCGAGATATATCGAGATATTTAAAAGTTCCGAAGACGCACCAACATAATAGAGATACAGAAACACCGTGGCCCCTTTCTTTGAGATAACTCTGCACTAGTGCGAGCCGCAAATGCCACTTCCAGCTTAGCTGTGCAGAAGAAGAACAAGAAGAAGAAGAAATATCTCGAAATATGTCCGTCAGGCCCCTTCCCTTGAGATAAATATGCAAATATCTCGGAAACGAAGCGAGCTATGGCAAAATGTTAAGAGACCTTTTTTGTAGAGAACTAAGTTTCCTACTTTTTATGTTCTATGATATTTTTTGATCAGATGCGTAGTTCTCGAGATATATCAAGATATTTAAAAGTTCCGAAGCCGCACCAACATAATAGAGATACAGAAACACCGTGGCCCCTTTCTTTGAGATAACTCTGCACTATTGCGAGCTGCAAATGCCACTTCCAGCTTAGATGTGCAGAGGAAGAACAACAAGAAGAAGAAATATCTCGAAATATGTCCGTCAGGCCAGTTTCTTTGAGCTGAATCTGCAAATATCTCGGAAACGAAGCGAGCTATGGCAAAATGTTAAGAGACGTTTTTTGTAGAGAATTATGTTTCCTACAATTTATGTTCTATGAGATTTTTTGATCAGAAGCGTAGTTTTCGAGATATATCGAGATATTTAAAAGTTCCGAAGACGCACCAACATAATAGAGATACAGAAACACCCTGGCCCCTTTCTTTGAGATAACTGTGCACCAGTGCGAGCCGCAAATGCCACTTCCAGCTTAGCTGTGCAGAAGAAGAACAACAAGAAGAAGAAATATCTCGAAATATGTCCGTCAGGCCCCTTCCCTTGAGATATATCTGCAAATATCTCGGAAACGAAGCGAGCTATGGCAAAATGTTAAGAGACCGTTTTTGTAGAGAATTATGTTTCCTACTTTTTATGTTCCATGATATTTTTTGATCAGACGCGTAGTTCTCGAGATATACCAAGATATTTAAAAGTTCCGAAGCCGCACCAACATAATAGAGATACAGAAACACCGTGGCCCCTTTCTTTGAGATAACTCTGCACTAGTGCGAGCCGCAAATGCCACTTCCAGCTTAGCTGTGCAGAAGAAGAACAACAAGAAGAAGAAATATCTCGAAATATGTCCGTCAGGCCCCTTCCCTTGAGATAAATCTGCAAATATCTCGGAAACGAAGCGAGCTATGGCAAAATGTTTAGAGATCTTTCTTGTAGAGAATTAAGTTTCCTACTTTTTATGTTCTATGATATTTTTCGATCAGAAGCGTAGTTTTCGAGATATATCGAGATATTTAAAAGTTCCGAAGCCGCACCAACATAATAGAGATACAGAAACATCGTGGCCCCTTTCTTTGGGATAACTCTGCACTATTGCGAGCTGGAAATGCCACTTCGAGCTTAGCTGTGCAGAAGAAGAACAACAAGAAGAAGAAATATCTCGAAATATGTCCGTCAGACCCCTTCCCTTGAGATGAATCTGCAAATATCTCGGAAACGAAGCGAGCTATGGCAAAATGTTAAGAGACCTTTTTTGTAGAGAATTAAGTTTCCTACTTTTTATGTTCGATGATATTTTTTGATCAGATGCGTAGTTCTCGAGATATATCAAGATATTTAAAAGTTCCGAAGCTGCACCAACATAATAGAGGTACAGAAACACCGTGGCCTCTTTCTTTGCGATAACTCTGCACTATTGCGAGCTGCAAATGCCACTTCGAGCTTAGCTGTGCAGAAGAAGAACAACAAGAAGAAGAAATATCTCGAAATATGTCCGTCAGACCCCTTCCCTTGAGATGAATCTGCAAATATCTCGGAAACGAAGCGAGCTATGGCAAAATGTTAAGAGACCTTATTTGTAGAGAATTAAGTTTCCTACTTTATATGTTCTATGATATTTTTTGATCAGATGCGTAGTTCTCGAGATATATCAAGATATTTAAAAGTTCCGAAGCCGCACCAACATAATAGAGATACAGAAACACCGTGGCCCCTTTCTTTGAGATAACTCTGCACTAGTGCGAGCCGCAAATGCCACTTCCAGCTTAGCTGTGCAGCAGAAGAACAACAAGAAGAAGAAATATCTCGAAATATGTCCGTCAGGCCCCTTCCCTTGAGATAAATATGCAAATATCTCGGAAACGAAGCGAGCTATGGCAAAATGTTAAGAGACCTTTTTTGTAGAGAATTAAGGTTCCTACTTTTTATGTTCTATGATATTTTTTGATGAGATGCGTAGTTCTCGAGATATATCAAGATATTTAAAAGTTCCGAAGCCGCACCAACATAATAGAGATACAGAAACACCGTGGCCCCTTTCTTTGAGATAACTCTGCACTAATGCGAGCTGCAAATGCCACTTCCAGCTTAGCTGTGCAGAGGAAGAACAACAAGAAGAAGAAATATCTCGAAATATGTCCGTCAGGCCAGTTCCTTTGAGCTGAATCTGCAAATATCTCGGAAACGAAGCGAGCTATGGCAAAATGTTAAGAGATGTTTCTTGTAGAGAATTATGTTTCCTACAATTTATGTTCTATGATATTTTTTGATCAGAAGCGCAGTTTTCGAGATATATCGAGATATTTAAAAGTTCCGAAGCCGCACCAACATAATAGAGATACAGAAACACCGTGGCCCCTTTCTTTGAGATAACTCTGCACTAGTGCGAGCCGCAAATGCCACTTCCAGCTTAGCTGTGCAGAAGAAGAACAACAAGAAGAAGAAATATCTCGAAATATGTCCGTCAGGCCAGTTCCTTTGAGCTGAATCTGCAAATATCTCGGAAACGAAGCGAGCTATGGTAAAATGTTAAGAGACGTTTTTTATAGAGAATTAAGTTTCCTACAATTTATGTTCTATGATATTTTTTGATCAGAAGCGTAGTTTTCGAGATATATCGAGATATTTAAAAGTTCCGAAGCCGCACCAACATAATAGGGATACACAAACACCGTGGCCCCTTTCTTTGAGATAACTCTGCACTAGTGCGAGCCGCAAATGCCACTTCCAGCTTAGCTGTGCAGACGAAGAACAACAAGAAGAAGAAATATCTCGAAATATGTCCGTCAGGCCCCTTCCCTTGAGATATATCTGCAAATATCTCGGAAACGAAGCGAGCTATGGCAAAATGTTAAGAGACCTTTTTTGTAGAGAATTATGTTTCCTACAATTTATGTTCTATGATATTTTTTGATCAGAAGCGTAGATTTCGAGATATATCGAGATATTTAAAAGTTCCGAAGCCGCACCAACATAATAGAGATACAGAAACACCGTGGCCCCTTGCTTTGAGATAACTCTGCACTAGTGCGAGCCGCAAATGCCACTTCCAGCTTAGCTGTGCAGAAGAAGAACAACAAGAAGAAGAAATATCTCGAAATATGTCCGTCAGGCCCCTTCCCTTGAGATAAATCTGCAAATATCTCGGAAACGAAGCGAGCTATGGCAAAATGTTTAGAGACCTTTCTTGTAGAGAATTAAGTTTCCTACTTTTTATGTTCTATGATATTTTTCGATCAGAAGCGTAGTTTTCGAGATATATCGAGATATTTAAAAGTTCCGAAGCCGCACCAACATAATAGAGATACAGAAACATCGTGGCCCCTTTCTTTGGGATAACTCTGCACTATTGCGAGCTGGAAATGCCACTTCGAGCTTAGCTGTGCAGAAGAAGAACAACAAGAAGAAGAAATATCTCGAAATATGTCCGTCAGACCCCTTCCCTTGAGATGAATCTGCAAATATCTCGGAAACGAAGCGAGCTATGGCAAAATGTTAAGAGACCTTTTTTGTAGAGAATTAAGTTTCCTACTTTTTATGTTCGATGATATTTTTTGATCAGATGCGTAGTTCTCGAGATATATCAAGATATTTAAAAGTTCCGAAGCTGCACCAACATAATAGAGGTACAGAAACACCGTGGCCTCTTTCTTTGCGATAACTCTGCACTATTGCGAGCTGCAAATGCCACTTCGAGCTTAGCTGTGCAGAAGAAGAACAACAAGAAGAAGAAATATCTCGAAATATGTCCGTCAGACCCCTTCCCTTGAGATGAATCTGCAAATATCTCGGAAACGAAGCGAGCTATGGCAAAATGTTAAGAGACCTTATTTGTAGAGAATTAAGTTTCCTACTTTTTATGTTCTATGATATTTTTTGATCAGATGCGTAGTTCTCGAGATATATCAAGATATTTAAAAGTTCCGAAGCCGCACCAACATAATAGAGATACAGAAACACCGTGGCCCCTTTCTTTGAGATAACTCTGCACTAGTGCGAGCCGCAAATGCCACTTCCAGCTTAGCTGTGCAGCAGAAGAACAACAAGAAGAAGAAATATCTCGAAATATGTCCGTCAGGCCCCTTCCCTTGAGATAAATATGCAAATATCTCGGAAACGAAGCGAGCTATGGCAAAATGTTAAGAGACCTTTTTTGTAGAGAATTAAGGTTCCTACTTTTTATGTTCTATGATATTTTTTGATGAGATGCGTAGTTCTCGAGATATATCAAGATATTTAAAAGTTCCGAAGCCGCACCAACATAATAGAGATACAGAAACACCGTGGCCCCTTTCTTTGAGATAACTCTGCACTAATGCGAGCTGCAAATGCCACTTCCAGCTTAGCTGTGCAGAGGAAGAACAACAAGAAGAAGAAATATCTCGAAATATGTCCGTCAGGCCAGTTCCTTTGAGCTGAATCTGCAAATATCTCGGAAACGAAGCGAGCTATGGCAAAATGTTAAGAGATGTTTCTTGTAGAGAATTATGTTTCCTACAATTTATGTTCTATGATATTTTTTGATCAGAAGCGTAGTTTTCGAGATATATCGAGATATTTAAAAGTTCCGAAGACGCACCAACATAATAGAGATACAGAAACACCGTGGCCCCTTTCTTTGAGATAACTGTGCACCGGTGCGAGCCGCAAATGCCACTTCCAGCTTAGCTGTGCAGAAGAAGAACAACAAGAAGAAGAAATATCTCGAAATATGTCCGTCAGGCCCCTTCTCTTGAGATATATCTGCAAATATCTCGGAAACGAAGCGAGCTATGGCAAAATGTTAAGAGACGGTTTTTGTAGAGAATTATGTTTCCTACTTTTTATGTTGTATGATATTTTTGATCAGACGCGTAGTTCTCGAGATATATCAAGATATTTAAAAGTTCCGAAGCCGCACCAACATAATAGAGATACAGAAACACCGTGGCCCCTTTCTTTGAGATAACTCTGCACTATTGCGAGCTGCAAATGCCACTTCCAGCTTAGCTGTGCAGAAGAAGAACAACAAGAAGAAGAAATATCTCGAAATATGTCCGTCAGGCCCCTTCCCTTGAGATCAATCTGCAAATATCTCGGAAACGAAGAGAGCTATGGCAAAATGTTAAGAGACCTTTTTTGTAGAGAATTAAGTTTCC
The DNA here is from genome assembly GCF_051020975.1 of Osmia lignaria lignaria. Taxonomy (NCBI): domain Eukaryota; kingdom Metazoa; phylum Arthropoda; class Insecta; order Hymenoptera; family Megachilidae; genus Osmia; species Osmia lignaria. The sequence continues at coordinate 1,167,624 of NW_027478173.1, forward strand.
TACTTTTCATGTTCTATGGTATTTTTTGATCAGATGCGTAGTTCTCGAGATATATCAAGATATTTAAAAGTTCCGAAGCCGCACCAACATAATAGAGATACAGAAACACCGTGGCCCCTTTCTTTGAGATAACTCTGCACTAGTGCGAGCTGCAAATGCCACTTCCAGCTTAGCTGTGCAGAAGAAGAACAACAAGAAGAAGAAATATCTCGAAATATGTCCGTCAGGCCCCTTCCCTTGAGATAAATCTGCAAATATCTCGGAAACGAAGCGAGCTATGGCAAAATGTTAAGAGACCTTTTTTGTAGAGAATTAAGTTTCCTACTTTTTATGTTCTATGATATTTTTTGATCAGATGCGTAGTTCTCGAGATATATCAAGATATTTAAAAGTTCCGAAGCCGCACCAGCATAATAGAGATACAGAAACACCGTGGCCCCTTTCTTTAAGATAACTCTGCACTATTGCGAGCTGCAAATGCCACTTCCAGCTTAGCTGTGCAGAGGAAGAACAACTAGAAGAAGAAATATCTCGAAATATGTCCGTCAGGCCAGTTCCTTTGAGCTGAATCTGCAAATATCTCGGAAACGAAGCGAGCTATGGCAAAATGTTAACAGACGTTTTTTGTAGAGAATTAAGTTTCCTACTTTTTATGTTCTATGATATTTTTTGATCAGATGCGTAGTTCTCGAGATATATCCAGATATTTAAAAGTTCCGAAGCCGCACCAACATAATAGAGATACAGAAACACCGTGGCCCCTTTCTTTGAGATAACTCTGCACTATTGCGAGCTGCAAATGCCTCTTCGAGCTTAGCTGTGCAGAAGAAGAACAACAAGAAGAAGAAATATCTCGAAATATGTCCGCCAGACCCCTTCCCTTGAGATGAATCTGCAAATATCTCGGAAACGAAGCGAGCTATGGCAAAATGTTAAGAGACCTTTTTTGTAGAGAATTAAGTTTCCTACTTTTTATGTTCTATGATATTGTGTGATCAGATGCGTAGTTCTCGAGATATATCAAGATATTTAAAAGTTCCGAAGCCGCACCAACATAATAGAGATACAGAAACACCGTGGCCCCTTTCTTTGAGATAACTCTGCACTAGTGCGAGCCGCAAATGCCACTTCCAGCTTAGCTGTGCAGAAGAAGAACAACAAGAAGAAGAAATATCTCGAAATATGTCCGTCAGGCCCCTTCCCTTGAGATAAATATGCAAATATCTCGGAAACGAAGCGAGCTATGGCAAAATGTTAAGAGATGTTTTTTGTAGAGAATTATGTTTGCTACAATTTATGTTCTATGATATTTTTTGATCAGAAGCGTAGTTTTCGAGATATATCGAGATATTTAAATGTTCCGAAGACGCACCAACATAATAGAGATACAGAAACACCGTGGCCCCTTTCTTTGAGATAACTGTGCACCAGTGCGAGCCGCAAATGCCACTTCCAGCTTAGCTGTGCAGAAGAAGAACAACAAGAAGAAGAAATATCTCGAAATATGTCCGTCAGGCCCCTTCCCTTGAGATAAATCTGCAAATATCTCGGAAACGAAGCGAGCGATGGCAAAATGTTAAGAGACCTTTTTTGTAGAGAATTATGTTTCCTACAATTTATGTTCTATGATATTTTTTGATCAGAAGCGTAGTTTTCGAGATATATCGAGATATTTAAAAGTTCCGAAGCCGCACCAACATAATAGAGATACAGAAACACCGTGGCCCCTTTCTTTGAGATAACTCTGCACTAATGCGAGCTGCAAATGCCACTTCCAGCTTAGCTGTGCAGAGGAAGAACAACAAGAAGAAGAAATATCTCGAAATATGTCCGTCAGGCCAGTTCCTTTGAGCTGAATCTGCAAATATCTCGGAAACGAAGAGAGCTATGGCAAAATGTTAAGAAACGTTTTTTGTAGAGAATTATGTTTCCTACAATTTATGTTCTATGATATTTTTTGATCAGATGCGTAGTTCTCGAGATATATCAAGATATTTAAAAGTTCCGAAGCCGCACCAACATAATAGAGATACAGAAACACCGTGGCCCCTTTCTTTGAGATAACTCTGCACTATTGCGAGCTGCAAATGCCACTTCCAGCTTAGCTGTGCAGAAGAAGAACAACAAGAAGAAGAAATATCTCGAAATATGTCCGTCAGGCCCCTTCCCTTGAGATAAATCTGCAAATATCTCGGAAACGAAGCGAGCTATGGCAAAATCTTTAGAGACCTTTCTTGTAGAGAATTAAGTTTCCTACTTTTTATGTAGTATGATATTTTTTGATCAGATGCGTAGTTCTCGAGATATATCAAGATATTTAAAAGTTCCGAAGCCGCACCAACATAATAGAGATACAGAAACACCGTGGCCCCTTTCTTTGAGATAACTCTGCACTAGTGCGAGCCGCAAATGCCACTTCCAGCTTAGCTGTGCAGAAGAAGAACAACAAGAAGAAGAAATATCTCGAAATATGTCCGTCAGGCCCCTTCCCTTGAGATATATCTGCAAATATCTCGGAAACGAAGCGAGCTATGGCAAAATGTTAAGAGACCTTTTTTGTAGAGAATTAAGTTTCCTACTTTTTATGTTGTATGATACTTTTTGATCAGATGCGTAGTTCTCGAGATATATCAAGATATTTAAAAGTTCCGAAGCCGCACCAACATAATAGAGATACAGAAACACCGTGGCCCCTTTCTTTGAGATAACTCTGCACTATTGCGAGCTGCAAATGCCACTTCCAGCTTAGCTGTGCAGAGGAAGAACAACAAGAAGAAGAAATATCTCGAAATATGTCCGTCAGGCCAGTTCCTTTGAGCTGAATCTGCAAATATCTCGGAAACGAAGCGAGCTATGGCAAAATGTTAAGAGACGTTTTTTGTAGAGAATTATGTTTCCTACAATTTATGTTCTATGATATTTTTTGATCAGAAGCGTAGTTTTCGAGATATATCGAGATATTTAAAAGTTCCGAAGCCGCACCAACATAATAGAGATACAGAAACACCGTGGCCCCTTTCTTTGAGATAACTCTGCACTAGTGCGAGCCGCAAATGCCACTTCCAGCTTAGCTGTGCAGAAGAAGAACAACAAGAAGAAGAAATATCTCGAAATATGTCCGTCAGGCCCCTTCCCTTGAGATAAATCTGCAAATATCTCGGAAACGAAGCGAGCTATGGCAAAATCTTTAGAGACCTTTCTTGTAGAGAATTAAGTTTCCTACTTTTTATGTAGTATGATATTTTTTGATCAGATGCGTAGTTCTCGAGATATATCAAGATATTTAAAAGTTCCGAAGCCGCACCAACATAATAGAGATACAGAAACACCGTGGCCCCTTTCTTTGAGATAACTCTGCACTATTGCGCGCTGCAAATGCCACTTCCAGCTTAGCTGTGCAGAAGAAGAACAACAAGAAGAAGAAATATCTCGAAATATGTCCGTCAGGCCCCTTCCCTTGAGATAAATCTGCAAATATCTCGGAAACGAAGCGAGCTATGGCAAAATGTTAAGAGACCTTTTTTGTAGAGAATTAAGTTTCCTACTTTTTATGTTCTATGATATTTTTTGATCAGATGCGTAGTTCTCGAGATATATCAAGATATTTAAAAGTTCCGAAGCCGCACCAACATAATAGAGATACAGAAACACCGTGGCCCCTTTCTTTGAGATAACTCTGCACTAATGCGAGCTGCAAATGCCACTTCCAGCTTAGCTGTGCAGCAGAAGAACAACAAGAAGAAGAAATATCTCGAAATATGTCCGTCAGGCCCCTTCCCTTGAGATAAATATGCAAATATCTCGGAAACGAAGCGAGCTATGGCAAAATGTTAAGAGACCTTTTTTGTAGAGAATTAAGGTTCCTACTTTTTATGTTCTATGATATTTTTTGATGAGATGCGTAGTTCTCGAGATATATCAAGATATTTAAAAGTTCCGAAGCCGCACCAACATAATAGAGATACAGAAACACCGTGACCCCTTTCTTTGAGATAACTCTGCACTAATGCGAGCTGCAAATGCCACTTCCAGCTTAGCTGTGCAGAGGAAGAACAACAAGAAGAAGAAATATCTCGAAATATGTCCGCCAGACCCCTTCCCTTGAGATGAATCTGCAAATATCTCGGAAACGAAGCGAGCTATGGCAAAATGTTAAGAGACCTTTTTTGTAGAGAATTAAGTTTCCTACTTTTTATGTTCTATGATATTGTGTGATCAGATGCGTAGTTCTCGAGATATATCAAGATATTTAAAAGTTCCGAAGCCGCACCAACATAATAGAGATACAGAAACACCGTGGCCCCTTTCTTTGAGATAACTCTGCACTAGTGCGAGCCGCAAATGCCACTTCCAGCTTAGCTGTGCAGAAGAAGAACAACAAGAAGAAGAAATATCTCGAAATATGTCCGTCAGGCCCCTTCCCTTGAGATAAATATGCAAATATCTCGGAAACGAAGCGAGCTATGGCAAAATGTTAAGAGATGTTTTTTGTAGAGAATTATGTTTGCTACAATTTATGTTCTATGATATTTTTTGATCAGAAGCGTAGTTTTCGAGATATATCGAGATATTTAAATGTTCCGAAGACGCACCAACATAATAGAGATACAGAAACACCGTGGCCCCTTTCTTTGAGATAACTGTGCACCAGTGCGAGCCGCAAATGCCACTTCCAGCTTAGCTGTGCAGAAGAAGAACAACAAGAAGAAGAAATATCTCGAAATATGTCCGTCAGGCCCCTTCCCTTGAGATAAATCTGCAAATATCTCGGAAACGAAGCGAGCTATGGCAAAATCTTTAGAGACCTTTCTTGTAGAGAATTAAGTTTCCTACTTTTTATGTAGTATGATATTTTTTGATCAGATGCGTAGTTCTCGAGATATATCAAGATATTTAAAAGTTCCGAAGCCGCACCAACATAATAGAGATACAGAAACACCGTGGCCCCTTTCTTTGAGATAACTCTGCACTATTGCGCGCTGCAAATGCCACTTCCAGCTTAGCTGTGCAGAAGAAGAACAACAAGAAGAAGAAATATCTCGAAATATGTCCGTCAGGCCCCTTCCCTTGAGATAAATCTGCAAATATCTCGGAAACGAAGCGAGCTATGGCAAAATGTTAAGAGACCTTTTTTGTAGAGAATTAAGTTTCCTACTTTTTATGTTCTATGATATTTTTTGATCAGATGCGTAGTTCTCGAGATATATCAAGATATTTAAAAGTTCCGAAGCCGCACCAACATAATAGAGATACAGAAACACCGTGGCCCCTTTCTTTGAGATAACTCTGCACTATTGCGAGCTGCAAATGCCACTTCCAGCTTAGCTGTGCAGAGGAAGAACAACAAGAAGAAGAAATATCTCGAAATATGTCCGTCAGGCCCCTTCCCTTGAGATAAATCTGCAAATATCTCGGAAACGAAGCGAGCTATGGCAAAATGTTTAGAGACCTTTCTTGTAGAGAATTAAGTTTCCTACTTTTTATGTTCTATGATATTTTTCGATCAGAAGCGTAGTTTTCGAGATATATCGAGATATTTAAAAGTTCCGAAGCCGCACCAACATAATAGAGATACAGAAACATCGTGGCCCCTTTCTTTGGGATAACTCTGCACTATTGCGAGCTGGAAATGCCACTTCGAGCTTAGCTGTGCAGACGAAGAACAACAAGAAGAAGAAATATCTCGAAATATGTCCGTCAGACCCCTTCCCTTGAGATGAATCTGCAAATATCTCGGAAACGAAGCGAGCTATGGCAAAATGTTAAGAGACCTTTTTTGTAGAGAATTAAGTTTCCTACTTTTTATGTTCGATGATATTTTTTGATCAGATGCGTAGTTCTCGAGATATATCAAGATATTTAAAAGTTCCGAAGCTGCACCAACATAATAGAGGTACAGAAACACCGTGGCCTCTTTCTTTGCGATAACTCTGCACTATTGCGAGCTGCAAATGCCACTTCGAGCTTAGCTGTGCAGAAGAAGAACAACAAGAAGAAGAAATATCTCGAAATATGTCCGTCAGACCCCTTCCCTTGAGATGAATCTGCAAATATCTCGGAAACGAAGCGAGCTATGGCAAAATGTTAAGAGACCTTTTTTGTAGAGAATTAAGTTTCCTACTTTTTATGTTCTATGATATTTTTTGATCAGATGCGTAGTTCTCGTGATATATCAAGATATTTAAAAGTTCCGAAGCCGCACCAACATAATAGAGATACAGAAACACCGTGGCCCCTTTCTTTGAGATAACTCTGCACTAGTGCGAGCCGCAAATGCCACTTCCAGCTTAGCTGTGCAGAAGAAGAACAACAAGAAGAGGAAATATCTCGAAATATGTCCGTCAGGCCCCTTCCCTTGAGATAAATATGCAAATATCTCGGAAACGAAGCGAGCTATGGCAAAATGTTAAGAGACCTTTTTTGTAGAGAATTAAGTTTCCTACTTTTTATGTTCTATGATATTTTTTGATGAGATGCGTAGTTCTCGAGATATATCAAGATATTTAAAAGTTCCGAAGCCGCACCAACATAATAGAGATACAGAAACACCGTGGCCCCTTTCTTTGAGATAACTCTGCACTAATGCGAGCTGCAAATGCCACTTCCAGCTTAGCTGTGCAGAGGAAGAACAACAAGAAGAAGAAATATCTCGAAATATGTCCGTCAGGCCAGTTCCTTTGAGCTGAATCTGCAAATATCTCGGAAACGAAGCGAGCTATGGCAAAATGTTAAGAGACGTTTTTTGTAGAGAATTATGTTTCCTACAATTTATGTTCAATGATATTTTTTGATCAGAAGCGTAGTTTTCGAGATATATCGAGATATTTAAAAGTTCCGAAGACGCACCAACATAATAGAGATACAGAAACACCGTGGCCCCTTTCTTTGAGATAACTCTGCACTATTGCGCGCTGCAAATGCCACTTCCAGCTTAGCTGTGCAGAAGAAGAACAACAAGAAGAAGAAATATCTCGAAATATGTCCGTCAGACCCCTTCCCTTGAGATGAATCTGCAAATATCTCGGAAACGAAGCGAGCTATGGCAAAACGTTAAGAGACCTTTTTTGTAGAGAATTAGGTTTCCTACTTTTTATGTTCTATGATATTTTTTGATCAGAAGCGTAGTTTTCGAGATATATCGAGATATTTAAAAGTTCCGAAGCCGCACCAACATAATAGAGATACAGAAACACCGTGGCCCCTTTCTTTGAGATAACTCTGCACTAGTGCGAGCCGCAAATGCCACTTCCAGCTTAGCTGTGCAGAAGAAGAACAAGAAGAAGAAGAAATATCTCGAAATATGTCCGTCAGGCCCCTTCCCTTGAGATAAATATGCAAATATCTCGGAAACGAAGCGAGCTATGGCAAAATGTTAAGAGACCTTTTTTGTAGAGAACTAAGTTTCCTACTTTTTATGTTCTATGATATTTTTTGATCAGATGCGTAGTTCTCGAGATATATCAAGATATTTAAAAGTTCCGAAGCCGCACCAACATAATATAGATACAGAAACACCGTGGCCCCTTTCTTTGAGATAACTCTGCACTATTGCGAGCTGCAAATGCCACTTCCAGCTTAGATGTGCAGAGGAAGAACAACAAGAAGAAGAAATATCTCGAAATATGTCCGTCAGGCCAGTTCCTTTGAGCTGAATCTGCAAATATCTCGGAAACGAAGCGAGCTATGGCAAAATGTTAAGAGACGTTTTTTGTAGAGAATTATGTTTCCTACAATTTATGTTCTATGATATTTTTTGATCAGAAGCGTAGTTTTCGAGATATATCGAGATATTTAAAAGTTCCGAAGACGCACCAACATAATAGAGATACAGAAACACCGTGGCCCCTTTCTTTGAGATAACTGTGCACCAGTGCGAGCCGCAAATGCCACTTCCAGCTTAGCTGTGCAGAAGAAGAACAACAAGAAGAAGAAATATCTCGAAATATGTCCGTCAGGCCCCTTCCCTTGAGATATATCTGCAAATATCTCGGAAACGAAGCGAGCTATGGCAAAATGTTAAGAGACCGTTTTTGTAGAGAATTATGTTTCCTACTTTTTATGTTCCATGATATTTTTTGATCAGACGCGTAGTTCTCGAGATATATCAAGATATTTAAAAGTTCCGAAGCCGCACCAACATAATAGAGATACAGAAACACCGTGGCCCCTTTCTTTGAGATAACTCTGCACTAGTGCGAGCCGCAAATGCCACTTCCAGCTTAGCTGTGCAGAAGAAGAACAACAAGAAGAAGAAATATCTCGAAATATGTCCGTCAGGCCCCTTCCCTTGAGATAAATCTGCAAATATCTCGGAAACGAAGAGAGCTATGGCAAAATGTTAAGAGACCTTTTTTGTAGAGAATTAAGTTTCCTACTTTTCATGTTCTATGGTATTTTTTGATCAGATGCGTAGTTCTCGAGATATATCAAGATATTTAAAAGTTCCGAAGCCGCACCAACATAATAGAGATACAGAAACACCGTGGCCCCTTTCTTTGAGATAACTCTGCACTATTGCGAGCTGTAAATGCCACTTCCAGCTTAGCTGTGCAGAAGAAGAACAACAAGAAGAAGAAATATCTCGAAATATGTCCGTCAGGCCCCTTCCCTTGAGATATATCTGCAAATATCTCGGAAACGAAGCGAGCTATGGCAAAATGTTAAGAGACCTTTTTTGTAGAGAATTATGTTTCCTACAATTTATGTTCTATGATATTTTTTGATCAGAAGCGTAGTTTTCGAGATATATCGAGATATTTAAAAGTTCCGAAGCCGCACCAACATAATAGAGATACAGAAACACCGTGGCCCCTTTCTTTGAGATAACTCTGCACTAGTGCGAGCCGCAAATGCCACTTCCAGCTTAGCTGTGCAGAAGAAGAACAACAAGAAGAAGAAATATCTCGAAATATGTCCGTCAGGCCCCTTCCCTTGAGATAAATCTGCAAATATCTCGGAAACGAAGCGAGCTATGGCAAAATGTTAAGAGACCTTTTTTGTAGAGAACTAAGTTTCCTACTTTTTATGTTCTATGATATTTTTTGATCAGATGCGTAGTTCTCGAGATATATCAAGATATTTAAAAGTTCCGAAGCCGCACCAACATAATAGGGATACAGAAACACCGTGGCCCCTTTCTTTGAGATAACTGTGCAATAGTGCGAGCCGCAAATGCCACTTCCAGCTTAGCTGTGCAGAAGAAGAACAACAAGAAGAATAAATATCTCGAAATATGTCCGTCAGCCCCCTTCCCTTGAGATAAATCTGCAAATATCTCGGAAACGAAGCGAGCTATCGCAAAATGTTAAGAGACCTTTTTTGTAGAGAATTATGTTTCCTACAATTTATGTTCTATGATATTTTTTGATCAGAAGCGTAGTTTTCGAGATATATCGAGATATTTAAAAGTTCCGAAGCCGCACCAACATAATAGAGATACAGAAACACCGTGGCCCCTTTCTTTGAGATAACTCTGCACTAGTGCGAGCTGCAAATGCCACTTCCAGCTTAGCTGTGCAGAAGAAGAACAACAAGAAGAAGAAATATCTCGAAATATGTCCGTCAGGCCCCTTCCCTTGAGATAAATCTGCAAATATCTCGGAAACGAAGCGAGCTATGGCAAAATGTTAAGAGACCTTTTTTGTAGAGAATTAAGTTTCCTACTTTTTATGTTCTATGATATTTTTTGATCAGATGCGTAGTTCTCGAGATATATCAAGATATTTAAAAGTTCCGAAGCCGCACCAACATAATAGAGATACAGAAACACCGTGGCCCCTTTCTTTGAGATAACTCTGCACTATTGCGAGCTGCAAATGCCACTTCCAGCTTAGCTGTGCAGAGGAAGAACAACAAGAAGAAGAAATATCTCGAAATATGTCCGTCAGGCCAGTTCCTTTGAGCTGAATCTGCAAATATCTCGGAAACGAAGCGAGCTATGGCAAAATGTTAAGAGATGTTTTTTGTAGAGAATTATGTTTCCTACAATTTATGTTCTATGATATTTTTTGATCAGAAGCGTAGTTTTCGAGATATATCGAGATATTTAAAAGTTCCGAAGACGCACCAACATAATAGAGATACAGAAACACCGTGGCCCCTTTCTTTGAGATAACTGTGCACCAGTGCGAGCCGCAAATGCCACTTCCAGCTTAGCTGTGCAGAAGAAGAACAACAAGAAGAAGAAATATCTCGAAATATGTCCGTCAGGCCCCTTCCCTTGAGATAAATCTGCAAATATCTCGGAAACGAAGCGAGCTATGGCAAAATGTTAAGAGACCTTTTTTGTAGAGAATTATGTTTGCTACAATTTATGTTCTATGATATTTTTTGATCAGAAGCGTAGTTTTCGAGATATATCGAGATATTTAAAAGTTCCGAAGCCGCACCAACATAATAGAGATACAGAAACACCGTGGCCCCTTTCTTTGAGATAACTCTGCACTAATGCGAGCTGCAAATGCCACTTCCAGCTTAGCTGTGCAGAGGAAGAACAACAAGAAGAAGAAATATATCGAAATATGTCCGTCAGGCCAGTTCCATTGAGCTGAATCTGCAAATATCTCGGAAACGATGCGATCTATGGCAAAATGTTAAGAGACGTTTTTTGTAGAGAATTATGTTTCCTACAATTTATGTTCTATGATATTTTTTGATCAGAAGCGTAGTTTTCGAGATATATCGAGATATTTAAAAGTTCCGAAGCCGCACCAACATAATAGAGATACAGAAACACCGTGGCCCCTTTCTTTGAGATAACTCTGCACTAGTGCGAGCTGCAAATGCCACTTCCAGCTTAGCTGTGCAGAAGAAGAACAACAAGAAGAAGAAATATCTCGAAATATGTCCGTCAGGCCCCTTCCCTTGAGATAAATCTGCAAATATCTCGGAAACGAAGCGAGCTATGGCAAAATGTTAAGAGACCTTTTTTGTAGAGAATTATGTTTCCTACAATTTATGTTCTATGATATTTTTTGATCAGAAGCGTAGTTTTCGAGATATATCGAGATATTTAAATGTTCCGAAGACGCACCAACATAATAGAGATACAGAAACACCGTGGCCGCTTTCTTTGAGATAACTGTGCACCAGTGCGAGCCGCAAATGCCACTTCCAGCTTAGCTGTGCAGAAGAAGAACAACAAGAAGAAGAAATATCTCGAAATATGTCCGTCAGGCCCCTTCCCTTGAGATAAATCTGCAAATATCTCGGAAACGAAGCGAGCTATGGCAAAATGTTAAGAGACCTTTTTTGTAGAGAATTATGTTTCCTACAATTTATGTTCTATGATATTTTTTGATCAGAAGCGTAGTTTTCGAGATATATCGAGATATTTAAAAGTTCCGAAGCCGCACCAACATAATAGAGATACAGAAACACCGTGGCCCCTTTCTTTGAGATAACTCTGCACTAATGCGAGCTGCAAATGCCACTTCCAGCTTAGCTGTGCAGAGGAAGAACAACAAGAAGAAGAAATATCTCGAAATATGTCCGTCAGGCCAGTTCCTTTGAGCTGAATCTGCAAATATCTCGGAAACGAAGCGAGCTATGGCAAAATGTTAAGAGATGTTTTTTGTAGAGAATTATGTTTCCTACAATTTATGTTCTATGATATTTTTTGATCAGAAGCGTAGTTTTCGAGATATATCGAGATATTTAAAAGTTCCGAAGACGCACCAACATAATAGAGATACAGAAACACCGTGGCCCCTTTCTTTGAGATAACTGTGCACCAGTGCGAGCCGCAAATGCCACTTCCAGCTTAGCTGTGCAGAAGAAGAACAACAAGAAGAAGAAATATCTCGAAATATGTCCGTCAGGCCCCTTCCCTTGAGATAAATCTGCAAATATCTCGGAAACGAAGCGAGCTATGGCAAAATGTTAAGAGACCTTTTTTGTAGAGAATTATGTTTCCTACAATTTATGTTCTATGATATTTTTTGATCAGAAGCGTAGTTTTCGAGATATATCGAGATATTTAAAAGTTCCGAAGCCGCACCAACATAATAGAGATACAGAAACACCGTGGCCCCTTTCTTTGAGATAACTCTGCACTAACGCGAGCTGCAAATGCCACTTCCAGCTTAGCTGTGCAGAGGAAGAACAACAAGAAGAAGAAATATCTCGAAATATGTCCGTCAGGCCAGTTCCTTTGAGCTGAATCTGCAAATATCTCGGAAACGATGCGATCTATGGCAAAATGTTAAGAGACGTTTTTTGTAGAGAATTATGTTTCCTACAATTTATGTTCTATGATATTTTTTGATCAGAAGCGTAGTTTTCGAGATATATCGAGATATTTAAAAGTTCCGAAGCCGCACCAACATAATAGAGATACAGAAACACCGTGGCCCCTTTCTTTGAGATAACTCTGCACTAGTGCGAGCTGCAAATGCCACTTCCAGCTTAGCTGTGCAGAAGAAGAACAACAAGAAGAAGAAATATCTCGAAATATGTCCGTCAGGCCCCTTCCCTTGAGATAAATCTGCAAATATCTCGGAAACGAAGCGAGCTATGGCAAAATGTTAAGAGACCTTTTTTGTAGAGAATTATGTTTCCTACAATTTATGTTCTATGATATTTTTTGATCAGAAGCGTAGTTTTCGAGATATATCGAGATATTTAAATGTTCCGAAGACGCACCAACATAATAGAGATACAGAAACACCGTGGCCCCTTTCTTTGAGATAACTGTGCACCAGTGCGAGCCGCAAATGCCACTTCCAGCTTAGCTGTGCAGAAGAAGAACAACAAGAAGAAGAAATATCTCGAAATATGTCCGTCAGGCCCCTTCCCTTGAGATAAATCTGCAAATATCTCGGAAACGAAGCGAGCTATGGCAAAATGTTAAGAGACCTTTTTTGTAGAGAATTATGTTTCCTACAATTTATGTTCTATGATATTTTTTGATCAGAAGCGTAGTTTTCGAGATATATCGAGATATTTAAAAGTTCCGAAGCCGCACCAACATAATAGAGATACAGAAACACCGTGGCCCCTTTCTTTGAGATAACTCTGCACTAATGCGAGCTGCAAATGCCACTTCCAGCTTAGCTGTGCAGAGGAAGAACAACAAGAAGAAGAAATATCTCGAAATATGTCCGTCAGGCCAGTTCCTTTGAGCTGAATCTGCAAATATCTCGGAAACGAAGCGAGCTATGGCAAAATGTTAAGAGATGTTTTTTGTAGAGAATTATGTTTCCTACAATTTATGTTCTATGATATTTTTTGATCAGAAGCGTAGTTTTCGAGATATATCGAGATATTTAAAAGTTCCGAAGACGCACCAACATAATAGAGATACAGAAACACCGTGGCCCCTTTCTTTGAGATAACTGTGCACCAGTGCGAGCCGCAAATGCCACTTCCAGCTTAGCTGTGCAGAAGAAGAACAACAAGAAGAAGAAATATCTCGAAATATGTCCGTCAGGCCCCTTCCCTTGAGATAAATCTGCAAATATCTCGGAAACGAAGAGAGCTATGGCAAAATGTTAAGAGACCTTTTTTGTAGAGAATTAAGTTTCCTACTTTTCATGTTCTATGGTATTTTTTGATCAGATACGTAGTTCTCGAGATATATCAAGATATTTAAAAGTTCCGAAGCTGCACCAACATAATAGAGGAACAGAAACACCGTGGCCTCTTTCTTTGAGATAACTCTGCACTATTGCGAGCTGCAAATGCCGCTTCGAGCTTAGCTGTGCAGAAGAAGAACAACAAGAAGAAGAAATATCTCGAAATATGTCCGTCAGACCCCTTCCCTTGAGATGAATCTGCAAATATCTCGGAAACGAAGCGAGCTATGGCAAAATGTTAAGAGACCTTTTTTGTAGAGAATAATGTTTCCTACAATTTACGTTCTATGATATTTTTTGATCAGAAGCGTAGTTTTCGAGATATATCGAGATATTTAAAAGTTCCGAAGCCGCACCAACATAATAGAGATACAGAAACACCGTGGCCCCTTTCTTTGAGATAACTCTGCACTATTGCGACCTGCAAATGCCACTTCCAGCTCAGCTGTGCAGAAGAAGAACAACAAGAAGAAGAAATATCTCGAAATACGTCCGTCAGGCCCCTTCCCTTGAGATAAATCTGCAAATATCTCGGAAACGAAGCGAGCTATGGCAAAATGTTAAGAGACCTTTTTTGTAGAGAATTAGGTTTCCTACTTTTTATGTTCTATGATATTTTTTGATCAGATGCGTAGTTCTCGAGATATATCAATTTATTTAAAAGTTCCGAAACCGCACCAACATAATAGAGATACAGAAACACCGTGGCCCCTTTCTTTGAGATAACTCTGCACTATTGCGAGCTGGAAATGCCACTTCCAGTTTAGCTGTGCAGAAGAAGAACAACAAGAAGAAGAAATATCTCGAAATATGTCCGTTAGGCCCCTTCCCTTGAGATAAATCTGCAAATATCTCGGAAACGAAGCGAGCTATGGCAAAATGTTAAGAGACCTTTTTTGTAGAGAATTAAGTTTCCTACTTTTTATGTTGTATGATATTTTTTGATCAGAAGCGTAGTTTTCGAGATATATCGAGATATTTAAAAGTTCCGAAGCCGCACCAACATAATAGAGATACAGAAACACCGTGGCCCCTTTCTTTGAGATAACTCTGCACTAGTGCGAGCCGCAAATGCCACTTCCAGCTTAGCTGTGCAGAAGAAGAACAACAAGAAGAAGAAATATCTCGAAATATGTCCGTCAGGCCCCTTCCCTTGAGATAAATATACAAATATCTCGGAAACGAAGCGAGCTATGGCAAAATGTTAAGAGACCTTTTTTGTAGAGAATTAAGTTTCCTACTTTTTATGTTCTATGACATTTTTTGATCAGATGCGTAGTTCTCGAGATATATCAAGATATTTAAAAGTTCCGAAGCCGCACCAGCATAATAGAGATACAGAAACACCGTGGCCCCTTTCTTTAAGATAACTCTGCACTATTGCGAGCTGCAAATGCCACTTCCAGCTTAGCTGTGCAGAGGAAGAACAACAAGAAGAAGAAATATCTCGAAATATGTCCGTCAGGCCAGTTCCTTTGAGCTGAATCTGCAAATATCTCGGAAACGAAGCGAGCTATGGCAAAATGTTAAGAGACCTTTTTTGTAGAGAATTAAGTTTCCTACTTTTTATGTTCTATGATATTTTTTGATCAGATGCGTAGTTCTCGAGATATATCCAGATATTTAAAAGTTCCGAAGCCGCACCAACATAATAGAGATACAGAAACACCGTGGCCCCTTTCTTTGAGATAACTCTGCACTATTGCGAGCTGCAAATGCCTCTTCGAGCTTAGCTGTGCAGAAGAAGAACAACAAGAAGAAGAAATATCTCGAAATATGTCCGTCAGACCCCTTCCCTTGAGATGAATCTGCAAATATCTCGGAAACGAAGCGAGCTATGGCAAAATGTTAAGAGACCTTTTTTGTAGAGAATTAAGTTTCCTACTTTTTATGTTCTATGATATTTTTTGATCAGATGCGTAGTTCTCGAGATATATCAAGATATTTAAAAGTTCCGAAGCCGCACCAACATAATAGAGATACAGAAACACCGTGGCCCCTTTCTTTGAGATAACTCTGCACTAGTGCGAGCCGCAAATGCCACTTCCAGCTTAGCTGTGCAGAAGAAGAACAACAAGAAGAAGAAGTATCTCGAAATATGTCCGTCAGGCCCCTTCCCTTGAGATAAATATGCAAATATCTCGGAAACGAAGCGAGCTATGGCAAAATGTTAAGAGACCTTTTTTGTAGAGAATAATGTTTCCTACAATTTACGTTCTATGATATTTTTTGATCAGAAGCGTAGTTTTCGAGATATATCGAGATATTTAAAAGTTCCGAAGCCGCACCAACATAATAGAGATACAGAAACACCGTGGCCCCTTTCTTTGAGATAACTCTGCACTATTGCGACCTGCAAATGCCACTTCCAGCTCAGCTGTGCAGAAGAAGAACAACAAGAAGAAGAAATATCTCGAAATACGTCCGTCAGGCCCCTTCCCTTGAGATAAATCTGCAAATATCTCGGAAACGAAGCGAGCTATGGCAAAATGTTAAGAGACCTTTTTTGTAGAGAATTAAGTTTCCTACTTTTTATGTTCTATGATATTTTTTGATCAGAAGCGTAGTTTTCGAGATATATCGAGATATTTAAAAGTTCCGAAGCCGCACCAACATAATAGAGATACAGAAACACCGTGGCCCCTTTCTTTGAGATAACTCTGCACTAGTGCGAGCCGCAAATGCCACTTCCAGCTTAGCTGTGCAGAAGAAGAACAACAAGAAGAAGAAATATCTCGAAATATGTCCGTCAGGCCCCTTCCCTTGAGATAAATATGCAAATATCTCGGAAACGAAGCGAGCTATCGCAAAATGTTAAGAGACCTTTTTTGTAGAGAATTAAGTTTCCTACTTTTTATGTTCTATGACATTTTTTGATCAGATGCGTAGTTCTCGAGATATATCAAGATATTTAAAAGTTCCGAAGCCGCACCAGCATAATAGAGATACAGAAACACCGTGGCCCCTTTCTTTAAGATAACTCTGCACTATTGCGAGCTGCAAATGCCACTTCCAGCTTAGCTGTGCAGAGGAAGAACAACAAGAAGAAGAAATATCTCGAAATATGTCCGTCAGGCCAGTTCCTTTGAGCTGAATCTGCAAATATCTCGGAAACGAAGCGAGCTATGGCAAAATGTTAAGAGACCTTTTTTGTAGAGAATTAAGTTTCCTACTTTTTATGTTCTATGATATTTTTTGATCAGATGCGTAGTTCTCGAGATATATCCAGATATTTAAAAGTTCCGAAGCCGCACCAACATAATAGAGATACAGAAACACCGTGGCCCCTTTCTTTGAGATAACTCTGCACTATTGCGAGCTGCAAATGCCTCTTCGAGCTTAGCTGTGCAGAAGAAGAACAACAAGAAGAAGAAATATCTCGAAATATGTCCGTCAGACCCCTTCCCTTGAGAAGAATCTGCAAATATCTCGGAAACGAAGCGAGCTATGGCAAAATGTTAAGAGACCTTTTTTGTAGAGAATTAAGTTTCCTACTTTTTATGTTCTATGATATTTTTTGATCAGATGCGTAGTTCTCGAGATATATCAAGATATTTAAAAGTTCCGAAGCCGCACCAACATAATAGAGATACAGAAACACCGTGGCCCCTTTCTTTGAGATAACTCTGCACTAGTGCGAGCCGCAAATGCCACTTCCAGCTTAGCTGTGCAGAAGAAGAACAACAAGAAGAAGAAGTATCTCGAAATATGTCCGTCAGGCCCCTTCCCTTGAGATAAATATGCAAATATCTCGGAAACGAAGCGAGCTATGGCAAAATGTTAAGAGACCTTTTTTGTAGAGAATTAAGTTTCCTACTTTTTATGTTCTATGATATTTTTTGATCAGATGCGTAGTTCTCGAGATATATCAAGATATTTAAAAGTTCCGAAGCCGCACCAACATAATAGAGATACAGAAACACCGTGGCCCCTTTCTTTGAAATAACTCTGCACTATTGCGAGCTGGAAATGCCACTTCCAGCTTAGCTGTGCAGAAGAAGAACAACAAGAAGAAGAAATATCTCGAAATATGTCCGTCAGGCCACTTCCCTTGAGATAAATATGCAAATATCTCGGAAACGAAGCGAGCTATGGCAAAATGTTAAGAGACCTTTTTTGTAGAGAATTAAGTTTCCTACTTTTTATGTTCGATGATATTTTTTGATCAGATGCGTAGTTCTCGAGATATATCAAGATATTTAAAAGTTCCGAAGCTGCACCAACATAATAGAGGTACAGAAACACCGTGGCCTCTTTCTTTGAGATAACTCTGCACTATTGCGAGCTGCAAATGCCGCTTCGAGCTTAGCTGTGCAGAAGAAGAACAACAAGAAGAAGAAATATCTCGAAATATGTCCGTCAGACCCCTTCCCTTGAGATGAATCTGCAAATATCTCGGAAACGAAGCGAGCTATGGCAAAATGTTAAGAGACCTTTTTTGTAGAGAATAATGTTTCCTACAATTTACGTTCTATGATATTTTTTGATCAGAAGCGTAGTTTTCGAGATATATCGAGATATTTAAAAGTTCCGAAGCCGCACCAACATAATAGAGATACAGAAACACCGTGGCCCCTTTCTTTGAGATAACTCTGCACTATTGCGACCTGCAAATGCCACTTCCAGCTCAGCTGTGCAGAAGAAGAACAACAAGAAGAAGAAATATCTCGAAATATGTCCGTCAGGCCACTTCCCTTGAGATAAATATGCAAATATCTCGGAAACGAAGCGAGCTATGGCAAAATGTTAAGAGACCTTTTTTGTAGAGAATTAAGTTTCCTACTTTTTATGTTCGATGATATTTTTTGATCAGATGCGTAGTTCTCGAGATATATCAAGATATTTATAAGTTCCGAAGCTGCACCAACATAATAGAGGTACAGAAACACCGTGGCCTCTTTCTTTGAGATAACTCTGCACTATTGCGACCTGCAAATGCCACTTCCAGCTCAGCTGTGCAGAAGAAGAACAACAAGAAGAAGAAATATCTCGAAATATGTCCGTCAGGCCCCTTCCCTTGAGATAAATCTGCAAATATCTCGGAAACGAAGCGAGCTATGGCAAAATGTTAAGAGACCTTTTTTGTAGGGAATTAAGTTTCCTACTTTTTATGTTCTATGATATTTTTTGATCAGATGCGTAGTTCTCGAGATATATCAAGATATTTAAAAGTTCCGAAGCCGCACCAACATAATAGAGATACAGAAAAACCGTGGCCCCTTTCTTTGAGATAACTCTGCACTAGTGCGAGGCGCAAATGCCACTTCCAGCTTAGCTGTGCAGAAGAAGAACAACAAGAAGAAGAAATATCTCGAAATATGTCCGTCAGGCCCCTTCCCTTGAGATAAATCTGCAAATATCTCGGAAACGAAGCGAGCTATGGCAAAATGTTAAGATACGTTTTTTGTAGAGAATGATGTTTCCTACAATTTATGTTCTATGATATTTTTTGATCAGAAGCGTAGTTTTCGAGATATATCGAGATATTTAAAAGTTCCGAAGCCGCACCAACATAATAGAGATACAGAAACACCGTGGCCCCTTTCTTTGAGAGAACTCTGCACTATTGCGACCTGCAAATGCCACTTCCAGCTCAGCTGTGCAGAAGAAGAACAACAAGAAGAAGAAATATCTCGAAATATGTCCGTCAGGCCCCTTCCCTTGAGATAAATCTGCAAATATCTCGGAAACGAAGCGAGCTATCGCAAAATGTTAAGAGACCTTTTTTGTAGAGAATTAAGTTTCCTACTTTTTATGTTCTATGATATTTTTTGATCAGATGCGTAGTTCTCGAGATATATCAAGATATTTAAAAGTTCCGAAGCCGCACCAACATAATAGAGATACAGAAACACCGTGGCCCCTTTCTTTGAGATAACTCTGCACTATTGCGAGCTGCAAATGCCACTTCCAGCTTAGCTGTGCAGAGGAAGAACAACAAGAAGAAGAAGTATCTCGAAATATGTCCGTCAGGCCCGTTCCTTTGAGCTGAATCTGCAAATATCTCGGAAACGAAGCGAGCTATGGCAAAATGTTAAGATACGTTTTTTGTAGAGAATTATGTTTCCTACAATTTATGTTCTATGATATTTTTTGATCAGAAGCGTAGTTTTCGAGATATATCGAGATATTTAAAAGTTCCGAAGCCGCACCAACATAATAGAGATACAGAAACACCGTGGCCCCTTTCTTTGAGATAACTCTGCACTAGTGCGAGCCGCAAATGCCACTTCCAGCTTAGCTGTGCAGAAGAAGAACAACAAGAAGAAGAAATATCTCGAAATATGTCCGTCAGGCCCCTTCCCTTGAGATAAATCTGCAAATGTCTCGGAAACGAAGCGAGCTATGGCAAAATGTTAAGAGACCTTTTTTGTAGAGAATTAAGTTTCCTACTTTTTATGTTCTATGACATTTTTTGATCAGATGCGTAGTTCTCGAGATATATCAAGATATTTAAAAGTTCCGAAGCCGCACCAACATAATAGAGATACAGAAACACCGTGGCCCCTTTCTTTGAGATAACTCTGCACTATTGCGAGCTGCAAATGCCACTTCCAGCTTAGCTGTGCAGAGGAAGAACAACAAGAAGAAGAAATATCTCGAAATATGTCCGTCAGGCCAGTTCCTTTGAGCTGAATCTGCAAATATCTCGGAAACGAAGCAAGCTATGGCAAAATGTTAAGAGACCTTTTTTGTAGAGAATTAAGTTTCCTACTTTTTAGGTTCTATGATATTTTTTGATCAGATGCGTAGTTCTCGAGATATATCAAGATATTTAAAAGTTCCGAAGCCGCACCAACATAATAGAGATACAGAAACACCGTGGCCCCTTTCTTTGAGATAACTCTGCACTATTGCGAGCTGCAAATGCCACTTCCAGCTTAGCTGTGCAGAAGAAGAACAACAAGAAGAAGAAATATCTCGAAATATGTCCGTCAGGCCGCTTCCCTTGAGATATATCTGCAAATATCTCGGAAACGAAGCGAGCTATGGCAAAATGTTAAGAGACCTTTTTTGTAGAGAATTATGCTTCCTACAATTTATGTTCTATGATATTTTTTGATCAGAAGCGTAGTTTTCGAGATATATCGAGATATTTAAAAGTTCCGAAGACGCACCAACATAATAGAGATACAGAAACACCGTGGCCCCTTTCGTTGAGATAACTCTGCACTAGTGCGAGCCGCAAATGCCACTTCCAGCTTAGCTGTGCAGAAGAAGAACAACAAGAAGAAGAAATATCTTGAAATATGTCCGTCAGGCCCCTTCCCTTGAGATAAATCTGCAAATATCTCGGAAACGAAGCGAGCTATGGCAAAATGTTAAGAGACCTTTTTTGTAGAGAATTATGTTTCCTACAATTTATGTTCTATGATATTTTTTGATCAGAAGCGTAGTTTTCGAGATATATCGAGATATTTAAAAGTTCCGAAGCCGCACCAACATAATAGAGATACAGAAACACCGTGGCCCCTTTCTTTGAGATAACTCTGCACTATTGCGACCTGCAAATGCCACTTCCAGCTCAGCTGTGCAGAAGAAGAACAACAAGAAGAAGAAATATCTCGAAATATGTCCGTCAGGCCCCTTCCCTTGAGATAAATCTGCAAATATCTCGGAAACGAAGCGAGCTATGGCAAAATGTTAAGAGACCTTTTTTGTAGAGAATTAAGTTTCCTACTTTTTATGTTCTATGATATTTTTTGATCAGATGCGTAGTTCTCGAGATATATCAAGATATTTAAAAGTTCCGAAGCCGCACCAACATAATAGAGATACAGAAACACCGTGGCCCCTTTCTTTGAGATAACTCTGCACTATTGCGAGCTGCAAATGCCACTTCCAGCTTAGCTGTGCAGAGGAAGAACAACAAGAAGAAGAAGTATCTCGAAATATGTCCGTCAGGCCCGTTCCTTTGAGCTGAATCTGCAAATATCTCGGAAACGAAGCGAGCTATGGCAAAATGTTAAGACACGTTTTTTGTAGAGAATTGTGTTTCCTACAATTTATGTTCTATGATATTTTTTGATCAGAAGCGTAGTTTTCGAGATATATCGAGATATTTAAAAGTTCCGAAGCCGCACCAACATAATAGAGATACAGAAACACCGTGGCCCCTTTCTTTGAGATAACTCTGCACTAGTGCGAGCCGCAAATGCCACTTCCAGCTTAGCTGTGCAGAAGAAGAACAACAAGAAGAAGAAATATCTCGAAATATGTCCGTCAGGCCCCTTCCCTTGAGATAAATCTGCAAATATCTCGGAAACGAAGCGAGCTATGGCAAAATGTGAAGAGACCTTTTTTGTAGAGAATAATGTTTCCTACAATTTACGTTCTATGATATTTTTTGATCAGAAGCGTAGTTTTCGAGATATATCGAGATATTTAAAAGTTCCGAAGCCGCACCAACATAATAGAGATACAGAAACACCGTGGCCCCTTTCTTTGAGATAACTTTGCACTATTGCGACCAGCAAATGCCACTTCCAGCTCAGCTGTGCAGAAGAAGAACAACAAGAAGAAGAAATATCTCGAAATATGTCCGTCAGGCCCCTTCCCTTGAGATAAATCTGCAAATATCTCGGAAACGAAGCGAGCTATGGCAAAATGTTAAGAGACCTTTTTTGTAGAGAATTAAGTTTCCTACTTTTTATGTTTTATGATATTTTTTGATCAGAAGCGTAGTTTTCGAGATATATCGAGATATTTAAAAGTTCCGAAGCCGCACCAACATAATAGAGATACAGAAACACCGTGGCCCCTTTCTTTGAGATAACTCTGCACTATTGCGAGCTGCAAATGCCACTTCCAGCTTAGCTGTGCAGAAGAAGAACAACAAGAAGAAGAAATATCTCGAAATATGTCCGTCAGGCCCCTTCCCTTGAGATAAATCTGCAAATATCTCGGAAACGAAGCGAGCTATGGCAAAATGTTTAGAGACCTTTCTTGTAGAGAATTAAGTTTCCTACTTTTTATGTAGTATGATATTTTTTGATCAGATGCGTAGTTCTCGAGATATATCAAGATATTTAAAAGTTCCGAAGCCGCACCAACATAATAGAGATACAGAAACACCGTGGCCCCTTTCTTTGGGATAACTCTGCACTATTGCGAGCTGCAAATGCCACTTCCAGCTTAGCTGTGCAGAAGAAGAACAACAAGAAGAAGAAATATCTCGAAATATGTCCGTCAGGCCACTTCCCTTGAGATAAATCTGCAAATATCTCGGAAACGAAGCGAGCTATGGCAAAATGTTAAGAGACCTTTTTTGTAGAGAATTAAGTTTCCTACTTTTTATGTTCTATGATATTTTTTGATCAGATGCGTAGTTCTCGAGATATATCAAGATATTTAAAAGTTCCGAAGCCGCACCAACATAATAGAGATACAGAAACACCGTGGCCCCTTTCTTTGAGATAACTCTGCACTATTGCGAGCTGGAAATGCCACTTCCAGTTTAGCTGTGCAGAAGAAGAACAACAAGAAGAAGAAATATCTCGAAATATGTCCGTCAGGCCCCTTCCCTTGAGATATATCTGCAAATATCTCGGAAACGAAGCGAGCTATGGCAAAATGTTAAGAGACCTTTTTTGTAGAGAATTATGTTTCCTACAATTTATGTTCTATGATATTTTTTGATCAGAAGCGTAGTTTTCGAGATATATCGAGATATTTAAAAGTTCCGAAGCCGCACCAACATAATAGAGATACAGAAACACCGTGGCCCCTTTCTTTGAGATAACTCTGCACTATTGCGACCTGCAAATGCCACTTCCAGCTCAGCTGTGCAGAAGAAGAACAACAAGAAGAAGAAATATCTCGAAATATGTCCGTCAGGCCCCTTCCCTTGAGATAAATCTGCAAATATCTCGGAAAGGAAGCGAGCTATGGCAAAATGTTAAGAGACCTTTTTTGTAGAGAATTAAGTTTCCTACTTTTTATGTTCTATGATATTTTTTGATCAGATGCGTAGTTCTCGAGATATATCAAGATATTTAAAGGTTCCGAAGCCGCACCAACATAATAGAGATACAGAAACACCGTGGCCCCTTTCTTTGAGATAACTCTGCACTATTGCGACCAGCAAATGCCACTTCCAGCTCAGCTGTGCAGAAGAAGAACAACAAGAAGAAGAAATATCTCGAAATATGTCCGTCAGGCCCCTTCCCTTGAGATAAATCTGCAAATATCTCGGAAACGAAGCGAGCTATGGCAAAATGTTAAGAGACCTTTTTTGTAGAGAATTAAGTTTCCTACTTTTTATGTTTTATGATATTTTTTGATCAGAAGCGTAGTTTTCGAGATATATCGAGATATTTAAAAGTTCCGAAGCCGCACCAACATAATAGAGATACAGAAACACCGTGGCCCCTTTCTTTGAGATAACTCTGCACTATTGCGAGCTGCAAATGCCACTTCCAGCTTAGCTGTGCAGAAGAAGAACAACAAGAAGAAGAAATATCTCGAAATATGTCCGTCAGGCCCCTTCCCTTGAGATAAATCTGCAAATATCTCGGAAACGAAGCGAGCTATGGCAAAATGTTTAGAGACCTTTCTTGTAGAGAATTAAGTTTCCTACTTTTTATGTAGTATGATATTTTTTGATCAGATGCGTAGTTCTCGAGATATATCAAGATATTTAAAAGTTCCGAAGCCGCACCAACATAATAGAGATACAGAAACACCGTGGCCCCTTTCTTTGGGATAACTCTGCACTATTGCGAGCTGCAAATGCCACTTCCAGCTTAGCTGTGCAGAAGAAGAACAACAAGAAGAAGAAATATCTCGAAATATGTCCGTCAGGCCACTTCCCTTGAGATAAATCTGCAAATATCTCGGAAACGAAGCGAGCTATGGCAAAATGTTAAGAGACCTTTTTTGTAGAGAATTAAGTTTCCTACTTTTTATGTTCTATGATATTTTTTGATCAGATGCGTAGTTCTCGAGATATATCAAGATATTTAAAAGTTCCGAAGCCGCACCAACATAATAGAGATACAGAAACACCGTGGCCCCTTTCTTTGAGATAACTCTGCACTATTGCGAGCTGGAAATGCCACTTCCAGTTTAGCTGTGCAGAAGAAGAACAACAAGAAGAAGAAATATCTCGAAATATGTCCGTCAGGCCCCTTCCCTTGAGATATATCTGCAAATATCTCGGAAACGAAGCGAGCTATGGCAAAATGTTAAGAGACCTTTTTTGTAGAGAATTATGTTTCCTACAATTTATGTTCTATGATATTTTTTGATCAGAAGCGTAGTTTTCGAGATATATCGAGATATTTAAAAGTTCCGAAGCCGCACCAACATATTAGAGATACAGAAACACCGTGGCCCCTTTCTTTGAGATAACTCTGCACTAGTGCGAGCCGCAAATGCCACTTCCAGCTTAGCTGTGCAGAAGAAGAACAACAAGAAGAAGAAATATCTCGAAATATGTCCGTCAGGCCCCTTCCCTTGAGATAAATCTGCAAATGTCTCGGAAACGAAGCGAGCTATGGCAAAATGTTAAGAGACCTTTTTTGTAGAGAATTAAGTTTCCTACTTTTTATGTTCTATGACATTTTTTGATCAGATGCGTAGTTCTCGAGATATATCAAGATATTTAAAAGTTCCGAAGCCGCACCAACATAATAGAGATACAGAAACACCGTGGCCCCTTTCTTTGAGATAACTCTGCACTATTGCGAGCTGCAAATGCCACTTCCAGCTTAGCTGTGCAGAGGAAGAACAACAAGAAGAAGAAATATCTCGAAATATGTCCGTCAGGCCAGTTCCTTTGAGCTGAATCTGCAAATATCTCGGAAACGAAGCAAGCTATGGCAAAATGTTAAGAGACCTTTTTTGTAGAGAATTAAGTTTCCTACTTTTTAGGTTCTATGATATTTTTTGATCAGATGCGTAGTTCTCGAGATATATCAAGATATTTAAAAGTTCCGAAGCCGCACCAACATAATAGAGATACAGAAACACCGTGGCCCCTTTCTTTGAGATAACTCTGCACTATTGCGAGCTGCAAATGCCACTTCCAGCTTAGCTGTGCAGAAGAAGAACAACAAGAAGAAGAAATATCTCGAAATATGTCCGTCAGGCCGCTTCCCTTGAGATATATCTGCAAATATCTCGGAAACGAAGCGAGCTATGGCAAAATGTTAAGAGACCTTTTTTGTAGAGAATTATGCTTCCTACAATTTATGTTCTATGATATTTTTTGATCAGAAGCGTAGTTTTCGAGATATATCGAGATATTTAAAAGTTCCGAAGACGCACCAACATAATAGAGATACAGAAACACCGTGGCCCCTTTCGTTGAGATAACTCTGCACTAGTGCGAGCCGCAAATGCCACTTCCAGCTTAGCTGTGCAGAAGAAGAACAACAAGAAGAAGAAATATCTTGAAATATGTCCGTCAGGCCCCTTCCCTTGAGATAAATCTGCAAATATCTCGGAAACGAAGCGAGCTATGGCAAAATGTTAAGAGACCTTTTTTGTAGAGAATTATGTTTCCTACAATTTATGTTCTATGATATTTTTTGATCAGAAGCGTAGTTTTCGAGATATATCGAGATATTTAAAAGTTCCGAAGCCGCACCAACATAATAGAGATACAGAAACACCGTGGCCCCTTTCTTTGAGATAACTCTGCACTATTGCGACCTGCAAATGCCACTTCCAGCTCAGCTGTGCAGAAGAAGAACAACAAGAAGAAGAAATATCTCGAAATATGTCCGTCAGGCCCCTTCCCTTGAGATAAATCTGCAAATATCTCGGAAACGAAGCGAGCTATGGCAAAATGTTAAGACACGTTTTTTGTAGAGAATTGTGTTTCCTACAATTTATGTTCTATGATATTTTTTGATCAGAAGCGTAGTTTTCGAGATATATCGAGATATTTAAAAGTTCCGAAGCCGCACCAACATAATAGAGATACAGAAACACCGTGGCCCCTTTCTTTGAGATAACTCTGCACTAGTGCGAGCCGCAAATGCCACTTCCAGCTTAGCTGTGCAGAGGAAGAACAACAAGAAGAAGAAATATCTCGAAATATGTCCGTCAGGCCAGTTCCTTTGAGCTGAATCTGCAAATATCTCGGAAACGAAGCAAGCTATGGCAAAATGTTAAGAGACCTTTTTTGTAGAGAATTAAGTTTCCTACTTTTTAGGTTCTATGATATTTTTTGATCAGATGCGTAGTTCTCGAGATATATCAAGATATTTAAAAGTTCCGAAGCCGCACCAACATAATAGAGATACAGAAACACCGTGGCCCCTTTCTTTGAGATAACTCTGCACTATTGCGAGCTGCAAATGCCACTTCCAGCTTAGCTGTGCAGAAGAAGAACAACAAGAAGAAGAAATATCTCGAAATATGTCCGTCAGGCCGCTTCCCTTGAGATATATCTGCAAATATCTCGGAAACGAAGCGAGCTATGGCAAAATGTTAAGAGACCTTTTTTGTAGAGAATTATGCTTCCTACAATTTATGTTCTATGATATTTTTTGATCAGAAGCGTAGTTTTCGAGATATATCGAGATATTTAAAAGTTCCGAAGACGCACCAACATAATAGAGATACAGAAACACCGTGGCCCCTTTCGTTGAGATAACTCTGCACTAGTGCGAGCCGCAAATGCCACTTCCAGCTTAGCTGTGCAGAAGAAGAACAACAAGAAGAAGAAATATCTTGAAATAGGTCCGTCAGGCCCCTTCCCTTGAGATAAATCTGCAAATATCTCGGAAACGAAGCGAGCTATGGCAAAATGTTAAGAGACCTTTTTTGTAGAGAATTATGTTTCCTACAATTTATGTTCTATGATATTTTTTGATCAGAAGCGTAGTTTTCGAGATATATCGAGATATTTAAAAGTTCCGAAGCCGCACCAACATAATAGAGATACAGAAACACCGTGGCCCCTTTCTTTGAGATAACTCTGCACTATTGCGACCTGCAAATGCCACTTCCAGCTCAGCTGTGCAGAAGAAGAACAACAAGAAGAAGAAATATCTCGAAATATGTCCGTCAGGCCCCTTCCCTTGAGATAAATCTGCAAATATCTCGGAAACGAAGCGAGCTATGGCAAAATGTTAAGACACGTTTTTTGTAGAGAATTGTGTTTCCTACAATTTATGTTCTATGATATTTTTTGATCAGAAGCGTAGTTTTCGAGATATATCGAGATATTTAAAAGTTCCGAAGCCGCACCAACATAATAGAGATACAGAAACACCGTGGCCCCTTTCTTTGAGATAACTCTGCACTAGTGCGAGCCGCAAATGCCACTTCCAGCTTAGCTGTGCAGAAGAAGAACAACAAGAAGAAGAAATATCTCGAAATATGTCCGTCAGGCCCCTTCCCTTGAGATAAATCTGCAAATATCTCGGAAACGAAGCGAGCTATGGCAAAATGTGAAGAGACCTTTTTTGTAGAGAATAATGTTTCCTACAATTTACGTTCTATGATATTTTTTGATCAGAAGCGTAGTTTTCGAGATATATCGAGATATTTAAAAGTTCCGAAGCCGCACCAACATAATAGAGATACAGAAACACCGTGGCCCCTTTCTTTGAGATAACTCTGCACTATTGCGACCAGCAAATGCCACTTCCAGCTCAGCTGTGCAGAAGAAGAACAACAAGAAGAAGAAATATCTCGAAATATGTCCGTCAGGCCCCTTCCCTTGAGATAAATCTGCAAATATCTCGGAAACGAAGCGAGCTATGGCAAAATGTTAAGAGACCTTTTTTGTAGAGAATTAAGTTTCCTACTTTTTATGTTTTATGATATTTTTTGATCAGAAGCGTAGTTTTCGAGATATATCGAGATATTTAAAAGTTCCGAAGCCGCACCAACATAATAGAGATACAGAAACACCGTGGCCCCTTTCTTTGAGATAACTCTGCACTATTGCGAGCTGCAAATGCCACTTCCAGCTTAGCTGAGCAGAAGAAGAACAACAAGAAGAAGAAATATCTCGAAATATGTCCGTCAGGCCCCTTCCCTTGAGATAAATCTGCAAATATCTCGGAAACGAAGCGAGCTATGGCAAAATGTTTAGAGACCTTTCTTGTAGAGAATTAAGTGTCCTACTTTTTATGTAGTATGATATTTTTTGATCAGATGCGTAGTTCTCGAGATATATCAAGATATTTAAAAGTTCCGAAGCCGCACCAACATAATAGAGATACAGAAACACCGTGGCCCCTTTCTTTGAGATAACTCTGCACTATTGCGAGCTGGAAATGCCACTTCCAGTTTAGCTGTGCAGAAGAAGAACAACAAGAAGAAGAAATATCTCGAAATATGTCCGTCAGGCCCCTTCCCTTGAGATATATCTGCAAATATCTCGGAAACGAAGCGAGCTATGGCAAAATGTTAAGAGACCTTTTTTGTAGAGAATTATGTTTCCTACAATTTATGTTCTATGATATTTTTTGATCAGAAGCGTAGTTTTCGAGATATATCGAGATATTTAAAAGTTCCGAAGCCGCACCAACATAATAGAGATACAGAAACACCGTGGCCCCTTTCTTTGAGATAACTCTGCACTATTGCGACCTGCAAATGCCACTTCCAGCTCAGCTGTGCAGAAGAAGAACAACAAGAAGAAGAAATATCTCGAAATATGTCCGTCAGGCCCCTTCCCTTGAGATAAATCTGCAAATATCTCGGAAAGGAAGCGAGCTATGGCAGAATGTTAAGAGACCTTTTTTGTAGAGAATTAAGTTTCCTACTTTTTATGTTCTATGATATTTTTTGATCAGATGCGTAGTTCTCGAGATATATCAAGATATTTAAAAGTTCCGAAGCCGCACCAACATAATAGAGATACAGAAACACCGTGGCCCCTTTCTTTGAGATAACTCTGCACTATTGCGAGCTGCAAATGCCACTTCCAGCTTAGCTGTGCAGAAGAAGAACAACAAGAAGAAGAAATATCTCGAAATATGTCCGTCAGGCCGCTTCCCTTGAGATATATCTGCAAATATCTCGGAAACGAAGCGAGCTATGGCAAAATGTTAAGAGACCTTTTTTGTAGAGAATTATGCTTCCTACAATTTATGTTCTATGATATTTTTTGATCAGAAGCGTAGTTTTCGAGATATATCGAGATATTTAAAAGTTCCGAAGACGCACCAACATAATAGAGATACAGAAACACCGTGGCCCCTTTCGTTGAGATAACTCTGCACTAGTGCGAGCCGCAAATGCCACTTCCAGCTTAGCTGTGCAGAAGAAGAACAACAAGAAGAAGAAATATCTTGAAATAGGTCCGTCAGGCCCCTTCCCTTGAGATAAATCTGCAAATATCTCGGAAACGAAGCGAGCTATGGCAAAATGTTAAGAGACCTTTTTTGTAGAGAATTATGTTTCCTACAATTTATGTTCTATGATATTTTTTGATCAGAAGCGTAGTTTTCGAGATATATCGAGATATTTAAAAGTTCCGAAGCCGCACCAACATAATAGAGATACAGAAACACCGTGGCCCCTTTCTTTGAGATAACTCTGCACTATTGCGACCTGCAAATGCCACTTCCAGCTCAGCTGTGCAGAAGAAGAACAACAAGAAGAAGAAATATCTCGAAATATGTCCGTCAGGCCCCTTCCCTTGAGATAAATCTGCAAATATCTCGGAAACGAAGCGAGCTATGGCAAAATGTTAAGACACGTTTTTTGTAGAGAATTGTGTTTCCTACAATTTATGTTCTATGATATTTTTTGATCAGAAGCGTAGTTTTCGAGATATATCGAGATATTTAAAAGTTCCGAAGCCGCACCAACATAATAGAGATACAGAAACACCGTGGCCCCTTTCTTTGAGATAACTCTGCACTAGTGCGAGCCGCAAATGCCACTTCCAGCTTAGCTGTGCAGAAGAAGAACAACAAGAAGAAGAAATATCTCGAAATATGTCCGTCAGGCCCCTTCCCTTGAGATAAATCTGCAAATATCTCGGAAACGAAGCGAGCTATGGCAAAATGTGAAGAGACCTTTTTTGTAGAGAATAATGTTTCCTACAATTTACGTTCTATGATATTTTTTGATCAGAAGCGTAGTTTTCGAGATATATCGAGATATTTAAAAGTTCCGAAGCCGCACCAACATAATAGAGATACAGAAACACCGTGGCCCCTTTCTTTGAGATAACTCTGCACTATTGCGACCAGCAAATGCCACTTCCAGCTCAGCTGTGCAGAAGAAGAACAACAAGAAGAAGAAATATCTCGAAATATGTCCGTCAGGCCCCTTCCCTTGAGATAAATCTGCAAATATCTCGGAAACGAAGCGAGCTATGGCAAAATGTTAAGAGACCTTTTTTGTAGAGAATTAAGTTTCCTACTTTTTATGTTTTATGATATTTTTTGATCAGAAGCGTAGTTTTCGAGATATATCGAGATATTTAAAAGTTCCGAAGCCGCACCAACATAATAGAGATACAGAAACACCGTGGCCCCTTTCTTTGAGATAACTCTGCACTATTGCGAGCTGCAAATGCCACTTCCAGCTTAGCTGAGCAGAAGAAGAACAACAAGAAGAAGAAATATCTCGAAATATGTCCGTCAGGCCCCTTCCCTTGAGATAAATCTGCAAATATCTCGGAAACGAAGCGAGCTATGGCAAAATGTTTAGAGACCTTTCTTGTAGAGAATTAAGTGTCCTACTTTTTATGTAGTATGATATTTTTTGATCAGATGCGTAGTTCTCGAGATATATCAAGATATTTAAAAGTTCCGAAGCCGCACCAACATAATAGAGATACAGAAACACCGTGGCCCCTTTCTTTGAGATAACTCTGCACTATTGCGAGCTGGAAATGCCACTTCCAGTTTAGCTGTGCAGAAGAAGAACAACAAGAAGAAGAAATATCTCGAAATATGTCCGTCAGGCCCCTTCCCTTGAGATATATCTGCAAATATCTCGGAAACGAAGCGAGCTATGGCAAAATGTTAAGAGACCTTTTTTGTAGAGAATTATGTTTCCTACAATTTATGTTCTATGATATTTTTTGATCAGAAGCGTAGTTTTCGAGATATATCGAGATATTTAAAAGTTCCGAAGCCGCACCAACATAATAGAGATACAGAAACACCGTGGCCCCTTTCTTTGAGATAACTCTGCACTATTGCGACCTGCAAATGCCACTTCCAGCTCAGCTGTGCAGAAGAAGAACAACAAGAAGAAGAAATATCTCGAAATATGTCCGTCAGGCCCCTTCCCTTGAGATAAATCTGCAAATATCTCGGAAAGGAAGCGAGCTATGGCAAAATGTTAAGAGACCTTTTTTGTAGAGAATTAAGTTTCCTACTTTTTATGTTCTATGATATTTTTTGATCAGATGCGTAGTTCTCGAGATATATCAAGATATTTAAAGGTTCCGAAGCCGCACCAACATAATAGAGATACAGAAACACCGTGGCCCCTTTCTTTGAGATAACTCTGCACTATTGCGACCAGCAAATGCCACTTCCAGCTCAGCTGTGCAGAAGAAGAACAACAAGAAGAAGAAATATCTCGAAATATGTCCGTCAGGCCCCTTCCCTTGAGATAAATCTGCAAATATCTCGGAAACGAAGCGAGCTATGGCAAAATGTTAAGAGACCTTTTTTGTAGAGAATTAAGTTTCCTACTTTTTATGTTTTATGATATTTTTTGATCAGAAGCGTAGTTTTCGAGATATATCGAGATATTTAAAAGTTCCGAAGCCGCACCAACATAATAGAGATACAGAAACACCGTGGCCCCTTTCTTTGAGATAACTCTGCACTATTGCGAGCTGCAAATGCCACTTCCAGCTTAGCTGTGCAGAAGAAGAACAACAAGAAGAAGAAATATCTCGAAATATGTCCGTCAGGCCCCTTCCCTTGAGATAAATCTGCAAATATCTCGGAAACGAAGCGAGCTATGGCAAAATGTTTAGAGACCTTTCTTGTAGAGAATTAAGTTTCCTACTTTTTATGTAGTATGATATTTTTTGATCAGAAGCGTAGTTTTCGAGATATATCGAGATATTTAAAAGTTCCGAAGCCGCACCAACATAATAGAGATACAGAAACACCGTGGCCCCTTTCTTTGAGATAACTCTGCACTATTGCGAGCTGGAAATGCCACTTCCAGTTTAGCTGTGCAGAAGAAGAACAACAAGAAGAAGAAATATCTCGAAATATGTCCGTCAGGCCACTTCCCTTGAGATAAATCTGCAAATATCTCGGAAACGAAGCGAGCTATGGCAAAATGTTAAGAGACCTTTTTTGTAGAGAATTAAGTTTCCTACTTTTCATGTTCTATGATATTTTTTGATCAGATGCGTAGTTCTCGAGATATATCAAGATATTTAAAAGTTCCGAAGCCGCACCAACATAATAGAGATACAGAAACACCGTGGCCCCTTTCTTTGAGATAACTCTGCACTATTGCGAGCTGTAAATGCCACTTCCAGCTTAGCTGTGCAGAAGAAGAACAACAAGAAGAAGAAATATCTCGAAATATGTCCGTCAGGCCCCTTCCCTTGAGATATATCTGCAAATATCTCGGAAACGAAGCGAGCTATGGCAAAATGTTAAGAGACCTTTTTTGTAGAGAATTATGTTTCCTACAATTTATGTTCTATGATATTTTTTGATCAGAAGCGTAGTTTTCGAGATATATCGAGATATTTAAAAGTTCCGAAGCCGCACCAACATAATAGAGATACAGAAACACCGTGGCCCCTTTCTTTGAGATAACTCTGCACTATTGCGACCTGCAAATGCCACTTCCAGCTCAGCTGTGCAGAAGAAGAACAACAAGAAGAAGAAATATCTCGAAATATGTCCGTCAGGCCCCTTCCCTTGAGATAAATCTGCAAATATCTCGGAAAGGAAGCGAGCTATGGCAAAATGTTAAGAGACCTTTTTTGTAGAGAATTAAGTTTCCTACTTTTTATGTTCTATGATATTTTTTGATCAGATGCGTAGTTCTCGAGATATATCAAGATATTTAAAGGTTCCGAAGCCGCACCAACATAATAGAGATACAGAAACACCGTGGCCCCTTTCTTTGAGATAACTCTGCACTATTGCGAGCTGGAAATGCCACTTCCAGTTTAGCTGTGCAGAAGAAGAACAACAAGAAGAAGAAATATCTCGAAATATGTCCGTCAGGCCCCTTCCCTTGAGATATATCTGCAAATATCTCGGAAACGAAGCGAGCTATGGCAAAATGTTAAGAGACCTTTTTTGTAGAGAATTATGTTTCCTACAATTTATGTTCTATGATATTTTTTGATCAGAAGCGTAGTTTTCGAGATATATCGAGATATTTAAAAGTTCCGAAGCCGCACCAACATAATAGAGATACAGAAACACCGTGGCCCCTTTCTTTGAGATAACTCTGCACTATTGCGACCTGCAAATGCCACTTCCAGCTCAGCTGTGCAGAAGAAGAACAACAAGAAGAAGAAATATCTCGAAATATGTCCGTCAGGCCCCTTCCCTTGAGATAAATCTGCAAATATCTCGGAAACGAAGCGAGCTATGGCAAAATGTTCAGAGACCTTTTTTGTAGAGAATTAAGTTTCCTACTTTTTATGTTCTATGATATTTTTTGATCAGATGCGTAGTTCTCGAGATATATCAAGATATTTAAAAGTTCCGAAGCCGCACCAACATAATAGAGATACAGAAACACCGTGGCCCCTTTCTTTGAGATAACTCTGCACTATTGCGAGCTGGAAATGCCACTTCTAGTTTAGCTTGCAGAAGAAGAACAACAAGAAGAAGAAATATCTCGAAATATGTCCGTTAGGCCCCTTCCCTTCAGATAAATCTGCAAATATCTCGGAAACGAAGCGAGCTATGGCAAAATGTTAAGAGACCTTTTTTGTAGAGAATTAGGTTTCCTACTTTTTATGTTCGATGATATTTTTTGATCAGATGCGTAGTTCTCGAGATATATCAAGATATTTAAAAGTTCCGAAGCTGCACCAACATAATAGAGGTACAGAAACACCGTGGCCTCTTTCTTTGAGATAACTCTGCACTATTGCAAGCTGCAAATGCCGCTTCGAGCTTAGCTGTGCAGATGAAGAACAACAAGAAGAAGAAATATCTCGAAATATGTCCGTCAGACCCCTTCCCTTGAGATGAATCTGCAAATATCTCGGAAACGAAGCGAGCTATGGCAAAATGTTAAGAGACCTTTTTTGTAGAGAATAATGTTTCCTACAATTTATGTTCTATGATATTTTTTGATCAGAAGCGTGGTTTTCGAGATATATCGAGATATTTAAAAGTTCCGAAGCCGTACCAACATAATAGGGATACAGAAACACCGTGGCCCCTTTCTTTGAGATAACTCTGCACTATTGCGAGCTGTAAATGCCACTTCCAGCTTAGCTGTGCAGAAGAAGAATAACAAGAAGAAGAAATATCTCGAAATATGTCCGTCAGGCCCCTTCCCTTGAGATATATCTGCAAATATCTCGGAAACGAAGCGAGCTATGGCAAAATGTTAAGAGACCTTTTTTGTAGAGAATTATGTTTCCTACAATTTAGGTTCTATGATATTTTTTGATCAGAAGCGTAGTTTTCGAGATGTATCGAGATATTTAAAAGTTCCGAAGCCGCACCAACATAATAGAGATACAGAAACACAGTGGCCCCTTTCTTTGAGATAACTCTGCACTGGTGCGAGCCGCAAATGCCACTTCCAGCTTAGCTGTGCAGAAGAAGAACAACAAGAAGAAGAAATATCTCGAAATATGTCCGTCAGGCCCCTTCCCTTGAGATAAATCTGCAAATATCTCGGAAACGAAGCGAGCTATGGCAAAATGTTAAGAGACCTTTTTTGTAGAGAATTAAGTTTCCTACTTTTTATGTTCTATGATATTTTTTGATCAGAAGCGTAGTTTTCGAGATATATCGAGATATTTAAAAGTTCCGAAGCCGCACCAACATAATAGAGATACAGAAACACCGTGGCCCCTTTCTTTGAGATAACTCTGCACTAGTGCGAGCTGCAAATGCCACTTCCAGCTTAGCTGTGCAGAACAAGAACAACAAGAAGAAGAAATATCTCGAAATATGTCCGTCAGGCCCCTTCCCTTGAGATAAATCTGCAAATATCTCGGAAACGAAGCGAGCTATGGCAAAATATTAAGAAACCTTTTTTGTAGAGAATTAAGTTTCCTACTTTTTATGTTCTATGATATTTTTTGATCAGATGCGTAGTTCTCGAGATATATCAAGAGATTTAAAAGTTCCGAAGCCGCACCAACATAATAGAGATACAGAAACACCGTGGCCCCTTTCTTTGAGATAACTCTGCACTATTGCGAGCTGCAAATGCCACTTCCAGCTTAGCTGTGCAGAGGAAGAACAACAAGAAGAAGAAGTATCTCGAAATATGTCCGTCAGGCCCGTTCCTTTGAGCTGAATCTGCAAATATCTCGGAAACGAAGCGAGCTATGGCAAAATGTTAAGATACGTTTTTTGTAGAGAATTATGTTTCCTACTTTTTATGTTCTATGATATTTTTTGATCAGAAGCGTAGTTTTCGAGATATATCGAGATATTTAAAAGTTCCGAAGCCGCACCAACATAATAGAGATACAGAAACACCGTGGCCCCTTTCTTTGAGATAACTCTGCACTATTGCGAGCTGCAAATGCCACTTCCAGCTTAGCTGTGCAGAAGAAGAACAACAAGAAGAAGAAATATCTCGAAATATGTCCGTCAGGCCCCTTCCCTTGAGATAAATCTGCAAATATCTCGGAAACGAAGCGAGCTATGGCAAAATGTTTAGAGACCTTTCTTGTAGAGAATTAAGTTTCCTACTTTTTATGTAGTATGATATTTTTTGATCAGATGCGTAGTTCTCGAGATATATCAAGATATTTAAAAGTTCCGAAGCCGCACCAACATAATAGAGATACAGAAACACCGTGGCCCCTTTCTTTGGGATAACTCTGCACTATTGCGAGCTGCAAATGCCACTTCCAGCTTAGCTGTGCAGAAGAAGAACAACAAGAAGAAGAAATATCTCGAAATATGTCCGTCAGGCCACTTCCCTTGAGATAAATCTGCAAATATCTCGGAAACGAAGCGAGCTATGGCAAAATGTTAAGAGACCTTTTTTGTAGAGAATTAAGTTTCCTACTTTTTATGTTCTATGATATTTTTTGATCAGATGCGTAGTTCTCGAGATATATCAAGATATTTAAAAGTTCCGAAGCCGCACCAACATAATAGAGATACAGAAACACCGTGGCCCCTTTCTTTGAGATAACTCTGCACTATTGCGAGCTGGAAATGCCACTTCCAGTTTAGCTGTGCAGAAGAAGAACAACAAGAAGAAGAAATATCTCGAAATATGTCCGTCAGGCCCCTTCCCTTGAGATATATCTGCAAATATCTCGGAAACGAAGCGAGCTATGGCAAAATGTTAAGAGACCTTTTTTGTAGAGAATTATGTTTCCTACAATTTATGTTCTATGATATTTTTTGATCAGAAGCGTAGTTTTCGAGATATATCGAGATATTTAAAAGTTCCGAAGCCGCACCAACATAATAGAGATACAGAAACACCGTGGCCCCTTTCTTTGAGATAACTCTGCACTATTGCGAGCTGGAAATGCCACTTCCAGTTTAGCTGTGCAGAAGAAGAACAACAAGAAGAAGAAATATCTCGAAATATGTCCGTCAGGCCCCTTCCCTTGAGATATATCTGCAAATATCTCGGAAACGAAGCGAGCTATGGCAAAATGTTAAGAGACCTTTTTTGTAGAGAATTATGTTTCCTACAATTTATGTTCTATGATATTTTTTGATCAGAAGCGTAGTTTTCGAGATATATCGAGATATTTAAAAGTTCCGAAGCCGCACCAACATAATAGAGATACAGAAACACCGTGGCCCCTTTCTTTGAGATAACTCTGCACTATTGCGACCTGCAAATGCCACTTCCAGCTCAGCTGTGCAGAAGAAGAACAACAAGAAGAAGAAATATCTCGAAATATGTCCGTCAGGCCCCTTCCCTTGAGATATATCTGCAAATATCTCGGAAAGGAAGCGAGCTATGGCAAAATGTTAAGAGACCTCTTTTGTAG
The DNA here is from genome assembly GCF_051020975.1 of Osmia lignaria lignaria. Classification (NCBI taxonomy): domain Eukaryota; kingdom Metazoa; phylum Arthropoda; class Insecta; order Hymenoptera; family Megachilidae; genus Osmia; species Osmia lignaria. Next base: position 1,205,283 of record NW_027478173.1, read on the forward strand.
AGAATTAAGTTTCCTACTTTTTATGTTCTATGATATTTTTTGATCAGATGCGTAGTTCTCGAGATATATCAAGATATTTAAAAGTTCCGAAGCCGCACCAACATAATAGAGATACAGAAACACCGTGGCCCCTTTCTTTGAGATAACTCTGCACTATTGCGAGCTGCAAATGCCACTTCCAGCTTAGCTGTGCAGAAGAAGAACAACAAGAAGAAGAAATATCTCGAAATATGTCCGTCAGGCCCCTTCCCTTGAGATAAATCTGCAAATATCTCGAAAACGAAGCGAGCTATGGCAAAATGTTTGGAGACCTTTCTTGTAGAGAATTAAGTTTCCTACTTTTTATGTAGTATGATATTTTTTGATCAGATGCGTAGTTCTCGAGATATATCAAGATATTTAAAAGTTCCGAAGCTGCACCAACATAATAGAGGTACAGAAACACCGTGGCCTCTTTCTTTGAGATAACTCTGCACTATTGCGAGCTGCAAATGCCGCTTAGAGCTTAGCTGTGCAGAAGAAGAACAACAAGAAGAAGAAATATCTCGAAATATGTCCGTCAGACCCCTTCCCTTGAGATGAATCTGCAAATATCTCGGAAACGAAGCGAGCTATGGCAAAATGTTAAGAGACCTTTTTTGTAGAGAATAATGTTTCCTACAATTTATGTTCTATGATATTTTTTGATCAGAAGCGTGGTTTTCGAGATATATCGAGATATTTAAAAGTTCCGAAGCCGTACCAACATAATAGGGATACAGAAACACCGTGGCCCCTTTCTTTGAGATAACTCTGCACTATTGCGAGCTGTAAATGCCACTTCCAGCTTAGCTGTGCAGAAGAAGAATAACAAGAAGAAGAAATATCTCGAAATATGTCCGTCAGGCCCCTTCCCTTGAGATATATCTGCAAATATCTCGGAAACGAAGCGAGCTATGGCAAAATGTTAAGAGACCTTTTTTGTAGAGAATTATGTTTCCTACAATTTAGGTTCTATGATATTTTTTGATCAGAAGCGTCGTTTTCGAGATGTATCGAGATATTTAAAAGTTCCGAAGCCGCACCAACATAATAGAGATACAGAAACACAGTGGCCCCTTTCTTTGAGATAACTCTGCACAAGTGCGAGCCGCAAATGCCACTTCCAGCTTAGCTGTGCAGAAGAAGAACAACAAGAAGAAGAAATATCTCGAAATATGTCCGTCAGGCCCCTTCCCATGAGATATATCTGCAAATATCTCGGAAACGAAGCGAGCTATGGCAAAATGTTAAGAGACCTTTTTTGTAGAGAATTATGTTTCCTACAATTTATGTTCTATGATATTTTTTGATCAGAAGCGTAGTTTTCGAGATATATCGAGATATTTAAAAGTTCCGAAGCCGCACCAACATAATAGAGATGCAGAAACACCGTGGCCCCTTTCTTTGAGATAACTCTGCACTAGTGAGAGCCGCAAATGCCACTTCCAGCTTAGCTGTGCAGAGGAAGAACAACAAGAAGAAGAAGTATCTCGAAATATGTCCGTCAGGCCCGTTCCTTTGAGCTGAATCTGCAAATATCTCGGAAACGAAGCGAGCTATGGCAAAATGTTAAGATACGTTTTTTGTAGAGAATTATGTTTCCTACAATTTATGTTCTATGATATTTTTTGATCAGAAGCGTAGTTCTCGAGATATATCGAGATATTTAAAAGTTCCGAAGCCGCACCAACATAATAGGGATACAGAAACACCGTGGCCCCTTTCTTTGAGATAACTCTGCACTAGTGCGAGCCGCAAATGCCACTTCCAGCTTAGCTGTGCAGAAGAAGAACAACAAGAAGAAGAAATATCTCGAAATATGTCCGTCAGGCCCCTTCCCTTGAGATAAATCTGCAAATATGTCGGAAACGAAGCGAGCTATGGCAAAATGTTAAGAGACCTTTTTTGTAGAGAATTAAGTTTCCTACTTTTTATGTTCTATGATATTTTTTGATCAGATGCGTAGTTCTCGAGATATATCAAGATATTTAAAAGTTCCGAAGCCGCACCAACATAATAGAGATACAGAAACACCGTGGCCCCTTTCTTTGAGATAACTCTGCACTATTGCGAGCTGTAAATGCCACTTCCAGCTTAGCTGTGCAGAAGAAGAATAACAAGAAGAAGAAATATCTCGAAATATGTCCGTCAGGCCCCTTCCCTTGAGATATATCTGCAAATATCTCGGAAACGAAGCGAGCTATGGCAAAATGTTAAGAGACCTTTTTTGTAGAGAATTATGTTTCCTACAATTTATGTTCTATGATATTTTTTGATCAGAAGCGTAGTTTTCGAGATATATCGAGATATTTAAAAGTTCCGAAGCCGCACCAACATAATAGAGATACAGAAACACCGTGGCCCCTTTCTTTGAGATAACTCTGCACTAGTGCGAGCCGCAAATGCCACTTCCAGCTTAGCTGTGCAGAAGAAGAACAACAAGAAGAAGAAATATCTCGAAATATGTCCGTCAGGCCCCTTCCCTTGAGATAAATCTGCAAATATCTTGGAAACGAAGCGAGCTATGGCAAAATGTTAAGAGACCTTTTTTGTAGAGAATTAAGTTTCCTACTTTTTATGTTCTATGATATTTTTTGATCAGATGCGTAGTTCTCGAGATATATCGAGATATTTAAAAGTTCCGAAGCCGCACCAACATAATCGAGATACAGAAACACAGTGGCCCCTTTCTTTGAGATAACTCTGCACTAGTGCGAGCCGCAAATGCCACTTCCAGCTTAGCTGTGCAGAAGAAGAACAACAAGAAGAAGAAATATCTCGAAATATGTCCGTCAGGCCCCTTCCCTTGAGATATATCTGCAAATATCTCGGAAACGAAGCGAGCTATGGCAAAATGTTAAGAGACCTTTTTTGTAGAGAATTAAGTTTCCTACTCTTTTTGTTCTATGATATTTTTTGATCAGATGCGTAGTTCTCGAGATATATCAAGATATTTAAAAGTTCCGAAGCCGCACCAACATAATAGAGATACAGAAACACCGTGGCCCCTTTCTTTGAGATAACTCTGCACTAGTGCGAGCCGCAAATGCCACTTCCAGCTTAGCTGTGCAGAAGAAGAACAACAAGAAGAAGAAATATCTCGAAATATGTCCGTCAGGCCCCTTCCCTTGAGATATATCTGCAAATATCTCGGAAACGAAGCGAGCTATGGCAAAATGTTAAGAGACCTTTTTTGTAGAGAATTATGTTTCCTACAATTTATGTTCTATGATATTTTTTGATCAGAAGCGTAGTTCTCGAGATATATCGAGATATTTAAAAGTTCCGAAGCCGCACCAACATAATAGAGATACAGAAACACCGTGGCCCCTTTCTTTGAGATAACTCTGCACTAGTGCGAGCCGCAAATGCCACTTCCAGCTTAGCTGTGCAGAAGAAGAACAACAAGAAGAAGAAATATCTCGAAATATGTCCGTCAGGCCCCTTCCCTTGAAATAAATCTGCAAATATCTCGGAAACGAAGAGAGCTATGGCAAAATGTTAAGAGACCTTTTTTGTAGAGAATTAAGTTTCCTACAATTTATGTTCTATGATATTTTTTGTTGAGAAGCGTAGTTTTCGAGATATATCGAGATATTTAAAAGCTCCGAAGCCGCACCAACATAATAGGGATACAGAAACACCGTGGCCCCTTTCTTTGAGATAACTCTGCACTAGTGCGAGCCGCAAATGCCACTTCCAGCTTAGCTGTGCAGAAGAAGAACAACAAGAAGAAGAAATATCTCGAAATATGTCCGTCAGGCCCCTTCCCTTGAGATATATCTGCAGATATCTCGGAAACGAAGCGAGCTATGGCAAAACGTTAAGAGACCTTTTTTGTAGAGAATTATGTTTCCTACAATTTATGCTCTGTGATATTTTTTGATCAGAAGCGTAGTTTTCGAGATATATCGAGATATTTAAAAGTTCCGAAGCCGCACCAACATAATAGAGATACAGAAACACCGTGGCCCCTTTCTTTGAGATAACTCTGCACGATTGCGAGCTGGAAATGCCACTTCCAGTTTAGCTGTGCAGAAGAAGAACAACAAGAAGAAGAAATATCTCGAAATATGTCCGTCAGGCCCCTTCCCTTGAGATATATCTGCAAATATCTCGGAAACGAAGCGAGCTATGGCAAAATGTTAAGAGACGTTTTTTATAGAGAATTATGTTTCCTACAATTTATGGTCTATGATATTTTTTGATCAGAAGCGTAGTTTTCGAGATATATCGAGATATTTAAAAGTTCCGAAGCCGCACCAACATAATAGAGATACAGAAACACCGTGGCCCCTTTCTTTGAGATAACTCTGCACTAGTGCGAGCCGCAAATGCCACTTCCAGCTTAGCTGTGCAGAAGAAGAACAACAAGAAGAAGAAATATCTCGAAATATGTCCGACAGGCCCCTTCCCTTGAGATAAATCTGCAAATATCTCGGAAACGAAGCGAGCTATGGCGAAATGTTAAGAGACCTTTTTTGTAGAGAATTAAGTTTCCTACTTTTTATCTTCTATGATATTTTTTGATCAGATGCGTAGTTCTCGAGATATATCAAGATATTTAAAAGTTCCGAAGCCGCACCAACATAATAGAGATACAGAAACACCGTGGCCCCTCTCTTTGAGATAACTCTGCACTATTGCGAGCTGCAAATGCCACTTCCAGCTTAGCTGTGCAGAAGAAGAACAACAAGAAGAAGAAATATCTCGAAATATGTCCGTCAGGCCCCTTCCCTTGAGATAAATCTGCAAATATCTCGGAAACGAAGCGAGCTATAGCAAAATCTTTAGAGACCTTTCTTGTAGAGAATTAAGTTTCCTACTTTTTATCTTCTATGATATTTTTTGATCAGATGCGTAGGTCTCGAGATATATCAAGATATTTAAAAGTTCCGAAGCCGCACCAACATAATAGAGATACAGAAACACCGTGGCCCCTCTCTTTGAGATAACTCTGCACTATTGCGAGCTGCAAATGCCACTTCCAGCTTAGCTGTGCAGAAGAAGAACAACAAGAAGAAGAAATATCTCGAAATATGTCCGTCAGGCCCCTTCCCTTGAGATATATCTGCAAATATCTCAGAAACGAAGCGAGGTATGGCAAAGTGTTAAGAGACCTTTTTTGTAGAGAATTATGTTTCCTACAATTTATGTTCTATGATATTTTTTGATCAGAAGCGTAGTTTTCGAGATATATCGAGATATTTAAAAGTTCCGAAGCCGCACCAACATAATAGAGATACAGAAACACCGTGGCCCCTCTCTTTGAGATAACTCTGCACTAGTGCGAGCCGCAAATGCCACTTCCAGCTTAGCTGTGCAGAAGAAGAACAACAAGAAGAAGAAATATCTCGAAATATGTCCGACAGGCCCCTTCCCTTGAGATAAATCTGCAAATATCTCGGAAACGAAGCGAGCTATGGCGAAATGTTGAGAGACCTTTTTTGTAGAGAATTAAGTTTCCTACTTTTTATCTTCTATGATATTTTTTGATCAGATGCGTAGTTCTCGAGATATATCAAGATATTTAAAAGTTCCGAAGCCGCACCAACATAATAGAGATACAGAAACACCGTGGCCCCTCTCTTTGAGATAACTCTGCACTATTGCGAGCTGCAAATGCCACTTCCAGCTTAGCTGTGCAGAAGAAGAACAACAAGAAGAAGAAATATCTCGAAATATGTCCGTCAGGCCCCTTCCCTTGAGATAAATCTGCAAATATCTCGGAAACGAAGCGAGCTATGGCAAAATCTTTAGAGACCTTTCTTGTAGAGAATTAAGTTTCCTACTTTTTATGTAGTATGATATTTTTTGATCAGATGCGTAGTTCTCGAGATATATCAAGATATTTAAAAGTTCCGAAGCCGCACCAACATAATAGAGATACAGAAACACCGTGGCCCCTTTCTTTGAGATAACTCTGCACGATTGCGAGCTGGAAATGTCACTTCCAGTTTAGCTGTGCAGAAGAAGAACAACAAGAAGAAGAAATATCTCGAAATATGTCCGTCAGGCCCCTTCCCTTGAGATATATCTGCAAATATCTCGGAAACGAAGCGAGCTATGGCAAAATGTTAAGAGACCTTTTTTGTAGAGAATTCTGTTTGCTACAATTTATGTTCTATGAAATTTTTTGATCAGAAGCGTAGTTTTCGAGATATATCGAGATATTTAAAAGTTCCGAAGCCGCACCAACATAATAGAGATACAGAAACACCGTGGCCCCTTTCTTTGAGATAACTCTGCACTAGTGCGAGCCGCAAATGCCACTTCCAGCTTAGCTGTGCAGAAGAAGAACAACAAGAAGAAGAAATATCTCGAAATATGTCCGACAGGCCCCTTCCCTTGAGATAAATCTGCAAATATCTCGGAAACGAAGCGAGCTATGGCGAAATGTTAAGAGACCTTTTTTGTAGAGAATTAAGTTTCCTACTTTTTATCTTCTATGATATTTTTTGATCAGATGCGTAGTTCTCGAGATATATCAAGATATTTAAAAGTTCCGAAGCCGCACCAACATAATAGAGATACAGAAACACCGTGGCCCCTCTCTTTGAGATAACTCTGCACTATTGCGAGCTGCAAATGCCACTTCCAGCTTAGCTGTGCAGAAGAAGAACAACAAGAAGAAGAAATATCTCGAGATATGTCCGTCAGGCCCCTTCCCTTGAGATAAATCTGCAAATATCTCGGAAACGAAGCGAGCTATAGCAAAATCTTTAGAGACCTTTCTTGTAGAGAATTAAGTTTCCTACTTTTTATCTTCTATGATATTTTTTGATCAGATGCGTAGTTCTCGAGATATATCAAGATATTTAAAAGTTCCGAAGCCGCACCAACATAATAGAGATACAGAAACACCGTGGCCCCTTTCTTTGAGATAACTCTGCACTATTGCGAGCTGCAAATGCCACTTCCAGCTTAGCTGTGCAGAAGAAGAACAACAAGAAGAAGAAATATCTCGAAATATGTCCGTCAGGCCCCTTCCCTTGAGATATATCTGCAAATATCTCGGAAACGAAGCGAGCTATGGCAAAACCTTAAGAGACCTTTTTTGTCGAGAATTATGTTTCCTACAATTTATGTTCTATGATATTTTTTGATCAGAAGCGTAGTGGTCGAGATATATCGAGATATTTAAAAGATCCGAAGCCGCACCAACATAATAGAGATACAGAAACACCGTGGCCCCTTTCTTTGAGATAACTCTGCACGATTGCGAGCTGGAAATGCCACTTCCAGTTTAGCTGTGCAGAAGAAGAACAACAAGAAGAAGAAATATCTCGAAATATGTCCGTCAGGCCCCTTCCCTTGAGATATATCTGCAAATATCTCGGAAACGAAGCGAGCTATGGCAAAATGTTAAGAGACGTTTTTTATAGAGAATTATGTTTCCTACAATTTATGGTCTATGATATTTTTTGATCAGAAGCGTAGTTTTCGAGATATATCGAGATATTTAAAAGTTCCGAAGCCGCACCAACATAATAGAGATACAGAAACACCGTGGCCCCTTTCTTTGAGATAACTCTGCACTAGTGCGAGCCGCAAATGCCACTTCCAGCTTAGCTGTGCAGAAGAAGAACAACAAGAAGAAGAAATATCTCGAAATATGTCCGACAGGCCCCTTCCCTTGAGATAAATCTGCAAATATCTCGGAAACGAAGCGAGCTATGGCAAAATGTTAAGAGACCTTTTTTGTAGAGAATTCTGTTTGCTACAATTTATGTTCTATGAAATTTTTTGATCAGAAGCGTAGTTTTCGAGATATATCGAGATATTTAAAAGTTCCGAAGCCGCACCAACATAATAGAGATACAGAAACACCGTGGCCCCTTTCTTTGAGATAACTCTGCACTAGTGCGAGCCGCAAATGCCACTTCCAGCTTAGCTGTGCAGAAGAAGAACAACAAGAAGAAGAAATATCTCGAAATATGTCCGACAGGCCCCTTCCCTTGAGATAAATCTGCAAATATCTCGGAAACGAAGCGAGCTATGGCGAAATGTTAAGAGACCTTTTTTGTAGAGAATTAAGTTTCCTACTTTTTATCTTCTATGATATTTTTTGATCAGATGCGTAGTTCTCGAGATATATCAAGATATTTAAAAGTTCCGAAGCCGCACCAACATAATAGAGATACAGAAACACCGTGGCCCCTTTCTTTGAGATAACTCTGCACGATTGCGAGCTGGAAATGTCACTTCCAGTTTAGCTGTGCAGAAGAAGAACAACAAGAAGAAGAAATATCTCGAAATATGTCCGTCAGGCCCCTTCCCTTGAGATATATCTGCAAATATCTCGGAAACGAAGCGAGCTATGGCAAAATGTTAAGAGACCTTTTTTGTAGAGAATTCTGTTTGCTACAATTTATGTTCTATGAAATTTTTTGATCAGAAGCGTAGTTTTCGAGATATATCGAGATATTTAAAAGTTCCGAAGCCGCACCAACATAATAGAGATACAGAAACACCGTGGCCCCTTTCTTTGAGATAACTCTGCACTAGTGCGAGCAGCAAATGCCACTTCCAGCTTAGCTGTGCAGAAGAAGAACAACAAGAAGAAGAAATATCTCGAAATATGTTCGTCAGGCCCCTTCCCTTGAGATAAATCTGCAAATATCTCGGAAACGAAGCGAGCTATGGCAAAATCTTTGGAGACCTTTCTTGTAGAGAATTAAGTTTCCTACTTTTTATGTAGTATGATATTTTTTGATCAGATGCGTAGTTCTCGAGATATATCAAGATATTTAAAAGTTCCGAAGCCGCACCAACATAATAGAGATACAGAAACACCGTGGCCCCTTTCTTTGAGATAACTCTGCACTATTGCGAGCTGCAAATGCCACTTCCAGCTTAGCTGTGCAGAAGAAGAACAACAAGAAGAAGAAATATCTCGAAATATGTCCGTCAGGCCCCTTCCCTTGAGATATATCTGCAAATATCTCGGAAACGAAGCGAGCTATGGCAAAATCTTAAGAGACCTTTTTTGTCGAGAATTATGTTTCCTACAATTTATGTTCTATGATATTTTTTGATCAGAAGCGTAGTGGTCGAGATATATCGAGATATTTAAAAGATCCGAAGCCGCACCAACATAATAGAGATACAGAAACACCGTGGCCCCTTTCTTTGAGATAACTCTGCACTAGTGCGAGCCGCAAATGCCACTTCCAGCTTAGCTGTGCAGAAGAAGAACAACAAGAAGAAGAAATATCTCGAAGTATGTCCGTCAGGCCCCTTCCCTTGAGATAAATCTGCAAATATCTCGGAAACGAAGAGAGCTATGGCAAAATGTTAAGAGACCTTTTTTGTAGAGAATTAAGTTTCCTACTTTTCATGTTCAATGATATTTTTTGAGCAGATGCGTAGTTCTCGAGATATATCAAGATATTTAAAAGTTCCGAAGCCGCACCAACATAATAGAGATACAGAAACACCGTGGCCCCTCTCTTTGAGATAACTCTGCACTATTGCGAGCTGGAAATGCCACTTCCAGTTTAGCCGTGCAGAAGAAGAACAACAAGAAGAAGAAATATCTCGAAATATGTCCGTTAGGCCCCTTCCCTTGAGATAAATCTGCAAATATCTCGGAAACGAAGCGAGCTATGGCAAAATGTTAAGAGACCGTTTTTGTAGAGAATTAAGTTTCCTACTTTTTATGTTCTATGATATTTTTTGATCAGACGCGTAGTTCTCGAGATATATCAAGATATTTAAAAGTTCCGAAGCCGCACCAACATAATAGAGATACAGAAACACCGTGGCCCCTTTCTTTGAGATAACTCTGCACTATTCCGAGCTGCAAATGCCACTTCCAGCTTAGCTGTGCAGAAGAAGAACAACAAGAAGAAGAAATATCTCGAAATATGTCCGTCAGGCCCCTTCCCTTGAGATATATCTGCAAATATCTCGGAAACGAATCGAGCTATGGCAAAATGTTAAGAGACCTTTTTTGTCGAGAATTATGTTTCCTACAATTTATGTTCTATGATATTTTTTGATCAGAAGCGTAGTTTTCGAGATATATCGAGATATTTAAAAGTTCCGAAGCCTCACCAACATAATAGAGATACAGAAACACCGTGGCCCCTTTCTTTGAGATAACTCTGCACTATTCCGAGCTGGAAATGCCACTTCCAGTTTAGCTGTGCAGAGTTATCTCAAAGAAAGGGGCCACGGTGTTTCTGTATCTCTATTATGTTGGTGCGGCTTCGGAACTTTTAAATATCTTGATATATCTCGAGAACTACGCGTCTGATCAAAAAATATCATAGAACATAAAAAGTAGGAAACTTAATTCTCTACAAAAACGGTCTCTTAACATTTTGCCATAGCTCGCTTCGTTTCCGAGATATTTGCAGATTTATCTCAAGGGAAGGGGCCTAACGGACATATTTCGAGATATTTCTTCTTCTTGTTGTTCTTCTTCTGCACGGCTAAACTGGAAGTGGCATTTCCAGCTCGCAATAGTGCAGAGTTATCTCAAAGAGAGGGGCCACGGTGTTTCTGTATCTCTATTATGTTGGTGCGGCTTCGGAACTTTTAAATATCTTGATATATCTCGAGAACTACGCATCTGATCAAAAAATATCATAGAACATGAAAAGTAGGAAACTTAATTCTCTACAAAAAAGGTCTCTTAACATTTTGCCATAGCTCTCTTCGTTTCCGAGATATTTGCAGATTTATCTCAAGGGAAGGGGCCTGACGGACATATTTCGAGATATTTCTTCTTCTTGTTGTTCTTCTTCTGCACAGCTAAGCTGGAAGTGGCATTTGCGGCTCGCACTAGTGCAGAGTTATCTCAAAGAAAGGGGCCACGGTGTTTCTGTATCTCTATTATGTTGGTGCGGCTTCGGAACTTTTAAATATCTTGATATATCTCGAGAACTACGCATCTGATCAAAAAATATCATACAACATAAAAAGTAGGAAACTTAATTCTCTACAAAAAAGGTCTCTTAACATTTTGCCATAGCTCGCTTCGTTTCCGAGATATTTGCAGATTTATCTCAAGGGAAGGGGCCTGACGGACATATTTCGAGATATTTCTTCTTCTTGTTGTTCTTCTTCTGCACAGCTAAGCTGGAAGTGGCATTTGCAGCGCGCAATAGTGCAGAGTTATCTCAAAGAAAGGGGCCACGGTGTTTCTGTATCTCTATTATGTTGGTGCGGCTTCGGAACTTTTAAATATCTTGATATATCTCGAGAACTACGCATCTGATCAAAAAATATCATACAACATAAAAAGTAGGAAACTTAATTCTCTACAAAAAAGGTCTCTTAACATTTTGCCATAGCTCGCTTCGTTTCCGAGATATTTGCAGATGTATCTCAAGGGAAGGGGCGTAACGGACATATTTCGAGATATTTCTTCTTCTTGTTGTTCTTCTTCTGCACAGCTAAACTGGAAGTGGCATTTCCAGCTCGCAATAGTGCAGATACAGAAACACCGTGGCCCCTTTCTTTGAGATAACTCTGCACTATTCCGAGCTGGAAATGCCACTTCCAGTTTAGCTGTGCAGAAGAAGAACAACAAGAAGAAGAAATATCTCGAAATATGTCCGTTAGTCCCCTTCCCTTGAGATAAATCTGCAAATATCGCGGAAACGAAGCGAGCTATGGCAAAATGTTAAGAGACCTTTTTTGTAGAGAATTAAGTTTCCTACTTTTTATGTTCTATGATATTTTTTGATCAGATGCGTAGTTCTCGAGATATATCAAGATATTTAAAAGTTCCGAAGCCGCACCAACATAATAGAGATACAGAAACACCGTGGCCCCTTTCTTTGAGATAACTCTGCACTATTGCGCGCTGCAAATGCCACTTCCAGCTTAGCTGTGCAGAAGAAGAACAACAAGAAGAAGAAATATCTCGAAATATGTCCGTTAGGCCCCTTCCCTTGAGATATATCTGCAAATATCTCGGAAAGGAAGCGAGCTATGGCAAAATGTTAAGAGACCTTTTTTGTCGAGAATTATGTTTCCTACAATTTATGTTCTATGATATTTTTTGATCAGAAGCGTAGTGGTCGAGATATATCGAGATATTTAAAAGATCCGAAGCCGCACCAACATAATAGAGATACAGAAACACCGTGGCCCCTTTCTTTGAGATAACTCTGCACTATTGCGAGCTGGAAATGCCACTTCCAGTTTAGCTGTGCAGAAGAAGAACAACAAGAAGAAGAAATATCTCGAAATATGTCCGTTAGGCCCCTTCCCTTGAGATAAATCTGCAAATATCTCGGAAACGAAGCGAGCTATGGCAAAATGTTAAGAGACCTTTTTTGTAGAGAATTAAGTTTCCTCCTTTTTATGTTCTATGATATTTTTTGATCAGATGCGAAGTTCTCGAGATATATCAAGATATTTAAAAGTTCCGAAGCCGCACCAACATAATAGAGATACAGAAACACCGTGGCCCCTTTCTTTGAGATAACTCTGCACTATTGCCCGCTGCAAATGCCACTTCCAGCTTAGCTGTGCAGAAGAAGAACAACAAGAAGAAGAAATATCTCGAAATATGTCCGTCAGGCCCCTTCCCTTGAGATAAATCTGCAAATATCTCGGAAACGAAGCGAGCTATGGCAAAATGTTAAGAGACCTTTTTTGTAGAGAATTAAGTTTCCTACTTTTTATGTTGTATGATATTTTTTGATCAGATGCGTAGTTCTCGAGATATATCAAGATATTTGAAAGTTCCGAAGCCGCACCAACATAATAGAGATACAGAAACACCGTGGCCCCTTTCTTTGAGATAACTCTGCACTATTGCGAGCTGCAAATGCCACTTCCAGCTTAGCTGTGCAGAGGAAGAACAACAAGAAGAAGAAATATCTCGAAATATGTCCGTCAGGCCCCTTCCCTTGAGATAAATCTGCAAATATCTCGGAAACGAAGCGAGCTATGGCAAAATGTTAAGAGACCTTTTTTGTAGAGAATTAAGTTTCCTACTTTTTATGTTCGATGATATTTTTTGATCAGATGCGTAGTTCTCGAGATATATCAAGATATTTAATAGTTCCGATGCCGCACCAACATAATAGGGATACAGAAACACCGTGGCCCCTTTCTTTGAGATAACTCTGCACTATTGCGCGCTGCAAATGCCACTTCCAGCTTAGCTGTGCAGAAGAAGAACAACAAGAAGAAGAAATATCTCGAAATATGTCCGTCAGGCCCCTTCCCTTGAGATAAATCTGCAAATATCTCGGAAACGAAGAGAGCTATGGCAAAATGTTAAGAGACCTTTTTTGTAGAGAATTAAGTTTCCTACTTTTCATGTTCTATGATATTTTTTGATCAGATGCGTAGTTCTCGAGATATATCAAGATATTTAAAAGTTCCGAAGCCGCACCAACATAATAGAGATACAGAAACACCGTGGCCCCTCTCTTTGAGATAACTCTGCACTATTGCGAGCTGGAAATGCCTCTTCCAGTTTAGCTGTGCAGAAGAAGAACAACAAGAAGAAGAAATATCTCGAAATATGTCCGTTAGGCCCCTTCCCTTGAGATAAATCTGCAAATATCTCGGAAACGAAGCGAGCTATGGCAAAATGTTGAGAGACCGTTTTTGTAGAGAATTAAGTTTCCTACTTTTTATGTTCTATGATATTTTTTGATCAGACGCGTAGTTCTCGAGATATATCAAGATATTTAAAAGTTCCGAAGCCGCACCAACATAATAGAGATACAGAAACACCGTGGCCCCTTTCTTTGAGATAACTCTGCACTATTGCGAGCTGCAAATGCCACTTCCAGCTTAGCTGTGCAGAAGAAGAACAACAAGAAGAAGAAATATCTCGAAATATGTCCGTCAGGCCCCTTCCCTTGAGATATATCTGCAAATATCTCGGAAACGAAGCGAGCTATGGCAAAATGTTAAGAGACCTTTTTTGTCGAGAATTATGTTTCCTACAATTTATGTTCTATGATATTTTTTGATGAGAAGCGTAGTTTTCGAGATATATCGAGATATATAAAAGTTCCGAAGCCGCACCAACATAATAGAGATACAGAAACACCGTGGTCCCTTTCTTTGAGATAACTCTGCACTATTGCGCGCTGCAAATGCCACTTCCAGCTTAGCTGTGCAGAGGAAGAACAACAAGAAGAAGAAATATCTCGAAATATGTCCGTCAGGCCCCTTCCCTTGAGATATATCTGCAAATATCTCGGAAACGAAGCGAGCTATGGCAAAATGTTAAGAGACCTTTTTCGTAGAGAATTATGTTTCCTAGAATTTATGTTCTATGATATTTTTTGATCAGAAGCGTAGTTCTCGAGATATATCGAGATATTTAAAAGTTCCGAAGCCGCACCAACATAATAGAGATACAGAAACACCGTGGCCCCTTTCTTTGAGATAACTCTGCACTAGTGCGAGCCGCAAATGCCACTTCCAGCTTAGCTGTGCAGAAGAAGAACAACAAGAAGAAGAAATATCTGGAAATATGTCCGTCAGGCCCCTTCCTTTGAGATATATCTGCAAATATCTCGGAAACGAAGCGAGCTATGGCAAAATGTTAAGAGACCTTTTTTGTAGAGAATTATGTTTCCTACAATTTATGTTCTATGATATTTTTTGATCAGAAGCGTAGTTTTCGAGATATATCGAGATATTTAAAAGTTCCGAAGCCGCACCAACATAATAGAGATGCAGAAACACCGTGGCCCCTTTCTTTGAGATAACTCTGCACTAGTGCGAGCCGCAAATGCCACTTCCAGCTTAGCTGTGCAGAAGAAGAACAACAAGAAGAAGAAATATCTCGAAATATGTCCGTCAGGCCCCTTCCCTTGAGATAAATATGCTAATATCTCGGAAACGAAGCGAGCTATGGCAAAATGTTAAGAGACCTTTTTTGTAGAGAATTAAGTTTCCTACTTTTTATGTTCTATGATATTTTTGGATCAGATGCGTAGTTCTCGAGATATATCAAGATATTTAAAAGTTCCGAAGCCGCACCAACATAATAGAGATACAGAAACACCGTGGCCCCTTTCTTTGAGATAACTCTGCACTAGTGCGAGCCGCAAATGCCACTTCCAGTTTAGCTGTGCAGAAGAAGAACAACAAGAAGAAGAAATATCTCGAAATATGTCCGTTAGGCCCCTTCCCTTGAGATAAATCTGCAAATATCTCGGAAACGAAGCGAGCTATGGCAAAATGTTAAGAGAGCTTTTTTGTAGAGAATTATGTTTCCTATAATTTATGTTCTATGATATTTTTTGATCAGAAGCGTAGTTTTCGAGATATATCGAGATATTTAAAAGTTCCGAAGCCGCACCAACATAATAGAGATACAGAAACACCGTGGCCCCTTTCTTTGAGATAACTCTGCACTAGTGCGAGCCGCAAATGCCACTTCCAGCTTAGCTGTGCAGAAGAAGAACAACAAGAAGAAGAAATATCTCGAAATATGTCCGTCAGGCCCCTTCCCTTGAGATAAATCTGCAAATATCTCGGAAACGAAGCGAGCTATGGCAAAATGTTAAGAGACCTTTTTTGTAGAGAATTAAGTTTCCTACTTTTTATGTTCTATGATATTTTTTGATCAGATGCGTAGTTCTCGAGATATATCAAGATATTTAAAAGTTCCAAAGCCGCACCAACATAATAGAGATACAGAAACACCGTGGCCCCTTTCTTTGAGATAACTCTGCACTATTGCGAGCTGGAAATGCCACTTCCAGTTTAGCTGTGCAGAAGAAGAACAACAAGAAGAAGAAATATCTCAAAATATGTCCGTTAGGCCCCTTCCCTTGAGATAAATCTGCAAATATCTCGGAAACGAAGCGAGCTATGGCAAAATGTTAAGAGACCTTTTTTGTAGAGAATTATGTTTCCTACAATTTATGTTCTATGATATTTTTTGATCAGAAGCGTAGTTTTCGAGATATATCGAGATATTTAAAAGTTCCGAAGCCGCACCAACATAATAGAGATACAGAAACACCGTGGCCCCTTTCTTAGAGATAACTCTGCACTAGTGCGAGCCGCAAATGCCACTTCCAGCTTAGCTGTGCAGAAGAAGAACAACAAGAAGAAGAAATATCTCGAAATATGTCCGTCAGGCCCCTTCCCTTGAGATAAATATGCAAATATCTCGGAAACGAAGCGAGCTATGGCAAAATGTTAAGAGACCTTTTTTGTAGAGAATTAAGTTTCCTACTTTTTATGTTCTATGATATTTTTTGATCAGATGCGTAGTTCTCGAGATATATCAAGATATTTAAAAGTTCCGAAGCCGCACCAACATAATAGAGATACAGAAACACCGTGGCCCCTTTCTTTGAGATAACTCTGCACTATTGCGCGCTGCAAATGCCACTTCCAGCTTAGCTGTGCAGAAGAAGAACAACAAGAAGAAGAAATATCTCGAAATATGTCCGTTAGGCCCCTTCCCTTGAGATATATCTGCAAATATCTCGGAAAGGAAGCGAGCTATGGCAAAATGTTAAGAGACCTTTTTTGTCGAGAATTATGTTTCCTACAATTTATGTTCTATGATATTTTTTGATCAGAAGCGTAGTGGTCGAGATATATCGAGATATTTAAAAGATCCGAAGCCGCACCAACATAATAGAGATACAGAAACACCGTGGCCCCTTTCTTTGAGATAACTCTGCACTATTGCGAGCTGGAAATGCCACTTCCAGTTTAGCTGTGCAGAAGAAGAACAACAAGAAGAAGAAATATCTCGAAATATGTCCGTTAGGCCCCTTCCCTTGAGATAAATCTGCAAATATCTCGGAAACGAAGCGAGCTATGGCAAAATGTTAAGAGACCTTTTTTGTAGAGAATTAAGTTTCCTCCTTTTTATGTTCTATGATATTTTTTGATCAGATGCGAAGTTCTCGAGATATATCAAGATATTTAAAAGTTCCGAAGCCGCACCAACATAATAGAGATACAGAAACACCGTGGCCCCTTTCTTTGAGATAACTCTGCACTATTGCCCGCTGCAAATGCCACTTCCAGCTTAGCTGTGCAGAAGAAGAACAACAAGAAGAAGAAATATCTCGAAATATGTCCGTCAGGCCCCTTCCCTTGAGATAAATCTGCAAATATCTCGGAAACGAAGCGAGCTATGGCAAAATGTTAAGAGACCTTTTTTGTAGAGAATTAAGTTTCCTACTTTTTATGTTGTATGATATTTTTTGATCAGATGCGTAGTTCTCGAGATATATCAAGATATTTGAAAGTTCCGAAGCCGCACCAACATAATAGAGATACAGAAACACCGTGGCCCCTTTCTTTGAGATAACTCTGCACTATTGCGAGCTGCAAATGCCACTTCCAGCTTAGCTGTGCAGAGGAAGAACAACAAGAAGAAGAAATATCTCGAAATATGTCCGTCAGGCCCCTTCCCTTGAGATAAATCTGCAAATATCTCGGAAACGAAGCGAGCTATGGCAAAATGTTAAGAGACCTTTTTTGTAGAGAATTAAGTTTCCTACTTTTTATGTTCGATGATATTTTTTGATCAGATGCGTAGTTCTCGAGATATATCAAGATATTTAATAGTTCCGATGCCGCACCAACATAATAGGGATACAGAAACACCGTGGCCCCTTTCTTTGAGATAACTCTGCACTATTGCGCGCTGCAAATGCCACTTCCAGCTTAGCTGTGCAGAAGAAGAACAACAAGAAGAAGAAATATCTCGAAATATGTCCGTCAGGCCCCTTCCCTTGAGATAAATCTGCAAATATCTCGGAAACGAAGAGAGCTATGGCAAAATGTTAAGAGACCTTTTTTGTAGAGAATTAAGTTTCCTACTTTTCATGTTCTATGATATTTTTTGATCAGATGCGTAGTTCTCGAGATATATCAAGATATTTAAAAGTTCCGAAGCCGCACCAACATAATAGAGATACAGAAACACCGTGGCCCCTCTCTTTGAGATAACTCTGCACTATTGCGAGCTGGAAATGCCTCTTCCAGTTTAGCTGTGCAGAAGAAGAACAACAAGAAGAAGAAATATCTCGAAATATGTCCGTTAGGCCCCTTCCCTTGAGATAAATCTGCAAATATCTCGGAAACGAAGCGAGCTATGGCAAAATGTTGAGAGACCGTTTTTGTAGAGAATTAAGTTTCCTACTTTTTATGTTCTATGATATTTTTTGATCAGACGCGTAGTTCTCGAGATATATCAAGATATTTAAAAGTTCCGAAGCCGCACCAACATAATAGAGATACAGAAACACCGTGGCCCCTTTCTTTGAGATAACTCTGCACTATTGCGAGCTGCAAATGCCACTTCCAGCTTAGCTGTGCAGAAGAAGAACAACAAGAAGAAGAAATATCTCGAAATATGTCCGTCAGGCCCCTTCCCTTGAGATATATCTGCAAATATCTCGGAAACGAAGCGAGCTATGGCAAAATGTTAAGAGACCTTTTTTGTCGAGAATTATGTTTCCTACAATTTATGTTCTATGATATTTTTTGATGAGAAGCGTAGTTTTCGAGATATATCGAGATATTTAAAAGTTCCGAAGCCGCACCAACATAATAGAGATACAGAAACACCGTGGTCCCTTTCTTTGAGATAACTCTGCACTATTGCGCGCTGCAAATGCCACTTCCAGCTTAGCTGTGCAGAGGAAGAACAACAAGAAGAAGAAATATCTCGAAATATGTCCGTCAGGCCCCTTCCCTTGAGATATATCTGCAAATATCTCGGAAACGAAGCGAGCTATGGCAAAATGTTAAGAGACCTTTTTCGTAGAGAATTATGTTTCCTAGAATTTATGTTCTATGATATTTTTTGATCAGAAGCGTAGTTCTCGAGATATATCGAGATATTTAAAAGTTCCGAAGCCGCACCAACATAATAGAGATACAGAAACACCGTGGCCCCTTTCTTTGAGATAACTCTGCACTAGTGCGAGCCGCAAATGCCACTTCCAGCTTAGCTGTGCAGAAGAAGAACAACAAGAAGAAGAAATATCTGGAAATATGTCCGTCAGGCCCCTTCCTTTGAGATATATCTGCAAATATCTCGGAAACGAAGCGAGCTATGGCAAAATGTTAAGAGACCTTTTTTGTAGAGAATTATGTTTCCTACAATTTATGTTCTATGATATTTTTTGATCAGAAGCGTAGTTTTCGAGATATATCGAGATATTTAAAAGTTCCGAAGCCGCACCAACATAATAGAGATGCAGAAACACCGTGGCCCCTTTCTTTGAGATAACTCTGCACTAGTGCGAGCCGCAAATGCCACTTCCAGCTTAGCTGTGCAGAAGAAGAACAACAAGAAGAAGAAATATCTCGAAATATGTCCGTCAGGCCCCTTCCCTTGAGATAAATATGCTAATATCTCGGAAACGAAGCGAGCTATGGCAAAATGTTAAGAGACCTTTTTTGTAGAGAATTAAGTTTCCTACTTTTTATGTTCTATGATATTTTTGGATCAGATGCGTAGTTCTCGAGATATATCAAGATATTTAAAAGTTCCGAAGCCGCACCAACATAATAGAGATACAGAAACACCGTGGCCCCTTTCTTTGAGATAACTCTGCACTAGTGCGAGCCGCAAATGCCACTTCCAGTTTAGCTGTGCAGAAGAAGAACAACAAGAAGAAGAAATATCTCGAAATATGTCCGTTAGGCCCCTTCCCTTGAGATAAATCTGCAAATATCTCGGAAACGAAGCGAGCTATGGCAAAATGTTAAGAGAGCTTTTTTGTAGAGAATTATGTTTCCTATAATTTATGTTCTATGATATTTTTTGATCAGAAGCGTAGTTTTCGAGATATATCGAGATATTTAAAAGTTCCGAAGCCGCACCAACATAATAGAGATACAGAAACACCGTGGCCCCTTTCTTTGAGATAACTCTGCACTAGTGCGAGCCGCAAATGCCACTTCCAGCTTAGCTGTGCAGAAGAAGAACAACAAGAAGAAGAAATATCTCGAAATATGTCCGTCAGGCCCCTTCCCTTGAGATAAATCTGCAAATATCTCGGAAACGAAGCGAGCTATGGCAAAATGTTAAGAGACCTTTTTTGTAGAGAATTAAGTTTCCTACTTTTTATGTTCTATGATATTTTTTGATCAGATGCGTAGTTCTCGAGATATATCAAGATATTTAAAAGTTCCAAAGCCGCACCAACATAATAGAGATACAGAAACACCGTGGCCCCTTTCTTTGAGATAACTCTGCACTATTGCGAGCTGGAAATGCCACTTCCAGTTTAGCTGTGCAGAAGAAGAACAACAAGAAGAAGAAATATCTCAAAATATGTCCGTTAGGCCCCTTCCCTTGAGATAAATCTGCAAATATCTCGGAAACGAAGCGAGCTATGGCAAAATGTTAAGAGACCTTTTTTGTAGAGAATTATGTTTCCTACAATTTATGTTCTATGATATTTTTTGATCAGAAGCGTAGTTTTCGAGATATATCGAGATATTTAAAAGTTCCGAAGCCGCACCAACATAATAGAGATACAGAAACACCGTGGCCCCTTTCTTAGAGATAACTCTGCACTAGTGCGAGCCGCAAATGCCACTTCCAGCTTAGCTGTGCAGAAGAAGAACAACAAGAAGAAGAAATATCTCGAAATATGTCCGTCAGGCCCCTTCCCTTGAGATAAATATGCAAATATCTCGGAAACGAAGCGAGCTATGGCAAAATGTTAAGAGACCTTTTTTGTAGAGAATTAAGTTTCCTACTTTTTATATTCTATGATATTTTTTGATCAGATGCGTAGTTCTCGAGATATATCAAGATATTTAAAAGTTCCGAAGCCGCACCAACATAATAGAGATACAGAAACACCGTGGCCCCATTCTTTGAGATAACTCTGCACTATTGCGAGCTGGAAATGCCACTTCCAGTTTAGCTGTGCAGAAGAAGAACAACAAGAAGAAGAAATATCTCGAAATATGTCCGTTAGGCCCCTTCCCTTGAGATAAATCTGCAAATATCTCGGAAACGAAGCGAGCTATGGCAAAATGTTAAGAGACCTTTTTTGTAGAGAATTAAGTTTCCTACTTTTTATGTTCTATGATATTTTTTGATCAGAAGCGTAGTTTTCGAGATATATCGAGATATTTAAAAGTTCCGAAGCCGCACCAACATAATAGAGATACAGAAACACCGTGGCCCCTTTCTTTGAGATAACTCTGCACTAGTGCGAGCCGCAAATGCCACTTCCAGCTTAGCTGTGCAGAAGAAGAACAACAAGAAGAAGAAGTATCTCGAAATATGTCCGTCAGGCCCCTTCCCTTGAGATATATCTGCAAATATCTCGGAAACGAAGCGAGCTATGGCAAAATGTTAAGAGACCTTTTTTGTAGAGAATTAAGTTTCCTACTTTTTATGTTCTATGATATTTTTTGATCAGAAGCGTAGTTTTCGAGATATATCGAGATATTTAAAAGTTCCGAAGCCGCACCAACATAATAGAGATACAGAAACACCGTGGCCCCTTTCTTTGAGATAACTCTGCACTAGTGCGAGCCGCAAATGCCACTTCCAGCTTAGCTGTGCAGAAGAAGAACAACAAGAAGAAGAAATATCTCGAAATATGTCCGTCAGGCCCCTTCCCTTGAGATATACATGCAAATATCTCGGAAACGAAGCGAGCTATGGCAAAATGTTAAGAGACCTTTTTTGTAGAGAATTATGTTTCCTACAATTTATGTTCTATGATATTTTTTGATCAGAAGCGTAGTTTTCGAGATATATCGAGATATTTAAAAGTTCCGAAGCCGCACCAACATAATAGAGATACAGAAACACCGTGGCCCCTTTCTTTGAGATAACTCTGCACTATTGCGAGCTGCAAATGCCACTTCCAGCTTAGCTGTGCAGAGGAAGAACAACAAGAAGAAGAAATATCTCGAAATATGTCCGTCAGGCCCCTTCCCTTGAGATAAATCTGCAAATATCTCGGAAACGAAGCGAGCTATGGCAAAATGTTAAGAGACCTTTTTTGTAGAGAATTAAGTTTCCTACTTTTTATGTTCGATGATATTTTTTGATCAGATGCGTAGTTCTCGAGATATATCAAGATATTTAATAGTTCCGATGCCGCACCAACATAATAGGGATACAGAAACACCGTGGCCCCTTTCTTTGAGATAACTCTGCACTATTGCGCGCTGCAAATGCCACTTCCAGCTTAGCTGTGCAGAAGAAGAACAACAAGAAGAAGAAATATCTCGAAATATGTCCGTCAGGCCCCTTCCCTTGAGATAAATCTGCAAATATCTCGGAAACGAAGAGAGCTATGGCAAAATGTTAAGAGACCTTTTTTGTAGAGAATTAAGTTTCCTACTTTTCATGTTCTATGATATTTTTTGATCAGATGCGTAGTTCTCGAGATATATCAAGATATTTAAAAGTTCCGAAGCCGCACCAACATAATAGAGATACAGAAACACCGTGGCCCCTCTCTTTGAGATAACTCTGCACTATTGCGAGCTGGAAATGCCTCTTCCAGTTTAGCTGTGCAGAAGAAGAACAACAAGAAGAAGAAATATCTCGAAATATGTCCGTTAGGCCCCTTCCCTTGAGATAAATCTGCAAATATCTCGGAAACGAAGCGAGCTATGGCAAAATGTTGAGAGACCGTTTTTGTAGAGAATTAAGTTTCCTACTTTTTATGTTCTATGATATTTTTTGATCAGACGCGTAGTTCTCGAGATATATCAAGATATTTAAAAGTTCCGAAGCCGCACCAACATAATAGAGATACAGAAACACCGTGGCCCCTTTCTTTGAGATAACTCTGCACTATTGCGAGCTGCAAATGCCACTTCCAGCTTAGCTGTGCAGAAGAAGAACAACAAGAAGAAGAAATATCTCGAAATATGTCCGTCAGGCCCCTTCCCTTGAGATATATCTGCAAATATCTCGGAAACGAAGCGAGCTATGGCAAAATGTTAAGAGACCTTTTTTGTCGAGAATTATGTTTCCTACAATTTATGTTCTATGATATTTTTTGATGAGAAGCGTAGTTTTCGAGATATATCGAGATATTTAAAAGTTCCGAAGCCGCACCAACATAATAGAGATACAGAAACACCGTGGTCCCTTTCTTTGAGATAACTCTGCACTATTGCGCGCTGCAAATGCCACTTCCAGCTTAGCTGTGCAGAGGAAGAACAACAAGAAGAAGAAATATCTCGAAATATGTCCGTCAGGCCCCTTCCCTTGAGATATATCTGCAAATATCTCGGAAACGAAGCGAGCTATGGCAAAATGTTAAGAGACCTTTTTCGTAGAGAATTATGTTTCCTAGAATTTATGTTCTATGATATTTTTTGATCAGAAGCGTAGTTCTCGAGATATATCGAGATATTTAAAAGTTCCGAAGCCGCACCAACATAATAGAGATACAGAAACACCGTGGCCCCTTTCTTTGAGATAACTCTGCACTAGTGCGAGCCGCAAATGCCACTTCCAGCTTAGCTGTGCAGAAGAAGAACAACAAGAAGAAGAAATATCTGGAAATATGTCCGTCAGGCCCCTTCCTTTGAGATATATCTGCAAATATCTCGGAAACGAAGCGAGCTATGGCAAAATGTTAAGAGACCTTTTTTGTAGAGAATTATGTTTCCTACAATTTATGTTCTATGATATTTTTTGATCAGAAGCGTAGTTTTCGAGATATATCGAGATATTTAAAAGTTCCGAAGCCGCACCAACATAATAGAGATGCAGAAACACCGTGGCCCCTTTCTTTGAGATAACTCTGCACTAGTGCGAGCCGCAAATGCCACTTCCAGCTTAGCTGTGCAGAAGAAGAACAACAAGAAGAAGAAATATCTCGAAATATGTCCGTCAGGCCCCTTCCCTTGAGATAAATATGCTAATATCTCGGAAACGAAGCGAGCTATGGCAAAATGTTAAGAGACCTTTTTTGTAGAGAATTAAGTTTCCTACTTTTTATGTTCTATGATATTTTTGGATCAGATGCGTAGTTCTCGAGATATATCAAGATATTTAAAAGTTCCGAAGCCGCACCAACATAATAGAGATACAGAAACACCGTGGCCCCTTTCTTTGAGATAACTCTGCACTAGTGCGAGCCGCAAATGCCACTTCCAGTTTAGCTGTGCAGAAGAAGAACAACAAGAAGAAGAAATATCTCGAAATATGTCCGTTAGGCCCCTTCCCTTGAGATAAATCTGCAAATATCTCGGAAACGAAGCGAGCTATGGCAAAATGTTAAGAGAGCTTTTTTGTAGAGAATTATGTTTCCTATAATTTATGTTCTATGATATTTTTTGATCAGAAGCGTAGTTTTCGAGATATATCGAGATATTTAAAAGTTCCGAAGCCGCACCAACATAATAGAGATACAGAAACACCGTGGCCCCTTTCTTTGAGATAACTCTGCACTAGTGCGAGCCGCAAATGCCACTTCCAGCTTAGCTGTGCAGAAGAAGAACAACAAGAAGAAGAAATATCTCGAAATATGTCCGTCAGGCCCCTTCCCTTGAGATAAATCTGCAAATATCTCGGAAACGAAGCGAGCTATGGCAAAATGTTAAGAGACCTTTTTTGTAGAGAATTAAGTTTCCTACTTTTTATGTTCTATGATATTTTTTGATCAGATGCGTAGTTCTCGAGATATATCAAGATATTTAAAAGTTCCAAAGCCGCACCAACATAATAGAGATACAGAAACACCGTGGCCCCTTTCTTTGAGATAACTCTGCACTATTGCGAGCTGGAAATGCCACTTCCAGTTTAGCTGTGCAGAAGAAGAACAACAAGAAGAAGAAATATCTCAAAATATGTCCGTTAGGCCCCTTCCCTTGAGATAAATCTGCAAATATCTCGGAAACGAAGCGAGCTATGGCAAAATGTTAAGAGACCTTTTTTGTAGAGAATTATGTTTCCTACAATTTATGTTCTATGATATTTTTTGATCAGAAGCGTAGTTTTCGAGATATATCGAGATATTTAAAAGTTCCGAAGCCGCACCAACATAATAGAGATACAGAAACACCGTGGCCCCTTTCTTAGAGATAACTCTGCACTAGTGCGAGCCGCAAATGCCACTTCCAGCTTAGCTGTGCAGAAGAAGAACAACAAGAAGAAGAAATATCTCGAAATATGTCCGTCAGGCCCCTTCCCTTGAGATAAATATGCAAATATCTCGGAAACGAAGCGAGCTATGGCAAAATGTTAAGAGACCTTTTTTGTAGAGAATTAAGTTTCCTACTTTTTATATTCTATGATATTTTTTGATCAGATGCGTAGTTCTCGAGATATATCAAGATATTTAAAAGTTCCGAAGCCGCACCAACATAATAGAGATACAGAAACACCGTGGCCCCATTCTTTGAGATAACTCTGCACTATTGCGAGCTGGAAATGCCACTTCCAGTTTAGCTGTGCAGAAGAAGAACAACAAGAAGAAGAAATATCTCGAAATATGTCCGTTAGGCCCCTTCCCTTGAGATAAATCTGCAAATATCTCGGAAACGAAGCGAGCTATGGCAAAATGTTAAGAGACCTTTTTTGTAGAGAATTAAGTTTCCTACTTTTTATGTTCTATGATATTTTTTGATCAGAAGCGTAGTTTTCGAGATATATCGAGATATTTAAAAGTTCCGAAGCCGCACCAACATAATAGAGATACAGAAACACCGTGGCCCCTTTCTTTGAGATAACTCTGCACTAGTGCGAGCCGCAAATGCCACTTCCAGCTTAGCTGTGCAGAAGAAGAACAACAAGAAGAAGAAGTATCTCGAAATATGTCCGTCAGGCCCCTTCCCTTGAGATATATCTGCAAATATCTCGGAAACGAAGCGAGCTATGGCAAAATGTTAAGAGACCTTTTTTGTAGAGAATTAAGTTTCCTACTTTTTATGTTCTATGATATTTTTTGATCAGAAGCGTAGTTTTCGAGATATATCGAGATATTTAAAAGTTCCGAAGCCGCACCAACATAATAGAGATACAGAAACACCGTGGCCCCTTTCTTTGAGATAACTCTGCACTAGTGCGAGCCGCAAATGCCACTTCCAGCTTAGCTGTGCAGAAGAAGAACAACAAGAAGAAGAAATATCTCGAAATATGTCCGTCAGGCCCCTTCCCTTGAGATATACATGCAAATATCTCGGAAACGAAGCGAGCTATGGCAAAATGTTAAGAGACCTTTTTTGTAGAGAATTATGTTTCCTACAATTTATGTTCTATGATATTTTTTGATCAGAAGCGTAGTTTTCGAGATATATCGAGATATTTAAAAGTTCCGAAGCCGCACCAACATAATAGAGATGCAGAAACACCGTGGCCCCTTTATTTGAGATAACTCTGCACTAGTGCGAGCCGCAAATGCCACTTCCAGCTTAGCTGTGCAGAAGAAGAACAACAAGAAGAAGAAATATCTCGAAATATGTCCGTCAGGCCCCTTCCCTTGAGATATACATGCAAATATCTCGGAAACGAAGCGAGCTATGGCAAAATGTTAAGAGACCTTTTTTGTAGAGAATTATGTTTCCTACAATTTATGTCCTATGATATTTTTTGATCAGAAGCGTAGTTTTCGAGATATATCGAGATATTTAAAAGTTCCGAAGCCGCACCAACATAATAGAGATGCAGAAACACCGTGGCCCCTTTCTTTGAGATAACTCTGCACTAGTGCGAGCCGCAAATGCCACTTCCAGCTTAGCTGTGCAGAAGAAGAACAACAAGAAGAAGAAATATCTCGAAATATGTCCGTCAGGCCCCTTCCCTTGAGATAAATATGCCAATATCTCGGAAACGAAGCGAGCTATGGCAAAATGTTAAGAGACCTTTTTTGTAGACAATTAAGTTTCCTACTTTTTATGTTCTATGACATTTTTTGATCAGATGCGTAGTTCTCGAGATATATCAAGATATTTAAAAGTTCCGAAGCCGCACCAACATAATAGAGATACAGAAACACCGTGGCCCCTTTCTTTGAGATAACTCTGCACTATTGCGAGCTGTAAATGCCACTTCCAGCTTAGCTGTGCAGAAGAAGAACAACAAGAAGAAGAAATATCTCGAAATATGTCCGTCAGGCCCCTTCCCTTGAGATATATCTGCAAATATCTCGGAAACGAAGCGAGCTATGGCAAAATGTTAACAGACCTTTTTTGTAGAGAATTAAGTTTCCTACTTTTTATGTTCTATGATATTTTTTGATCAGAAGCGTAGTTTTCGAGATATATCGAGATATTTAAAAGTTCCGAAGCCGCACCAAGATAATAGAGATACAGAAACACCGTGGCCCCTTTCTTTGAGATAACTCTGCACTAGTGCGAGCCGCAAATGCCACTTCCAGCTTAGCTGTGCAGAAGAAGAACAACAAGAAGAAGAAATATCTCGAAATATGTCCGTCAGGCCCCTTCCCTTGAGATAAATCTGCGAATATCTCGGAAACGAAGCGAGCTATGGCAAAATGGTAAGAGACCTTTTTTGTAGAGAATTAAGTTTCCTACTTTTTATGTTCTATGATATTTTTTGATCAGATGCGTAGTTCTCGAGATATATCAAGATATTTAAAAGTTCCGAAGCCGCACCAACATAATAGAGATACAGAAACACCGTGGCCCCTTTCTTTGAGATAACTCTGCACTATTGCGAGCTGCAAATGCCACTTCCAGCTTAGCTGTGCAGAGGAAGAACAACAAGAAGAAGAAATATCTCGAAATATGTCCGTCAGGCCCCTTCCCTTGAGATATATCTGCAAATATCTCGGAAACGAAGCGAGCTATGGCAAAATGTTAAGAGACCTTTTTTGTAGAGAATTAAGTTTCCTACTTTTTATGTTCTATGATATTTTTTGATCAGAAGCGTAGTTTTCGAGATATATCGAGATATTTAAAAGTTCCGAAGCCGCACCAACATAATAGAGATACAGAAACACCGTGGCCCCTTTCTTTGAGATAACTCTGCACTAGTGCGAGCCGCAAATGCCACTTCCAGCTTAGCTATGCAGAAGAAGAACAACAAGAAGAAGAAATATCTCGAAATATGTCCGTCAGGCCCCTTCCCTTGAGATATATCTGCAAATATCTCGGAAACGAAGCGAGCTATGGCAAAATGTTAAGAGACCTTTTTTGTAGAGAATTATGTTTCCTACAATTTATGTTCTATGATATTTTTTGATCAGAAGCGTAGTTTTCGAGATATATCGAGATATTTAAAAGTTCCGAAGCCGCACCAACATAATAGAGATACAGAAACACCGTGGCCCCTTTCTTTGAGATAACTCTGCACTAGTGCGAGCCGCAAATGCCACTTCCAGCTTAGCTGTGCAGAAGAAGAACAACAAGAAGAAGAAATATCTCGAAATATGTCCGTCAGGCCCCTTCCCTTGAGATAAATCTGCGAATATCTCGGAAACGAAGCGAGCTATGGCAAAATGGTAAGAGACCTTTTTTGTAGAGAATTAAGTTTCCTACTTTTTATGTTCTATGATATTTTTTGATCAGATGCGTAGTTCTCGAGATATATCAAGATATTTAAAAGTTCCAAAGCCGCACCAACATAATAGAGATACAGAAACACCGTGGCCCCTTTCTTTGAGATAACTCTGCACTATTACGAGCTGGAAATGCCACTTCCAGTTTAGCTGTGCAGAAGAAGAACAACAAGAAGAAGAAATATCTCGAAATATGTCCGTCAGGCCCCTTCCCTTGAGATAAATCTGCAAATATCTCGGAAACGAAGCGAGCTATGGCAAAATGTTAAGAGACCTTTTTTGTAGAGAATTAAGTTTCCTACTTTTTATGTTCTATGATATTTTTTGATCAGATGCGTAGTTCTCGAGATATATCAAGATATTTAAAAGTTCCGAAGCCGCACCAACATAATAGAGATACAGAAACACCGTGGCCCCTTTCTTTGAGATAGCTCTGCACTAGTGCGAGCCGCAAATGCCACTTCCAGCTTAGCTGTGCAGAAGAAGAACAACAAGAAGAAGAAATATCTCGAAATATGTCCGTCAGGCCCCTTCCCTTGAGATAAATATGCAAATATCTCGGAAACGAAGCGAGCTATGGCAAAATGTTAAGAGACCTTTTTTGTAGAGAATTAAGTTTCCTACTTTTTATGTTCTATGATATTTTTTGATCAGATGCGTAGTTCTCGAGATATATCAAGATATTTAAAAGTTCCGAAGCCGCACCAACATAATAGAGATACAGAAACACCGTGGCCCCTTTCTTTGAGATAACTCTGCACTATTGCGAGCTGCAAATGCCACTTCCAGCTTAGCTGTGCAGAGGAAGAACAACAAGAAGAAGAAATATCTCGAAATATGTCCGTCAGGCCCCTTCCCTTGAGATATATCTGCAAATATCTCGGAAACGAAGCGAGCTATGGCAAAATGTTAAGAGACCTTTTTTGTAGAGAATTATGTTTCCTACAATTTATGTTCTATGATATTTTTTGATCAGAAGCGTAGTTTTCGAGATATATCGAGATATTTAAAAGTTCCGAAGCCGCACCAACATAATAGAGATACAGAAACACCGTGGCCCCTTTCTTTGAGATAACTCTGCACTAGTGCGAGCCGCAAATGCCACTTCCAGCTTAGCTGTGCAGAAGAAGAACAACAAGAAGAAGAAATATCTCGAAATATGTCCGTCAGGCCCCTTCCCTTGAGATAAATCTGCAAATATCTCGGAAACGAAGCGAGCTATGGCAAAATGGTAAGAGACCTTTTTTGTAGAGAATTAAGTTTCCTACTTTTTGTGTTCTATGATATTTTTTGATCAGATGCGTAGTTCTCGAGATATATCAAGATATTTAAAAGTTCCAAAGCCGCACCAACATAATAGAGATACAGAAACACCGTGGCCCCTTTCTTTGAGATAACTCTGCACTATTACGAGCTGGAAATGCCACTTCCAGTTTAGCTGTGCAGAAGAAGAACAACAAGAAGAAGAAATATCTCGAAATATGTCCGTCAGGCCCCTTCCCTTGAGATAAATATGCAAATATCTCGGAAACGAAGCGAGCTATGGCAAAATGTTAAGAGACCTTTTTTGTAGAGAATTAAGTTTCCTACTTTTTATGTTCTATGACATTTTTTGATCAGATGCGTAGTTCTCGAGATATATCAAGATATTTAAAAGTTCCGAAGCCGCACCAACATAATAGAGATACAGAAACACCGTGGCCCCTTTCTTTGAGATAACTCTGCACTAGTGCGAGCCGCAAATGCCACTTCCAGCTTAGCTGTGCAGAGGAAGAACAACAAGAAGAAGAAATATCTCGAAATATGTCCGTCAGGCCCCTTCCCTTGAGATATATCTGCAAATATCTCGGAAACGAAGCGAGCTATGGCAAAATGTTAAGAGACCTTTTTTGTAGAGAATTAAGTTTCCTACTTTTTATGTTCTATGATATTTTTTGATCAGAAGCGTAGTTTTCGAGATATATCGAGATATTTAAAAGTTCCGAAGCCGCACCAACATAATAGAGATACAGAAACACCGTGGCCCCTTTCTTTGAGATAACTCTGCACTAGTGCGAGCCGCAAATGCCACTTCCAGCTTAGCTATGCAGAAGAAGAACAACAAGAAGAAGAAATATCTCGAAATATGTCCGTCAGGCCCCTTCCCTTGAGATATATCTGCAAATATCTCGGAAACGAAGCGAGCTATGGCAAAATGTTAAGAGACCTTTTTTGTAGAGAATTATGTTTCCTACAATTTATGTTCTATGATATTTTTTGATCAGAAGCGTAGTTTTCGAGATATATCGAGATATTTAAAAGTTCCGAAGCCGCACCAACATAATAGAGATACAGAAACACCGTGGCCCCTTTCTTTGAGATAACTCTGCACTAGTGCGAGCCGCAAATGCCACTTCCAGCTTAGC
This sequence comes from Osmia lignaria lignaria, assembly GCF_051020975.1. NCBI lineage: Eukaryota > Metazoa > Arthropoda > Insecta > Hymenoptera > Megachilidae > Osmia > Osmia lignaria. The sequence goes on from NW_027478173.1 coordinate 1,236,145, forward strand.
TGTGCAGAAGAAGAACAACAAGAAGAAGAAATATCTCGAAATATGTCCGTCAGGCCCCTTCCCTTGAGATAAATCTGCGAATATCTCGGAAACGAAGCGAGCTATGGCAAAATGGTAAGAGACCTTTTTTGTAGAGAATTAAGTTTCCTACTTTTTATGTTCTATGATATTTTTTGATCAGATGCGTAGTTCTCGAGATATATCAAGATATTTAAAAGTTCCAAAGCCGCACCAACATAATAGAGATACAGAAACACCGTGGCCCCTTTCTTTGAGATAACTCTGCACTATTACGAGCTGGAAATGCCACTTCCAGTTTAGCTGTGCAGAAGAAGAACAACAAGAAGAAGAAATATCTCGAAATATGTCCGTCAGGCCCCTTCCCTTGAGATAAATCTGCAAATATCTCGGAAACGAAGCGAGCTATGGCAAAATGTTAAGAGACCTTTTTTGTAGAGAATTAAGTTTCCTACTTTTTATGTTCTATGATATTTTTTGATCAGATGCGTAGTTCTCGAGATATATCAAGATATTTAAAAGTTCCGAAGCCGCACCAACATAATAGAGATACAGAAACACCGTGGCCCCTTTCTTTGAGATAGCTCTGCACTAGTGCGAGCCGCAAATGCCACTTCCAGCTTAGCTGTGCAGAAGAAGAACAACAAGAAGAAGAAATATCTCGAAATATGTCCGTCAGGCCCCTTCCCTTGAGATAAATATGCAAATATCTCGGAAACGAAGCGAGCTATGGCAAAATGTTAAGAGACCTTTTTTGTAGAGAATTAAGTTTCCTACTTTTTATGTTCTATGATATTTTTTGATCAGATGCGTAGTTCTCGAGATATATCAAGATATTTAAAAGTTCCGAAGCCGCACCAACATAATAGAGATACAGAAACACCGTGGCCCCTTTCTTTGAGATAACTCTGCACTATTGCGAGCTGCAAATGCCACTTCCAGCTTAGCTGTGCAGAAGAAGAACAACAAGAAGAAGAAATATCTCGAAATATGTCCGTCAGGCCCCTTCCCTTGAGATAAATCTGCGAATATCTCGGAAACGAAGCGAGCTATGGCAAAATGGTAAGAGACCTTTTTTGTAGAGAATTAAGTTTCCTACTTTTTATGTTCTATGATATTTTTTGATCAGATGCGTAGTTCTCGAGATATATCAAGATATTTAAAAGTTCCAAAGCCGCACCAACATAATAGAGATACAGAAACACCGTGGCCCCTTTCTTTGAGATAACTCTGCACTATTACGAGCTGGAAATGCCACTTCCAGTTTAGCTGTGCAGAAGAAGAACAACAAGAAGAAGAAATATCTCGAAATATGTCCGTCAGGCCCCTTCCCTTGAGATAAATCTGCAAATATCTCGGAAACGAAGCGAGCTATGGCAAAATGTTAAGAGACCTTTTTTGTAGAGAATTAAGTTTCCTACTTTTTATGTTCTATGATATTTTTTGATCAGATGCGTAGTTCTCGAGATATATCAAGATATTTAAAAGTTCCGAAGCCGCACCAACATAATAGAGATACAGAAACACCGTGGCCCCTTTCTTTGAGATAGCTCTGCACTAGTGCGAGCCGCAAATGCCACTTCCAGCTTAGCTGTGCAGAAGAAGAACAACAAGAAGAAGAAATATCTCGAAATATGTCCGTCAGGCCCCTTCCCTTGAGATAAATATGCAAATATCTCGGAAACGAAGCGAGCTATGGCAAAATGTTAAGAGACCTTTTTTGTAGAGAATTAAGTTTCCTACTTTTTATGTTCTATGATATTTTTTGATCAGATGCGTAGTTCTCGAGATATATCAAGATATTTAAAAGTTCCGAAGCCGCACCAACATAATAGAGATACAGAAACACCGTGGCCCCTTTCTTTGAGATAACTCTGCACTATTGCGAGCTGCAAATGCCACTTCCAGCTTAGCTGTGCAGAGGAAGAACAACAAGAAGAAGAAATATCTCGAAATATGTCCGTCAGGCCCCTTCCCTTGAGATATATCTGCAAATATCTCGGAAACGAAGCGAGCTATGGCAAAATGTTAAGAGACCTTTTTTGTAGAGAATTATGTTTCCTACAATTTATGTTCTATGATATTTTTTGATCAGAAGCGTAGTTTTCGAGATATATCGAGATATTTAAAAGTTCCGAAGCCGCACCAACATAATAGAGATACAGAAACACCGTGGCCCCTTTCTTTGAGATAACTCTGCACTAGTGCGAGCCGCAAATGCCACTTCCAGCTTAGCTGTGCAGAAGAAGAACAACAAGAAGAAGAAATATCTCGAAATATGTCCGTCAGGCCCCTTCCCTTGAGATAAATCTGCAAATATCTCGGAAACGAAGCGAGCTATGGCAAAATGGTAAGAGACCTTTTTTGTAGAGAATTAAGTTTCCTACTTTTTGTGTTCTATGATATTTTTTGATCAGATGCGTAGTTCTCGAGATATATCAAGATATTTAAAAGTTCCAAAGCCGCACCAACATAATAGAGATACAGAAACACCGTGGCCCCTTTCTTTGAGATAACTCTGCACTATTACGAGCTGGAAATGCCACTTCCAGTTTAGCTGTGCAGAAGAAGAACAACAAGAAGAAGAAATATCTCGAAATATGTCCGTCAGGCCCCTTCCCTTGAGATAAATATGCAAATATCTCGGAAACGAAGCGAGCTATGGCAAAATGTTAAGAGACCTTTTTTGTAGAGAATTAAGTTTCCTACTTTTTATGTTCTATGACATTTTTTGATCAGATGCGTAGTTCTCGAGATATATCAAGATATTTAAAAGTTCCGAAGCCGCACCAACATAATAGAGATACAGAAACACCGTGGCCCCTTTCTTTGAGATAACTCTGCACTAGTGCGAGCCGCAAATGCCACTTCCAGCTTAGCTGTGCAGAAGAAGAACAACAAGAAGAAGAAATATCTCGAAATATGTCCGTCAGGCCCCTTCCCTTGAGATAAATATGCAAATATCTCGGAAACGAAGCGAGCTATGGCAAAATGTTGAGAGACCTTTTTTGTAGAGAATTAAGTTTCCTACCTTTTATGTTCTATGATATTTTTTGATCAGATGCGTAGTTCTCGAGATATATCAAGATATTTAAAAGTTCCGAAGCCGCACCAACATAATAGAGGTACAGAAACACCGTGGCCCCTTTCTTTGAGGTAACTCTGCACTATTGCGAGCTGTAAATGCCACTTCCAGCTTAGCTGTGCAGAAGAAGAACAACAAGAAGAAGAAATATCTCGAAATATGTCCGTCAGGCCCCTTCCCTTGAGATATATCTGCAAATATCTCGGAAACGAAGCGAGCTATGGCAAAATGTTAAGAGACCTCTTTTGTAGAGAATTAAGTTTCCTACTTTTTATGTTCTATGATATTTTTTGATCAGATGCGTAGTTCTCGAGATATATCAAGATATTTAAAAGTTCCGAAGCCGCACGAACATAATAGAGATACAGAAACACCGTGGCCCCTTTCTTTGAGATAACTCTGCACTATTGCGAGCTGGAAATGCCACTTCCAGTTTAGCTGTGCAGAAGAAGAACAACAAGAAGAAGAAATATCTCGAAATATGTCCGTTAGGCCCCTTCCCTTGAGATAAATCTGCAAATATCTCGGAAACGAAGCGAGCTATGGCAAAATGTTAAGAGACCTTTTTTGTAGAGAATGAAGTTTCCTACTTTTTATGTTCTATGATATTTTTTGATCAGAAGCGTAGTTTTCGAGATATATCGAGATATTTAAAAGTTCCGAAGCCGCACCAACATAATAGAGATACAGAAACACCGCGGCCCCTTTCTTTGAGATAACTCTGCACTAGTGCGAGCCGCAAATGCCACTTCCAGCTTAGCTGTGCAGAAGAAGAACAACAAGAAGAAGAAATATCTCGAAATATGTCCGTCAGGCCCCTTCCCTTGAGATAAATCTGCAAATATCTCGGAAACGAAGCGAGCTATGGCAAAATGTTAAGAGACCTTTTTTGTAGAGAATTAAGTTTCCTACTTTTTATGTTCGATGATATTTTTTGATCAGATGCGTAGTTCTCGAGATATATCAAGATATTTAATAGTTCCGATGCCGCACCAACATAATAGAGATACAGAAACACCGTGGCCCCTTTCTTTGAGATAACTCTGCACTATTGCGAGCTGCAAATGCCACTTCCAGCTTAGCTGTGCAGAAGAAGAACAACAAGAAGAAGAAATATCTCGAAATATGTCCGTCGGGCCCCTTCCCTTGAGATAAATCTGCAAATATCTCGGAAACGAAGAGAGCTATGGCAAAATGTTAAGAGACCTTTTTTGTAGAGAATTATGTTTCCTACAATTTATGTTCTATGATATTTTTTGATCAGAAGCGTAGTTTTCGAGATATATCGAGATATTTAAAAGTTCCGAAGCCGCACTAACATAATAGAGATACAGAAACACCGTGGCCCCTTTCTTTGAGATAACTCTGCACTAGTGCGAGCCGCAAATGCCACTTCCAGCTTAGCTGTGCAGAAGAAGAACAACAAGAAGAAGAAATATCTCGAAATATGTCCGTCAGGCCCCTTCCCTTGAGATAAATATGCAAATATCTCGGAAACGAAGCGAGCTGTGGCAAAATGTTAAGAGACCGTTGTGGTAGAGAATTAAGTTTCCTACTTTTTATGTTCTATGATATTTTTTGATCAGACGCGTAGTTCTCGAGATATATCAAGATATTTAAAAGTTCCGAAGCCGCACCAACATAATAGAGATACAGAAACACCGTGGCCCCTTTCTTTGAGATAACTCTGCACTATTGCGAGCTGCAAATGCCACTTCCAGCTTAGCTGTGCAGAAGAAGAACAACAAGAAGAAGAAATATCTCGAAATATGTCCGTCAGGCCCCTTCCCTTGAGATAAATCTGCAAATATCTCGGAAACGAAGAGAGCTATGGCAAAATGTTAAGAGACCTTTTTTGTAGAGAATTATGTTTCCTACAATTTACGTTCTATGATATTTTTTGATCAGAAGCGTAGTTTTCGAGATATATCAAGATATTTAAAAGTTCCGAAGCCGCACCAACATAATAGAGATACAGAAACACCGTGGCCCCTTTCTTTGAGATAACTCTGCACTAGTGCGAGCCGCAAATGCCACTTCCAGCTTAGCTGTGCAGAAGAAGAACAACAAGAAGAAGAAATATCTCGAAATATGTCCGTCAGGCCCCTTCCCTTGAGATAAATATGCAAATATCTCGGAAACGAAGCGAGCTGTGACAAAATGTTAAGAGACCGTTGTGGTAGAGAATTAAGTTTCCTACTTTTTATGTTCTATGATATTTTTTGATTAGATGCTTAGTTCTCGAGATATATCAAGATATTTAAAAGTTCCGAAGCCGCACCAACATAATAGAGATACAGAAACACCGTGTCCCCTTTCTGTGAGATAACTCTGCAATATTGCGAGCTGCAAATGCCACTTCCAGCTTAGCTGTGCAGAGGAAGAACAACAAGAAGAAGAAATATCTCGAAATATGTCCGTCAGGCCAGTTCCTTTGAGCTGAATCTGCAAATATCTCGGAAACGAAGCGAGCTATGGCAAAATGTTAAGAGACCTTTTTTGTAGAGAATTAAGTTTCCTACTTTTTATGTTCGATGATATTTTTTGATCAGATGCGTAGTTCTCGAGATATATCAAGATATTTAAAAGTTCCGAAGCTGCACCAACATAATAGAGGTACAGAAACACCGTGGCCTCTTTCTTTGAGATAACTCTGCACTATTGCGAGCTGCAAATGCCACTTCGAGCTTAGCTGTGCAGAAGAAGAACAACAAGAAGAAGAAATATCTCGAAATATGTCCGTCAGACCCCTTCCCTTGAGATGAATCTGCAAATGTCTCGGAAACGAAGCGAGCTATGGCAAAATGTTAAGAGACCTTTTTTGTAGAGAATTAAGTTTCCTACTTTTTACGTTCTATGATATTTTTTGATCAGATGCGTAGTTCTCGAGATATATCAAGATATTTAAAAGTTCCGAAGCCGCACCAACATAATAGAGATACAGAAACACCGTGGCCCCTTTCTTTGAGATAACTCTGCACTAGTGCGAGCCGCAAATGCCACTTCCAGCTTAGCTGTGCAGGAGAAGAACAACAAGAAGAAGAAATATCTCGAAATATGTCCGTCAGGCCCCTTCCCTTGAGATAAATCTGCAAATATCTCGGAAACGAAGCGAGCTTTGGCAAAATGTTAAGAGACCTTTTTTGTAGAGAATTAAGTTTCCTACTTTTTATGTTCTATGATATTTTTTGATCAGATGCGTAGTTCTCGAGATATATCAAGATATTTAAAAGTTCCGAAGCCGCACCAACATAATAGAGATACAGAAACACCGTGGCCCCTTTCTTTGAGATAACTCTGCACTATTGCGAGCTGGAAATGCCACTTCCAGTTTAGCTGTGCAGAAGAAGAACGACAAGAAGAAGAAATATCTCGAAATATGTCCGTTAGGCCCCTTCCCTTGAGATAAATCTGCAAATATCTCGGAAACGAAGCGAGCTATGGCAAAATGTTGAGAGACCTTTTTTGTAGAGAATTAAGTTTCCTACTTTTTATGTTCTATGATATTTTTTGGTCAGAAGCGTAGTTTTCGCGATATATCGAGATATTTAAAAGTTCCGAAGCCGCACCAACATAATAGAGATACAGAAACACCGTGGCCCCTTTCTTTGAGATAACTCTGCACTAGTGCGAGCCGCAAATGCCACTTCCAGCTTAGCTGTGCAGAAGAAGAACAACAAGAAGAAGAAATATCTCGAAATATGTCCGTCAGGCCCCTTCCCTTGAGATAAATCTGCAAATATCTCGGAAACCAAGCGAGCTATGGCAAAATGTTAAGAGACCTTTTTTGTAGAGAATTATGTTTCCTACTTTTTATGTTCTATGATATTTTTTGATCAGATGCGTAGTTCTCGAGATATATCAAGATATTTAAAAGTTCCAAAGCCGCACCAACATAATAGAGATACAGAAACACCGTGGCCCCTTTCTTTGAGATAACTCTGCACTATTGCGAGCTGGAAATGCCACTTCCAGTTTAGCTGTGCAGAAGAAGAACAACAAGAAGAAGAAATATCTCGAAATATGTCCGTTAGGCCCCTTCCCTTGAGATAAATCTGCAAATATCTCGGAAACGAAGCGAGCTATGGCAAAATGTTAAGAGACCTTTTTTGTAGAGAATTATGTTTCCTACTTTTTATGTTCTATGATATTTTTTGATCAGAAGCGTAGTTTTCGAGATATATCGAGATATTTAAAAGTTCCGAAGCCGCACCAACATAATAGAGATACAGAAACACCGTGGCCCCTTTCTTTGAGATAACTCTGCACTAGTGCGCGCCGCAAATGCCACTTCCAGCTTAGCTGTGCAGAAGAAGAACAACAAGAAGAAGCAATATCTCGAAATATGTCCGTCAGGCCCCTTCCCTTGAGATAAATATGCAAATCTCTCGGAAACGAAGCGAGCTATGGCAAAATGTTGAGAGACCTTTTTTGTAGAGAATTAAGTTTCCTACTTTTTATGTTCTATGATATTTTTTGATCAGATGCGTAGTTCTCGAGATATATCAAGATATTTAAAAGTTCCGAAGCGGCACCAACATAATAGAGATACAGAAACACCGTGGCCCCTTTCTTTGAGATAACTCTGCACTATTGCGAGCTGGAAATGCCACTTCCAGTTTAGCTGTGCAGAAGAAGAACGACAAGAAGAAGAAATATCTCGAAATATGTCCGTCAGGCCCCTTCCCTTGAGATAAATCTGCAAATATCTCGGAAACGAAGCGAGCTATGGCAAAATGTTGAGAGACCTTTTTTGTAGAGAATTAAGTTTCCTACTTTTTATGTTCTATGATATTTTTTGATCAGAAGCGTAGTTCTCGCGATATATCGAGATATTTAAAAGTTCCGAAGCCGCACCAACATAATAGAGATACAGAAACACCGTGGCCCCTTTCTTTGAGATAACTCTGCACTAGTGCGAGCCGCAAATGCCACTTCCAGCTTAGCTGTGCAGAAGAAGAACAACAAGAAGAAGAAATATCTCGAAATATGTCCGTCAGGCCCCTTCCCTTGAGATAAATATGCAAATATCTCGGAAACGAAGCGAGCTATGGCAAAATGTTAAGAGACCTTTTTTGTAGAGAATTAAGTTTCCTACTTTTTATGTTCTATGATATTTTTTGATCAGATGCGTAGTTCTCGAGATATATCAAGATATTTAAAAGTTCCGAAGCCGCACCAACATAATAGAGATACAGAAACACCGTGGCCCCTTTCTTTGAGATAACTCTGCACTATTGCGAGCTGGAAATGCCACTTCCAGTTTAGCTGTGCAGAAGAAGAACAACAAGAAGAAGAAATATCTCGAAATATGTCCGTTAGGCCCCTTCCCTTGAGATAAATCTGCAAATATCTCGGAAACGAAGCGAGCTATGGCAAAATGTTAAGAGACCTTTTTTGTAGAGAATTAAGTTTCCTACTTTTTATGTTCTATGATATTTTTTGATCAGAAGCGTAGTTTTCGAGATATATCGAGATATTTAAAAGTTCCGAAGCCGCACCAACATAATAGAGATACAGAAACACCGTGGCCCCTTTCTTTGAGATAACTCTGCACTAGTGCGAGCCGCAAATGCCACTTCCAGCTTAGCTGTGCAGAAGAAGAACAACAAGAAGAAGAAGTATCTCGAAATATGTCCGTCAGGCCCCTTCCCTTGAGATATATCTGCAAATATCTCGGAAACGAAGCGAGCTATGGCAAAATGTTAAGAGACCTTTTTTGTAGAGAATTAAGTTTCCTACTTTTTATGTTCTATGATATTTTTTGATCAGAAGCGTAGTTTTCGAGATATATCGAGATATTTAAAAGTTCCGAAGCCGCACCAACATAATAGAGATACAGAAACACCGTGGCCCCTTTCTTTGAGATAACTCTGCACTATTGCGAGCTGTAAATGCCACTTCCAGCTTAGCTGTGCAGAAGAAGAACAACAAGAAGAAGAAATATCTCGAAATATGTCCGTCAGGCCCCTTCCCTTGAGATATATCTGCAAATATCTCGGAAACGAAGCGAGCTATGGCAAAATGTTAAGAGACCTTTTTTGTCGAGAATTATGTTTCCTACAATTTATGTTCTATGATATTTTTTGATCAGAAGCGCAGTTTTCGAGATATATCGAGATATTTAAAAGTTCCGAAGCTGCACCAACATAATAGAGATACAGAAACACCGTGGCCCCTTTCTTTGAGATAACTCTGCACTAGTGCGAGCCGCAAATGCCACTTCCAGCTTAGCTGTGCAGAAGAAGAACAACAAGAAGAAGAAATATCTCGAAATATGTCCGTCAGGCCCCTTCCCTTGAGATAAATATGCAAATATCTCGGAAACGAAGCGAGCTATGGCAAAATGTTAAGAGACCTTTTTTGTAGAGAATTAAGTTTCCTACTTTAATGTTCTATGATATTTTTTGATCAGATGCGTAGTTCTCGAGATATATCAAGATATTTAAAAGTCCCGAAGCCGCACCAACATAATAGAGATACAGAAACACCGTGGCCCCTTTCTTTGAGATAACTCTGCACTATTGCGAGCTGCAAATGCCACTTCCAGTTTAGCTGTGCAGAAGAAGAACAACAAGAAGAAGAAATATCTCGAAATATGTCCGTTAGGCCCCTTCCCTTGAGATAAATCTGCAAATATCTCGGAAACCAAGCGAGCTATGGCAAAATGTTAAGAGACCTTTTTTGTAGAGAATTATGTTTCCTACTTTTTATGTTCTATGATATTTTTTGATCAGATGCGTAGTTCTCGAGATATATCAAGATATTTAAAAGTTCCAAAGCCGCACCAACATAATAGAGATACAGAAACACCGTGGCCCCTTTCTTTGAGATAACTCTGCACTATTGCGAGCTGGAAATGCCACTTCCAGTTTAGCTGTGCAGAAGAAGAACAACAAGAAGAAGAAATATCACGAAATATGTCCGTTAGGCCCCTTCCCTTGAGATAAATCTGCAAATATCTCGGAAACGAAGCGAGCTATGGCAAAATGTTAAGAGACCTTTTTTGTAGAGAATTATGTTTCCTACTTTTTATGTTCTATGATATTTTTTGATCAGAAGCGTAGTTTTCGAGATATATCGAGATATTTAAAAGTTCCGAAGCCGCACCAACATAATAGAGATACAGAAACACCGTGGCCCCTTTCTTTGAGATAACTCTGCACTAGTGCGCGCCGCAAATGCCACTTCCAGCTTAGCTGTGCAGAAGAAGAACAACAAGAAGAAGAAATATCTCGAAATATGTCCGTCAGGCCCCTTCCCTTGAGATATATCTGCAAATATCTCGGAAACGAAGCGAGCTATGGCAAAATCTTAAGAGACCTTTTTTGTAGAGAATTAAGTTTCCTACTTTTTATGTTCTATGATATTTTTTGATCAGATGCGTAGTTCTCGAGATATATCAAGATATTTAAAAGTTCCGAAGCGGCACCAACATAATAGAGATACAGAAACACCGTGGCCCCTTTCTTTGAGATAACTCTGCACTATTGCGAGCTGGAAATGCCACTTCCAGTTTAGCTGTGCAGAAGAAGAACGACAAGAAGAAGAAATATCTCGAAATATGTCCGTTAGGCCCCTTCCCTTGAGATAAATCTGCAAATATCTCGAAACGAAGCGAGCTATGGCAAAATGTTGAGAGACCTTTTTTGTAGAGAATTAAGTTCCCTACTTTTTATGTTCTATGATATTTTTTGATCAGAAGCGTAGTTTTCGCGATATATCGAGATATTTAAAAGTTCCGAAGCCGCACCAACATAATAGAGATACAGAAACACCGTGGCCCCTTTCTTTGAGATAACTCTGCACTAGTGCGAGCCGCAAATGCCACTTCCAGCTTAGCTGTGCAGAAGAAGAACAACAAGAAGAAGAAATATCTCGAAATATGTCCGTCAGGCCCCTTCCCTTGAGATAAATATGCAAATATCTCGGAAACGAAGCGAGCTATGGCAAAATGTTAAGAGACCTTTTTTGTAGAGAATTAAGTTTCCTACTTTTTATGTTCTATGATATTTTTTGATCAGATGCGTAGTTCTCGAGATATATCAAGATATTTAAAAGTTCCGAAGCCGCACCAACATAATAGAGATACAGAAACACCGTGGCCCCTTTCTTTGAGATAACTCTGCACTATTGCGAGCTGGAAATGCCACTTCCAGTTTAGCTGTGCAGAAGAAGAACAACAAGAAGAAGAAATATCTCGAAATATGTCCGTTAGGCCCCTTCCCTTGAGATAAATCTGCAAATATCTCGGAAACGAAGCGAGCTATGGCAAAATGTTAAGAGACCTTTTTTGTAGAGAATTAAGTTTCCTACTTTTTATGTTCTATGATATTTTTTGATCAGAAGCGTAGTTTTCGAGATATATCGAGATATTTAAAAGTTCCGAAGCCGCACCAACATAATAGAGATACAGAAACACCGTGGCCCCTTTCTTTGAGATAACTCTGCACTAGTGCGAGCCGCAAATGCCACTTCCAGCTTAGCTGTGCAGAAGAAGAACAACAAGAAGAAGAAATATCTCGAAATATGTCCGTCAGGCCCCTTCCCTTGAGATATATCTGCAAATATCTCGGAAACGAAGCGAGCTATGGCAAAATGTTAAGAGACCTTTTTTGTAGAGAATTAAGTTTCCTACTTCTTATGTTCTATGATATTTTTTGATTAGAAGCGTAGTTTTCGAGATATATCGAGATATTTAAAAGTTCCGAAGCCGCACCAACATAATAGAGATACAGAAACACCGTGGCCCCTTTCTTTGAGATAACTCTGCACTAGTGCGAGCCGCAAATGCCACTTCCAGCTTAGCTGTGCAGAAGAAGAACAACAAGAAGAAGAAATATCTCGAAATATGTCCGTCAGGCCCCTTCCCTTGAGATATATCTGCAAATATCTCGGAAACGAAGCGAGCTATGGCAAAATGTTAAGAGACCTTTTTTGTAGAGAATTATGTTTCCTACAATTTATGTTCTATGATATTTTTTGATCAGAAGCGTAGTTTTCGAGATATATCGAGATATTTAAAAGTTCCGAAGCCGCACCAACATAATATAGATGCAGAAACACCGTGGCCCCTTTCTTTGAGATAACTCTGCACTAGTGCGAGCCGCAAATGCCACTTCCAGCTTAGCTGTGCAGAAGAAGAACAACAAGAAGAAGAAATATCTCGAAATATGTCCGTCAGGCCCCTTCCCTTGAGATAAATATGCAAATATCTCGTAAACGAAGCGAGCTATGGCAAAATGTTAAGAGACCTTTTTTGTAGAGAATTAAGTGTCCTACTTTTTATGTTCTATGACATTTTTTGATCAGATGCGTAGTTCTCGAGATATATCAAGATATTTAAAAGTTCCGAAGCCGCACCGACATAATAGAGATACAGAAACACCGTGGCCCCTTTCTTTGAGATAACTCTGCACTATTGCGAGCTGTAAATGCCACTTCCAGCTTAGCTGTGCAGAAGAAGAACAACAAGAAGAAGAAATATCTCGAAATATGTCCGTCAGGCCCCTTCCCTTGAGATATATCTGCAAATATCTCGGAAACGAAGCGAGCTATGGCAAAATGTTAAGAGACCTTTTTTGTCGAGAATTATGTTTCCTACAATTTATGTTCTATGATATTTTTTGATCAGAAGCGCAGTTTTCGAGATATATCGAGATATTTGAAAGTTCCGAAGCCGCACCAACATAATAGAGATACAGAAACACCGTGGCCCCTTTCTTTGAGATAACTCTGCACTAGTGCGAGCCGCAAATGCCACTTCCAGCTTAGCTGTGCAGAAGAAGAACAACAAGAAGAAGAAATATCTCGAAATATGTCCGTCAGGCCCCTTCCCTTGAGATAAATATGCAAATATCTCGGAAACGAAGCGAGCTATGGCAAAATGTTCAGAGACCTTTTTTGTAGAGAATTAAGTTTTCTACTTTTCATGTTCTATGATATTTTTTGATCAGATGCGTAGTTCTCGAGATATATCAAGATATTTAAAAGTTCCGAAGCCGCACCAACATAATAGAGATACAGAAACACCGTGGCCCCTTTCTTCGAGATATCTCTGCACTATTGCGAGCTGCAAATGCCACTTCCAGCCTAGCTGTGCAGAAGAAGAACAACAAGAAGAAGAAATATCTCGAAATATGTCCGTCAGGCCCCTTCCCTTGACATAAATCTGCAAATATCTCGGAAACGAAGCGAGCTATGGCAAAATGTTAAGAGACCTTATTTGTAGAGAATTAAGTTTCCTACTTTTTACGTTCTATGATATTTTTTGATCAGATGCGTAGTTCTCGAGATATATCAAGATATTTAAAAGTTCCGAAACCGCACCAACATAATACAGATACAGAAACACCGTGGCCCCTTTCTTTGAGATATCTCTGCACTATTGCGAGCTGCAAATGCCACTTCCAGCTTAGCTGTGCAGAAGAAGAACAACAAGAAGAAGAAATATCTCGAAATATGTCCGTCAGGCCCCTTCCCTTGACATAAATCTGCAAATATCTCGGAAACGAAGCGAGCTATGGCAAAATGTTAAGAGACCTTATTTGTAGAGAATTAAGTTTCCTACTTTTTACGTTCTATGATATTTTTTGATCAGATGCGTAGTTCTCGAGATATATCAAGATATTTAAAAGTTCCGAAACCGCACCAACATAATAGAGATACAGAAACACCGTGGCCCCTTTCTTTGAGATATCTCTGCACTATTGCGAGCTGCAAATGCCACTTCCAGCTTAGCTGTGCAGAAGAAGAACAACAAGAAGAAGAAATATCTCGAAATATGTCCGTCAGGCCCCTTCCCTTGACATAAATCTGCAAATATCTCGGAAACGAAGCGAGCTATGGCAAAATGTTAAGAGACCTTATTTGTAGAGAATTAAGTTTCCTACTTTTTACGTTCTATGCTATTTTTTGATCAGACCCGTAGTTCTCGAGATATATCAAGATATTTAAAAGTTCCGAAGCCGCACCAACATAATAGAGATACAGAAACACCGTGGCCCCTTTCTTTGAGATAACTCTGCACTAGTGCGAGCCGCAAATGCCACTTCCAGCTTAGCTGTGCAGAAGAAGAACAACAAGAAGAAGAAATATCTCGAAATATGTCCGTCAGGCCCCTTCCCTTGAGATAAATCTGCAAATATCTCGGAAACGAAGCGAGCTATGGCAAAATGTTAAGAGACCTTTTTTGTAGAGAATTAAGTTTCCTACTTTTTATGTTCTATGATATTTTTTGATCAGATGCGTAGTTCTCGAGATATATCAAGATATTTAAAAGTTCCGAAGCCGCACCAACATAATAGAGATACAGAAACACCGTGGCCCCTTTCTTTGAGATAACTCTGCACTAGTGCGAGCCGCAAATGCCACTTCCAGCTTAGCTGTGCAGAAGAAGAACAACAAGAAGAAGAAATATCTCGAAATATGTCCGTCAGGCCCCTTCCCTTGAGATATATCTGCAAATATCTCGGAAACGAAGCGAGCTATGGCAAAATGTTAAGAGACCTTTTTTGTAGAGAATTAAGTTTCCTACTTCTTATGTTCTATGATATTTTTTGATCAGAAGCGTAGTTTTCGAGATATATCGAGATATTTAAAAGTTCCGAAGCCGCACCAACATAATAGAGATCCAGAAACACCGTGGCCCCTTTCTTTGAGATAACTCTGCACTAGTGCGAGCCGCAAATGCCACTTCCAGCTTAGCTGTGCAGAAGAAGAACAACAAGAAGAAGAAATATCTCGAAATATGTCCGTCAGGCCCCTTCCCTTGAGATATATCTGCAAATATCTCGGAAACGAAGCGAGCTATGGCAAAATGTTAAGAGACCTTTTTTGTAGAGAATTATGTTTCCTACAATTTATGTTCTATGATATTTTTTGATCAGAAGCGTAGTTTTCGAGATATATCGAGATATTTAAAAGTTCCGAAGCCGCACCAACATAATATAGATGCAGAAACACCGTGGCCCCTTTCTTTGAGATAACTCTGCACTAGTGCGAGCCGCAAATGCCACTTCCAGCTTAGCTGTGCAGAAGAAGAACAACAAGAAGAAGAAATATCTCGAAATATGTCCGTCAGGCCCCTTCCCTTGAGATAAATATGCAAATATCTCGTAAACGAAGCGAGCTATGGCAAAATGTTAAGAGACCTTTTTTGTAGAGAATTAAGTGTCCTACTTTTTATGTTCTATGACATTTTTTGATCAGATGCGTAGTTCTCGAGATATATCAAGATATTTAAAAGTTCCGAAGCCGCACCGACATAATAGAGATACAGAAACACCGTGGCCCCTTTCTTTGAGATAACTCTGCACTATTGCGAGCTGTAAATGCCACTTCCAGCTTAGCTGTGCAGAAGAAGAACAACAAGAAGAAGAAATATCTCGAAATATGTCCGTCAGGCCCCTTCCCTTGAGATATATCTGCAAATATCTCGGAAACGAAGCGAGCTATGGCAAAATGTTAAGAGACCTTTTTTGTCGAGAATTATGTTTCCTACAATTTATGTTCTATGATATTTTTTGATCAGAAGCGCAGTTTTCGAGATATATCGAGATATTTGAAAGTTCCGAAGCCGCACCAACATAATAGAGATACAGAAACACCGTGGCCCCTTTCTTTGAGATAACTCTGCACTAGTGCGAGCCGCAAATGCCACTTCCAGCTTAGCTGTGCAGAAGAAGAACAACAAGAAGAAGAAATATCTCGAAATATGTCCGTCAGGCCCCTTCCCTTGAGATAAATATGCAAATATCTCGGAAACGAAGCGAGCTATGGCAAAATGTTCAGAGACCTTTTTTGTAGAGAATTAAGTTTTCTACTTTTCATGTTCTATGATATTTTTTGATCAGATGCGTAGTTCTCGAGATATATCAAGATATTTAAAAGTTCCGAAGCCGCACCAACATAATAGAGATACAGAAACACCGTGGCCCCTTTCTTCGAGATATCTCTGCACTATTGCGAGCTGCAAATGCCACTTCCAGCCTAGCTGTGCAGAAGAAGAACAACAAGAAGAAGAAATATCTCGAAATATGTCCGTCAGGCCCCTTCCCTTGACATAAATCTGCAAATATCTCGGAAACGAAGCGAGCTATGGCAAAATGTTAAGAGACCTTATTTGTAGAGAATTAAGTTTCCTACTTTTTACGTTCTATGATATTTTTTGATCAGATGCGTAGTTCTCGAGATATATCAAGATATTTAAAAGTTCCGAAACCGCACCAACATAATACAGATACAGAAACACCGTGGCCCCTTTCTTTGAGATATCTCTGCACTATTGCGAGCTGCAAATGCCACTTCCAGCTTAGCTGTGCAGAAGAAGAACAACAAGAAGAAGAAATATCTCGAAATATGTCCGTCAGGCCCCTTCCCTTGACATAAATCTGCAAATATCTCGGAAACGAAGCGAGCTATGGCAAAATGTTAAGAGACCTTATTTGTAGAGAATTAAGTTTCCTACTTTTTACGTTCTATGATATTTTTTGATCAGATGCGTAGTTCTCGAGATATATCAAGATATTTAAAAGTTCCGAAACCGCACCAACATAATAGAGATACAGAAACACCGTGGCCCCTTTCTTTGAGATATCTCTGCACTATTGCGAGCTGCAAATGCCACTTCCAGCTTAGCTGTGCAGAAGAAGAACAACAAGAAGAAGAAATATCTCGAAATATGTCCGTCAGGCCCCTTCCCTTGACATAAATCTGCAAATATCTCGGAAACGAAGCGAGCTATGGCAAAATGTTAAGAGACCTTATTTGTAGAGAATTAAGTTTCCTACTTTTTACGTTCTATGCTATTTTTTGATCAGACCCGTGGTTCTCGAGATATATCAAGATATTTAAAAGTTCCGAAGCCGCACCAACATAATAGAGATACAGAAACACCGTGGCCCCTTTCTTTGAGATAACTCTGCACTATTGCGAGCCGCAAATGCCACTTCCAGCTTAGCTGTGCAGAAGAAGAACAACAAGAAGAAGAAATATCTCGAAATATGTCCGTCAGGCCCCTTCCCTTGACATAAATCTGCAAATATCTCGGAAACGAAGCGAGCTATGGCAAAATGTTAAGAGACCTTATTTGTAGAGAATTAAGTTTCCTACTTTTTACGTTCTATGCTATTTTTTGATCAGACCCGTAGTTCTCGAGATATATCAAGATATTTAAAAGTTCCGAAGCCGCACCAACATAATAGAGATACAGAAACACCGTGGCCCCTTTCTTTGAGATAACTCTGCACTAGTGCGAGCCGCAAATGCCACTTCCAGCTTAGCTGTGCAGAAGAAGAACAACAAGAAGAAGAAATATCTCGAAATATGTCCGTCAGGCCCCTTCCCTTGAGATAAATCTGCAAATATCTCGGAAACGAAGCGAGCTATGGCAAAATGTTAAGAGACCTTTTTTGTAGAGAATTAAGTTTCCTACTTTTTATGTTCTATGATATTTTTTGATCAGATGCGTAGTTCTCGAGATATATCAAGATATTTAAAAGTTCCGAAGCCGCACCAACATAATAGAGATACAGAAACACCGTGGCCCCTTTCTTTGAGATAACTCTGCACTAGTGCGAGCCGCAAATGCCACTTCCAGCTTAGCTGTGCAGAAGAAGAACAACAAGAAGAAGAAATATCTCGAAATATGTCCGTCAGGCCCCTTCCCTTGAGATATATCTGCAAATATCTCGGAAACGAAGCGAGCTATGGCAAAATGTTAAGAGACCTTTTTTGTAGAGAATTAAGTTTCCTACTTCTTATGTTCTATGATATTTTTTGATCAGAAGCGTAGTTTTCGAGATATATCGAGATATTTAAAAGTTCCGAAGCCGCACCAACATAATAGAGATCCAGAAACACCGTGGCCCCTTTCTTTGAGATAACTCTGCACTAGTGCGAGCCGCAAATGCCACTTCCAGCTTAGCTGTGCAGAAGAAGAACAACAAGAAGAAGAAATATCTCGAAATATGTCCGTCAGGCCCCTTCCCTTGAGATATATCTGCAAATATCTCGGAAACGAAGCGAGCTATGGCAAAATGTTAAGAGACCTTTTTTGTAGAGAATTATGTTTCCTACAATTTATGTTCTATGATATTTTTTGATCAGAAGC
Source organism: Osmia lignaria lignaria (assembly GCF_051020975.1). Classification (NCBI taxonomy): domain Eukaryota; kingdom Metazoa; phylum Arthropoda; class Insecta; order Hymenoptera; family Megachilidae; genus Osmia; species Osmia lignaria. Next base: position 1,254,360 of record NW_027478173.1, read on the forward strand.
GTAGTTTTCGAGATATATCGAGATATTTAAAAGTTCCGAAGCCGCACCAACATAATATAGATGCAGAAACACCGTGGCCCCTTTCTTTGAGATAACTCTGCACTAGTGCGAGCCGCAAATGCCACTTCCAGCTTAGCTGTGCAGAAGAAGAACAACAAGAAGAAGAAATATCTCGAAATATGTCCGTCAGGCCCCTTCCCTTGAGATAAATATGCAAATATCTCGTAAACGAAGCGAGCTATGGCAAAATGTTAAGAGACCTTTTTTGTAGAGAATTAAGTGTCCTACTTTTTATGTTCTATGACATTTTTTGATCAGATGCGTAGTTCTCGAGATATATCAAGATATTTAAAAGTTCCGAAGCCGCACCGACATAATAGAGATACAGAAACACCGTGGCCCCTTTCTTTGAGATAACTCTGCACTATTGCGAGCTGTAAATGCCACTTCCAGCTTAGCTGTGCAGAAGAAGAACAACAAGAAGAAGAAATATCTCGAAATATGTCCGTCAGGCCCCTTCCCTTGAGATATATCTGCAAATATCTCGGAAACGAAGCGAGCTATGGCAAAATGTTAAGAGACCTTTTTTGTCGAGAATTATGTTTCCTACAATTTATGTTCTATGATATTTTTTGATCAGAAGCGCAGTTTTCGAGATATATCGAGATATTTGAAAGTTCCGAAGCCGCACCAACATAATAGAGATACAGAAACACCGTGGCCCCTTTCTTTGAGATAACTCTGCACTAGTGCGAGCCGCAAATGCCACTTCCAGCTTAGCTGTGCAGAAGAAGAACAACAAGAAGAAGAAATATCTCGAAATATGTCCGTCAGGCCCCTTCCCTTGAGATAAATATGCAAATATCTCGGAAACGAAGCGAGCTATGGCAAAATGTTCAGAGACCTTTTTTGTAGAGAATTAAGTTTTCTACTTTTCATGTTCTATGATATTTTTTGATCAGATGCGTAGTTCTCGAGATATATCAAGATATTTAAAAGTTCCGAAGCCGCACCAACATAATAGAGATACAGAAACACCGTGGCCCCTTTCTTCGAGATATCTCTGCACTATTGCGAGCTGCAAATGCCACTTCCAGCCTAGCTGTGCAGAAGAAGAACAACAAGAAGAAGAAATATCTCGAAATATGTCCGTCAGGCCCCTTCCCTTGACATAAATCTGCAAATATCTCGGAAACGAAGCGAGCTATGGCAAAATGTTAAGAGACCTTATTTGTAGAGAATTAAGTTTCCTACTTTTTACGTTCTATGATATTTTTTGATCAGATGCGTAGTTCTCGAGATATATCAAGATATTTAAAAGTTCCGAAACCGCACCAACATAATACAGATACAGAAACACCGTGGCCCCTTTCTTTGAGATATCTCTGCACTATTGCGAGCTGCAAATGCCACTTCCAGCTTAGCTGTGCAGAAGAAGAACAACAAGAAGAAGAAATATCTCGAAATATGTCCGTCAGGCCCCTTCCCTTGACATAAATCTGCAAATATCTCGGAAACGAAGCGAGCTATGGCAAAATGTTAAGAGACCTTATTTGTAGAGAATTAAGTTTCCTACTTTTTACGTTCTATGATATTTTTTGATCAGATGCGTAGTTCTCGAGATATATCAAGATATTTAAAAGTTCCGAAACCGCACCAACATAATAGAGATACAGAAACACCGTGGCCCCTTTCTTTGAGATATCTCTGCACTATTGCGAGCTGCAAATGCCACTTCCAGCTTAGCTGTGCAGAAGAAGAACAACAAGAAGAAGAAATATCTCGAAATATGTCCGTCAGGCCCCTTCCCTTGACATAAATCTGCAAATATCTCGGAAACGAAGCGAGCTATGGCAAAATGTTAAGAGACCTTATTTGTAGAGAATTAAGTTTCCTACTTTTTACGTTCTATGCTATTTTTTGATCAGACCCGTGGTTCTCGAGATATATCAAGATATTTAAAAGTTCCGAAGCCGCACCAACATAATAGAGATACAGAAACACCGTGGCCCCTTTCTTTGAGATAACTCTGCACTAGTGCGAGCCGCAAATGCCACTTCCAGCTTAGCTGTGCAGAAGAAGAACAACAAGAAGAAGAAATATCTCGAAATATGTCCGTCAGGCCCCTTCCCTTGAGATAAATCTGCAAATATCTCGGAAACGAAGCGAGCTATGGCAAAATGTTAAGAGACCTTTTTTGTAGAGAATTAAGTTTCCTACTTTTTATGTTCTATGATATTTTTTGATCAGATGCGTAGTTCTCGAGATATATCAAGATATTTAAAAGTTCCGAAGCCGCACCAACATAATAGAGATACAGAAACACCGTGGCCCCTCTCTTTGAGATAACTCTGCACTATTGCGAGCTGGAAATGCCACTTCCAGTTTAGCTGTGCAGAAGAAGAACAACAAGAAGCAAAAATATTTCGAAATATGTCCGTCAGGCCCCTTCCCTTGAGATATATCTGCAAATATCTCGGAAACGAAGCGAGCTATGGCAAAATGTTAAGAGACCTTTTTTGTAGAGAATTGTTTCCTACAATTTATGTTCTATGATATTTTTTGATCAGAAGCGTAGTTTTCGAGATATATCGAGATATTTAAAAGTTCCGAAGCTGCACCAACATAATAGAGATACAGAAACACCGTGGCCCCTTTCTTTGAGATAACTCTGCACTAGTGCGAGCCGCAAATGCCACTTCCAGCTTAGCTGTGCAGAAGAAGAACAACAAGAAGAAGAAATATCTCGAAATATGTCCGTCAGGCCCCTTCCCTTGAGATAAATCTGCAAATATCTCGGAAACGAAGCGAGCTATGGCAAAATGTTAAGAGACCTTTTTTGTAGAGAATTAAGTTTCCTACTTTTTATGTTCTATGATATTTTTTGATCAGATGCGTAGTTCTCGAGATATATCAAGATATTTAAAAGTTCCGAAGCCGCACCAACATAATAGAGATACAGAAACACCGTGGCCCCTTTCTTTGAGATAACTCTGCACTATTGCGGGCTGTAAATGCCACTTCCAGCTTAGCTGTGCAGAAGAAGAACAACAAGAAGAAGAAATATCTCGAAATATGTCCGTCAGGCCCCTTCCCTTGAGATAAATATGCAAATATCTCGTAAACGAAGCGAGCTATGGCAAAATGTTAAGAGACCTTTTTTGTAGAGAATTAAGTTTCCTACTTTTTATGTTGTATGACATTTTTTGATCAGATGCGTAGTTCTCGAGATATATCAAGATATTTAAAAGTTCCGAAGCCGCACCAACATAATAGAGATACAGAAACACCGTGGCCCCTTTCTTTGAGATAACTCTGCACTATTGCGAGCTGTAAATGCCACTTCCAGCTTAGCTGTGCAGAAGAAGAACAACAAGAAGAAGAAATATCTCGAAATATGTCCGTCAGGCCCCTTCCCTTGAGATATATCTGCAAATATCTCGGAAACGAAGCGAGCTATGGCAAAATGTTAAGACACCTTTTTTGTCGAGAATTATGTTTCCTACAATTTATGTTCTATGATATTTTTTGATCAGAAGCGCAGTTTTCGAGATATATCGAGATATTTAAAAGTTCCGAAGCTGCACCAACATAATAGAGATACAGAAACACCGTGGCCCCTTTCTTTGAGATAACTCTGCACTAGTGCGAGCCGCAAATGCCACTTCCAGCTTAGCTGTGCAGAAGAAGAACAACAAGAAGAAGAAATATCTCGAAATATGTCCGTCAGGCCCCTTCCCTTGAGATAAATATGCAAATATCTCGGAAACGAAGCGAGCTATGGCAAAATGTTAAGAGACCTTTTTTGTAGAGAATTAAGTTTCCTACTTTTTATGTTCTATGATATTTTTTGATCAGATGCGTAGTTCTCGAGATATATCAAGATATTTAAAAGTCCCCAAGCCGCACCAACATAATAGAGATACAGAAACACCGTGGCCCCTTTCTTTGAGATAACTCTGCACTATTGCGAGCTGCAAATGCCACTTCCAGCTTAGCTGTGCAGAGGAAGAACAACAAGAAGAAGAAATATCTCGAAATATGTCCGTCAGGCCAGTTCCTTTGAGCTGAATCTGCAAATATCTCGGAAACGAAGCGAGCTATGGCAAAATGTTAAGAGACGTTTTTTGTAGAGAATTATGTTTCCTACAATTTATCTTCTATGATATTTTTTGATCAGAAGCGTAGTTTTCGAGATATATCGAGATATTTAAAAGTTCCGAAGCCGCACCAACATAATAAAGATACAGAAACACCGTGGCCCCTTTCTTTGAGATAACTGTGCACTAGTGCGAGCCGCAAATGCCACTTCCAGCTTAGCTGTGCAGAAGAAGAACAACAAGAAGAAGAAATATCTCGAAATATGTCCGTCAGGCCCCTTCCCTTGAGATAAATCTGCAAATATCTCGGAAACGAAGCGAGCTATAGCAAAATCTTAAGAGACCGTTTTTGTAGAGAATTAAGTTTCCTACTTTTTATGTTCTATGATATTTTTTGATGAGACGCGTAGTTCTCGAGATATATCAAGATATTTAAAAGTTCCGAAGCCGCACCAACATAATAGAGATACAGAAACACCGTGGCCCCTTTCTTTGAGATAACTCTGCACTATTGCGAGCTGCAAATGCCACTTCCAGCTTAGCTGTGCAGAAGGAGAACAACAAGAAGAAGAAATATCTCGAAATATGTCCGTCAGGCCCCTTCCCTTGAGATAAATCTGCAAATATCTCGGAAACGAAGAGAGCTATGGCAAAATGTTCAGAGACCTTTTTTGTGGAGAATTAAGTTTTCTACTTTTCATGTTCTATGATATTTTTTGATCAGATGCGTAGTTCTCGAGATATATCAAGATATTTAAAAGTTCCGAAGCCGCACCAACATAATAGAGATACAGAAACACCGTGGCCCCTTTCTTCGAGATATCTCTGCACTATTGCGAGCTGCAAATGCCACTTCCAGCTTAGCTGTGCAGAAGAAGAACAACAAGAAGAAGAAATATCTCGAAATATGTCCGTCAGGCCCCTTCCCTTGACATATATCTGCAAATATCTCGGAAACGAAGCGAGCTATGGCAAAATGTTAAGAGACCTTATTTGTAGAGAATTAAGTTTCCTACTTTTTACGTTCTATGATATTTTTTGATCAGATGCGTAGTTCTCGAGATATATCAAGATATTTAAAAGTTCCGAAACCGCACCAACATAATACAGATACAGAAACACCGTGGCCCCTTTCTTTGAGATATCTCTGCACTATTGCGAGCTGCAAATGCCACTTCCAGCTTAGCTGTGCAGAAGAAGAACAACAAGGAGAAGAAATATCTCGAAATATGTCCGTCAGGCCCCTTCCCTTGACATAAATCTGCAAATATCTCGGAAACGAAGCGAGCTATGGCAAAATGTTAAGAGACCTTATTTGTAGAGAATTAAGTTTCCTACTTTTTACGTTCTATGATATTTTTTGATCAGATGCGTAGTTCTCGAGATATATCAAGATATTTAAAAGTTCCGAAACCGCACCAACATAATAGAGATACAGAAACACCGTGGCCCCTTTCTTTGAGATATCTCTGCACTATTGCGAGCTGCAAATGCCACTTCCAGCTTAGCTGTGCAGAAGAAGAACAACAAGAAGAAGAAATATCTCGAAATATGTCCGTCAGGCCCCTTCCCTTGACATAAATCTGCAAATATCTCGGAAACGAAGCGAGCTATGGCAAAATGTTAAGAGACCTTTTTTGTAGAGAATTAAGTTTCCTACTTTTTATGTTCTATGATATTTTTTGATCAGATGCGTAGTTCTCGAGATATATCAAGATATTTAAAAGTTCCGAAGCCGCACCAACATAATAGAGATACAGAAACACCGTGGCCCCTCTCTTTGAGATAACTCTGCACTATTGCGAGCTGGAAATGCCACTTCCAGTTTAGCTGTGCAGAAGAAGAACAACAAGAAGCAAAAATATCTCGAAATATGTCCGTCAGGCCCCTTCCCTTGAGATATATCTGCAAATATCTCGGAAACGAAGCGAGCTATGGCAAAATGTTAAGAGACCTTTTTTGTAGAGAATTGTTTCCTACAATTTATGTTCTATGATATTTTTTGATCAGAAGCGTAGTTTTCGAGATATATCGAGATATTTAAAAGTTCCGAAGCCGCACCAACATAATAGAGATACAGAAACACCGTGGCCCCTTTCTTTGAGATAACTCTGCACTAGTGCGAGCCGCAAATGCCACTTCCAGCTTAGCTGTGCAGAAGAAGAACAACAAGAAGAAGAAATATCTCGAAATATGTCCGTCAGGCCCCTTCCCTTGAGATAAATCTGCAAATATCTCGGAAACGAAGCGAGCTATGGCAAAATGTTAAGAGACCTTTTTTGTAGAGAATTAAGTTTCCTACTTTTTATGTTCTATGATATTTTTTGATCAGATGCGTAGTTCTCGAGATATATCAAGATATTTAAAAGTTCCGAAGCCGCACCAACATAATAGAGATACAGAAACACCGTGGCCCCTTTCTTTGAGATAACTCTGCACTATTGCGAGCTGTAAATGCCACTTCCAGCTTAGCTGTGCAAAAGAAGAACAACAAGAAGAAGAAATATCTCGAAATATGTCCGTCAGGCCCCTTCCCTTGACATATATCTGCAAATATCTCGGAAACGAAGCGAGCTATGGCAAAATGTTAAGAGACCTTATTTGTAGAGAATTAAGTTTCCTACCTTTTACGTTCTATGATATTTTTTGATCAGATGCGTAGTTTTCGAGATATATCGAGATATTTAAAAGTTCCAAAGCCGCACCAACATAATAGAGATACATAAACACCGTGACCCCTTTCTTTGAGATAACTCTGCACTAGTGCGAGCCGCAAATGCCACTTCCAGCTTAGCTGTGCAGAAGAAGAACAACAAGAAGAAGAAATATCTCGAAATATGTCCGTTAGTCCCCTTCCCTTGAGATAAATCTGCAAATATCTCGGAAACGAAACGAGCTATGGCAAAATGTTAAGAGACCTTTTTTGTAGAGAATTAAGTTTCCTACTTTTTATGTAGTATGATATTTTTCGATCAGATGCGTAGTTCTCGAGATATATCAAGATATTTAAAAGTTCCGAAGCCGCACCAACATAATAGAGATACAGAAACACCGTGGCCCCTTTCTTTGAGATAACTCTGCACTATTGCGAGCTGCAAATGCCACTTCCAGCTTAGCTGTGCAGAAGAAGAACAACAAGAAGAAGATATATCTCGAAATATGTCCGTTAGGCCCCTTCCCTTGAGATAGATCTGCAAATATCTCGGAAACGAAGCGAGCTATGGCAAAATGTTAAGAGACCTTTTTTGTAGAGAATTATGTTTCCTACAATTTATGTTCTATGATATTTTTTGATCAGAAGCGTAGTTTTCGAGATATATCGAGATATTTAAAAGTTCCGAAGCCGCACCAACATAATAGAGATACAGAAACACCGTGGCCCCTTTCTTTGAGATAACTCTGCACTATTGCGAGCTGTAAATGCCACTTCCAGCTTAGCTGTGCAAAAGAAGAACAACAAGAAGAAGAAATATCTCGAAATATGTCCGTCAGGCCCCTTCCCTTGACATATATCTGCAAATATCTCGGAAACGAAGCGAGCTATGGCAAAATGTTAAGAGACCTTATTTGTAGAGAATTAAGTTTCCTACCTTTTACGTTCTATGATATTTTTTGATCAGATGCGTAGTTTTCGAGATATATCGAGATATTTAAAAGTTCCAAAGCCGCACCAACATAATAGAGATACATAAACACCGTGACCCCTTTCTTTGAGATAACTCTGCACTAGTGCGAGCCGCAAATGCCACTTCCAGCTTAGCTGTGCAGAAGAAGAACAACAAGAAGAAGAAATATCTCGAAATATGTCCGTTAGTCCCCTTCCCTTGAGATAAATCTGCAAATATCTCGGAAACGAAACGAGCTATGGCAAAATGTTAAGAGACCTTTTTTGTAGAGAATTAAGTTTCCTACTTTTTATGTAGTATGATATTTTTCGATCAGATGCGTAGTTCTCGAGATATATCAAGATATTTAAAAGTTCCGAAGCCGCACCAACATAATAGAGATACAGAAACACCGTGGCCCCTTTCTTTGAGATAACTCTGCACTATTGCGAGCTGCAAATGCCACTTCCAGCTTAGCTGTGCAGAAGAAGAACAACAAGAAGAAGATATATCTCGAAATATGTCCGTTAGGCCCCTTCCCTTGAGATAGATCTGCAAATATCTCGGAAACGAAGCGAGCTATGGCAAAATGTTAAGAGACCTTTTTTGTAGAGAATTATGTTTCCTACAATTTATGTTCTATGATATTTTTTGATCAGAAGCGTAGTTTTCGAGATATATCGAGATATTTAAAAGTTCCGAAGCCGCACCAACATAATAGAGATACAGAAACACCGTGGCCCCTTTCTTTGAGATAACTCTGCACTAGTGCGAGCCGCAAATGCCACTTCCAGCTTAGCTGTGCAGAAGAAGAACAACAAGAAGAAGAAATATCTCGAAATATGTCCGTCAGGCCCCTTCCCTTGAGATATATCTGCAAATATCTAGGAAACGAAGCGAGCTATGGCAAAATGTTAAGAGACCTTTTTTGTAGAGAATTAAGTTTCCTACTTTTTATGTTCTATGATATTTTTTGATCAGATGCGTAGTTCTCGAGATATATCAAGATATTTAAAAGTTCCGAAGCCGCACCAACATAATAGAGATACAGAAACACCGTGGCCCCTTTCTTTGAGATAACTCTGCACTATTGCGAGCTGTAAATGCCACTTCCAGCTTAGCTGTGCAGAAGAAGAACAACAAGAAGAAGAAATATCTCGAAATATGTCCGTCAGGCCCCTTCCCTTGAGATATATCTGCAAATATCTCGGAAACGAAGCGAGCTATGGCAAAATGTTAAGAGACCTTTTTTGTAGAGAATTATGTTTTCTACAATTTATGTTCTATGATATTTTTTGATCAGAAGCGTAGTTTTCGAGATATATCGAGATATTTAAAAGTTCCGAAGCCGCACCAACATAATAGAGATACAGAAACACCGTGGCCACTTTCTTTGAGATAACTCTGCACTAGTGCGAGCCGCAAATGCCACTTCCAGCTTAGCTGTGCAGAAGAAGAACAACAAGAAGAAGAAATATCTCGAAATATGTCCGTCAGGCCCCTTCCCTTGAGATAAATCTGCAAATATCTCGGAAACGAAGCGAGCTATGGCAAAATGTTAAGAGACCTTTTTGTAGAGAATTAAGTTTCCTACTTTTTATGTTGTATGATATTTTTGATCAGATGCGTAGTTCTCGAGATATATCAAGATATTTAAAAGTTCCGAAGCCGCACCAACATAATAGAGATACAGAAACACCGTGGCCCCTTTCTTTGAGATAACTCTGCACTATTGCGAGCTGCAAATGCCACTTCCAGCTTAGCTGTGCAGAGGAAGAACAACAAGAAGAAGAAATATCTCGAAATATGTCCGTCAGGCCAGTTCCTTTGAGCTGAATCTGCAAATATCTCGGAAACGAAGCGAGCTATGACAAAATGTTAAGAGACGTTTTTTATAGAGAATTATGTTTCCTACAATTTATGCTCTATGATATTTTTTGATCAGAAGCGTAGTTTTCGAGATATATCGAGATATTTAAAAGTTCCGAAGCCGCACCAACATAATAGGGATACAGAAACACCGTGGCCCCTTTCTTTGAGATAACTCTGCACTAGTGCGAGCCGCAAATGCCACTTCCAGCTTAGCTGTGCAGAAGAAGAACAACAAGAAGAAGAAATATCTCGAAAAATGCCCGTCAGGCCCCTTCCCTTGAGATAAATCTGCAAATATCTCGGAAACGAAGCGAGCTATGGCAAAATGTTGAGAGACGTTTTTTATAGAGAATTATGTTTCCTACAATTTATGTTCTATGATATTTTTTGATCAGAAGCGTAGTTTTCGAGATATATCGAGATATTTAAAAGTTCCGAAGCCGCACCAACATAATAGGGATACAGAAACACCGTGGCCCCTTTCTTTCAGATAACTATGCACTATTGCGAGCTGCAAATGCCACTTCCAGCTTAGCTGTGCAGAAGAACAACAAGAAGAAGAAATATCTCGAAATATGTCCGTCAGGCCCCTTCCCTTGAGATAAATCTGCAAATATCTCGGAAACGAAGCGAGCTATGGCAAAATGTTCAGAGACCTTTTTTGTAGAGAATTAAGTTTTCTACTTTTCATGTTCTATGATATTTTTTGATCAGATGCGTAGTTCTCGAGATATATCAAGATATTTAAAAGTTCCGAAGCCGCACCAACATAATAGAGATACAGAAACACCGTGGCCCCTTTCTTCGAGATATCTCTGCACTATTGCGAGCTGCAAATGCCACTTCCAGCTTAGCTGTGCAGAAGAAGAACAACAAGAAGAAGAAATATCTCGAAATATGTCCGTCAGGCCCCTTCCCTTGACATAAATCTGCAAATATCTCGGAAACGAAGCGAGCTATGGCAAAATGTTAAGAGACCTTATTTGTAGAGAATTAAGTTTCCTACTTTTTACGTTCTATGATATTTTTTGATCAGATGCGTAGTTCTCGAGATATATCAAGATATTTAAAAGTTCCGAAACCGCACCAACATAATACAGATACAGAAACACCGTGGCCCCTTTCTTTGAGATATCTCTGCACTATTGCGAGCTGCAAATGCCACTTCCAGCTTAGCTGTGCAGAAGAAGAACAACAAGAAGAAGAAATATCTCGAAATATGTCCGTCAGGCCCCTTCCCTTGACATAAATCTGCAAATATCTCGGAAACGAAGCGAGCTATGGCAAAATGTTAAGAGACCTTTTTTGTAGAGAATTAAGTTTCCTACTTTTTATGTTCTATGATATTTTTTGATCAGATGCGTAGTTCTCGAGATATATCAAGATATTTAAAAGTTCCGAAGCCGCACCAACATAATAGAGATACAGAAACACCGTGGCCCCTCTCTTTGAGATAACTCTGCACTATTGCGAGCTGGAAATGCCACTTCCAGTTTAGCTGTGCAGAAGAAGAACAACAAGAAGCAAAAATATCTCGAAATATGTCCGTCAGGCCCCTTCCCTTGAGATATATCTGCAAATATCTCGGAAACGAAGCGAGCTATGGCAAAATGTTAAGAGACCTTTTTTGTAGAGAATTGTTTCCTACAATTTATGTTCTATGATATTTTTTGATCAGAAGCGTAGTTTTCGAGATATATCGAGATATTTAAAAGTTCCGAAGCCGCACCAACATAATAGAGATACAGAAACACCGTGGCCCCTTTCTTTGAGATAACTCTGCACTAGTGCGAGCCGCAAATGCCACTTCCAGCTTAGCTGTGCAGAAGAAGAACAACAAGAAGAAGAAATATCTCGAAATATGTCCGTCAGGCCCCTTCCCTTGAGATAAATCTGCAAATATCTCGGAAACGAAGCGAGCTATGGCAAAATGTTAAGAGACCTTTTTTGTAGAGAATTAAGTTTCCTACTTTTTATGTTCTATGATATTTTTTGATCAGATGCGTAGTTCTCGAGATATATCAAGATATTTAAAAGTTCCGAAGCCGCACCAACATAATAGAGATACAGAAACACCGTGGCCCCTTTCTTTGAGATAACTCTGCACTATTGCGAGCTGTAAATGCCACTTCCAGCTTAGCTGTGCAGAAGAAGAACAACAAGAAGAAGAAATATCTCGAAATATGTCCGTCAGGCCCCTTCCCTTGAGATATATCTGCAAATATCTCGGAAACGAAGCGAGCTATGGCAAAATGTTGAGAGACCTTATTTGTAGAGAATTAAGTTTCCTACCTTTTACGTTCTATGATATTTTTTGATCAGATGCGTAGTTTTCGAGATACATCGAGATATTTAAAAGTTCCGAAGCCGCACCAACATAATAGAGATACAGAAACACCGTGGCCACTTTCTTTGAGATAACTCTGCACTAGTGCGAGCCGCAAATGCCACTTCCAGCTTAGCTGTGCAGAAGAAGAACAACAAGAAGAAGAAATATCTCGAAATATGTCCGTCAGGCCCCTTCCCTTGAGATAAATCTGCAAATATCTCGGAAACGAAGCGAGCTATGGCAAAATGTTAAGAGACCTTTTTGTAGAGAATTAAGTTTCCTACTTTTTATGTTGTATGATATTTTTGATCAGATGCGTAGTTCTCGAGATATATCAAGATATTTAAAAGTTCCGAAGCCGCACCAACATAATAGAGATACAGAAACACCGTGGCCCCTTTCTTTGAGATAACTCTGCACTATTGCGAGCTGCAAATGCCACTTCCAGCTTAGCTGTGCAGAGGAAGAACAACAAGAAGAAGAAATATCTCGAAATATGTCCGTCAGGCCAGTTCCTTTGAGCTGAATCTGCAAATATCTCGGAAACGAAGCGAGCTATGACAAAATGTTAAGAGACGTTTTTTATAGAGAATTATGTTTCCTACAATTTATGCTCTATGATATTTTTTGATCAGAAGCGTAGTTTTCGAGATATATCGAGATATTTAAAAGTTCCGAAGCCGCACCAACATAATAGGGATACAGAAACACCGTGGCCCCTTTCTTTGAGATAACTCTGCACTAGTGCGAGCCGCAAATGCCACTTCCAGCTTAGCTGTGCAGAAGAAGAACAACAAGAAGAAGAAATATCTCGAAAAATGCCCGTCAGGCCCCTTCCCTTGAGATAAATCTGCAAATATCTCGGAAACGAAGCGAGCTATGGCAAAATGTTGAGAGACGTTTTTTATAGAGAATTATGTTTCCTACAATTTATGTTCTATGATATTTTTTGATCAGAAGCGTAGTTTTCGAGATATATCGAGATATTTAAAAGTTCCGAAGCCGCACCAACATAATAGGGATACAGAAACACCGTGGCCCCTTTCTTTCAGATAACTATGCACTATTGCGAGCTGCAAATGCCACTTCCAGCTTAGCTGTGCAGAAGAACAACAAGAAGAAGAAATATCTCGAAATATGTCCGTCAGGCCCCTTCCCTTGAGATAAATCTGCAAATATCTCGGAAACGAAGCGAGCTATGGCAAAATGTTAAGAGACCTTTTTTGTAGAGAATTAAGTTTCCTACTTTTTATGTTCTATGATATTTTTTGATCAGATGCGTAGTTCTCGAGATATATCAAGATATTTAAAAGTTCCGAAGCCGCACCAACATAATAGAGATACAGAAACACCGTGGCCCTTTCTTTGAGATAACTCTGCACTATTGCGAGCTGTAAATGCCACTTCCAGCTTAGCTGTGCAGAAGAAGAACAACAAGAAGAAGAAATATCTCGAAATATGTCCGTCAGGCCCCTTCCCTCGAGATATATCTGCAAATATCTCGGAAACGAAGCGAGCTATGGCAAAATGTTAAGAGACCTTTTTTGTAGAGAATTATGTTTCCTACAATTTATGTTCTATGATATTTTTTGATCAGAAGCGTAGTTTTCGAGATACATCGAGATATTTAAAAGTTCCGAAGCCGCACCAACATAATAGAGATACAAAAACACCGTGGCCCCTTTCTTTGAGATAACTCTGCACTAGTGCGAGCCGCAAATGCCACTTCCAGCTTAGCTGTGCAGAAGAAGAACAACAAGAAGAAGAAATATCTCGAAATATGTCCGTCAGGCCCCTTCCCTTGAGATAAATCTGCAAATATCTCGGAAACGAAGCGAGCTATGGCAAAATGTTAAGAGACCTTATTTGTAGAGAATTAAGTTTCCTACCTTTTACGTTCTATGATATTTTTTGATCAGATGCGTAGTTCTCGAGATATATCAAGATATTTAAAAGTTCCGAAACCGCACCAACATAATAGAGATACATAAACACCGTGACCCCTTTCTTTGAGATAACTCTGCACTAGTGCGAGCCGCAAATGCCACTTCCAGCTTAGCTGTGCAGAAGAAGAACAACAAGAAGAAGAAATATCTCGAAATATGTCCGTTAGGCCCCTTCCCTTGAGATAGATCTGCAAATATCTCGGAAACGAAGCGAGCTATGGCAAAATGTTAAGAGACCTTTTTTGTAGAGAATTATGTTTCCTACAATTTATGTTCTATGATATTTTTTGATCAGAAGCGTAGTTTTCGAGATATATCGAGATATTTAAAAGTTCCGAAGCCGCACCAACATAATAGAGATACAGAAACACCGTGGCCCCTTTCTTTGAGATAACTCTGCACTAGTGCGAGCCGCAAATGCCACTTCCAGCTTAGCTGTGCAGAAGAAGAACAACAAGAAGAAGAAATATCTCGAAATATGTCCGTCAGGCCCCTTCCCTTGAGATATATCTGCAAATATCTCGGAAACGAAGCGAGCTATGGCAAAATGTTAAGAGACCTTTTTTGTAGAGAATTAAGTTTCCTACTTTTTATGTTCTATGATATTTTTTGATCAGATGCGTAGTTCTCGAGATATATCAAGATATTTAAAAGTTCCGAAGCCGCACCAACATAATAGAGATACAGAAACACCGTGGCCCCTTTCTTTGAGATAACTCTGCACTATTGCGAGCTGTAAATGCCACTTCCAGCTTAGCTGTGCAGAAGAAGAACAACAAGAAGAAGAAATATCTCGAAATATGTCCGTCAGGCCCCTTCCCTTGAGATATATCTGCAAATATCTCGGAAACGAAGCGAGCTATGGCAAAATGTTAAGAGACCTTTTTTGTAGAGAATTATGTTTCCTACAATTTATGTTCTATGATATTTGTTGGTCAGAAGCGTAGTTTTCGAGATATATCGAGATATTTAAAAGTTCCAAAGCCGCACCAACATAATAGAGATACAGAAACACCGTGGCCCCTTTCTTTGAGATAACTCTGCACTAGTGCGAGCCGCAAATGCCACTTCCAGCCTAGCCGTGCAGAAGAAGAACAACAAGAAGAAGAAATATCTCGAAATATGTCCGTCAGGCCCCTTCCCTTCAGATAAATCTGCAAATATCTCGGAAACGAAGCGATCTATGGCAAAATGTTAAGAGACCTTTTTTGTAGAGAATTAAGTTTCCTACTTTTTATGTTCTATGATATTTTTTGATCAGATGCGTAGTTCTCGAGATATATCAAGATATTTAAAAGTTCCGAAGCCGCACCAACATAATAGAGATACAGAAACACCGTGGCCCCTTTCTTTGAGATAACTCTGCACTATTGCGAGCTGCAAATGCCACTTCCAGCTTAGCTGTGCAGAAGAAGAACAACAAGAAGAAGAAATATCTCGAAATATGTCCGTCAGGCCCCTTCCCTTGAGATAAATCTGCAAATATCTCGGAAACGAAGAGAGCTATGGCAAAATGTTAAGATACCTTTTTTGTAGAGAATTAAGTTTGCTACTTTTTATGTTCTATGATATTTTTTGATCAGATGCGTAGTTCTCGAGATATATCAAGATATTTAAAAGTTCCGAAGCCGCACCAACATAATAGAGATACAGAAACACCGTGGCCCCTTTCTTTGAGATAACTCTGCACTATTGCGAGCTGCAAATGCCACTTCCAGCTTAGCTGTGCAGAGGAAGAACAACAAGAAGAAGAAATATCTCGAAATATGTCCGTCAGACCAGTTCCTTTGAGCTGAATCTGCAAATATCTCGGAAACGAAGCGAGCTATGGCAAAATGTTAAGAGACGTTTTTTATAGAGAATTATGTTTCCTACAATTTATGTTCTATGATATTTTTTGATCAGAAGCGTAGTTTTCGAGATATATCGAGATATTTAAAAGTTCCGAAGCCGCACCAACATAATAGGGATACAGAAACACCGTGGCCCCTTTCTTTGAGATAACTCTGCACTAGTGCGAGCCGCAAATGCCACTTCCAGCTTAGCTGTGCAGAAGAAGAACAACAAGAAGAAGAAATATCTCGAAATATGTCCGTCAGGCCCCTTCCCTTGAGATAAATCTGCAAATATCTCGGAAACGAAGCGAGCTATGGCAAAATGTTAAGAGACCTTTTTTGTAGAGAATTAAGTTTCCTACTTTTTATGTTCTATGATATTTTTT
Organism: Osmia lignaria lignaria; assembly: GCF_051020975.1. Lineage (NCBI taxonomy): Eukaryota > Metazoa > Arthropoda > Insecta > Hymenoptera > Megachilidae > Osmia > Osmia lignaria. The sequence continues at coordinate 1,270,433 of NW_027478173.1, forward strand.
GATCAGATGCGTAGTTCTCGAGATATATCGAGATATTTAAAAGTTCCGAAGCCGCACCAACATAATAGGGATACAGAAACACCGTGGCCCCTTTCTTTGAGATAACTCTGCACTAGTGCGAGCCGCAAATGCCACTTCCAGCTTAGCTGTGCAGAAGAAGAACAACAAGAAGAAGAAATATCTCGAAATATGTCCGTCAGGCCCCTTCCCTTGAGATAAATCTGCAAATATCTCGGAAACGAAGAGAGCTATGGCAAAATGTTAAGAGACCTTTTTTGTAGAGAATTAAGTTTCCTACTTTTTATGTTCTATGATATTTTTTGATCAGATGCGTAGTTCTCGAGATATATCAAGATATTTAAAAGTTCCGAAGCCGCACCAACATAATAGAGATACAGAAACACCGTGGCCCCTTTCTTTGAGATAACTCTGCACTATTGCGAGCTGTAAATGCCACTTCCAGCTTAGCTGTGCAGAAGAAGAACAACAAGAAGAAGAAATATCTCGAAATATGTCCGTCAGGCCCCTTCCCTTGAGATAAATCTGCAAATATCTCGGAAACGAAGAGAGCTATGGCAAAATGTTAAGAGACTTTTTTTGTAGAGAATTAAGTTTCCTACTTTTTATGTTCTATGATATTTTTTGATCTGATGCGTAGTTCTCGAGACATATCAAGATATTTAAAAGTTCCGAAGCCGCACCAACATAATAGAGATACAGAAACACCGTGGCCCCTTTCTTTGAGATAACTCTGCACTATTGCGAGCTGGAAATGCCACTTCCAGCTTAGCTGTGCAGAAGAAGAACAACAAGAAGAAGAAATATCTCGAAATATGTCCGTCAGGCCCCTTCCCTTGAGATAAATCTGCAAATATCTCGGAAACGAAGCGAGCTATGGCAAAATGTTAAGAGACCTTTTTGTAGAGAATTAAGTTTCCTACTTTTTATGTTGTATGATATTTTTGATCAGATGCGTAGTTCTCGAGATATATCAAGATATTTAAAAGTTCCGAAGCCGCACCAACATAATAGAGATACAGAAACACCGTGGCCCCTTTCTTTGAGATAACTCTGCACTATTGCGAGCTGCAAATGCCACTTCCAGCTTAGCTGTGCAGAGGAAGAACAACAAGAAGAAGAAATATCTCGAAATATGTCCGTCAGGCCAGTTCCTTTGAGCTGAATCTGCAAATATCTCGGAAAGGAAGCGAGCTATGACAAAATGTTAAGAGACGTTTTTTATAGAGAATTATGTTTCCTACAATTTATGTTCTATGATATTTTTTGATCAGAAGCGTAGTTTTCGAGATATATCGAGATATTTAAAAGTTCCGAAGCCGCACCAACATAATAGGGATACAGAAACACCGTGGCCCCTTTCTTTGAGATAACTCTGCACTAGTGCGAGCCGCAAATGCCACTTCCAGCTTAGCTGTGCAGAAGAAGAACAACAAGAAGAAGAAATATCTCGAAAAATGCCCGTCAGGCCCCTTCCCTTGAGATAAATCTGCAAATATCTCGGAAACGAAGCGAGCTATGGCAAAATGTTGAGAGACGTTTTTTATAGAGAATTATGTTTCCTACAATTTATGTTCTATGATATTTTTTGATCAGAAGCGTAGTTTTCGAGATATATCGAGATATTTAAAAGTTCCGAAGCCGCACCAACATAATAGGGATACAGAAACACCGTGGCCCCTTTCTTTCAGATAACTATGCACTATTGCGAGCTGCAAATGCCACTTCCAGCTTAGCTGTGCAGAAGAACAACAAGAAGAAGAAATATCTCGAAATATGTCCGTCAGGCCCCTTCCCTTGAGATAAATCTGCAAATATCTCGGAAACGAAGCGAGCTATGGCAAAATGTTCAGAGACCTTTTTTGTAGAGAATTAAGTTTCCTACTTTTTATGTTCTATGATATTTTTTGATCAGATGCGTAGTTCTCGAGATATATCAAGATATTTAAAAGTTCCGAAGCCGCACCAACATAATAGAGATACAGAAACACCGTGGCCCCTTTCTTTGAGATAACTCTGCACTATTGCGAGCTGTAAATGCCACTTCCAGCTTAGCTGTGCAGAAGAAGAACAACAAGAAGAAGAAATATCTCGAAATATGTCCGTCAGGCCCCTTCCCTTGAGATATATCTGCAAATATCTCGGAAACGAAGCGAGCTATGGCAAAATGTTGAGACCTTTTTTGTAGAGAATTATGTTTCCTACAATTTATGTTCTATGATATTTTTTGATCAGAAGCGTAGTTTTCGAGATACATCGAGATATTTAAAAGTTCCGAAGCCGCACCAACATAATAGAGATACAGAAACACCGTGGCCCCTTTCTTTGAGATAACTCTGCACTAGTGCGAGCCGCAAATGCCACTTCCAGCTTAGCTGTGCAGAAGAAGAACAACAAGAAGAAGAAATATCTCGAAATATGTCCGTCAGGCCCCTTCCCTTGAGATAAATCTGCAAATATCTCGGAAACGAAGCGAGCTATGGCAAAATGTTAAGAGACTTTTTTTGTAGAGAATTAAGTTTCCTACTTTTTATGTTCTATGATATTTTTTGATCTGATGCGTAGTTCTCGAGACATATCAAGATATTTAAAAGTTCCGAAGCCGCACCAACATAATAGAGATACAGAAACACCGTGGCCCCTTTCTTTGAGATAACTCTGCACTATTGCGAGCTGGAAATGCCACTTCCATCTTAGCTGTGCAGAAGAAGAACAACAAGAAGAAGAAATATCTCGAAATATGTCCGTCAGGCCCCTTCCCTTGAGATATATCTGCAAATATCTCGGAAACGAAGAGAGCTATGGCAAAATGTTAAGAGACTTTTTTTGTAGAGAATTAAGTTTCCTACTTTTTATGTTCTATGATATTTTTTGATCTGATGCGTAGTTCTCGAGACATATCAAGATATTTAAAAGTTCCGAAGCCGCACCAACATAATAGAGATACAGAAACACCGTGGCCCCTTTCTTTGAGATAACTCTGCACTATTGCGAGCTGGAAATGCCACTTCCAGCTTAGCTGTGCAGAAGAAGAACAACAAGAAGAAGAAATATCTCGAAATATGTCCGTCAGGCCCCTTCCCTTGAGATATATCAGCAAATATCTCGGAAACGAAGCGAGCTATGGCAAAATGTTAAGAGACCTTTTTTGTAGAGAATTATGTTTCCTACAATTTATGTTCTATGATATTTTTTGATCAGAAGCGTAGTTTTCGAGATACATCGAGATATTTAAAAGTTCCGAAGCTGCACCAACATAATAGAGATACAGAAACACCGTGGCCACTTTCTTTGAGATAACTCTGCACTAGTGCGAGCCGCAAATGCCACTTCCAGCTTAGCTGTGCAGAAGAAGAACAACAAGAAGAAGAAATATCTCGAAATATGTCCGTCAGGCCAGTTCCTTTGAGCTGAATCTGCAAATATCTCGGAAACGAAGCGAGCTATGACAAAATGTTAAGAGACGTTTTTTATAGAGAATTATGTTTCCTACAATTTATGTTCTATGATATTTTTTGATCAGAAGCGTAGTTTTCGAGATATATCGAGATATTTAAAAGTTCCGAAGCCGCACCAACATAATAGGGATACAGAAACACCGTGGCCCCTTTCTTTCAGATAACTATGCACTATTGCGAGCTGCAAATGCCACTTCCAGCTTAGCTGTGCAGAAGAACAACAAGAAGAAGAAATATCTCGAAATATGTCCGTCAGGCCCCTTCCCTTGAGATAAATCTGCAAATATCTCGGAAACGAAGCGAGCTATGGCAAAATGTTAAGAGACCTTTTTTGTAGAGAATTATGTTTCCTACAATTTATGTTCTATGATATTTTTTGATCAGAAGCGTAGTTTTCGAGATACATCGAGATATTTAAAAGTTCCGAAGCCGCACCAACATAATAGAGATACAGAAACACCGTGGCCCCTTTCTTTGAGATAACTCTGCACTATTGCGAGCTGTAAATGCCACTTCCAGCTTAGCTGTGCAGAAAAAGAACAACAAGAAGAAGAAATATCTCGAAATATGTCCGTCAGGCCCCTTCCCTTGAGATATATCTGCAAATATCTCGGAAACGAAGCGAGCTATGGCAAAATGTTAAGAGACCTTTTTTGTAGAGAATTATGTTTCCTACAATTTATGTTCTATGATATTTTTTGATCAGAAGCGTAGTTTTCGAGATACATCGAGATATTTAAAAGTTCCGAAGCCGCACCAACATAATAGAGATACAGAAACACCGTGGCCCCTTTCTTTGAGATAACTCTGCACTATTGCGAGCTGCAAATGCCACTTCCAGCTTAGCTGTGCAGAGGAAGAACAACAAGAAGAAGAAATATCTCGAAATATGTCCGTCAGACCAGTTCCTTTGAGCTGAATCTGCAAATATCTCGGAAACGAAGCGAGCTATGGCAAAATGTTAAGAGACGTTTTTTATAGAGAATTATGTTTCCTACAATTTATGTTCTATGATATTTTTTGATCAGAAGCGTAGTTTTCGAGATATATCGAGATATTTAAAAGTTCCGAAGCCGCACCAACATAATAGGGATACAGAAACACCGTGGCCCCTTTCTTTGAGATAACTCTGCACTAGTGCGAGCCGCAAATGCCACTTCCAGCTTAGCTGTGCAGAAGAAGAACAACAAGAAGAAGAAATATCTCGAAATATGTCCGTCAGGCCCCTTCCCTTGAGATAAATCTGCAAATATCTCGGAAACGAAGCGAGCTATGGCAAAATGTTAAGAGACCTTTTTTGTAGAGAATTAAGTTTCCTACTTTTTATGTTCTATGATATTTTTTGATCAGATGCGTAGTTCTCGAGATATATCAAGATATTTAAAAGTTCCGAAGCCGCACCAACATAATAGAGATACAGAAACACCGTGGCCCCTTTCTTTGAGATAACTCTGCACTATTGCGAGCTGTAAATGCCACTTCCAGCTTAGCTGTGCAGAAGAAGAACAACAAGAAGAAGAAATATCTCGAAATATGTCCGTCAGGCCCCTTCCCTTGAGATAAATCTGCAAATATCTCGGAAACGAAGAGAGCTATGGCAAAATGTTAAGAGACTTTTTTTGTAGAGAATTAAGTTTCCTACTTTTTATGTTCTATGATATTTTTTGATCTGATGCGTAGTTCTCGAGACATATCAAGATATTTAAAAGTTCCGAAGCCGCACCAACATAATAGAGATACAGAAACACCGTGGCCCCTTTCTTTGAGATAACTCTGCACTATTGCGAGCTGGAAATGCCACTTCCAGCTTAGCTGTGCAGAAGAAGAACAACAAGAAGAAGAAATATCTCGAAATATGTCCGTCAGGCCCCTTCCCTTGAGATATATCAGCAAATATCTCGGAAACGAAGCGAGCTATGGCAAAATGTTAAGAGACCTTTTTTGTAGAGAATTATGTTTCCTACAATTTATGTTCTATGATATTTTTTGATCAGAAGCGTAGTTTTCGAGATACATCGAGATATTTAAAAGTTCCGAAGCCGCACCAACATAATAGAGATATAGAATCACCGTGGCCACTTTCTTTGAGATAACTCTGCACTAGTGCGAGCCGCAAATGCCACTTCCAGCTTAGCTGTGCAGAAGAAGAACAACAAGAAGAAGAAATATCTCGAAATATGTCCGTCAGGCCCCTTCCCTTGAGATAAATCTGCAAATATCTCGGAAACGAAGCGAGCTATGGCAAAATGTTAAGAGACCTTTTTGTAGAGAATTAAGTTTCCTACTTTTTATGTTGTATGATATTTTTGATCAGATGCGTAGTTCTCGAGATATATCAAGATATTTAAAAGTTCCGAAGCCGCACCAACATAATAGAGATACAGAAACACCGTGGCCCCTTTCTTTGAGATAACTCTGCACTATTGCGAGCTGCAAATGCCACTTCCAGCTTAGCTGTGCAGAGGAAGAACAACAAGAAGAAGAAATATCTCGAAATATGTCCGTCAGGCCAGTTCCTTTGAGCTGAATCTGCAAATATCTCGGAAACGAAGCGAGCTATGACAAAATGTTAAGAGACGTTTTTTATAGAGAATTATGTTTCCTACAATTTATGTTCTATGATATTTTTTGATCAGAAGCGTAGTTTTCGAGATATATCGAGATATTTAAAAGTTCCGAAGCCGCACCAACATAATAGGGATACAGAAACACCGTGGCCCCTTTCTTTGAGATAACTCTGCACTAGTGCGAGCCGCAAATGCCACTTCCAGCTTAGCTGTGCAGAAGAAGAACAACAAGAAGAAGAAATATCTCGAAAAATGCCCGTCAGGCCCCTTCCCTTGAGATAAATCTGCAAATATCTCGGAAACGAAGCGAGCTATGGCAAAATGTTGAGAGACGTTTTTTATAGAGAATTATGTTTCCTACAATTTATGTTCTATGATATTTTTTGATCAGAAGCGTAGTTTTCGAGATATATCGAGATATTTAAAAGTTCCGAAGCCGCACCAACATAATAGGGATACAGAAACACCGTGGCCCCTTTCTTTCAGATAACTATGCACTATTGCGAGCTGCAAATGCCACTTCCAGCTTAGCTGTGCAGAAGAACAACAAGAAGAAGAAATATCTCGAAATATGTCCGTCAGGCCCCTTCCCTTGAGATAAATCTGCAAATATCTCGGAAACGAAGCGAGCTATGGCAAAATGTTAAGAGACCTTTTTTGTAGAGAATTAAGTTTCCTACTTTTTATGTTCTATGATATTTTTTGATCAGATGCGTAGTTCTCGAGATATATCAAGATATTTAAAAGTTCCGAAGCCGCACCAACATAATAGAGATACAGAAACACCGTGGCCCCTTTCTTTGAGATAACTCTGCACTATTGCGAGCTGTAAATGCCACTTCCAGCTTAGCGGTGCAGAAGAAGAACAACAAGAAGAAGAAATATCTCGAAATATGTCCGTCAGACCCCTTCCCTTGAGATATATCTGCAAATATCTCGGAAACGAAGCGAGCTATGGCAAAATGTTGAGACCTTTTTTGTAGAGAATTATGTTTCCTACAATTTATGTTCTATGATATTTTTTGATCAGAAGCGTAGTTTTCGAGATACATCGAGATATTTAAAAGTTCCGAAGCCGCACCAACATAATAGAGATACAGAAACACCGTGGCCCCTTTCTTTGAGATAACTCTGCACTAGTGCGAGCCGCAAATGCCACTTCCAGCTTAGCTGTGCAGAAGAAGAACAACAAGAAGAAGAAATATCTCGAAATATGTCCGTCAGGCCCCTTCCCTTGAGATAAATCTGCAAATATCTCGGAAACGAAGCGAGCTATGGCAAAATGTTAAGAGACTTTTTTTGTAGAGAATTAAGTTTCCTACTTTTTATGTTCTATGATATTTTTTGATCTGATGCGTAGTTCTCGAGACATATCAAGATATTTAAAAGTTCCGAAGCCGCACCAACATAATAGAGATACAGAAACACCGTGGCCCCTTTCTTTGAGATAACTCTGCACTATTGCGAGCTGGAAATGCCACTTCCAGCTTAGCTGTGCAGAAGAAGAACAACAAGAAGAAGAAATATCTCGAAATATGTCCGTCAGGCCCCTTCCCTTGAGATATATCAGCAAATATCTCGGAAACGAAGCGAGCTATGGCAAAATGTTAAGAGACCTTTTTTGTAGAGAATTATGTTTCCTACAATTTATGTTCTATGATATTTTTTGATCAGAAGCGTAGTTTTCGAGATACATCGAGATATTTAAAAGTTCCGAAGCCGCACCAACATAATAGAGATACAGAAACACCGTGGCCACTTTCTTTGAGATAACTCTGCACTAGTGCGAGCCGCAAATGCCACTTCCAGCTTAGCTGTGCAGAAGAAGAACAACAAGAAGAAGAAATATCTCGAAATATGTCCGTCAGGCCCCTTCCCTTGAGATAAATCTGCAAATATCTCGGAAACGAAGCGAGCTATGGCAAAATGTTAAGAGACCTTTTTGTAGAGAATTAAGTTTCCTACTTTTTATGTTGTATGATATTTTTGATCAGATGCGTAGTTCTCGAGATATATCAAGATATTTAAAAGTTCCGAAGCCGCACCAACATAATAGAGATACAGAAACACCGTGGCCCCTTTCTTTGAGATAACTCTGCACTATTGCGAGCTGCAAATGCCACTTCCAGCTTAGCTGTGCAGAGGAAGAACAACAAGAAGAAGAAATATCTCGAAATATGTCCGTCAGGCCAGTTCCTTTGAGATGAATCTGCAAATATGTCGGAAACGAAGCGAGCTATGACAAAATGTTAAGAGACGTTTTTTATAGAGAATTATGTTTCCTACAATTTATGTTCTATGATATTTTTTGATGAGAAGCGTAGTTTTCGAGATATATCGAGATATTTAAAAGTTCCGAAGCCGCACCAACATAATAGGGATACAGAAACACCGTGGCCCCTTTCTTTGAGATAACTCTGCACTAGTGCGAGCCGCAAATGCCACTTCCAGCTTAGCTGTGCAGAAGAAGAACAACAAGAATAAGAAATATCTCGAAAAATGCCCGTCAGGCCCCTTCCCTTGAGATAAATCTGCAAATATCTCGGAAACGAAGCGAGCTATGGCAAAATGTTGAGAGACGTTTTTTATAGAGAATTATGTTTCCTACAATTTATGTTCTATGATATTTTTTGATCAGAAGCGTAGTTTTCGAGATATATCGAGATATTTAAAAGTTCCGAAGCCGCACCAACATAATAGGGATACAGAAACACCGTGGCCCCTTTCTTTCAGATAACTATGCACTATTGCGAGCTGCAAATGCCACTTCCAGCTTAGCTGTGCAGAAGAACAACAAGAAGAAGAAATATCTCGAAATATGTCCGTCAGGCCCCTTCCCTTGAGATAAATCTGCAAATATCTCGGAAACGAAGCGAGCTATGGCAAAATGTTAAGAGACCTTTTTTGTAGAGAATTAAGTTTCCTACTTTTTATGTTCTATGATATTTTTTGATCAGATGCGTAGTTCTCGAGATATATCAAGATATTTAAAAGTTCCGAAGCCGCACCAACATAATAGAGATACAGAAACACCGTGGCCCCTTTCTTTGAGATAACTCTGCACTATTGCGAGCTGTAAATGCCACTTCCAGCTTAGCTGTGCAGAAGAAGAACAACAAGAAGAAGAAATATCTCGAAATATGTCCGTCAGGCCCCTTCCCTTGAGATAAATCTGCAAATATCTCGGAAACGAAGCGAGCTATGGCAAAATGTTAAGAGACCTTTTTTGTAGAGAATTAAGTTTCCTACTTTTTATGTTCTATGATATTTTTTGATCAGATGCGTAGTTCTCGAGATATATCAAGATATTTAAAAGTTCCGAAGCCGCACCAATATAATAGAGATACAGAAACACCGTGGCCCCTTTCTTTGAGATAACTCTGCACTATTGCGAGCTGCAAATGCCACTTCCAGCTTAGCTGTGCAGAGGAAGAACAACAAGAAGAAGAAATATCTCGAAATATGTCCGTCAGACCAGTTCCTTTGAGCTGAATCTGCAAATATCTCGGAAACGAAGCGAGCTATGGCAAAATGTTAAGAGACGTTTTTTATAGAGAATTATGTTTTCTACAATTTATGTTCTATGATATTTTTTGATCAGAAGCGTAGTTTTCAAGATATATCGAGATATTTAAAAGTTCCGAAGCCGCACCAACATAATAGGGATACAGAAACACCGTGGCCCCTTTCTTTGAGATAACTCTGCACTAGTGCGAGCCGCAAATGCCACTTCCAGCTTAGCTGTGCAGAAGAAGAACAACAAGAAGAAGAAATATCTCGAAATATGTCCGTCAGGCCCCTTCCCTTGAGATAAATCTGCAAATATCTCGGAAACGAAGCGAGCTATGGCAAAATGTTAAGAGACCTTTTTTGTAGAGAATTAAGTTTCCTACTTTTTATGTTCTATGATATTTTTTGATCAGATGCGTAGTTCTCGAGATATATCAAGATATTTAAAAGTTCCGAAGCCGCACCAACATAATAGAGATACAGAAACACCGTGGCCCCTTTCTTTGAGATAACTCTGCACTATTGCGAGCTGTAAATGCCACTTCCAGCTTAGCTGTGCAGAAGAAGAACAACAAGAAGAAGAAATATCTCGAAATATGTCCGTCAGGCCCCTTCCCTTGAGATATATCTGCAAATATCTCGGAAACCAAGCGAGCTATGGCAAAATGTTAAGAGACCTTTTTTGTAGAGAATTATGTTTCCTACAATTTATGTTCTATGATATTTTTTGATCAGAAGCGTAGTTTTCGAGATACATCGAGATATTTAAAAGTTCCGAAGCCGCACCAACATAATAGAGATACAGAAACACCGTGGCCCCTTTCTTTGAGATAACTCTGCACTAGTGCGAGCCGCAAATGCCACTTCCAGCTTAGCTGTGCAGAAGAAGAACAACAAGAAGAAGAAATATCTCGAAATATGTCCGTCAGGCCCCTTCCCTTGAGATAAATCTGCAAATATCTCGGAAACGAAGCGAGCTATGGCAAAATGTTAAGAGACCTTTTTGTAGAGAATTAAGTTTCCTACTTTTTATGTTCTATGATATTTTTGGTCAGATGCGTAGTTCTCGAGATATATCAAGATATTTAAAAGTTCCGAAGCCGCACCAACATAATAGAGATACAGAAACACCGTGGCCCCTTTCTTTGAGATAACTCTGCACTATTGCGAGCTGCAAATGCCACTTCCAGCTTAGCTGTGCAGAGGAAGAACAACAAGAAGAAGAAATATCTCGAAATATGTCCGTCAGGCCAGTTCCTTTGAGCTGAATCTGCAAATATCTCGGAAACGAAGCGAGCTATGACAAAATGTTAAGAGACGTTTTTTATAGAGAATTATGTTTCCTACAATTTATGTTCTATGATATTTTTTGATCAGAAGCGTAGTTTTCGAGATATATCGAGATATTTAAAAGTTCCGAAGCCGCACCAACATAATAGGGATACAGAAACACCGTGGCCCCTTTCTTTGAGATAACTCTGCACTAGTGCGAGCCGCAAATGCCACTTCCAGCTTAGCTGTGCAGAAGAAGAACAACAAGAAGAAGAAATATCTCGAAAAATGCCCGTCAGGCCCCTTCCCTTGAGATAAATCTGCAAATATCTCGGAAACGAAGCGAGCTATGGCAAAATGTTGAGAGACGTTTTTTATAGAGAATTATGTTTCCTACAATTTATGTTCTATGATATTTTTTGATCAGAAGCGTAGTTTTCGAGATATATCGAGATATTTAAAAGTTCCGAAGCCGCACCAACATAATAGGGATACAGAAACACCGTGGCCCCTTTCTTTCAGATAACTATGCACTATTGCGAGCTGCAAATGCCACTTCCAGCTTAGCTGTGCAGAAGAACAACAAGAAGAAGAAATATCTCGAAATATGTCCGTCAGGCCCCTTCCCTTGAGATAAATCTGCAAATATCTCGGAAACGAAGCGAGCTATGGCAAAATGTTAAGAGACCTTTTTTGTAGAGAATTAAGTTTCCTACTTTTTATGTTCTATGATATTTTTTGATCAGATGCGTAGTTCTCGAGATATATCAAGATATTTAAAAGTTCCGAAGCCGCACCAACATAATAGAGATACAGAAACACCGTGGCCCCTTTCTTTGAGATAACTCTGCACTATTGCGAGCTGTAAATGCCACTTCCAGCTTAGCTGTGCAGAAGAAGAACAACAAGAAGAAGAAATATCTCGAAATATGTCCGTCAGGCCCCTTCCCTTGAGATATATCTGCAAATATCTCGGAAACGAAGCGAGCTATGGGAAAATGTTGAGACCTTTTTTGTAGAGAATTATGTTTCCTACAATTTATGTTCTATGATATTTTTTGATCAGAAGCGTAGTTTTCGAGATACATCGAGATATTTAAAAGTTCCGAAGCCGCACCAACATAATAGAGATACAGAAACACCGTGGCCCCTTTCTTTGAGATAACTCTGCACTAGTGCGAGCCGCAAATGCCACTTCCAGCTTAGCTGTGCAGAAGAAGAACAACAAGAAGAAGAAATATCTCGAAATATGTCCGTCAGGCCCCTTCCCTTGAGATAAATCTGCAAATATCTCGGAAACGAAGCGAGCTATGGCAAAATGTTAAGAGACCTTTTTTGTAGAGAATTAAGTTTCCTACTTTTTATGTTCTATGATATTTTTTGATCAGATGCGTAGTTCTCGAGATACATCGAGATATTTAAAAGTTCCGAAGCCGCACCAACATAATAGAGATACAGAAACACCGTGGCCCCTTTCTTTGAGATAACTCTGCACTAGTGCCAGCCGCAAATGCCACTTCCAGCTTAGCTGTGCAGAAGAAGAACAACAAGAAGAAGAAATATCTCGAAATATGTCCGTCAGGCCCCTTCCCTTGAGATAAATCTGCAAATATCTCGGAAACGAAGCGAGCTATGGCAAAATGTTAAGAGACGTTTTTTATAGAGAATTATGTTTCCTACAATTTATGTTCTATGATATTTTTTGATCAGAAGCGTAGTTTTCGAGATATATCGAGATATTTAAAAGTTCCGAAGCCGCCCCAACATAATAGGGATACAGAAACACCGTGGCCCCTTTCTTTGAGATAACTCTGCACTAGTGCGAGCCGCAAATGCCACTTCCAGCTTAGCTGTGCAGAAGAAGAACAACAAGAAGAAGAAATATCTCGAAATATGTCCGTCAGGCCCCTTCCCTTGAGATAAATCTGCAAATATCTCGGAAACGAAGCGAGCTATGGCAAAATGTTAAGAGACGTTTTTTATAGAGAATTATGTTTCCTACAATTTATGTTCTATGATATTTTTTGATCAGAAGCGTAGTTTTCGAGATATATCGAGATATTTAAAAGTTCCGAAGCCGCCCCAACATAATAGGGATACAGAAACACCGTGGCCCCTTTCTTTGAGATAACTCTGCACTAGTGCGAGCCGCAAATGCCACTTCCAGCTTAGCTGTGCAGAAGAAGAACAACAAGAAGAAGAAATATCTCGAAATATGTCCGTCAGGCCCCTTCCCTTGAGATAAATCTGCAAATATCTCGGAAACGAAGCGAGCTATGGCAAAATGTTAAGAGACCTTTTTTGTAGAGAATTAAGTTTCCTACTTTTTATGTTGTATGATATTTTTTGATCAGATGCGTAGTTCTCGAGATATATCAAGATATTTAAAAGTTCCGAAGCCGCACCAACATAATAGAGATACAGAAACACCGTGGCCCCTTTCTTTGAGATAACTCTGCACTATTGCGAGCTGTAAATGCCACTTCCAGCTTAGCTGTGCAGAAGAAGAACAACAAGAAGAAGAAATATCTCGAAATATGTCCGTCAGGCCCCTTCCCTTGAGATATATCTGCAAATATCTCGGAAACGAAGCGAGCTATGGCAAAATGTTAAGAGACCTTTTTTGTAGAGAATTAAGTTTCCTACTTTTTATGTTCTATGATATTTTTTGATCAGATGCGTAGTTCTCGAGATATATCAAGATATTTAAAAGTTCCGAAGCCGCACCAACATAATAGAGATACAGAAACACCGTGGCCCCTTTCTTTGAGATAACTCTGCACTATTGCGAGCTGTAAATGCCACTTCCAGCTTAGCTGTGCAGAAGAAGAACAACAAGAAGAAGAAATATCTCGAAATATGTCCGTCAGGCCCCTTCCCTTGAGATATATCTGCAAATATCTCGGAAACGAAGCGAGCTATGGCAAAATGTTAAGAGACCTTTTTTGTAGAGAATTATGTTTCCTACAATTTATGTTCTATGATATTTTTTGATCAGAAGCGTAGTTTTCGAGATACATCAAGATATTTAAAAGTTCCGAAGCCGCACCAACATAATAGAGATACAGAAACACCGTGGCCCCTTTCTTTGAGATAACTCTGCACTAGTGCTAGCCGCAAATGCCACTTCCAGCTTAGCTGTGCAGAAGAAGAACAACAAGAAGAAGAAATATCTCGAAATATGTCCGTCAGGCCAGTTCCTTTGAGCTGAATCTGCAAATATCTCGGAAACGAAGCGAGCTATGGCAAAATGTTAAGAGACGTTTTTTATAGAGAATTATGTTTCCTACAATTTATGTTCTATGATATTTTTTGATCAGAAGCGTAGTTTTCGAGATATATCGAGATATTTAAAAGGTCCGAAGCCGCACCAACATAATAGAGATACAGAAACACCGTGGCCCCTTTCTTTGAGATAACTCTGCACTATTGCGAGCTGTAAATGCCACTTCCAGCTTAGCTGTGCAGAAGAAGAACAACAAGAAGAAGAAATATCTCGAAATATGTCCGTCAGGCCCCTTCCCTTGAGATATATCTGCAAATATCTCGGAAACGAAGCGAGCTATGGCAAAATGTTAAGAGACCTTTTTTGTAGAGAATTATGTTTCCTACAATTTATGTTCTATGATATTTTTTGATCAGAAGCGTAGTTTTCGAGATACATCGAGATATTTAAAAGTTCCGAAGCCGCACCAACATAATAGAGATACAGAAACACCGTGGCCCCTTTCTTTGAGATAACTCTGCACTAGTGCGAGCCGCAAATGCCACTTCCAGCTTAGCTGTGCAGAAGAAGAACAACAAGAAGAAGAAATATCTCGAAATATGTCCGTCAGGCCCCTTCCCTTGAGATAAATATGCAAATATCTCGTAAACGAAGCGAGCTATGGCAAAATGTTAAGAGACCTTTTTTGTAGAGAATTAAGTTTCCTACTTTTTATGTTCTATGACATTTTTTGATCAGATGCGTAGTTCTCGAGATATATCAAGATATTTAAAAGTTCCGAAGCCGCACCGACATAATAGAGATACAGAAACACCGTGGCCCCTTTCTTTGAGATAACTCTGCACTATTGCGAGCTGTAAATGCCACTTCCAGCTTAGCTGTGCAGAAGAAGAACAACAAGAAGAAGAAATATCTCGAAATATGTCCGTCAGGCCCCTTCCCTTGAGATATATCTGCAAATATCTCGGAAACGAAGCGAGCTATGGCAAAATGTTAAGAGACCTTTTTTGTCGAGAATTATGTTTCCTACAATTTATGTTCTATGATATTTTTTGATCAGAAGCGCAGTTTTCGAGATATATCGAGATATTTAAAAGTTCCGAAGCTGCACCAACATAATAGAGATACAGAAACACCGTGGCCCCTTTCTTTGAGATAACTCTGCACTAGTGCGAGCCGCAAATGCCACTTCCAGCTTAGCTGTGCAGAAGAAGAACAACAAGAAGAAGAAATATCTCGAAATATGTCCGTCAGGCCCCTTCCCTTGAGATAAATCTGCAAATATCTCGGAAACGAAGCGAGCTATGGCAAAATGTTAAGAGACGTTTTTTATAGAGAATTATGTTTCCTACAATTTATGTTCTATGATATTTTTTGATCAGAAGCGTAGTTTTCGAGATATATCGAGATATTTAAAAGTTCCGAAGCCGCACCAACATAATAGGGATACAGAAACACCGTGGCCCCTTTCTTTGAGATAACTCTGCACTATTGCGAGCTGGAAATGCCACTTCCAGTTTAGCTGTGCAGAAGAAGAACAACAAGAAGAAGAAATATCTCGAAATATGTCCGTCAGGCCCCTTCCCTTGAGATAAATCTGCAAATATCTCGGAAACGAAGCCAGCTATGGCAAAATGTTAAGAGACCTTTTTTGTAGAGAATTAAGTTTCCTACTTTTTATCTTCTATGATATTTTTTGATCAGATGCGTAGTTCTCGAGATATATCAAGATATTTAAAAGTTCCGAAGCCGCACCAACATAATAGAGATACAGAAACACCGTGGCCCCTCTTTTTGAGATAACTCTGCACTATTGCGAGCTGCAAATGCCACTTCCAGCTTAGCTGTGCAGAGGAAGAACAACAAGAAGAAGAAATATCTCGAAATACGTCCGTCAGGCCCCTTCCCTTGAGATAAATCTGCAAATATCACGGAAACGAAGCGAGCTATGGCAAAATGTTTAGAGACCTTTCTTGTAGAGAATTAAGTTTCCTACTTTTTATGTAGTATGATATTTTTAGATCAGATGCGTAGTTCTCGAGATATATCAAGATATTTAAAAGTTCCGAAGTCGCACCAACACAATAGAGATACAGAAACACCGTGGCCCCTTTCTTTGAGATAACTCTGCACTATTGCGCGCTGCAAATGCCACTTCCAGCTTAGCTGTGCAGAAGAAGAACAACAAGAAGAAGAAATATCTCGAAATATGTCCGTCAGGCCCCTTCCCTTGAGATAAATCTGCAAATATTTCGGAAACGAAGCGAGCTATGGCAAAATGTTAAGAGACCTTTTTTGTAGAGAATTAAGTTTCCTACTTTTTATGTTCTATGATATTTTTCGATCAGAGGCGTAGTTCTCGAGATATATCAAGATATTTAAAAGTTCCGAAACCGCACCAACATAATAGAGATACAGAAACACCGTGGCCCCTTTCTTTGAGATAACTCTGCACTATTGCGAGCTGCAAATGCCACTTCCAGCTTAGCTGTGCAGAAGAAGAACAACAAGAAGAAGAAATATCTCGAAATATGTCCGTCAGGCCCCTTCCCTTGAGATATATCTGCAAATATCTCGGAAACGAAGCGAGCTATGGCAAAATGTTAAGACACCTTTTTTGTAGAGAATTAAGTTTCCTACTTTTTATGTTCTATGATATTTTTTGATCAGATGCGTAGTTCTCGAGATATATCAAGATATTTAAAAGTTCCGAAGCCGCACCAACATAATAGAGATACAGAAACACCGTGGCCCCTTTCTTTGAGATAACTCTGCACTATTGCGAGCTGCAAATGCCACTTCCAGCTTAGCTGTGCAGAGGAAGAACAACAAGAAGAAGAAATATCTCGAAATATGTCCGTCAGGCCAGTTCCTTTGAGCTGAATCTGCAAATATCTCGGAAACGAAGCGAGCTATGGCAAAATGTTAACAGACGTTTTTTGTAGAGAATTATGTTTCCTACAATTTATGTTCTATGATATTTTTTGATCAGAAGCGTAGTTTTCGAGATATATCGAGATATTTAAAAGTTCCGAAGCCGCACCAACATAATAGAGATACAGAAACACCGTGGCCCCTTTCTTTGAGATAACTCTGCGCTAGTGCGAGCCGCAAATGCCACTTCCAGCTTAGCTGTGCAGAAGAAGAACAACAAGAAGAAGAAATATCTCGAAATATGTCCGTCAGGCCCCTTCCCTTGAGATAAATCTGCAAATATCTCGGAAACGAAGCGAGCTATGGCAAAATGTTAAGAGACCTTTTTTGTACAGAATTAAGTTTCCTACTTTTTATGTTCTATGATATTTTTTGATCAGATGCGTAGTTCTCGAGATATATCAAGATATTTAAAAGTTCCGAAGCCGCACCAACATAATAGAGATACAGAAACACCGTGGCCCCTTTCTTTGAGATAACTCTGCACTATTGCGAGCTGCAAATGCCACTTCCAGCTTAGCTGTGCAGAGGAAGAACAACAAGAAGAAGAAATATCTCGAAATATGTCCGTCAGGCCAGTTCCTTTGAGCTGAATCGGCAAATATCTCGGAAACGAAGCGAGCTATGGCAAAATGTTAAGAGACGTTTTTTGTAGAGAATTATGTTTCCTACTTTTTATGTTCTATGATATTTTTTGATCAGATGCGTAGTTCTCGAGATATATCAAGATATTTAAATGTTCCGAAGCCGCACCAACATAATAGAGATACAGAAACACCGTGGCCCCTTTCTTTGAGATAACTCTGCACTATTGCGAGCTGCAAATGCCACTTCCAGCTTAGCTGTGCAGAGGAAGAACAACAAGAAGAAGAAATATCTCGAAATATGTCCGTCAGGCCAGTTCCTTTGAGTTGAATCTGCAAATATCTCGGAAACGAAGCGAGCTATGGCAAAATGTTAAGAGACCTTTTTTATAGAGAATCATGTTTCCTACAATTTATGTTCTATGATATTTTTTGATGAGAAGCGTAGTTTTCGAGATATATCGAGATATTTAAAAGTTCCGAAGCCGCACCAACATAATAGGGATACAGAAACACCGTGGCCCCTTTCTTTGAGATAACTCTGCACTATTGCGAGCTGGAAATGCCACTTCCAGTTTAGCTGTGCAGAAGAAGAACAACAAGAAGAAGAAATATCTCGAAATATGTCCGTCAGGCCCCTTCCCTTGAGATAAATCTGCAAATATCTCGGAAACGAAGCGAGCTATGGCAAAATGTTAAGAGACCTTTTTTGTAGAGAATTAAGTTTCCTACTTTTTATCTTCTATGATATTTTTTGATCAGATGCGTAGTTCTCGAGATATATCAAGATATTTAAAAGTTCCGAAGCCGCACCAACATAATAGAGATACAGAAACACCGTGGCCCCTCTCTTTGAGATAACTCTGCACTATTGCGAGCTGCAAATGCCACTTCCAGCTTAGCTGTGCAGAGGAAGAACAACAAGAAGAAGAAATATCTCGAAATACGTCCGTCAGGCCCCTTCCCTTGAGATAAATCTGCAAATATCACGGAAACGAAGCGAGCTATGGCAAAATGTTTAGAGACCTTTCTTGTAGAGAATTAAGTTTCCTACTTTTTATGTAGTATGATATTTTTAGATCAGATGCGTAGTTCTCGAGATATATCAAGATATTTAAAAGTTCCGAAGTCGCACCAACACAATAGAGATACAGAAACACCGTGGCCCCTTTCTTTGAGATAACTCTGCACTATTGCGCGCTGCAAATGCCACTTCCAGCTTAGCTGTGCAGAAGAAGAACAACAAGAAGAAGAAATATCTCGAAATATGTCCGTCAGGCCCCTTCCCTTGAGATAAATCTGCAAATATCTCGGAAACGAAGCGAGCTATGGCAAAATGTTAAGAGACCTTTTTTGTAGAGAATTAAGTTTCCTACTTTTTATGTTCTATGATATTTTTTGATCAGATGCGTAGTTCTCGAGATATATCAAGATATTTAAATGTTCCGAAGCCGCACCAACATAATAGAGATACAGAAACACCGTGGCCCCTTTCTTTGACATAACTCTGCACTATTGCGAGCTGCAAATGCCACTCCCAGCTTAGCTGTGCAGAGGAAGAACAACAAGAAGAAGAAATATCTCGAAATATGTCCGTCAGGCCAGTTCCTTTGAGCTGAATCTGCAAATATCTCGGAAACGAAGCGAGCTATGGCAAAATGTTAAGAGACGTTTTTTGTAGACAATTATGTTTCCTACAATTTATGTTCTATGATATTTTTTGATCAGAAGCGTAGTTTTCGAGATATATCGAGATATTTAAAAGTTCCGAAGCCGCACCAACATAATAGAGATACAGAAACACCGTGGCCCCTTTCTTTGGGATAACTCTGCACCATTGCGAGCTGCAAATGCCACTTCCAGCTTAGCTGTGCAGAAGAAGAACAACAAGAAGAAGAAATATCTCGAAATATGTCCGTCAGACCCCTTCCCTTGAGATGAATCTGCAAATATCTCGGAAACGAAGCGAGCTATGGCAAAATGTTAAGAGACCTTTTTTGTAGAGAATTAAGTTTCCTACTTTTTATGTTCTATGATATTTTTTGATCAGATGCGTAGTTCTCGAGATATATCGAGATATTTAAAAGTTCCGAAGCCGCACCAACATAATAGAGATACAGAAACACCGTGGCCCCTTTCTTTGAGATAACTCTGCGCTAGTGCGAGCCGCAAATGCCACTTCCAGCTTAGCTGTGCAGAAGAAGAACAACAAGAAGAAGAAATATCTCGAAATATGTCCGTCAGGCCCCTTCCCTTGAGATAAATCTGCAAATATCTCGGAAACGAAGCGAGCTATGGCAAAATGTTAAGAGACCTTTTTTGTACAGAATTAAGTTTCCTACTTTTTATGTTCTATGATATTTTTTGATCAGATGCGTAGTTCTCGAGATATATCAAGATATTTAAAAGTTCCGAAGCCGCACCAACATAATAGAGATACAGAAACACCGTGGCCCCTTTCTTTGAGATAACTCTGCACTATTGCGAGCTGCAAATGCCACTTCCAGCTTAGCTGTGCAGAGGAAGAACAACAAGAAGAAGAAATATCTCGAAATATGTCCGTCAGGCCAGTTCCTTTGAGCTGAATCGGCAAATATCTCGGAAACGAAGCGAGCTATGGCAAAATGTTAAGAGACGTTTTTTGTAGAGAATTATGTTTCCTACAATTTAAGTTCTATGATATTTTTTGATCAGAAGCGTAGTTTTCGAGATATATCGAGATATTTAAAAGTTCCGAAGCCGCACCAACATAATAGAGATACAGAAACACCGTGGCCCCTTTCTTTGAGATAACTGTGCACTAGTGCGAGCCGCAAATGCCACTTCCAGCTTAGCTGTGCAGAAGAAGAGCAACAAGAAGAAGAAATATCTCGAAATATGTCCGTCAGGCCCCTTCCCTTGAGATATATCTGCAAATATCTCGGAAACGAAGCGAGCCATGGCAAAATGTTAAGAGACCGTTTTTGTAGAGAATTAAGTTTCCTACTTTTTATGTTCTATGATATTTTTTGATCAGACGCGTAGTTCTCGAGATATATCAAGATATTTAAAAGTTCCGAAGCCGCACCAACATAATAGAGATACAGAAACACCGTGGCCCCTTTCTTTGAGATAACTCTGCACTATTGCGAGCTGCAAATGCCACTTCCAGCTAAGCTGTGCAGAAGAAGAACAACAAGAAGAAGAAATATCTCGAAATATCTCCGTCAGGCCCCTTCCCTTGAGATAAATCTGCAAATATCTCGGAAACGAAGAGAGCAATGGCAAAATGTTAGGAGACCTTTTTTGTAGAGAATTAAGTTTCCTACTTTTCATGTTCTATGATATTTTTTGATCAGATGCGTAGTTCTCGAGATATATCAAGATATTTAAAAGTTCCGAAGCCGCACCAACATAATAGAGATACAGAAACACCGTGGCCCCTTTCTTTGAGATAACTCTGCACTATTACGAGCTGTAAATGCCACTTCCAGTTTAGCTGTGCAGAAGAAGAACAACAAGAAGAAGAAATATCTCGAAATATGTCCGTCAGGCCCCTTCCCTTGAGATATATCTGCAAATATCTCGGAAACGAAGCGAGCTATGGCAAAATGTTAAGAGACCTTTTTTGTAGAGAATTATGTTTCCTACAATTTATGTTCTATGATATTTTTTGATCAGAAGCGTAGTTTTCGAGATATATCGAGATATTTAAAAGTTCCGAAGCCGCCCCAACATAATAGAGATACAGAAACACCGTGGCCCCTTTCTTTGAGATAACTCTGCACTATTGCGAGCTGTAAATGCCACGTCCAGCTTAGCTGTGCAGAAGAAGAACAACAAGAAGAAGAAATATCTCGAAATATGTCCGTTAGGCCCCTTCCCTTGAGATAAATCTGCAAATATCTCGGAAACGAAGCGAGCTATGGCAAAATGTTAAGAGACGTTTTTTGTAGAGAATTATGTTTCCTACAATTTATGTTCTATGATATTTTTTGATCAGAAGCGTAGTTTTCGAGATATATCGAGATATTTAAAAGTTCCGAAGACGCACCAACATAATAGAGATACAGAAACACCGTGGCCCCTTTCTTTGAGATAACTCTGCGCTATTGCGAGCTGGAAATGCCACTTCCAGTTTAGCTGTGCAGAAGAAGAACAACAAGAAGAAGAAATATCTCGAAATATGTCCGTCAGGCCCCTTCCCTTGAGATAAATCTGCAAATATCTCGGAAACGAAGCGAGCTATGGCAAAATGTTAAGAGACCTTTTTTGTAGAGAATTAAGTTTCCTACTTTTTATCTTCTATGATATTTTCTGATCAGATTCGTAGTTCTCGAGATATATCAAGATATTTAAAAGTTCCGAAGCCGCACCAACATAATAGAGATACAGAAACACCGTGGCCCCTCTCTTTGAGATAACTCTGCACAATTGCGAGCTGCAAATGCCACTTCCAGCTTAGCTGTGCAGAAGAAGAACAACAAGAAGAAGAAATATCTCGAAATATGTCCGTCAGGCCCCTTCCCTTGAGATAAATCGGCAAGTATCTCGGAAACGAAGCGAGCTATGGCAAAATGTTGAGAGACCTTTTTTGTAGAGAATTAAGTTTCCTACTTTTTATGTTCTATGATATTTTTTGATCAGATGCGTAGATCTCGAGATATATCAAGATATTTAAAAGTTCCGAAGCCGCACCAACATAATAGAGATACGGAAACACCGTGGCCCCTTTCTTTGAGATAACTCTGCACTATTGCGAGCTGCAAATGCCACTTCCAGCTTAGCTGTGCAGAAGAAGAACAACAAGAAGAAGAAATATCTCGAAATATGTCCGTCAGGCCCCTTCCCTTGAGATAAATCTGCAAATATCTCGGAAACGAAGCGAGCTATGGCAGAATGTTAAGAGACCTTTTTTGTATGGAATTATGTTTCCTACTTTTTATGTTCTATGATATTTTTTGATCAGACGCGTAGTTCTCGAGATATATCAAGATATTTAAAAGTTCCGAAGCCGCACGAACATAATAGAGATACAGAAACACCGTGGCCCCTCTCTTTGAGATAACTCTGCATTATTGCGAGCTGCAAATGCCACTTCCAGTTTAGCTGTGCAGAAGAAGAACAACAAGAAGAAGAAATATCTCGAAATATGTCCGTCAGGCCCCTTCCCTCGAGATAAATCTGCAAATATCTCGGAAACGAAGCGAGCTATGGCAAAATGTTAAGAGACCTTTTTTGTAGAGAATTAAGTTTCCTACTTTTTATGTTCTATGATATTTTTTGATCGGATGCGTAGCTCTCGAGATATATCAAGATATTTAAAAGTTCCGAAGCCGCACCAACATAATAGAGATACAGAAACACCGTGGCCCCTTTCTTTGAGATAACTGTGCACTATTGCGAGCTGCAAATGCCACTTCCAGCTTAGCTGTGCTGAAGAAGAACAACAAGAAGAAGAAATATCTCGAAATATGTCCGTCAGGCCCCTTCCCTTGAGATAAATCTGCAAATATCTCGGAAACGAAGCGAGCTATGGCAAAATGTTAAGAGACCTTTTTTGTAGAGAATTAAGTTTCCTACTTTTTATCTTCTATGATATTTTCTGATCAGATTCGTAGTTCTCGAGATATATCAAGATATTTAAAAGTTCCGAAGCCGCACCAACATAATAGAGATACAGAAACACCGTGGCCCCTCTCTTTGAGATAACTCTGCACAATTGCGAGCTGCAAATGCCACTTCCAGCTTAGCTGTGCAGAAGAAGAACAACAAGAAGAAGAAATATCTCGAAATATGTCCGTCAGGCCCCTTCCCTTGAGATAAATCGGCAAGTATCTCGGAAACGAAGCGAGCTATGGCAAAATGTTAAGAGACCTTTTTTGTAGAGAATTAAGTTTCCTACTTTTGATGTTCTATGATATTTTTTGATCAGATGCGTAGATCTCGAGATATATCAAGATATTTAAAAGTTCCGAAGCCGCACCAACATAATAGAGATACAGAAAGACCGTGGCCCCTTTCTTTGAGATAACCCTGCACTATTGCGAGCTGCAAATGCCACTTCCAGCTTAGCTGTGCAGAAGAAGAACAACAAGAAGAAGAAATATCTCGAAATATGTCCGTCAGGCCCCTTCCCTTGAGATAAATCTGCAAATATCTCGGAAACGAAGCGAGCTATGGCAAAATGTTAAGAGACCTTTTTTGTATGGAATTATGTTTCCTACTTTTTATGTTCTATGATATTTTTTGATCAGACGCGTAGTTCTCGAGATATATCAAGATATTTAAAAGTTCCGAAGCCGCACCAACATAATAGAGATACAGAAACACCGTGGCCCCTCTCTTTGAGATAACTCTGCACTATTGCGAGCTGCAAATGCCACTTCCAGTTTAGCTGTGCAGAAGAAGAACAACAAGAAGAAGAAATATCTCGAAATATGTCCGTTAGGCCCCTTCCCTTGAGATAAATCGGCAAGTATCTCGGAAACGAAGCGAGCTACGGCAAAATGTTAAGAGACCTTTTTTGTAGAAAATTAGGTTTCCTACTTTTTATGTTCTATGATATTTTTTGATCAGATGCGTAGTTCTCGAGATATATCAAGATATTTAAAAGTTCCGAAGCCGCACCAACATAATAGAGATACAGAAACACCGTGGCCCCTTTCTTTGCGATAACTCTGCACTATTGCGAGCTGCAAATGCCACTTCCAGCTTAGCTGTGCAGAAGAAGAACAACAAGAAGAAGAAATATCTCGAAATATGTCCATCAGGCCCCTTCCCTTGAGATAAATCGGCAAGTATCTCGGAAACGAAGCGAGCTATGGCAAAATGTTGAGAGACCTTTTCTGTAGAGAATTAAGTTTTCTACTTTTTATGTTCCATGATATTTTTTGATCAGATGCGTAGTTCTCGAGATATATCAAGATATTTAAAAGTTCTGAAGCTGCACCAACATAATAGTGATACAGAAACACCGTGGCCCCTTTCTTTGAGATAACTCTGCACTAGTGCGAGCCGCAAATGCCACTTCCAGCTTAGCTGTGCAGAAGAAGAACAACAAGAAGAAGAAATATCTGGAAATATGTCCGTTAGGCCCCTTCCCTTGAGATAAATCTGCAAATATCTCGGAAACGAAGCGAGCTATGGCAAAATGTTGAGAGACCTTTTTTGTAGAGAATTAAGTTTCCTACTATTTATGTTCTATGATAATTTTGGATCAGATGCGTAGTTCTCGAGATATATCAAGATATTTAAAAGTTCCGAAGCCGCACCAACATAATAGAGATACAGAAACACCGTGGCCCCTTTCTTTGAGATAACTCTGCACTAGTGCGAGCCGCAAATGCCACTTCCAGCTTAGCTGTGCAGAAGAAGAACAACAAGAAGAAGAAATATCTCGAAATATGTCCGTCAGGCCACTTCCCTTGAGATAAATCTGCAAATATCTCGGAAACGAAGCGAGCTATGGCAAAATGTTAAGAGATCTTTTTTGTATGGAATTATGTTTCCTACTTTTTATGTTCTATGATATTTTTTGATCAGATGCGTAGTTCTCGAGATATATCAAGATATTTGAAAGTTCCGAAGCCGCACCAACATAATAGAGATACAGAAACACCGTGGCCCCTTTCTTTGAGATAACTCTGCACTATTGCGAGCTGCAAATGCCACTTCCAGCTTAGCGTGCAGAAGAAGAACAACAAGAAGAAGAAATATCTCGAAATGTGTCCGTCAGGCCCCTTCCCTTGAGATAAATCTGCAAATATCTCGGAAACGAAGAGAGCTATGGCAAAATGTTAAGAGACCTTTTTTGTATGGAATTATGTTTCCTACTTTTTATGTTCTATGATATTTTTTGATCAGATGCGTAGTTCTCGAGATATATCAAGATATTTAAAAGTTCCGAAGCCGCACCAACATAATAGAGATACAGAAACACCGTGGCCCCTCTCTTTGAGATAACTCTGCACAATTGCGAGCTGCAAATGCCACTTCCAGCTTAGCTGTGCAGAAGAAGAACAACAAGAAGAAGAAATATCTCGAAATATGTCCGTCAGGCCCCTTCCCTTGAGATAAATCTGCAAATATCTCGGAAACGAAGCGAGCTATTGCAAAATGTTAAGAGACCTTTTTTGTAGAGAATTGAGTTTCCTACTTTTTATGTTCTATGATATTTTTTGATCAGATGCGTAGTTCTCGAGATATATCAAGATATTTAAAAGTTCCGAAGCCGCACCGACATAATAGAGATACAGAAACACCGTGGCCCCTTTCTTTGAGATAACTCTGCACTATTGCGAGCTGTAAATGCCACTTCCAGCTTAGCTGTGCAGAAGAAGAACAACAAGAAGAAGAAATATCTCGAAATATGTCCGTCAGACCCCTTCCCTTGAGATAAATCTGCAAATATCTCGGAAACGAAGCGAGCTATGGCAAAATGTTAAGAGACCTTTTTTGTAGAGAATTAAGTTTCCTACTTTTTATGTTCTATGATATTTTTCGATCAGAGGCGTAGTTCTCGAGATATATCAAGATATTTAAAAGTTCCGAAGCCGCACCAACATAATAGAGATACAGAAACACCGTGGCCCCTTTCTTTGAGATAACTCTGCACTATTGCGACCTGCAAATGCCACTTCCAGTTTAGCTGTGCAGAAGAAGAACAACAAGAAGGAGCAATATCTCGAAATATGTCCGTTAGGCCCCTTCCCTTGAGATAAATCGGCAAGTATCTCGGAAACGAAGCGAGCTATGGCAAAATGTTGAGAGACCTTTTTTGTAGAGAATTAAGTTTCCGACTTTTTATGTTCTATGATATTTTTTGATCAGATGCGTAGTTCTCGAGATATATCAAGATATTTAAAAGTTCCGAAGCCGCACCAACATAATAGAGATACAGAAACACCGTGGCCCCTTTCTTTGAGATAACTCTGCACCACTGCGAGCCGCAAATGCCACTTCCAGCTTAGCTGTGCAGAAGAAGAACAACAAGAAGAAGAAATATCTCGAAATATGTCCGTCAGGCCACTTCCCTTGAGATAAATCTGCAAATATCTCGGAAACGAAGCGAGCTATGGCAAAATGTTAAGAGATCTTTTTTGTATGGAATTATGTTTCCTACTTTTTATGTTCTATGATATTTTTTGATCAGATGCGTAGTTCTCGAGATATATCAAGATATTTGAAAGTTCCGAAGCCGCACCAACATAATAGAGATACAGAAACACCGTGGCCCCTTTCTTTGAGATAACTCTGCACTATTGCGAGCTGCAAATGCCACTTCCAGCTTAGCGTGCAGAAGAAGAACAACAAGAAGAAGAAATATCTCGAAATGTGTCCGTCAGGCCCCTTCCCTTGAGATAAATCTGCAAATATCTCGGAAACGAAGAGAGCTATGGCAAAATGTTAAGAGACCTTTTTTGTATGGAATTATGTTTCCTACTTTTTATGTTCTATGATATTTTTTGATCAGATGCGTAGTTCTCGAGATATATCAAGATATTTAAAAGTTAAGAAGCCGCACCAACATAATAGAGATACAGAAACACCGTGGCCCCTTTCTTTGAGATAACTCTGCACTAATGCGAGCTGCAAATGCCACTTCCAGCTTAGCTGTGCAGAAGAAGAACAACAAGAAGAAGAAATATCTCGAAATATGTCCGTTAGGCCCCTTCCCTTGAGATAAATCGGCAAGTATCTCGGAAACGAAGCGAGCTATGGCAAAATGTTGAGAGACCTTTTTTGTAGAGAATTAAGTTTCCTACTTTTTATGTTCTATGATATTTTTTGATCAGATGCGTAGATCTCGAGATATATCAAGATATTTAAAAGTTCCGAAGCCGCACCAACATAATAGAGATATAGAAACACCGTGGCCCCTTTCTTTGAGATAACTCTGCACTATTGCGAGCTGCAAATGCCACTTCCAGCTTAGCTGTGCAGAAGAAGAACAACAAGAAGAAGAAATATCTCGAAATATGTCCGTCAGGCCCCTTCCCTTGAGATAAATCTGCAAATATCTCGGAAACGAAGCGAGCTATGGCAAAATGTTAAGAGACCTTTTTTGTATGGAATTATGTTTCCTACTTTTTATGTTCTATGATATTTTTTGATCAGACGCGTAGTTCTCGAGATATATCAAGATATTTAAAAGTTCCGAAGCCGCACCAACATAATAGAGATACAGAAACACCGTGGCCCCTCTCTTTGAGATAACTCTGCACTATTGCGAGCTGCAAATGCCACTTCCAGTTTAGCTGTGCAGAAGAAGAACAACAAGAAGAAGAAATATCTCGGAATATGTCCGTTAGGCCCCTTCCCTTGAGATAAATCGGCAAGTATCTCGGAAACGAAGCGAGCTACGGCAAAATGTTAAGAGACCTTTTTTGTAGAAAATTAGGTTTCCTACTTTTTATGTTCTATGATATTTTTTGATCAGATGCGTAGTTCTCGAGATATATCAAGATATTTAAAAGTTCCGAAGCCGCACCAACATAATAGATATACAGAAACACCGTGGCCCCTTTCTTTGCGATAACTCTGCACTATTGCGAGCTGCAAATGCCACTTCCAGCTTAGCTGTGCAGAAGAAGAACAACAAGAAGAAGAAATATCTCGAAATATGTCCGTCAGACCCCTTCCCTTGAGATAAATCTGCAAATATCTCGGAAACGAAGCGAGCTATGGCAAAATGTTAAGAGACCTTTTTTGTAGAGAATTAAGTTTCCTACTTTTTATGTTCTATGATATTTTTCGATCGGA
This sequence comes from Osmia lignaria lignaria, assembly GCF_051020975.1. Lineage (NCBI taxonomy): Eukaryota > Metazoa > Arthropoda > Insecta > Hymenoptera > Megachilidae > Osmia > Osmia lignaria. The sequence goes on from NW_027478173.1 coordinate 1,298,745, forward strand.
GGCGTAGTTCTCGAGATATATCAAGATATTTAAAAGTTCCGAAGCCGCACCAACATAATAGAGATACAGAAACACCGTGGCCCCTTTCTTTGAGATAACTCTGCACGACTGCGAGCTGGAAATGCCACTTCCAGTTTAGCTGTGCAGAAGAAGAACAACAAGAAGAAGAAATATCTCGAAATATGTCCGTCAGGCCCCTTCCCTTGAGATAAATCTGCAAATATCTCGGAAACGAAGCGAGCTATGGCAAAATGTTAAGAGACCTTTTTTGTAGAGAATTAAGTTTCCTACTTTTTATCTTCTATGATATTCTCTGATCAGATTCGTAGTTCTCGAGATATATCAAGATATTTAAAAGTTCCGAAGCCGCACCAACATAATAGAGATACAGAAACACCGTGGCCCCTTTCTTTGAGATAACTCTGCACTATTGCGAGCTGCAAATGCCACTTCCAGCTTAGCTGTGCAGAAGAAGAACAACAAGAAGAAGAAATATCTCGAAATATGTCCGTCAGGCCCCTTCCCTTGAGATATATCTGCAAATATCTCGGAAACGAAGCGAGCTATGGCAAAATGTTAAGAGACCTTTTTTGTAGAGAATTAAGTTTCCTACTTTTTATGTTCTATGATATTTTTTGATCAGATGCGTAGATCTCGAGATACATCAAGATATTTAAAAGTTCCGAAGCCGCACCAACATAATAGAGATACAGAAACACCGTGGCCCCTTTCTTTGAGATAACTCTGCACTATTGCGAGCTGCAAATGCCACTTCCAGCTTAGCTGTGCAGAAGAAGAACAACAAGAAGAAGAAATATCTCGAAATATGTCCGTCAGGCCCCTTCCCTTGAGGTAAATCTGCAAATATCTCGGAAACGAAGCGAGCTATGGCAAAATGTTAAGGGACCTTTTTTGTATGGAATTATGTTTCCTACTTTTTATGTTCTATGATATTTTTTAATCAGACGCGTAGTTCTCGATATATATCAAGATATTTAAAAGTTCCGAAGCCGCACCAACATAATAGAGATACAGAAACACCGTGGCTCCTTTCTTTTAGATAACTCTGCACTATTGCGACCTGCAAATGCCACTTCCAGTTTAGCTGTGCAGAAGAAGAACAACAAGAAGAAGAAATATCTCGAAATATGTCCGTTAGGCCCCTTCCCTTGAGATAAATCGGCAAGTATCTCGGAAACGAAGCGAGCTATGGCAAAATGTTGAGAGACCTTTTTTGTAGAGAATTAAGTTTCCGACTTTTTATGTTCTATGATATTTTTTGATCAGATGCGTAGTTCTCGAGATATATCAAGATATTTAAAAGTTCCGAAGCCGCACCAACATAATAGAGATACAGAAACACCGTGGCCCCTCTCTTTGAGATAACTCTGCATAATTGCGAGCTGCAAATGCCACTTCCAGCTTAGCTGTGCAGAAGAAGAACAACAAGAAGAAGAAATATCTCGAAATATGTCCGTCAGGCCCCTTCCCTTGAGATAAATCTGCAAATATCTCGGAAACGAAGCGAGCTATTGCAAAATGTTAAGAGACCTTTTTTGTAGAGGATTGAGTTTCCTACTTTTTATGTTCTATGATATTTTTTGATCAGATGCGTAGTTCTCGAGATATATCAAGATATTTAAAGTTAAGAAGCCGCACCAACATAATAGAGATACAGAAACACCGTGGCCCCTTTCTTTGAGATAACTCTGCACTAACGCGAGCTGCAAATGCCACTTCCAGCTTAGCTGTGCAGAAGAAGAACAACAAGAAGAAGAAATATCACGAAATATGTCCGTTAGGCCCCTTCCCTTGAGATAAATCTGCAAATATCTCGGAAACGAAGCGAGCTATGGCAAAATGTTAAGAGACCTTTTTGTAGCGAATTAAGTTTCCTACTTTTTATGTTCTATGATATTTTTTGATCAGATGCGTAGTTCTCGAGATATATCAAGATATTCAAAAGTTCCGAAGCCGCACCAACATAATAGAGATACAGAAACACCGTGGCCCCTTTCTTTGAGACAACTCTGCACTAGTGCGAGCCGCAAATGCCACTTCCAGCTTAGCTGTGCAGAAGAAGAACAACAAGAAGAAGAAATATCTCGAAATATGTCCGTCAGGCCCCTTCCCTTGAGGTAAATCTGCAAATATCTCGGAAACGAAGCGAGCTATGGCAAAATATTAAGAGATCTTTTTTGTATGGAATTATGTTTCCTACTTTTTATGTTCTATGATATTTTTTGATCAGATGCGTAGTTCTCGAGATATATCAAGATATTTGAAAGTTCCGAAGCCGCACCAACATAATAGAGATACAGAAACACCGTGGCACCTTTCTTTGAGATAACTCTGCACTATTGCGAGCTGCAAATGCCACTTCCAGCTTAGCGTGCAGAAGAAGAACAACAAGAAGAAGAAATATCTCGAAATGTGTCCGTCAGGCCCCTTCCCTTGAGATAAATCTGCAAATATCTCGGAAACGAAGAGAGCTATGGCAAAATGTTAAGAGACCTTTTTTGTATGGAATTATGTTTCCTACTTTTTATGTTCTATGATATTTTTTGATCAGATGCGTAGTTCTCGAGATATATCAAGATATTTAAAAGTTAAGAAGCCGCACCAACATAATAGAGATACAGAAACACCGTGGCCCCTTTCTTTGAGATAACTCTGCACTAATGCGAGCTGCAAATGCCACTTCCAGCTTAGCTGTGCAGAAGAAGAACAACAAGAAGAAGAAATATCTCGAAATATGTCCGTTAGGCCCCTTCCCTTGAGATAAATCGGCAAGTATCTCGGAAACGAAGCGAGCTATGGCAAAATGTTGAGAGACCTTTTTTGTAGAGAATTAAGTTTCCTACTTTTTATGTTCTATGATATTTTTTGATCAGATGCGTAGATCTCGAGATATATCAAGATATTTAAAAGTTCCGAAGCCGCACCAACATAATAGAGATATAGAAACACCGTGGCCCCTTTCTTTGAGATAACTCTGCACTATTGCGAGCTGCAAATGCCACTTCCAGCTTAGCTGTGCAGAAGAAGAACAACAAGAAGAAGAAATATCTCGAAATATGTCCGTCAGGCCCCTTCCCTTGAGATAAATCTGCAAATATCTCGGAAACGAAGCGAGCTATGGCAAAATGTTAAGAGACCTTTTTTGTATGGAATTATGTTTCCTACTTTTTATGTTCTATGATATTTTTTGATCAGACGCGTAGTTCTCGAGATATATCAAGATATTTAAAAGTTCCGAAGCCGCACCAACATAATAGAGATACAGAAACACCGTGGCCCCTCTCTTTGAGATAACTCTGCACTATTGCGAGCTGCAAATGCCACTTCCAGTTTAGCTGTGCAGAAGAAGAACAACAAGAAGAAGAAATATCTCGGAATATGTCCGTTAGGCCCCTTCCCTTGAGATAAATCGGCAAGTATCTCGGAAACGAAGCGAGCTACGGCAAAATGTTAAGAGACCTTTTTTGTAGAAAATTAGGTTTCCTACTTTTTATGTTCTATGATATTTTTTGATCAGATGCGTAGTTCTCGAGATATATCAAGATATTTAAAAGTTCCGAAGCCGCACCAACATAATAGATATACAGAAACACCGTGGCCCCTTTCTTTGCGATAACTCTGCACTATTGCGAGCTGCAAATGCCACTTCCAGCTTAGCTGTGCAGAAGAAGAACAACAAGAAGAAGAAATATCTCGAAATATGTCCGTCAGACCCCTTCCCTTGAGATAAATCTGCAAATATCTCGGAAACGAAGCGAGCTATGGCAAAATGTTAAGAGACCTTTTTTGTAGAGAATTAAGTTTCCTACTTTCTATGTTCTATGATATTTTTCGATCGGAGGCGTAGTTCTCGAGATATATCAAGATATTTAAAAGTTCCGAAGCCGCACCAACATAATAGAGATACAGAAACACCGTGGCCCCTCTCTTTGAGATAACTCTGCACTATTGCGAGCTGCAAATGCCACTTCCAGCTTAGCGTGCAGAAGAAGAACAACAAGAAGAAGAAATATCTCGAAATGTGTCCGTCAGGCCCCTTCCCTTGAGATAAATCTGCAAATATCTCGGAAACGAAGAGAGCTATGGCAAAATGTTAAGAGACCTTTTTTGTATGGAATTATGTTTCCTACTTTTTATGTTCTATGATATTTTTTGATCAGATGCGTAGTTCTCGAGATATATCAAGATATTTAAAAGTTAAGAAGCCGCACCAACATAATAGAGATACAGAAACACCGTGGCCCCTTTCTTTGAGATAACTCTGCACTAATGCGAGCTGCAAATGCCACTTCCAGCTTAGCTGTGCAGAAGAAGAACAACAAGAAGAAGAAATATCTCGAAATATGTCCGTTAGGCCCCTTCCCTTGAGATAAATCGGCAAGTATCTCGGAAACGAAGCGAGCTATGGCAAAATGTTGAGAGACCTTTTTTGTAGAGAATTAAGTTTCCTACTTTTTATGTTCTATGATATTTTTTGATCAGATGCGTAGATCTCGAGATATATCAAGATATTTAAAAGTTCCGAAGCCGCACCAACATAATAGAGATATAGAAACACCGTGGCCCCTTTCTTTGAGATAACTCTGCACTATTGCGAGCTGCAAATGCCACTTCCAGCTTAGCTGTGCAGAAGAAGAACAACAAGAAGAAGAAATATCTCGAAATATGTCCGTCAGGCCCCTTCCCTTGAGATAAATCTGCAAATATCTCGGAAACGAAGCGAGCTATGGCAAAATGTTAAGAGACCTTTTTTGTATGGAATTATGTTTCCTACTTTTTATGTTCTATGATATTTTTTGATCAGACGCGTAGTTCTCGAGATATATCAAGATATTTAAAAGTTCCGAAGCCGCACCAACATAATAGAGATACAGAAACACCGTGGCCCCTCTCTTTGAGATAACTCTGCACTATTGCGAGCTGCAAATGCCACTTCCAGTTTAGCTGTGCAGAAGAAGAACAACAAGAAGAAGAAATATCTCGGAATATGTCCGTTAGGCCCCTTCCCTTGAGATAAATCGGCAAGTATCTCGGAAACGAAGCGAGCTACGGCAAAATGTTAAGAGACCTTTTTTGTAGAAAATTAGGTTTCCTACTTTTTATGTTCTATGATATTTTTTGATCAGATGCGTAGTTCTCGAGATATATCAAGATATTTAAAAGTTCCGAAGCCGCACCAACATAATAGATATACAGAAACACCGTGGCCCCTTTCTTTGCGATAACTCTGCACTATTGCGAGCTGCAAATGCCACTTCCAGCTTAGCTGTGCAGAAGAAGAACAACAAGAAGAAGAAATATCTCGAAATATGTCCGTCAGACCCCTTCCCTTGAGATAAATCTGCAAATATCTCGGAAACGAAGCGAGCTATGGCAAAATGTTAAGAGACCTTTTTTGTAGAGAATTAAGTTTCCTACTTTTTATGTTCTATGATATTTTTCGATCGGAGGCGTAGTTCTCGAGATATATCAAGATATTTAAAAGTTCCGAAGCCGCACCAACATAATAGAGATACAGAAACACCGTGGCCCCTTTCTTTGAGATAACTCTGCACGACTGCGAGCTGGAAATGCCACTTCCAGTTTAGCTGTGCAGAAGAAGAACAACAAGAAGAAGAAATATCTCGAAATATGTCCGTCAGGCCCCTTCCCTTGAGATAAATCTGCAAATATCTCGGAAACGAAGCGAGCTATGGCAAAATGTTAAGAGACCTTTTTTGTAGAGAATTAAGTTTTCTACTTTTTATCTTCTATGATATTCTCTGATCAGATTCGTAGTTCTCGAGATATATCAAGATATTTAAAAGTTCCGAAGCCGCACCAACATAATAGAGATACAGAAACACCGTGGCCCCTTTCTTTGAGATAACTCTGCACTATTGCGAGCTGCAAATGCCACTTCCAGCTTAGCTGTGCAGAAGAAGAACAACAAGAAGAAGAAATATCTCGAAATATGTCCGTCAGGCCCCTTCCCTTGAGATATATCTGCAAATATCTCGGAAACGAAGCGAGCTATGGCAAAATGTTAAGAGACCTTTTTTGTAGAGAATTAAGTTTCCTACTTTTTATGTTCTATGATATTTTTTGATCAGATGCGTAGATCTCGAGATATATCAAGATATTTAAAAGTTCCGAAGCCGCACCAACATAATAGAGATATAGAAACACCGTGGCCCCTTTCTTTGAGATAACTCTGCACTATTGCGAGCTGCAAATGCCACTTCCAGCTTAGCTGTGCAGAAGAAGAACAACAAGAAGAAGAAATATCTCGAAATATGTCCGTCAGGCCCCTTCCCTTGAGATAAATCTGCAAATATCTCGGAAACGAAGCGAGCTATGGCAAAATGTTAAGAGACCTTTTTTGTATGGAATTATGTTTCCTACTTTTTATGTTCTATGATATTTTTTGATCAGACGCGTAGTTCTCGAGATATATCAAGATATTTAAAAGTTCCGAAGCCGCACCAACATAATAGAGATACAGAAACACCGTGGCCCCTCTCTTTGAGATAACTCTGCACTATTGCGAGCTGCAAATGCCACTTCCAGTTTAGCTGTGCAGAAGAAGAACAACAAGAAGAAGAAATATCTCGGAATATGTCCGTTAGGCCCCTTCCCTTGAGATAAATCGGCAAGTATCTCGGAAACGAAGCGAGCTACGGCAAAATGTTAAGAGACCTTTTTTGTAGAAAATTAGGTTTCCTACTTTTTATGTTCTATGATATTTTTTGATCAGATGCGTAGTTCTCGAGATATATCAAGATATTTAAAAGTTCCGAAGCCGCACCAACATAATAGATATACAGAAACACCGTGGCCCCTTTCTTTGCGATAACTCTGCACTATTGCGAGCTGCAAATGCCACTTCCAGCTTAGCTGTGCAGAAGAAGAACAACAAGAAGAAGAAATATCTCGAAATATGTCCGTCAGACCCCTTCCCTTGAGATAAATCTGCAAATATCTCGGAAACGAAGCGAGCTATGGCAAAATGTTAAGAGACCTTTTTTGTAGAGAATTAAGTTTCCTACTTTCTATGTTCTATGATATTTTTCGATCGGAGGCGTAGTTCTCGAGATATATCAAGATATTTAAAAGTTCCGAAGCCGCACCAACATAATAGAGATACAGAAACACCGTGGCCCCTCTCTTTGAGATAACTCTGCACTATTGCGAGCTGCAAATGCCACTTCCAGCTTAGCGTGCAGAAGAAGAACAACAAGAAGAAGAAATATCTCGAAATGTGTCCGTCAGGCCCCTTCCCTTGAGATAAATCTGCAAATATCTCGGAAACGAAGAGAGCTATGGCAAAATGTTAAGAGACCTTTTTTGTATGGAATTATGTTTCCTACTTTTTATGTTCTATGATATTTTTTGATCAGATGCGTAGTTCTCGAGATATATCAAGATATTTAAAAGTTAAGAAGCCGCACCAACATAATAGAGATACAGAAACACCGTGGCCCCTTTCTTTGAGATAACTCTGCACTAATGCGAGCTGCAAATGCCACTTCCAGCTTAGCTGTGCAGAAGAAGAACAACAAGAAGAAGAAATATCTCGAAATATGTCCGTTAGGCCCCTTCCCTTGAGATAAATCGGCAAGTATCTCGGAAACGAAGCGAGCTATGGCAAAATGTTGAGAGACCTTTTTTGTAGAGAATTAAGTTTCCTACTTTTTATGTTCTATGATATTTTTTGATCAGATGCGTAGATCTCGAGATATATCAAGATATTTAAAAGTTCCGAAGCCGCACCAACATAATAGAGATATAGAAACACCGTGGCCCCTTTCTTTGAGATAACTCTGCACTATTGCGAGCTGCAAATGCCACTTCCAGCTTAGCTGTGCAGAAGAAGAACAACAAGAAGAAGAAATATCTCGAAATATGTCCGTCAGGCCCCTTCCCTTGAGATAAATCTGCAAATATCTCGGAAACGAAGCGAGCTATGGCAAAATGTTAAGAGACCTTTTTTGTATGGAATTATGTTTCCTACTTTTTATGTTCTATGATATTTTTTGATCAGACGCGTAGTTCTCGAGATATATCAAGATATTTAAAAGTTCCGAAGCCGCACCAACATAATAGAGATACAGAAACACCGTGGCCCCTCTCTTTGAGATAACTCTGCACTATTGCGAGCTGCAAATGCCACTTCCAGTTTAGCTGTGCAGAAGAAGAACAACAAGAAGAAGAAATATCTCGGAATATGTCCGTTAGGCCCCTTCCCTTGAGATAAATCGGCAAGTATCTCGGAAACGAAGCGAGCTACGGCAAAATGTTAAGAGACCTTTTTTGTAGAAAATTAGGTTTCCTACTTTTTATGTTCTATGATATTTTTTGATCAGATGCGTAGTTCTCGAGATATATCAAGATATTTAAAAGTTCCGAAGCCGCACCAACATAATAGATATACAGAAACACCGTGGCCCCTTTCTTTGCGATAACTCTGCACTATTGCGAGCTGCAAATGCCACTTCCAGCTTAGCTGTGCAGAAGAAGAACAACAAGAAGAAGAAATATCTCGAAATATGTCCGTCAGACCCCTTCCCTTGAGATAAATCTGCAAATATCTCGGAAACGAAGCGAGCTATGGCAAAATGTTAAGAGACCTTTTTTGTAGAGAATTAAGTTTCCTACTTTTTATGTTCTATGATATTTTTCGATCGGAGGCGTAGTTCTCGAGATATATCAAGATATTTAAAAGTTCCGAAGCCGCACCAACATAATAGAGATACAGAAACACCGTGGCCCCTTTCTTTGAGATAACTCTGCACGACTGCGAGCTGGAAATGCCACTTCCAGTTTAGCTGTGCAGAAGAAGAACAACAAGAAGAAGAAATATCTCGAAATATGTCCGTCAGGCCCCTTCCCTTGAGATAAATCTGCAAATATCTCGGAAACGAAGCGAGCTATGGCAAAATGTTAAGAGACCTTTTTTGTAGAGAATTAAGTTTTCTACTTTTTATCTTCTATGATATTCTCTGATCAGATTCGTAGTTCTCGAGATATATCAAGATATTTAAAAGTTCCGAAGCCGCACCAACATAATAGAGATACAGAAACACCGTGGCCCCTTTCTTTGAGATAACTCTGCACTATTGCGAGCTGCAAATGCCACTTCCAGCTTAGCTGTGCAGAAGAAGAACAACAAGAAGAAGAAATATCTCGAAATATGTCCGTCAGGCCCCTTCCCTTGAGATATATCTGCAAATATCTCGGAAACGAAGCGAGCTATGGCAAAATGTTAAGAGACCTTTTTTGTAGAGAATTAAGTTTCCTACTTTTTATGTTCTATGATATTTTTTGATCAGATGCGTAGATCTCGAGATACATCAAGATATTTAAAAGTTCCGAAGCCGCACCAACATAATAGAGATACAGAAACACCGTGGCCCCTTTCTTTGAGATAACTCTGCACTATTGCGAGCTGCAAATGCCACTTCCAGCTTAGCTGTGCAGAAGAAGAACAACAAGAAGAAGAAATATCTCGAAATATGTCCGTCAGGCCCCTTCCCTTGAGGTAAATCTGCAAATATCTCGGAAACGAAGCGAGCTATGGCAAAATGTTAAGGGACCTTTTTTGTAGAGGATTGAGTTTCCTACTTTTTATGTTCTATGATATTTTTTGATCAGATGCGTAGATCTCGAGATATATCAAGATATTTAAAGTTAAGAAGCCGCACCAACATAATAGAGATACAGAAACACCGTGGCCCCTTTCTTTGAGACAACTCTGCACTAGTGCGAGCCGCAAATGCCACTTCCAGCTTAGCTGTGCAGAAGAAGAACAACAAGAAGAAGAAATATCTCGAAATATGTCCGTCAGGCCCCTTCCCTTGAGGTAAATCTGCAAATATCTCGGAAACGAAGCGAGCTATGGCAAAATGTTAAGGGACCTTTTTTGTATGGAATTATGTTTCCTACTTTTTATGTTCTATGATATTTTTTAATCAGACGCGTAGTTCTGGAGATATATCAAGATATTTAAAAGTTCCGAAGCCACACCAACATAATAGAGATACAGAAACACCGTGGCTCCTTTCTTTTAGATAACTCTGCACTATTGCGACCTGCAAATGCCACTTCCAGTTTAGCTGTGCAGAAGAAGAACAACAAGAAGAAGAAATATCTCGAAATATGTCCGTTAGGCCCCTTCCCTTGAGATAAATCGGCAAGTATCTCGGAAACGAAGCGAGCTATGGCAAAATGTTAAGAGATCTTTTTTGTATGGAATTATGTTTCCTACTTTTTATGTTCTATGATATTTTTTGATCAGATGCGTAGTTCTCGAGATATATCAAGATATTTGAAAGTTCCGAAGCCGCACCAACATAATAGAGATACAGAAACACCGTGGCCCCTTTCTTTGAGATAACTCTGCACTATTGCGAGCTGCAAATGCCACTTCCAGCTTAGCGTGCAGAAGAAGAACAACAAGAAGAAGAAATATCTCGAAATGTGTCCGTCAGGCCCCTTCCCTTGAGATAAATCTGCAAATATCTCGGAAACGAAGAGAGCTATGGCAAAATGTTAAGAGACCTTTTTTGTATGGAATTATGTTTCCTACTTTTTATGTTCTATGATATTTTTTGATCAGATGCGTAGTTCTCGAGATATATCAAGATATTTAAAAGTTCCGAAGCCGCACCAACATAATAGAGATACAGAAACACCGTGGCCCCTCTCTTTGAGATAACTCTGCACAATTGCGAGCTACAAATGCCACTTCCAGCTTAGCTGTGCAGAAGAAGAACAACAAGAAGAAGAAATATCTCGAAATATGTCCGTCAGGCCCCTTCCCTTGAGATAAATCTGCAAATATCTCGGAAACGAAGCGAGCTATTGCAAAATGTTAAGAGACCTTTTTTGTAGAGAATTGAGTTTCCTACTTTTTATGTTCTATGATATTTTTTGATCAGATGCGTAGTTCTCGAGATATATCAAGATATTTAAAAGTTCCGAAGCCGCACCAACATAATAGATATACAGAAACACCGAGGCCCCTTTCTTTGCGATAACTCTGCACTATTGCGAGCTGCAAATGCCACTTCCAGCTTAGCTGTGCAGAAGAAGAACAACAAGAAGAAGAAATATCTCGAAATATGTCCGTCAGACCCCTTCCCTTGAGATAAATCTGCAAATATCTCGGAAACGAAGCGAGCTATGGCAAAATGTTAAGAGACCTTTTTTGTAGAGAATTAAGTTTCCTACTTTTTATGTTCTATGATATTTTTCGATCAGAGGCGTAGTTCTCGAGATATATCAAGATATTTAAAAGTTCCGAAGCCGCACCAACATAATAGAGATACAGAAACACCGTGGCCCCTTTCTTTGAGATAACTCTGCACGATTGCGAGCTGGAAATGCCACTTCCAGTTTAGCTGTGCAGAAGAAGAACAACAAGAAGAAGAAATATCTCGAAATATGTCCGTCAGGCCCCTTCCCTTGAGATAAATCTGCAAATATCTCGGAAACGAAGCGAGCTATGGCAAAATGTTAAGAGACCTTTTTTGTAGAGAATTAAGTTTCCTACTTTTTATCTTCTATGATATTCTCTGATCAGATTCGTAGTTCTCGAGATATATCAAGATATTTAAAAGTTCCGAAGCCGCACCAACATAATAGAGATACAGAAACACCGTGGCCCCTTTCTTTGAGATAACTCTGCACTATTGCGACCTGCAAATGCCACTTCCAGCTCAGCTGTGCAGAAGAAGAACAACAAGAAGAAGAAATATCTCGAAATATGTCCGTCAGGCCCCTTCCCTTGAGATAAATCTGCAAATATCTCGGAAACGAAGCGAGCTATGGCAAAATGTTAAGAGACCTTCTTTGTAGAGAATTAAGTTTCCTACTTTTTATGTTCTATGATATTTTTTGATCAGATGCGTAGTTCTCGAGATATATCAAGATATTTAAAAGTTCCGAAGCCGCACCAACATAATAGAGATACAGAAACACCGTGGCCCCTTTCTTTGAGATAACTCTGCACTATTGCGAGCTGCAAATGCCACTTCCAGCTTAGCTGTGCAGAGGAAGAACAACAAGAAGAAGAAGTATCTCGAAATATGTCCGTCAGGCACGTTCCTTTGAGCTGAATCTGCAAATATCTCGGAAACGAAGCGAGCTATGGCAAAATGTTAAGAGACGTTTTTTGTAGAGAATTATGTTTCCTACAATTTATGTTCTATCATATTTTTTGATCAGAAGCGTAGTTTTCGAGATATATCGAGATATTTAAAAGTTCCGAAGCCGCACCAACATAATAGAGATACAGAAACACCGTGGCCCCTTTCTTTGAGATAACTCTGCACTATTGCGACCTGCAAATGCCACTTCCAGCTCAGCTGTGCAGAAGAAGAACAACAAGAAGAAGAAATATCTCGAAATATGTCCGTCAGGCCCCTTCCCTTGAGATAAATCTGCAAATATCTCGGAAACGAAGCGAGCTATGGCAAAATGTTAAGAGACCGTTTTTGTAGAGAATTAAGTTTCCTACTTTTTATGTTCTATGATATTTTTTGATCAGATGCGTAGTTCTCGAGATATATCAAGATATTTAAAAGTTCCGAAGCCGCACCAACATAATAGAGATACAGAAACACCGTGGCCCCTTTCTTTGAGATAACTCTGCACTATTGCGAGCTGCAAATGCCACTTCCAGCTTAGCTGTGCAGAAGAAGAACAACAAGAAGAAGAAATATCTCGAAATATGTCCGTCAGGCCCCTTCCCTTGAGATATATCTGCAAATATCTCGGAAACGAAGCGAGCTATGGCAAAATGTTAAGAGACCTTTTTTGTAGAGAATTATGTTTCCTACAATATAGGTTCTATGATATTTTTTGACCAGAAGCGTAGTTTTCGAGATATATCGAGATATTTAAAAGTTCCGAAGCCGCACCAACATAATAGAGATACAGAAACACCGTGGCCCCTTTCTTTGAGATAACTCTGCACTAGTGCGAGCCGCAAATGCCACTTCCAGCTTAGCTGTGCAGAAGAAGAACAACAAGAAGAAGAAATATCTCGAGATATGTCCGACAGGCCCCTTCCCTTGAGATAAATCTGCAAATATCTCGGAAACGAAGCGAGCTATGGCGAAATGTTAAGAGACCTTTTCTGTAGAGAATTAAGTTTCCTACTTTTTATCTTCTATGATATTTTTTGATCAGATGCGTAGTGCTCGAGATATATCAAGATATTTAAAAGTTCCGAAGCCGCACCAACATAATAGAGATACAGAAACACCGTGGCCCCTTTCTTTGAGATAACTCTGCACGATTGCGAGCTGGAAATGCCACTTCCAGTTTAGCTGTACAGAAGAAGAACAACAAGAAGAAGAAATATCTCGAAATATGTCCATCAGGACCCTTCCCTTGAGATGAATCTGCAAATATCTCGGAAACGAAGCGAGCTATGGCAAAATGTTATGAGACCTTTTTTGTAGACAATAATGTTTCCTACAATTTATCTTCTATGATATTTTTTGATCAGAAGCGTAGTTTTCGAGATATATCGAGATATTTAAAAGTTCCGAAGCCGCACCAACATAATAGAGATACAGAAACACCGTGGCCCCTTTCTTTGAGATAACTCTGCACTATTGCGACCTGCAAATGCCACTTCCAGCTCAGCTGTGCAGAAGAAGAACAACAAGAAGAAGAAATATCTCGAAATATGTCCGTCAGGCCCCTTCCCTTGAGATAAATCTGCAAATGTCTCGGAAACGAAGCGAGCTATGGCAAAATGTTAAGAGACCTTCTTTGTAGAGAATTAAGTTTCCTACTTTTTATGTTCTATGATATTTTTTGATCAGATGCGTAGTTCTCGAGATATATCAAGATATTTAAAAGTTCCGAAGCCGCACCAACATAATAGAGATACAGAAACACCGTGGCCCCTTTCTTTGAGATAACTCTGCACTATTGCGAGCTGCAAATGCCACTTCCAGCTTAGCTGTGCAGAGGAAGAACAACAAGAAGAAGAAGTATCTCGAAATATGTCCGTCAGGCCCGTTCCTTTGAGCTGAATCTGCAAATATCTCGGAAACGAAGCGAGCTATGGCAAAATGTTAAGAGACGTTTTTTGTAGAGAATTATGTTTCCTACAATTTATGTTCTATCATATTTTTTGATCAGAAGCGTAGTTTTCGAGATATATCGAGATATTTAAAAGTTCCGAAGCCGCACCAACATAATAGAGATACAGAAACACCGTGGCCCCTTTCTTTGAGATAACTCTGCACTATTGCGACCTGCAAATGCCACTTCCAGCTCAGCTGTGCAGAAGAAGAACAACAAGAAGAAGAAATATCTCGAAATATGTCCGTCAGGCCCCTTCCCGTGAGATAAATCTGCAAATATCTCGGAAACGAAGCGAGCTATGGCAAAATGTTAAGAGACCGTTTTTGTAGAGAATTAAGTTTCCTACTTTTTATGTTCTATGATATTTTTTGATCAGATGCGTAGTTCTCGAGATATATCAAGATATTTAAAAGTTCCGAAGCCGCACCAACATAATAGAGATACAGAAACACCGTGGCCCCTTTCTTTGAGATAACTCTGCACTATTGCGAGCTGCAAATGCCACTTCCAGCTTAGCTGTGCAGAAGAAGAACAACAAGAAGAAGAAATATCTCGAAATATGTCCGTCAGGCCCCTTCCCTTGAGATATATCTGCAAATATCTCGGAAACGAAGCGAGCTATGGCAAAATGTTAAGAGACCTTTTTTGTAGAGAATTATGTTTCCTACAATATAGGTTCTATGATATTTTTTGACCAGAAGCGTAGTTTTCGAGATATATCGAGATATTTAAAAGTTCCGAAGCCGCACCAACATAATAGAGATACAGAAACACCGTGGCCCCTTTCTTTGAGATAACTCTGCACTAGTGCGAGCCGCAAATGCCACTTCCAGCTTAGCTGTGCAGAAGAAGAACAACAAGAAGAAGAAATATCTCGAAATATGTCCGTCAGGCCCCTTCCCTTGAGATAAATCTGCAAATATCTCGGAAACGAAGCGAGCTATGGCAAAATGTTTAGAGACCTTTCTTGTAGAGAATTAAGTTTCCTACTTTTTATGTAGTATGATATTTTTTGATCAGATGCGTAGTTCTCGAGATATATCAAGATATTTAAAAGTTCCGAAGCCGCACCAACATAATAGAGATACAGAAACACCGTGGCCCCTTTCTTTGAGATAACTCTGCACGATTGCGAGCTGGAAATGCCACTTCCAGTTTAGCTGTGCAGAAGAAGAACAACAAGAAGAAGAAATATCTCGAAATATGTCCATCAGGACCCTTCCCTTGAGATAAATCTGCAAATATCTCGGAAACGAAGCGAGCTATGGCACAATGTTAAGAGACCTTTTTTGTAGAGAATAATGTTTCCTACAATTTACGTTCTATGATATTTTTTGATCAGAAGCGTAGTTTTCGAGATATATCGAGATATTTAAAAGTTCCGAAGCCGCACCAACATAATAGAGATACAGAAACACCGTGGCCCCTTTCTTTGAGATAACTCTGCACTATTGCGACCTGCAAATGCCACTTCCAGCTCAGCTGTGCAGAAGAAGAACAACAAGAAGAAGAAATATCTCGAAATATGTCCGTCAGGCCCCTTCCCTTGAGATAAATCTGCAAATATCTCGGAAACGAAGCGAGCTATGGCAAAATGTTAAGAGACCTTCTTTGTAGAGAATTAAGTTTCCTACTTTTTATGTTCTATGATATTTTTTGATCAGATGCGTAGTTCTCGAGATATATCAAGATATTTAAAAGTTCCGAAGCCGCACCAACATAATAGAGATACAGAAACACCGTGGCCCCTTTCTTTGAGATAACTCTGCACTATTGCGAGCTGCAAATGCCACTTCCAGCTTAGCTGTGCAGAAGAAGAACAACAAGAAGAAGAAATATCTCGAAATATGTCCGTCAGGCCCCTTCCCTTGAGATAAATCTGCAAATATCTCGGAAACGAAGCGAGCTATGGCAAAATGTTTAGAGACCTTTCTTGTAGAGAATTAAGTTTCCTACTTTTTATGTAGTATGATATTTTTTGATCAGATGCGTAGTTCTCGAGATATATCAAGATATTTAAAAGTTCCGAAGCCGCACCAACATAATAGAGATACAGAAACACCGTGGCCCCTTTCTTTGAGATAACTCTGCACGATTGCGAGCTGGAAATGCCACTTCCAGCTTAGCTGTGCAGAGGAAGAAAACAAGAAGAAGAAATATCTCGAAATATGTCCGTCAGGCCCCTGCCCTTGAGATATATCTGCAAATATCTCGGAAACGAAGCGAGCTATGGCAAAATGTTAAGAGACCTTTTTTGTAGAGAATTATGTTTCCTACAATTTATGTTCTATGATATTTTTTGATCAGAAGCGTAGTTTTCGAGATATATCGAGATATTTAAAGGTTCCGAAGCCGCACCAACATAATAGAGATACAGAAACACCGTGGCCCCTTTCTTTGAGATAACTCTGCACTATTGCGAGCTGCAAATGCCACTTCCAGCTTAGCTGTGCAGAGGAAGAACAACAAGAAGAAGAAGTATCTCGAAATATGTCCGTCAGGCCCGTTCCTTTGAGCTGAATCTGCAAATATCTCGGAAACGAAGCGAGCTATGGCAAAATGTTAAGAGACGTTTTTTGTAGTGAATTATGTTTCCTACAATTTATGTTCTATGATATTTTTTGATCAGAAGCGTAGTTTTCGAGATATATCGAGATATTTAAAAGTTCCGAAGCCGCACCAACATAATAGAGATACAGAAACACCGTGGCCCCTTTCTTTGAGATAACTCTGCACTATTGCGACCTGCAAATGCCACTTCCAGCTCAGCTGTGCAGAAGAAGAACAACAAGAAGAAGAAATATCTCGAAATATGTCCGTCAGGCCCCTTCCCTTGAGATAAATCTGCAAATATCTCGGAAACGAAGCGAGCTATGGCAAAATGTTAAGAGACCTTTTTTGTAGAGAATTAAGTTTCCTACTTTTTATGTTCTATGATATTTTTTGATCAGATGCGTAGTTCTCGAGATATATCAAGACATTTAAAAGTTCCGAAGCCGCACCAACATAATAGAGACACAGAAACACCGTGGCCCCTTTCTTTGAGATAACTCTGCACTATTGCGAGCTGCAAATGCCACTTCCAGCTTAGCTGTGCAGAAGAAGAACAACAAGAAGAAGAAATATCTCGAAATATGTCCGTCAGGCCCCTTCCCTTGAGATATATCTGCAAATATCTCGGAAACGAAGCGAGCTATGGCAAAATGTTAAGAGACCTTTTTTGTAGAGAATTATGTTTCCTACAATTTATGTTCTATGATATTTTTTGATCAGAAGCGTAGTTTTCGAGATATATCGAGATATTTAAAAGTTCCGAAGCCGCACCAACATAATAGAGATACAGAAACACCGTGGCCCCTTTCTTTGAGATAACTCTGCACTAGTGCGAGCCGCAAATGCCACTTCCAGCTTAGCTGTGCAGAAGAAGAACAACAAGAAGAAGAAATATCTCGAAATATGTCCGTCAGGCCCCTTCCCTTGAGATAAATCTGCAAATATCTCGGAAACGAAGCGAGCTATGGCAAAATGTTAAGAGACCTTTTTTGTAGAGAATTAAGTTTCCTACTTTTTATATTCTATGATATTTTTTGATCAGATGCGTAGTTCTCGAGATATATCAAGATATTTAAAAGTTCCGAAGCCGCACCAACATAATAGAGATACAGAAACACCGTGGCCCCTTTCTTTGAGATAACTCTGCACTAGTGCGAGCTGCAAATGCCACTTCCAGCTTAGCTGTGCAGAAGAAGAACAACAAGAAGAAGAAATATCTCGAAATATGTCCGTCAGGCCCCTTCCCTTGAGATAAATCTGCAAATATCTCGGAAACGAAGCGAGCTATGGCAAAATGTTAAGAGACCTTTTTTGTAGAGAATTAAGTTTCCTACTTTTTATGTTCTATGATATTTTTTGATCAGATGCGTAGTTCTCGAGATATATCAAGATATTTAAAAGTTCCGAAGCCGCATCAACATAATAGAGATACAGAAACACCGTGGCCCCTTTCTTTGAGATAACTCTGCACTATTGCGAGCTGCAAATGCCACTTCCAGCTTAGCTGTGCAGAGGAAGAACAACAAGAAGAAGAAATATCTCGAAATATGTCCGTCAGGCCAGTTCCTTTGAGCTGAATCTGCAAATATCTCGGAAACGAAGCGAGCTATGGCAAAATGTTAAGAGACGTTTTTGGTAGAGAATTATGTTTCCTACAACTTATGTTCTATGATATTTTTTGATCAGAAGCGTAGTTTTCGAGATATATCGAGATATTTAAAAGTTCCGAAGCCGCACCAACATAATAGGGATACAGAAACACCGTGGCCCCTTTCTTTGAGATAACTCTGCACTATTGCGAGCTGTAAATGCCACTTCCAGCTTAGCTGTGCAGAAGAAGAACAACAAGAAGAAGAAATATCTCGAAATATGTCCGTCAGGCCCCTTCCCTTGAAATAAATCTGCAAATATCTCGGAAACGAAGCGAGCTATGGCAAAATGTTAAGAGACCTTTTTTGTAGAGAATTAAGTTTCCTACTTTTCATGTTCTATGATATTTTTTGATCAGATGCGTAGTTCTCGAGATATATCAAGATATTTAAAAGTTCCGAAGCCGCACCAACATAATAGAGATACAGAAACACCGTGGCCCCTTTCTTTGAGATAACTCTGCACTATTGCGAGCTGTAAATGCCACTTCCAGCTTAGCTGTGCAGAAGAAGAACAACAAGAAGAAGAAATATCTCGAAATATGTCCGTCAGGCCCCTTCCCTTGAGATATATCTGCAAATATCTCGGAAACGAAGCGAGCTATGGCAAAATGTTAAGAGACCTTTTTTGTAGAGAATTATGTTTCCTACAATTTATGTTCTATGATATTTTTTGATCAGAAGCGTAGTTTTCGAGATATATCGAGATGTTTAAAAGTTCCGAAGCCGCACCAACATAATAGAGATACAGAAACACCGTGGCCCCTTTCTTTGAGATAACTCTGCACTAGTGCGAGCCGCAAATGCCACTTCCAGCTTAGCTGTGCAGAAGAAGAACAACAAGAAGAAGAAATATCTCGAAATATGTCCGTCAGGCCCCTTCCCTTGAGATAAATCTGCAAATATCTCGGAAACGAAGCGAGCTATGGCAAAATGTTAAGAGACCTTTTTTGTAGAGAATTAAGTTTCCTACTTTTTATGTTCTATGATATTTTTTGATCAGATGCGTAGTTCTCGAGATATATCAAGATATTTAAAAGTTCCGAAGCCGCACCAACATAATAGAGATACAGAAACACCGTGGCCCCTTTCTTTGAGATAACTCTGCACTAGTGCGAGCTGCAAATGCCACTTCCAGCTTAGCTGTGCAGAAGAAGAACAAAAAGAAGAAGAAATATCTCGAAATATGTCCGTCAGGCCCCTTCCCTTGAGATAAATCTGCAAATATCTCGGAAACGAAGCGAGCTATGGCAAGATGTTAAGAGACCTTTTTTGTAGAGAATTAAGTTTCCTACTTTTCATGTTCTATGATATTTTTTGATCAGATGCGTAGTTCTCGAGATATATCAAGATATTTAAAAGTTCCGAAGCCGCACCAACATAATAGAGATACAGAAACACCGTGGCCCCTTTCTTTGAGATAACTCTGCACTATTGCGAGCTGTAAATGCCACTTCCAGCTTATCTGTGCAGAAGAAGAACAACAAGAAGAAGAAATATCTCGAAATATGTCCGTCAGGCCCCTTCCCTTGAGATATATCTGCAAATATCTCGGAAACGAAGCGAGCTATGGCAAAATGTTAAGAGACCTTTTTTGTAGAGAATTAAGTTTCCTACTTTTCATGTTCTATGATATTTTTTGATCAGATGCGTAGTTCTCGAGATATATCAAGATATTTAAAAGTTCCGAAGCCGCACCAACATAATAGAGATACAGAAACACCGTGGCCCCTTTCTTTGAGATAACTCTGCACTATTGCGAGCTGTAAATGCCACTTCCAGCTTAGCTGTGCAGAAGAAGAACAACAAGAAGAAGAAATATCACGAAATATGTCCGTCAGGCCCCTTCCCTTGAGATATATCTGCAAATATCTCGGAAACGAAGCGAGCTATGGCAAAATGTTAAGAGACCTTTTTTGTAGAGAATTATGTTTCCTACAATTTATGTTCTATGATATTTTTTGATCAGAAGCGTAGTTTTCGAGATATATCGAGATATTTAAAAGTTCCGAAGCCGCACCAACATAATGGAGATACAGAAACACCGTGGCCCCTTTCTTTGAGATAACTCTGCACTAGTGCGAGCCGCAAATGCCACTTCCAGCTTAGCTGTGCAGAAGAAGAACAACAAGAAGAAGAAATATCTCGAAATATGTCCGTCAGGCCCCTTCCCTTGAGATAAATCTGCAAATATCTCGGAAACGAAGCGAGCTATGGCAAAATGTTAAGAGACCTTTTTTGTAGAGAATTAAGTTTCCTACTTTTAACGTTCTATGATATTTTTTGATCAGATGCGTAGTTCTCGAGATATATCAAGATATTTAAAAGTTCCGAAGCCGCACCAACATAATAGGGATACAGAAACACCGTGGCCCCTTTCTTTGAGATAACTCTGCACTAGTGCGAGCCGCAAATGCCACTTCCAGCTTAGCTGTGCAGAAGAAGAACAACAAGAAGAAGAAATATCTCGAAATATGTCCGTCAGGCCCCTTCCCTTGAGATAAATCTGCAAATATCTCGGAAACGAAGCGAGCTATCGCAAAATGTTAAGAGACCTTTTTTGTAGAGAATTATGTTTCCTACAATTTATGTTCTACGATATTTTTTGATCAGAAGCGTAGTTTTCGAAATATATCGAGATATTTAAAAGTTCCGAAGCCGCACCAACATAATAGAGATACAGAAACACCGTGGCCCCTTTCTTTGAGATAACTCTGCACTAGTGCGAGCCGCAAATGCCACTTCCAGCTTAGCTGTGCAGAAGAAGAACAACAAGAAGAAGAAATATCTCGAAATATGTCCGTCAGGCCCCTTCCCTTGAGATAAATCTGCAAATATCTCGGAAACGAAGCGAGCTATGGCAAAATGTTAAGAGACGTTTTTTGTAGAGAATTAAGTTTCCTACTTTTTATGTTCTATGATATTTTTTGATCAGATGCGTAGTTCTCGAGATATATCAAGATATTTAAAAGTTCCGAAGACGCACCAACATAATAGAGATACAGAAACACCGTGGCCCCTTTCTTTGAGATAACTCTGCACTAGTGCGAGCTGCAAATGCCACTTCCAGCTTAGCTGTGCAGAAGAAGAACAACAAGAAGAAGAAATATCTCGAAATATGTCCGTCAGGCCCCTTCCCTTGAGATAAATCTGCAAATATCTCGGAAACGAAGCGAGCTATGGCAAAATGTTAAGAGACCTTTTTTGTAGAGAATTATGTTTCCTACTTTTTATGTTCTATGATATTTTTTGATCAGATGCGTAGTTCTCGAGATATATCAAGATATTTAAAAGTTCCGAAGCCGCACCAACATAATAGAGATACAGAAACACCGTGGCCCCTTTCTTTGAGATAACTCTGCACTATTGCGAGCTGTAAATGCCACTTCCAGCTTAGCTGTGCAGAAGAAGAACAACAAGAAGAAGAAATATCACGAAATATGTCCGTCAGGCCCCTTCCCTTGAGATATATCTGCAAATATCTCGGAAACGAAGCGAGCTATGGCAAAATGTTAAGAGACCTTTTTTGTAGAGAATTATGTTTCCTACAATTTATGTTCTATGATATTTTTTGATCAGAAGCGTAGTTTTCGAGATATATCGAGATATTTAAAAGTTCCGAAGCCGCACCAACATAATGGAGATACAGAAACACCGTGGCCCCTTTCTTTGAGATAACTCTGCACTAGTGCGAGCCGCAAATGCCACTTCCAGCTTAGCTGTGCAGAAGAAGAACAACAAGAAGAAGAAATATCTCGAAATATGTCCGTCAGGCCCCTTCCCTTGAGATAAATCTGCAAATATCTCGGAAACGAAGCGAGCTATGGCAAAATGTTAAGAGACCTTTTTTGTAGAGAATTAAGTTTCCTACTTTTAACGTTCTATGATATTTTTTGATCAGATGCGTAGTTCTCGAGATATATCAAGATATTTAAAAGTTCCGAAGCCGCACCAACATAATAGGGATACAGAAACACCGTGGCCCCTTTCTTTGAGATAACTCTGCACTAGTGCGAGCCGCAAATGCCACTTCCAGCTTAGCTGTGCAGAAGAAGAACAACAAGAAGAAGAAATATCTCGAAATATGTCCGTCAGGCCCCTTCCCTTGAGATAAATCTGCAAATATCTCGGAAACGAAGCGAGCTATCGCAAAATGTTAAGAGACCTTTTTTGTAGAGAATTATGTTTCCTACAATTTATGTTCTACGATATTTTTTGATCAGAAGCGTAGTTTTCGAAATATATCGAGATATTTAAAAGTTCCGAAGCCGCACCAACATAATAGAGATACAGAAACACCGTGGCCCCTTTCTTTGAGATAACTCTGCACTAGTGCGAGCCGCAAATGCCACTTCCAGCTTAGCTGTGCAGAAGAAGAACAACAAGAAGAAGAAATATCTCGAAATATGTCCGTCAGGCCCCTTCCCTTGAGATAAATCTGCAAATATCTCGGAAACGAAGCGAGCTATGGCAAAATGTTAAGAGACGTTTTTTGTAGAGAATTAAGTTTCCTACTTTTTATGTTCTATGATATTTTTTGATCAGATGCGTAGTTCTCGAGATATATCAAGATATTTAAAAGTTCCGAAGACGCACCAACATAATAGAGATACAGAAACACCGTGGCCCCTTTCTTTGAGATAACTCTGCACTAGTGCGAGCTGCAAATGCCACTTACAGCTTAGCTGTGCAGAAGAAGAACAACAAGAAGAAGAAATATCTCGAAATATGTCCGTCAGGCCCCTTCCCTTGAGATAAATCTGCAAATATCTCGGAAACGAAGCGAGCTATGGCAAAATGTTAAGAGACCTTTTTTGTAGAGAATTATGTTTCCTACTTTTTATGTTCTATGATATTTTTTGATCAGATGCGTAGTTCTCGAGATATATCAAGATATTTAAAAGTTCCGAAGCCGCACCAACATAATAGAGATACAGAAACACCGTGGCCCCTTTCTTTGAGATAACTCTGCACTAGTGCGAGCCGCAAATGCCACTTCCAGCTTAGCTGTGCAGAAGAAGAACAACAAGAAGAAGAAATATCTCGAAATATGTCCGTCAGGCCACTTCCCTTGAGATAAATCTGCAAATATCTTGGAAACGAAGCGAGCTATGGCAAAATGTTAAGAGACGTTTTTTGTAGAGAATTATGTTTCCTACAATTTATGTTCTATGATATTTTTTGATCAGAAGCGTAGTTTTCGAGATATATCGAGATATTTAAAAGTTCCGAAGCCGCACCAACATAATAGAGATACAGAAACACCGTGACCCCTTTCTTTGAGATAACTCTGCACTAGTGCGAGCCGCAAATGCCACTTCCAGCTTAGCTGTGCAGAAGAAGAGCAACAAGAAGAAGAAATATCTCGAAATATGTCCGACAGGCCCCTTCCCTTGAGATAAATCTGCAAATATCTCGGAAACGAAGCGAGCTATGGCAAAATGTTAAGCGACCTTTTTTGTAGAGAATTATGTTTCCTACAATTTATGTTCTATGATATTTTTTGATCAGAAGCGTAGTTCTCGAGATATATCAAGATATTTAAAAGTTCCGAAGCTGCACCAACATAATAGAGGTACAGAAACACCGTGGCCTCTTTCTTTGAGATAACTCTGCACTATTGCGAGCTGCAAATGCCACTTCGAGCTTAGCTGTGCAGAAGAAGAACAACAAGAAGAAGAAACATCTCGAAATATGTCCGTCAGATCCCTTCCCTTGAGATGAATCTGCAAATATCTCGGAAACGAAGCGAGCTATGGCAAAATGTTAAGAGACCTTTTTTGTAGAGAATTAAGTTTCGTTCTTTTTATGTTCTATGATATTTTTTGATCAGAAGCGTAGTTTTCGAGATATATCGAGATATTTAAAAGTTCCGAAGCCGCACCAACATAATAGAGATACAGAAACACCGTGGCCCCTTTCTTTGAGATAACTCTGCACTAGTGCGAGCCGCAAATGCCACTTCCAGCTTAGCTGTGCAGAAGAAGAACAACAAGAAGAAGAAATATCTCGAAATATGTCCGTCAGGCCCCTTCCCTTGAGATAAATCTGCAAATATCTCGGAAACGAAGCGAGCTATGGCAAAATGTTAAGAGACCTTTTTTGTAGAGAATTAAGTTTCCTACTTTTAACGTTCTATGATATTTTTTGATCAGATGCGTAGTTCTCGAGATATATCAAGATATTTAAAAGTTCCGAAGCCGCACCAACATAATAGGGATACAGAAACACCGTGGCCCCTTTCTTTGAGATAACTCTGCACTAGTGCGAGCCGCAAATGCCACTTCCAGCTTAGCCGTGCAGAAGAAGAACAACAAGAAGAAGAAATATCTCGAAATATGTCCGTCAGGCCCCTTCCCTTGAGATAAATCTGCAAATATCTCGGAAACGAAGCGAGCTATCGCAAAATGTTAAGAGACCTTTTTTGTAGAGAATTATGTTTCCTACAATTTATTTTCTACGATATTTTTTGATCAGAAGCGTAGTTTTCGAAATATATCGAGATATTTAAAAGTTCCGAAGCCGCACCAACATAATAGATATACAGAAACACCGTGGCCCCTTTCTTTGAGATAACTCTGCACTAGTGCGAGCTGCAAATGCCACTTCCAGCTTAGCTGTGCAGAAGAAGAACAACAAGAAGAAGAAATATCTCGAAATATGTCCGTCAGGCCCCTTCCCTTGAGATAAATCTGCAAATATCTCGGAAACGAAGCGAGCTATGGCAAAATGTTAAGAGACCTTTTTTGTAGAGAATTATGTTTCCTACTTTTTATGTTCTATGATATTTTTTGATCAGATGCGTAGTTCTCGAGATATATCAAGATATTTAAAAGTTCCGAAGCCGCACCAACATAATAGAGATACAGAAACACCGTGGCCCCTTTCTTTGAGATAACTCTGCACTAGTGCGAGCCGCAAATGCCACTTCCAGCTTAGCTGTGCAGAAGAAGAACAACAAGAAGAAGAAATATCTCGAAATATGTCCGTCAGGCCACTTCCCTTGAGATAAATCTGCAAATATCTTGGAAACGAAGCGAGCTATGGCAAAATGTTAAGAGACGTTTTTTGTAGAGAATTATGTTTCCTACAATTTATGTTCAATGGTATTTTTTGATCAGAAGCGTAGTTTTCGAGATATATCGAGATATTTAAAAGTTCCGAAGCCGCACCAACATAATAGAGATACAGAAACACCGTGGCCCCTTTCTTTGAGATAACTCTGCACTAGTGCGAGCCGCAAATGCCACTTCCAGCTTAGCTGTGCAGAAGAAGAGCAACAAGAAGAAGAAATATCTCGAAATATGTCCGACAGGCCCCTTCCCTTGAGATAAATCTGCAAATATCTCGGAAACGAAGCGAGCTATGGCAAAATGTTAAGCGACCTTTTTTGTAGAGAATTATGTTTCCTACAATTTATGTTCTATGATATTTTTTGATCAGAAGCGTAGTTCTCGAGATATATCAAGATATTTAAAAGTTCCGAAGCTGCACCAACATAATAGAGGTACAGAAACACCGTGGCCTCTTTCTTTGAGATAACTCTGCACTATTGCGAGCTGCAAATGCCACTTCGAGCTTAGCTGTGCAGAAGAAGAACAACAAGAAGAAGAAATATCTCGAAATATGTCCGTCAGACCCCTTCCCTTGAGATGAATCTGCAAATATCTCGGAAACGAAGCGAGCTATGGCAAAATGTTAAGAGACCTTTTTTGTAGAGAATTAAGTTTCCTTCTTTTTATGTTCTATGATATTTTTTGATCAGATGCGTAGTTCTCGAGATATATCAAGATATTTAAAAGTTCCGAAGCCGCACCAACATAATAGAGATACAGAAACACCGTGGCCCCTTTCTTTGAGATAACTCTGCACTAGTGCGAGCCGCAAATGCCACTTCCAGCTTAGCTGTGCAGAAGAAGAACAACAAGAAGAAGAAATATCTCGAAATATGTCCGTCAGGCCCCTTCCCTTGAGATAAATCTGCAAATATCTCGGAAACGAAGCGAGCTATCGCAAAATGTTAAGAGACCTTTTTTGTAGAGAATTATGTTTCCTACAATTTATGTTCTACGATATTTTTTGATCAGAAGCGTAGTTTTCGAGATATATCGAGATATTTAAAAGTTCCGAAGCCGCACCAACATAATAGAGATACAGAAACACCGTGGCCCCTTTCTTTGACATAACTCTGCACTAGTGCGAGCCGCAAATGCCACTTCCAGCTTAGCTGTGCAGAAGAAGAACAACAAGAAGAAGAAATATCTCGAAATATGTCCGTCAGGCCCCTTCCCTTGAGATAAATCTGCAAATATCTCGGAAACGAAGCGAGCTATGGCAAAATGTTAAGCGACCTTTTTTGTAGAGAATTATGTTTCCTACAATTTATGTTCTATGATATTTTTTGATCAGAAGCGCAGTTCTCGAGATATATCAAGATATTTAAAAGTTCCGAAGCTGCACCAACATAATAGAGGTACAGAAACACCGTGGCCTCTTTCTTTGAGATAACTCTGCACTATTGCGAGCTGCAAATGCCACTTCGAGCTTAGCTGTGCAGAAGAAGAACAACAAGAAGAAGAAATATCTCGAAATATGTCCGTCAGACCCCTTCCCTTGAGATGAATCTGCAAATATCTCGGAAAGGAAGCGAGCTATGGCAAAATGTTAAGAGACCTTTTTTGTAGAGAATTAAGTTTCCTACTTTTTATGTTCTATGATATTTTTTGATCAGATGCGTAGTTCTCGAGATATATCAAGATATTTAAAAGTTCCGAAGCCGCACCAACATAATAGAGATACAGAAACACCGTGGCCCCTTTCTTTGAGATAACTCTGCACTAGTGCGAGCCGCAAATGCCACTTCCAGCTTAGCTGTGCAGAAGAAGAACAACAAGAAGAAGAAATATCTCGAAATATGTCCGTCAGGCCCCTTCCCTTGAGATAAATCTGCAAATATCTCGGAAACGAAGAGAGCTATCGCAAAATGTTAAGAGACCTTTTTTGTAGAGAATTATGTTTCCTACAATTTACGTTCTATGATATTTTTTGATCAGAAGCGTAGTTTTCGAGATATATCGAGATATTTAAAAGTTCCGAAGCCGCACCAACATAATAGAGATACAGAAACACCGTGGCCCCTTTCTTTGAGATAACTGTGCACTAGTGCGAGCCGCAAATGCAACTTCCAGCTTAGCTGTGCAGAAGAAGAACAACAAGAAGAAGAAATATCTCGAAATATGTCCGTCAGGCCCCTTCCCTTGAGATATATCTGCAAATATCTCGGAAACGAAGCGAGCTATGGCAAAATGTTCAGAGACCGTTTTTGTAGAGAATTATGTTTCCTACTTTTTATGTTCTATGATATTTTTTGATCAGACGCGTAGTTCTCGAGATATATCAAGATATTTAAAAGTTCCGAAGCCGCACCAACATAATAGAGATACAGAAACACCGTGGCCCCTTTCTTTGAGATAACTCTGCACTAGTGCGAGCCGCAAATGCCACTTCCAGCTTAGCTGTGCAGAAGAAGAACAACAAGAAGAAGAAATATCTCGAAATATGTCCGTCAGGCCACTTCCCTTGAGATAAATCTGCAAATATCTCGGAAACGAAGCGAGCTATGGCAAAATGTTAAGAGACGTTTTTTGTAGAGAATTATGTTTCCTACAATTTATGTTCTATGATATTTTTTGATCAGAAGCGTAGTTTTCGAGATATATCGAGATATTTAAAAGTTCCGAAGCCGCACCAACATAATAGAGATACAGAAACACCGTGGCCCCTTTCTTTGAGATAACTCTGCACTAGTGCGAGCCGCAAATGCCACTTCCAGCTTAGCTGTGCAGAAGAAGTGCAACAAGAAGAAGAAATATCTCGAAATATGTCCGACAGGCCCCTTCCCTTGAGATAAATCTGCAAATATCTCGGAAACGAAGCGAGCTATGGCAAAATGTTAAGCGACCTTTTTTGTAGAGAATTATGTTTCCTACAATTTATGTTCTATGATATTTTTTGATCAGAAGCGCAGTTCTCGAGATATATCAAGATATTTAAAAGTTCCGAAGCTGCACCAACATAATAGAGGTACAGAAACACCGTGGCCTCTTTCTTTGAGATAACTCTGCACTATTGCGAGCTGCAAATGCCACTTCGAGCTTAGCTGTGCAGAAGAAGAACAACAAGAAGAAGAAATATCTCGAAATATGTCCGTCAGACCCCTTCCCTTGAGATGAATCTGCAAATATCTCGGAAACGAAGCGAGCTATGGCAAAATGTTAAGAGACCTTTTTTGTAGAGAATTAAGTTTCCTACTTTTTATGTTCTATGATATTTTTTGATCAGATGCGTAGTTCTCGAGATATATCAAGATATTTAAAAGTTCCGAAGCCGCACCAACATAATAGAGATACAGAAACACCGTGGCCCCTTTCTTTGAGATAACTCTGCACTAGTGCGAGCCGCAAATGCCACTTCCAGCTTAGCTGTGCAGAAGAAGAACAACAAGAAGAAGAAATATCTCGAAATATGTCCGTCAGGCCCCTTCCCTTGAGATAAATCTGCAAATATCTCGGAAACGAAGCGAGCTATCGCAAAATGTTAAGAGACCTTTTTTGTAGAGAATTATGTTTCCTACAATTTACGTTCTATGATATTTTTTGATCAGAAGCGTAGTTTTCGAGATATATCGAGATATTTAAAAGTTCCGAAGCCGCACCAACATAATAGAGATACAGAAACACCGTGGCCCCTTTCTTTGAGATAACTGTGCACTAGTGCGAGCCGCAAATGCAACTTCCAGCTTAGCTGTGCAGAAGAAGAACAACAAGAAGAAGAAATATCTCGAAATATGTCCGTCAGGCCCCTTCCCTTGAGATAAATCTGCAAATATCTCGGAAACGAAGCGAGCTATCGCAAAATGTTAAGAGACCTTTTTTGTAGACAATTATGTTTCCTACAATTTATGTTCTACGATATTTTTTGATCAGAAGCGTAGTTTTCGAGATATATCGAGATATTTAAAAGTTCCGAAGCCGCACCAACATAATAGAGATACAGAAACACCGTGGCCCCTTTCTTTGAGATAACTCTGCACTAGTGCGAGCTGCAAATGCCACTTCCAGCTTAGCTGTGCAGAAGAAGAACAACAAGAAGAAGAAATATCTCGAAATATGTCCGTCAGGCCCCTTCCCTTGAGATAAATCTGCAAATATCTCGGAAACGAAGCGAGCTATGGCAAAATGTTAAGAGACCTTTTTTGTAGAGAATTAAGTTTCCTACTTTTCAGGTTCTATGATATTTTTTGATCAGATGCGTAGTTCTCGAGATATATCAAGATATTTAAAAGTTCCGAAGCCGCACCAACATAATAGGGATACAGAAACACCGTGGCCCCTTTCTTTGAGATAACTCTGCACTAGTGCGAGCCGCAAATGCCACTTCCAGCTTAGCTGTGCAGAAGAGAACAACAAGAAGAAGAAATATCTCGAAATATGTCCGTCAGGCCCCTTCCCTTGAGATAAATATGCAAATATCTCGGAAACGAAGCGAGCTATGGCAAAATGTTAAGAGACCTTTTTTGTAGAGAATTAAGTTTCCTACTTTTTATGTTCTATGATATTTTTTGATCAGATGCGTAGTTCTCGAGATATATCAAGATATTTAAAAGTTCCGAAGCCGCACCAACATAATAGAGATACAGAAACACCGTGGCCCCTTTCTTTTAGATAACTCTGCACTATTGCGAGCTGCAAATGCCACTTCCAGCTTAGCTGTGCAGAAGAAGAACAACAAGAAGAAGAAATATCTCGAAATATGTCCGTCAGGCCCCTTCCCTTGAGATAAATCTGCAAATATCTCGGAAACGAAGAGAGCTATGGCAAAATGTTAAGAGACCTTTTCTGTAGAGAATTAAGTTTCCTACTTTTCATGTTCTATGATATTTTTTGATCAGATGCGTAGTTCTCGAGATATATCAAGATATTTAAAAGTTCCGAAGCCGCACCAACATAATAGAGATACAGAAACACCGTGGCCCCTTTCTTTGAGATAACTCTGCACTAGTGCGAGCCGCAAATGCCACTTCCAGCTTAGCTGTGCAGAAGAAGAACAACAAGAAGAAGAAATATCTCGAAATATGTCCGTCAGGCCCCTTCCCTTGAGATAAATCTGCAAATATCTCGGAAACGAAGCGAGCTATGGCAAAATGTTAAGGGGCCTTTTTTTGTAGAGAATTAAGTTTCCTACTTTTTATGTTCGATGATATTTTTTGATCAGATGCGTAGTTCTCGAGATACATCAAGATATTTAAAAGTTCCGAAGCTGCACCAACATAATAGAGGTACAGAAACACCGTGGCCCCTTTCTTTGGGATAACTCTGCACTATTGCGAGCTGCAAATGCCACTTCCAGCTTAGCTGTGCAGAACAAGAACAACAAGAAGAAGAAATATCTCGAAATATGTCCGTCAGGCCACTTCCCTTGAGATAAATCTGCAAATATCTCGGAAACGAAGCGAGCTATGGCAAAATGTTAAGAGACCTTTTTTGTAGAGAATTAAGTTTCCTACTTTTTATGTTCGATGATATTTTTTGATCAGATGCGTAGTTCTCGAGATATATCAAGATATTTAAAAGTTCCGAAGCTGCACCAACATAATAGAGGTACAGAAACACCGTGGCCTCTTTCTTTGAGATAACTCTGCACTATTGCGAGCTGCAAATGCCGCTTCGAGCTTAGCTGTGCAGAAGAAGAACAACAAGAAGAAGAAATATCTCGAAATATGTCCGTCAGACCCCTTCCCTTGAGATGAATCTGCAAATATCTCGGAAACGAAGCGAGCTATGGCAAAATGTTAAGAGACCTTTTTTGTAGAGAATTAAGTTTCCTACTTTTTATGTTCTATGATATTTTTTGATCAGATGCGTAGTTCTCGAGATATATCAAGATATTTAAAAGTTCCGAAGCCGCACCAACATAATAGAGATACAGAAACACCGTGGCCCCTTTCTTTGAGATAACTCTGCACTAGTGCGAGCCGCAAATGCCACTTCCAGCTTAGCTGTGCAGAAGAAGAACAACAAGAAGAAGAAATATCTCGAAATATGTCCGTCAGGCCCCTTCCCTTGAGATAAATCTGCAAATATCTCGGAAACGAAGCGAGCTATCGCAAAATGTTAAGAGACCTTTTTTGTAGAGAATTATGTTTCCTACAATTTACGTTCTATGATATTTTTTGATCAGAAGCGTAGTTTTCGAGATATATCGAGATATTTAAAAGTTCCGAAGCCGCACCAACATAATAGAGATACAGAAACACCGTGGCCCCTTTCTTTGAGATAACTGTGCACTAGTGCGAGCCGCAAATGCAACTTCCAGCTTAGCTGTGCAGAAGAAGAACAACAAGAAGAAGAAATATCTCGAAATATGTCCGTCAGGCCCCTTCCCTTGAGATAAATCTGCAAATATCTCGGAAACGAAGCGAGCTATCGCAAAATGTTAAGAGACCTTTTTTGTAGACAATTATGTTTCCTACAATTTATGTTCTACGATATTTTTTGATCAGAAGCGTAGTTTTCGAGATATATCGAGATATTTAAAAGTTCCGAAGCCGCACCAACATAATAGAGATACAGAAACACCGTGGCCCCTTTCTTTGAGATAACTCTGCACTAGTGCGAGCTGCAAATGCCACTTCCAGCTTAGCTGTGCAGAAGAAGAACAACAAGAAGAAGAAATATCTCGAAATATGTCCGTCAGGCCCCTTCCCTTGAGATAAATCTGCAAATATCTCGGAAACGAAGCGAGCTATGGCAAAATGTTAAGAGACCTTTTTTGTAGAGAATTAAGTTTCCTACTTTTCAGGTTCTATGATATTTTTTGATCAGATGCGTAGTTCTCGAGATATATCAAGATATTTAAAAGTTCCGAAGCCGCACCAACATAATAGGGATACAGAAACACCGTGGCCCCTTTCTTTGAGATAACTCTGCACTAGTGCGAGCCGCAAATGCCACTTCCAGCTTAGCTGTGCAGAAGAGAACAACAAGAAGAAGAAATATCTCGAAATATGTCCGTCAGGCCCCTTCCCTTGAGATAAATATGCAAATATCTCGGAAACGAAGCGAGCTATGGCAAAATGTTAAGAGACCTTTTTTGTAGAGAATTAAGTTTCCTACTTTTTATGTTCTATGATATTTTTTGATCAGATGCGTAGTTCTCGAGATATATCAAGATATTTAAAAGTTCCGAAGCCGCACCAACATAATAGAGATACAGAAACACCGTGGCCCCTTTCTTTTAGATAACTCTGCACTATTGCGAGCTGCAAATGCCACTTCCAGCTTAGCTGTGCAGAAGAAGAACAACAAGAAGAAGAAATATCTCGAAATATGTCCGTCAGGCCCCTTCCCTTGAGATAAATCTGCAAATATCTCGGAAACGAAGAGAGCTATGGCAAAATGTTAAGAGACCTTTTCTGTAGAGAATTAAGTTTCCTACTTTTCATGTTCTATGATATTTTTTGATCAGATGCGTAGTTCTCGAGATATATCAAGATATTTAAAAGTTCCGAAGCCGCACCAACATAATAGAGATACAGAAACACCGTGGCCCCTTTCTTTGAGATAACTCTGCACTAGTGCGAGCCGCAAATGCCACTTCCAGCTTAGCTGTGCAGAAGAAGAACAACAAGAAGAAGAAATATCTCGAAATATGTCCGTCAGGCCCCTTCCCTTGAGATAAATCTGCAAATATCTCGGAAACGAAGCGAGCTATGGCAAAATGTTAAGGGGCCTTTTTTTGTAGAGAATTAAGTTTCCTACTTTTTATGTTCGATGATATTTTTTGATCAGATGCGTAGTTCTCGAGATACATCAAGATATTTAAAAGTTCCGAAGCTGCACCAACATAATAGAGGTACAGAAACACCGTGGCCCCTTTCTTTGGGATAACTCTGCACTATTGCGAGCTGCAAATGCCACTTCCAGCTTAGCTGTGCAGAACAAGAACAACAAGAAGAAGAAATATCTCGAAATATGTCCGTCAGGCCACTTCCCTTGAGATAAATCTGCAAATATCTCGGAAACGAAGCGAGCTATGGCAAAATGTTAAGAGACCTTTTTTGTAGAGAATTAAGTTTCCTACTTTTTATGTTCGATGATATTTTTTGATCAGATGCGTAGTTCTCGAGATATATCAAGATATTTAAAAGTTCCGAAGCTGCACCAACATAATAGAGGTACAGAAACACCGTGGCCTCTTTCTTTGAGATAACTCTGCACTATTGCGAGCTGCAAATGCCGCTTCGAGCTTAGCTGTGCAGAAGAAGAACAACAAGAAGAAGAAATATCTCGAAATATGTCCGTCAGACCCCTTCCCTTGAGATGAATCTGCAAATATCTCGGAAACGAAGCGAGCTATGGCAAAATGTTAAGAGACCTTTTTTGTAGAGAATTAAGTTTCCTACTTTCTATGTTCTATGATATTTTTTGATCAGAAGCGTAGTTTTCGAGATATATCGAGATATTTAAAAGTTCCGAAGCCGCACCAACATAATAGAGATACAGAAACACCGTGGCCCCTTTCTTTGAGATAACTCTGCACTAGTGCGAGCCGCAAATGCAACTTCCAGCTTAGCTGTGCAGAAGAAGAACAACAAGAAGAAGAAATATCTCGAAATATGTCCGTCAGGCCCCTTCCCTTGAGATAAATATGCAAATATCTCGGAAACGAAGCGAGCTATGGCAAAATGTTAAGAGACCTTTTTTGTAGAGAATTAAGTTTCCTACTTTTTATGTTCTATGACATTTTTTGATCAGATGCGTAGTTCTCGAGATATATCAAGATATTTAAAAGTTCCGAAGCCGCACCAACATAATAGAGATACAGAAACACCGTGGCCCCTTTCTTTGAGATAACTCTGCACTATTGCGAGCTGTAAATGCCACTTCCAGCTTAGCTGTGCAGAAGAAGAACAACAAGAAGAAGAAATATCTCGAAATATGTCCGTCAGGCCCCTTCCCTTGAGATATATCTGCAAATATCTCGGAAACGAAGCGAGCTATGGCAAAATGTTAAGAGACCTTTTTTGTAGAGAATTATGTTTCCTACAATTTATGTTCTATGATATTTTTTGATCAGAAGCGTAGTTTTCGAGATATATCGAGATATTTAAAAGTTCCGAAGCCGCACCAACATAATAGAGATACAGAAACACCGTGGCCCCTTTCTTTGAGATAACTCTGCACTAGTGAGAGTCGCAAATGCCACTTCCAGCTTAGCTGTGCAGAAGAAGAACAACAAGAAGAAGAAATATCTCGAAATATGTCCGTCAGGCCCCTTCCCTTGAGATAAATCTGCAAATATCTCGGAAACGAAGCGAGCTATGGCAAAATGTTAAGAGACCTTTTTTGTAGAGAATTAAGTTTCCTACTTTTCAGGTTCTATGATATTTTTTGATCAGATGCGTAGTTCTCGAGATATATCAAGATATTTAAAAGTTCCGAAGCCGCACCAACATAATAGAGATACAGAAACACCGTGGCCCCTCTCTTTGAGATAACTCTGCACTATTGCGAGCTGTAAATGCCACTTCCAGCTTAGCTGTGCAGAAGAAGAACAACAAGAAGAAGAAATATCTCGAAATATGTCCGTCAGGCCCCTTCCCTTGAGATATATCTGCAAATATCTCGGAAACGAAGCGAGCTATGGCAAAATGTTAAGAGACCTTTTTTGTAGAGAATTATGTTTCCTACAATTTATGTTCTATGATATTTTTTGATCAGAAGCGTAGTTTTCGAGATATATCAAGATATTTAAAAGTTCCGAAGCCGCACCAACATAATAGAGATACAGAAACACCGTGGCCCCTTTCTTTGAGATAACTCTGCACTAGTGCGAGCCGCAAATGCCACTTCCAGCTTAGCTGTGCAGAAGAAGAACAACAAGAAGAAGAAATATCTCGAAATATGTCCGTCAGGCCACTTCCCTTGAGATAAATCTGCAAATATCTCGGAAACGAAGCGAGCTATGGCAAAATGTTAAGAGACGTTTTTTGTAGAGAATTATGTTTCCTACAATTTATGTTCTATGATATTTTTTGATCAGAAGCGTAGTTTTCGAGATATATCGAGATATTTAAAAGTTCCGAAGCCGCACCAACATAATAGAGATACAGAAACACCGTGGCCCCTTTCTTTGAGATAACTCTGCACTAGTGCGAGCCGCAAATGCCACTTCCAGCTTAGCTGTGCAGAAGAAGTGCAACAAGAAGAAGAAATATCTCGAAATATGTCCGACAGGCCCCTTCCCTTGAGATAAATCTGCAAATATCTCGGAAACGAAGCGAGCTATGGCAAAATGTTAAGCGACCTTTTTTGTAGAGAATTATGTTTCCTACAATTTATGTTCTATGATATTTTTTGATCAGAAGCGCAGTTCTCGAGATATATCAAGATATTTAAAAGTTCCGAAGCTGCACCAACATAATAGAGGTACAGAAACACCGTGGCCTCTTTCTTTGAGATAACTCTGCACTATTGCGAGCTGCAAATGCCACTTCGAGCTTAGCTGTGCAGAAGAAGAACAACAAGAAGAAGAAATATCTCGAAATATGTCCGTCAGACCCCTTCCCTTGAGATGAATCTGCAAATATCTCGGAAACGAAGCGAGCTATGGCAAAATGTTAAGAGACCTTTTTTGTAGAGAATTAAGTTTCCTACTTTTTATGTTCTATGATATTTTTTGATCAGATGCGTAGTTCTCGAGATATATCAAGATATTTAAAAGTTCCGAAGCCGCACCAACATAATAGAGATACAGAAACACCGTGGCCCCTTTCTTTGAGATAACTCTGCACTAGTGCGAGCCGCAAATGCCACTTCCAGCTTAGCTGTGCAGAAGAAGAACAACAAGAAGAAGAAATATCTCGAAATATGTCCGTCAGGCCCCTTCCCTTGAGATAAATCTGCAAATATCTCGGAAACGAAGCGAGCTATCGGAAAATGTTAAGAGACCTTTTTTGTAGAGAATTATGTTTCCTACAATTTACGTTCTATGATATTTTTTGATCAGAAGCGTAGTTTTCGAGATATATCGAGATATTTAAAAGTTCCGAAGCCGCACCAACATAATAGAGATACAGAAACACCGTGGCCCCTTTCTTTGAGATAACTCTGCACTAGTGCGAGCCGCAAATGCCACTTCCAGCTTAGCTGTGCAGAAGAAGCGCAACAAGAAGAAGAAATATCTCGAAATATGTCCGACAGGCCCCTTCCCTTGAGATAAATCTGCAAATATCTCGGAAACGAAGCGAGCTATGGCAAAATGTTAAGCGACCTTTTTTGTAGAGAATTATGTTTCCTACAATTTATGTTCTATGATATTTTTTGATCAGAAGCGCAGTTCTCGAGATATATCAAGATATTTAAAAGTTCCGAAGCTGCACCAACATAATAGAGGTACAGAAACACCGTGGCCTCTTTCTTTGAGATAACTCTGCACTATTGCGAGCTGCAAATGCCACTTCGAGCTTAGCTGTGCTGAAGAAGAACAACAAGAAGAAGAAATATCTCGAAATATGTCCGTCAGACCCCTTCCCTTGAGATGAATCTGCAAATATCTCGGAAACGAAGCGAGCTATGGCAAAATGTTAAGAGACCTCTTTGTAGAGAATTAAGTTTCCTACTTTTTATGTTCTATGATATTTTTTGATCAGATGCGTAGTTCTCGAGATATATCAAGATATTTAAAAGTTCCGAAGCCGCACCAACA
Organism: Osmia lignaria lignaria; assembly: GCF_051020975.1. NCBI lineage: Eukaryota > Metazoa > Arthropoda > Insecta > Hymenoptera > Megachilidae > Osmia > Osmia lignaria. The sequence goes on from NW_027478173.1 coordinate 1,335,821, forward strand.
TAATAGAGATACAGAAACACCGTGGCCCCTTTCTTTGAGATAACTCTGCACTAGTGCGAGCCGCAAATGCCACTTCCAGCTTAGCTGTGCAGAAGAAGAACAACAAGAAGAAGAAATATCTCGAAATATGTCCGTCAGGCCCCTTCCCTTGAGATAAATCTGCAAATATCTCGGAAACGAAGCGAGCTATCGCAAAATGTTAAGAGACCTTTTTTGTAGAGAATTATGTTTCCTACAATTTACGTTCTATGATATTTTTTGATCAGAAGCGTAGTTTTCGAGATATATCGAGATATTTAAAAGTTCCGAAGCCGCACCAACATAATAGAGATACAGAAACACCGTGGCCCCTTTCTTTGAGATAACTCTGCACTATTGCGAGCTGCAAATGCCACTTCGAGCTTAGCTGTGCAGAAGAAGAACAACAAGAAGAAGAAATATCTCGAAATATGTCCGTCAGACCCCTTCCCTTGAGATGAATCTGCAAATATCTCGGAAACGAAGCGAGCTATGGCAAAATGTTAAGAGACCTTTTTTGTAGAGAATTAAGTTTCCTTCTTTTTATGTTCTATGATATTTTTTGATCAGATGCGTAGTTCTCGAGATATATCAAGATATTTAAAAGTTCCGAAGCCGCACCAACATAATAGAGATACAGAAACACCGTGGCCCCTTTCTTTGAGATAACTCTGCACTAGTGCGAGCCGCAAATGCCACTTCCAGCTTAGCTGTGCAGAAGAAGAACAACAAGAAGAAGAAATATCTCGAAATATGTCCGTCAGGCCCCTTCCCTTGAGATAAATCTGCAAATATCTCGGAAACGAAGCGAGCTATCGCAAAATGTTAAGAGACCTTTTTTGTAGAGAATTATGTTTCCTACAATTTATGTTCTACGATATTTTTTGATCAGAAGCGTAGTTTTCGAGATATATCGAGATATTTAAAAGTTCCGAAGCCGCACCAACATAATAGAGATACAGAAACACCGTGGCCCCTTTCTTTGACATAACTCTGCACTAGTGCGAGCCGCAAATGCCACTTCCAGCTTAGCTGTGCAGAAGAAGAACAACAAGAAGAAGAAATATCTCGAAATATGTCCGTCAGGCCCCTTCCCTTGAGATAAATCTGCAAATATCTCGGAAACGAAGCGAGCTATGGCAAAATGTTAAGAGACCTTTTTTGTAGAGAATTAAGTTTCCTACTTTTTATGTTCTATGATATTTTTTGATCAGATGCGTAGTTCTCGAGATATATCAAGATATTTAAAAGTTCCGAAGCCGCACCAACATAATAGAGATACAGAAACACCGTGGCCCCTTTCTTTGAGATAACTCTGCACTAGTGCGAGCTGCAAATGCCACTTCCAGCTTAGCTGTGCAGAAGAAGAACAACAAGAAGAAGAAATATCTCGAAATATGTCCGTCAGGCCCCTTCCCTTGAGATAAATCTGCAAATATCTCGGAAACGAAGCGAGCTATGGCAAAATGTTAAGAGACCTTTTTTGTAGAGAATTAAGTTTCCTACTTTTCATGTTCTATGATATTTTTTGATCAGATGCGTAGTTCTCGAGATATATCAAGATATTTAAAAGTTCCGAAGCCGCACCAACATAATAGAGATACAGAAACACCGTGGCCCCTCTCTTTGAGATAACTCTGCACTATTGCGAGCTGTAAATGCCACTTCCAGCTTAGCTGTGCAGAAGAAGAACAACAAGAAGAAGAAATATCTCGAAATATGTCCGTCAGGCCCCTTCCCTTAAGATATATCTGCAAATATCTCGGAAACGAAGCGAGCTATGGCAAAATGTTAAGAGACCTTTTTTGTAGAGAATTATGTTTCCTACAATTTATGTTCTATGATATTTTTTGATCAGAAGCGTAGTTTTCGAGATATATCGAGATATTTAAAAGTTCCGAAGCCGCACCAACATAATAGAGATACAGAAACACCGTGGCCCCTTTCTTTGAGATAACTCTGCACTAGTGCGAGCTGCAAATGCCAGTTCCAGCTTAGCTGTGCAGAAGAAGAACAACAAGAAGAAGAAATATCTCGAAATATGTCCGTCAGGCCCCTTCCCTTGAGATAAATCTGCAAATATCTCGGAAACGAAGCGAGCTATGGCAAAATGTTAAGAGACCTTTTTTGTAGAGAATTAAGTTTCCTACTTTTTATGTTCTAAGATATTTTTTGATCAGATGCGTAGTTCTCGAGATATATCAAGATATTTAAAAGTTCCGAAGCCGCACCAACATAATAGAGATACAGAAACACCGTGGCCCCTTTCTTTGAGATAACTCTGCACTAGTGCGAGCCGCAAATGCCACTTCCAGCTTAGCTGTGCAGAAGAAGAACAACAAGAAGAAGAAATATCTCGAAATATGTCCGTCAGGCCACTTCCCTTGAGATAAATCTGCAAATATCTCGGAAACGAAGCGAGCTATGGCAAAATGTTAAGAGACGTTTTTTGTAGAGAATTATGTTTCCTACAATTTATGTTCTATGATATTTTTTGATCAGAAGTGTAGTTTTCGAGATATATCGAGATATTTAAAAGTTCCGAAGCCGCACCAACATAATAGAGATACAGAAACACCGTGGCCCCTTTCTTTGAGATAACTCTGCACTAGTGCGAGCCGCAAATGCCACTTCCAGCTTAGCTGTGCAGAAGAAGTGCAACAAGAAGAAGAAATATCTCGAAATATGTCCGACAGGCCCCTTCCCTTGAGATAAATCTGCAAATATCTCGGAAACGAAGCGAGCTATGGCAAAATGTTAAGCGACCTTTTTTGTAGAGAATTATGTTTCCTACAATTTATGTTCTATGATATTTTTTGATCAGAAGCGCAGTTCTCGAGATATATCAAGATATTTAAAAGTTCCGAAGCTGCACCAACATAATAGAGGTACAGAAACACCGTGGCCTCTTTCTTTGAGATAACTCTGCACTATTGCGAGCTGCAAATGCCACTTCGAGCTTAGCTGTGCAGAAGAAGAACAACAAGAAGAAGAAATATCTCGAAATATGTCCGTCAGACCCCTTCCCTTGAGATGAATCTGCAAATATCTCGGAAAGGAAGCGAGCTATGGCAAAATGTTAAGAGACCTTTTTTGTAGAGAATTAAGTTTCCTACTTTTTATGTTCTATGATATTTTTTGATCAGATGCGTAGTTCTCGAGATATATCAAGATATTTAAAAGTTCCGAAGCCGCACCAACATAATAGAGATACAGAAACACCGTGGCCCCTTTCTTTGAGATAACTCTGCACTAGTGCGAGCCGCAAATGCCACTTCCAGCTTAGCTGTGCAGAAGAAGAACAACAAGAAGAAGAAATATCTCGAAATATGTCCGTCAGGCCCCTTCCCTTGAGATAAATCTGCAAATATCTCGGAAACGAAGAGAGCTATCGCAAAATGTTAAGAGACCTTTTTTGTAGAGAATTATGTTTCCTACAATTTACGTTCTATGATATTTTTTGATCAGAAGCGTAGTTTTCGAGATATATCGAGATATTTAAAAGTTCCGAAGCCGCACCAACATAATAGAGATACAGAAACACCGTGGCCCCTTTCTTTGAGATAACTGTGCACTAGTGCGAGCCGCAAATGCAACTTCCAGCTTAGCTGTGCAGAAGAAGAACAACAAGAAGAAGAAATATCTCGAAATATGTCCGTCAGGCCCCTTCCCTTGAGATATATCTGCAAATATCTCGGAAACGAAGCGAGCTATGGCAAAATGTTCAGAGACCGTTTTTGTAGAGAATTATGTTTCCTACTTTTTATGTTCTATGATATTTTTTGATCAGACGCGTAGTTCTCGAGATATATCAAGATATTTAAAAGTTCCGAAGCCGCACCAACATAATAGAGATACAGAAACACCGTGGCCCCTTTCTTTGAGATAACTCTGCACTATTGCGAGCTGTAAATGCCACTTCCAGCTTAGCTGTGCAGAAGAAGAACAACAAGAAGAAGAAATATCTCGAAATATGTCCGTCAGGCCCCTTCCCTTGAGATATATCTGCAAATATCTCGGAAACGAAGCGAGCTATGGCAAAATGTTAAGAGACCTTCTTTGTAGAGAATTATGTTTCCTACAATTTATGTTCTATGATATTTTTTGATCAGAAGCGTAGTTTTCGAGATATATCGAGATATTTAAAAGTTCCGAAGCCGCACCAACATAATAGAGATACAGAAACACCGTGGCCCCTTTCTTTGAGATAACTCTGCACTAGTGAGAGCCGCAAATGCCACTTCCAGCTTAGCTGTGCAGAAGAAGAACAACAAGAAGAAGAAATATCTCGAAATATGTCCGTCAGGCCCCTTCCCTTGAGATAAATCTGCAAATATCTCGGAAACGAAGCGAGCTATGGCAAAATGTTAGGAGACCTTTTTTGTAGAGAATTAAGTTTCCTACTTTTTATGTTGTATGATGTTTTTTGATCAGAAGCGTAGTTTTCGAGATATATCGAGATATTTAAAAGTTCCGAAGCCGCACCAACATAATAGAGATACAGAAACACCGTGGCCCCTTTCTTTGAGATAACTCTGCACTATTGCGAGCCGCAAATGCCACTTCCAGCTTAGCTGTGCAGAGGAAGAACAACAAGAAGAAGAAGTATCTCGAAATATGTCCGTCAGGCCCGTTCCTTTGAGCTGAATCTGCAAATATCTCGGAAACGAAGCGAGCTATGGCAAAATGTTGAGATACGTTTTTTGTAGAGAATTATGTTTCCTACAATTTATGTTCTATGATATTTTTTGATCAGAAGCGTAGTTTTCGAGATATATCGAGATATTTAAAAGTTCCGAAGCCGCACCAACATAATAGAGATACAGAAACACCGTGGCCCCTTTCTTTGAGATAACTCTGCACTAGTGCGAGCCGCAAATGCCACTTCCAGCTTAGCTGTGCAGAAGAAGAACAACAAGAAGAAGAAATATCTCGAAATATGTCCGTCAGGCCCCTTCCCTTGAGATAAATCTGCAAATATCTCGGAAACGAAGCGAGCTATGGCAAAATGTTAAGAGACCTTTTTTGTAAAGAATTATGTTTCCTACAATTTATGTTCTATGATATTTTTTGATCAGAAGCGTAGTTTTCGAGATATATCGAGATATTTAAAAGTTCCGAAGCCGCACCAACATAATAGAGATACAGAAACACCGTGGCCCCTTTCTCTGAGATAACTCTGCACTATTGCGACCTGCAAATGCCACTTCCAGCTCAGCTGTGCAGAAGAAGAACAACAAGAAGAAGAAATATCTCGAAATATGTCCGTCAGGCCCCTTCCCTTGAGATAAATCTGCAAATATCTCGGAAACGAAGCGAGCTATGGCAAAATGTTAAGAGACCTTTTTTGTAGAGAATTAAGTTTCCTACTTTTCAGGTTCTATGATATTTTTTGATCAGATGCGTAGTTCTCGAGATATATCAAGATATTTAAAAGTTCCGAAGCCGCACCAACATAATAGAGATACAGAAACACCGTGGCCCCTTTCTTTGAGATAACTCTGCACTATTGCGAGCTGTAAATGCCACTTCCAGCTTAGCTGTGCAGAAGAAGAACAACAAGAAGAAGAAATATCTCGAAATATGTCCGTCAGGCCCCTTCCCTTGAGATATATCTGCAAATATCTCGGAAACAAAGCGAGCTATGGCAAAATGTTAAGAGACCTTTTTTGTAGAGAATTATGTTTCCTACAATTTATGTTCTATGATATTTTTTGATCAGAAGCGTAGTTTTCGAGATATATCGAGATATTTAAAAGTTCCGAAGCCGCACCAACATAATAGAGATACAGAAACACCGTGGCCCCTTTCTTTGAGATAACTCTGCACTAGTGAGAGCCGCAAATGCCACTTCCAGCTTAGCTGTGCAGAAGAAGAACAACAAGAAGAAGAAATATCTCGAAATATGTCCGTCAGGCCCCTTCCCTTGAGATAAATATGCAAATATCTCGGAAACGAAGCGAGCTATGGCAAAATGTTAAGAGACCTTTTTTGTAGAGAATTAAGTTTCCTACTTTTTATGTTCTATGATATTTTTTGATCAGATGCGTAGTTCTCGAGATATATCAAGATATTTAAAAGTTCCGAAGCCGCACCAACATAATAGGGATACAGAAACACCGTGGCCCCTTTCTTTGAGATAACTCTGCACTAGTGCGAGCCGCAAATGCCACTTCCAGCTTAGCTGTGCAGAAGAAGAACAACAAGAAGAAGAAATATCTCGAAATATGTCCGTCAGGCCCCTTCCCTTGAGATAAATCTGCAAATATCTCGGAAACGAAGCGAGCTATCGCAAAATGTTAAGAGACCTTTTTTGTAGACAATTATGTTTCCTACAATTTATGTTCTACGATATTTTTTGATCAGAAGCGTAGTTTTCGAGATATATCGAGATATTTAAAAGTTCCGAAGCCGCACCAACATAATAGAGATACAGAAACACCGTGGCCCCTTTCTTTGAGATAACTCTGCACTAGTGCGAGCTGCAAATGCCACTTCCAGCTTAGCTGTGCAGAAGAAGAACAACAAGAAGAAGAAATATCTCGAAATATGTCCGTCAGGCCCCTTCCCTTGAGATAAATCTGCAAATATCTCGGAAACGAAGCGAGCTATGGCAAAATGTTAAGAGACCTTTTTTGTAGAGAATTCAGTTTCCTACTTTTTCTGTTCTATGATATTTTTTGATCAGATGCGTAGTTCTCGAGATATATCAAGATATTTAAAAGTTCCGAAGCCGCACCAACATAATAGGGATACAGAAACACCGTGGCCCCTTTCTTTGAGATAACTCTGCACTAGTGCGAGCCGCAAATGCCACTTCCAGCTTAGCTGTGCAGAAGAGAACAACAAGAAGAAGAAATATCTCGAAATATGTCCGTCAGGCCCCTTCCCTTGAGATAAATATGCAAATATCTCGGAAACGAAGCGAGCTATGGCAAAATGTTAAGAGACCTTTTTTGTAGAGAATTAAGTTTCCTACTTTTTATGTTCTATGATATTTTTTGATCAGATGCGTAGTTCTCGAGATATATCAAGATATTTAAAAGTTCCGAAGCCGCACCAACATAATAGAGATACAGAAACACCGTGGCCCCTTTCTTTTAGATAACTCTGCACTATTGCGAGCTGCAAATGCCACTTCCAGCTTAGCTGTGCAGAAGAAGAACAACAAGAAGAAGAAATATCTCGAAATATGTCCGTCAGGCCCCTTCCCTTGAGATAAATCTGCAAATATCTCGGAAACGAAGAGAGCTATGGCAAAATGTTAAGAGACCTTTTCTGTAGAGAATTAAGTTTCCTACTTTTCATGTTCTATGATATTTTTTGATCAGATGCGTAGTTCTCGAGATATATCAAGATATTTAAAAGTTCCGAAGCCGCACCAACATAATAGAGATACAGAAACACCGTGGCCCCTTTCTTTGAGATAACTCTGCACTAGTGCGAGCCGCAAATGCCACTTCCAGCTTAGCTGTGCAGAAGAAGAACAACAAGAAGAAGAAATATCTCGAAATATGTCCGTCAGGCCCCTTCCCTTGAGATAAATCTGCAAATATCTCGGAAACGAAGCGAGCTATGGCAAAATGTTAAGGGGCCTTTTTTTGTAGAGAATTAAGTTTCCTACTTTTTATGTTCGATGATATTTTTTGATCAGATGCGTAGTTCTCGAGATACATCAAGATATTTAAAAGTTCCGAAGCTGCACCAACATAATAGAGGTACAGAAACACCGTGGCCCCTTTCTTTGGGATAACTCTGCACTATTGCGAGCTGCAAATGCCACTTCCAGCTTAGCTGTGCAGAACAAGAACAACAAGAAGAAGAAATATCTCGAAATATGTCCGTCAGGCCACTTCCCTTGAGATAAATCTGCAAATATCTCGGAAACGAAGCGAGCTATGGCAAAATGTTAAGAGACCTTTTTTGTAGAGAATTAAGTTTCCTACTTTTTATGTTCGATGATATTTTTTGATCAGATGCGTAGTTCTCGAGATATATCAAGATATTTAAAAGTTCCGAAGCTGCACCAACATAATAGAGGTACAGAAACACCGTGGCCTCTTTCTTTGAGATAACTCTGCACTATTGCGAGCTGCAAATGCCGCTTCAGCTTAGCTGTGCAGAAGAAGAACAACAAGAAGAAGAAATATCTCGAAATATGTCCGTCAGACCCCTTCCCTTGAGATGAATCTGCAAATATCTCGGAAACGAAGCGAGCTATGGCAAAATGTTAAGAGACCTTTTTTGTAGAGAATTAAGTTTCCTACTTTCTATGTTCTATGATATTTTTTGATCAGAAGCGTAGTTTTCGAGATATATCGAGATATTTAAAAGTTCCGAAGCCGCACCAACATAATAGAGATACAGAAACACCGTGGCCCCTTTCTTTGAGATAACTCTGCACTAGTGCGAGCCGCAAATGCAACTTCCAGCTTAGCTGTGCAGAAGAAGAACAACAAGAAGAAGAAATATCTCGAAATATGTCCGTCAGGCCCCTTCCCTTGAGATAAATATGCAAATATCTCGGAAACGAAGCGAGCTATGGCAAAATGTTAAGAGACCTTTTTTGTAGAGAATTAAGTTTCCTACTTTTTATGTTCTATGACATTTTTTGATCAGATGCGTAGTTCTCGAGATATATCAAGATATTTAAAAGTTCCGAAGCCGCACCAACATAATAGAGATACAGAAACACCGTGGCCCCTTTCTTTGAGATAACTCTGCACTATTGCGAGCTGTAAATGCCACTTCCAGCTTAGCTGTGCAGAAGAAGAACAACAAGAAGAAGAAATATCTCGAAATATGTCCGTCAGGCCCCTTCCCTTGAGATATATCTGCAAATATCTCGGAAACGAAGCGAGCTATGGCAAAATGTTAAGAGACCTTTTTTGTAGAGAATTATGTTTCCTACAATTTATGTTCTATGATATTTTTTGATCAGAAGCGTAGTTTTCGAGATATATCGAGATATTTAAAAGTTCCGAAGCCGCACCAACATAATAGAGATACAGAAACACCGTGGCCCCTTTCTTTGAGATAACTCTGCACTAGTGAGAGTCGCAAATGCCACTTCCAGCTTAGCTGTGCAGAAGAAGAACAACAAGAAGAAGAAATATCTCGAAATATGTCCGTCAGGCCCCTTCCCTTGAGATAAATCTGCAAATATCTCGGAAACGAAGCGAGCTATGGCAAAATGTTAAGAGACCTTTTTTGTGGAGAATTAAGTTTCCTACTTTTCAGGTTCTATGATATTTTTTGATCAGATGCGTAGTTCTCGAGATATATCAAGATATTTAAAAGTTCCGAAGCCGCACCAACATAATAGAGATACAGCAACACCGTGGCCCCTTTCTTTGAGATAACTCTGCACTATTGCGAGCTGTAAATGCCACTTCCAGCTTAGCTGTGCAGAAGAAGAACAACAAGAAGAAGAAATATCTCGAAATATGTCCGTCAGGCCCCTTCCCTTGAGATATATCTGCAAATATCTCGGAAACGAAGCGAGCTATGGCAAAACGTTAAGAGACCTTTTTTGTAGAGAATTATGTTTCCTACAATTTATGTTCTATGATATTTTTTGATCAGAAGCGTAGTTTTCGAGATATATCGAGATATTTAAAAGTTCCGAAGCCGCACCAACATAATAGAGATACAGAAACACCGTGGCCCCTTTCTTTGAGATAACTCTGCACTAGTGAGAGCCGCAAATGCCACTTCCAGCTTAGCTGTGCAGAAGAAGAACAACAAGAAGAAGAAATATCTCGAAATATGTCCGTCAGGCCCCTTCCCTTGAGATAAATATGCAAATATCTCGGAAACGAAGCGAGCTATGGCAAAATGTTAAGAGACCTTTTTTGTAGAGAATTAAGTTTCCTACTTTTCATGTTCTATGATATTTTTTGATCAGATGCGTAGTTCTCGAGATATATCAAGATATTTAAAAGTTCAGAAGCCGCACCAACATAATAGAGATGAAGAAACACCGTGGCCCCTTTCATTGAGATAACTCTGCACTATTGCGAGCTGGAAATGCCACTTCCAGCTTAGCTGTGCAGAAGAAGAACAACAAGAAGAAGAAATATCTCGAAATATGTCCGTCAGGCCACTTCCCTTGAGATAAATCTGCAAATATCTCGGAAACGAAGCGAGCTATGGCAAAATGTTAAGAGACCTTTTTTGTAGAGAATTAAGCTTCCTACTTTTTATGTTCGATAATATTTTTTGATCAGATGCGTAGTTCTCGAGATATATCAAGATATTTAAAAGTTCCGAAGCTGCACCAACATAATAGAGGTACAGAAACACCGTGGCCTCCTTCTTTGAGATAACTCTGCACTATTGCGAGCTGCAAATGCCGCTTCGAGCTTAGCTGTGCAGAAGAAGAACAACAAGAAGAAGAAATATCTCGAAATATGTCCGTCAGACCCCTTCCCTTGAGATGAATCTGCAAATATCTCGGAAACGAAGCGAGCTATGGCAAAATGTTAAGAGACCTTTTTTGTAGAGAATTAAGTTTCCTACTTTTTATGTTCGATGATATTTTTTGATCAGATGCGTAGTTCTCGAGATATATCAAGATATTTAAAAGTTCCGAAGCTGCACCAACATAATAGAGGTACAGAAACACCGTGGCCTCTTTCTTTGAGATAACTCTGCACTATTGCGAGCTGCAAATGCCGCTTCGAGCTTAGCTCTGCAGAAGAAGAACAACAAGAAGAAGAAATATCTCGAAATATGTCCGTCAGACCCCTTCCCTTGAGATGAATCTGCAAATATCTCGGAAACGAAGCGAGCTATGGCAAAATGTTAAGAGACCTTTTTTGTAGAGAATTAAGTTTCCTACTTTTTATGTTCGATGATATTTTTTGATCAGATGCGTAGTTCTCGAGATATATCAAGATATTTAAAAGTTCCGAAGCTGCACCAACATAATAGAGGTACAGAAACACCGTGGCCTCTTTCTTTGAGATAACTCTGCACTATTGCGAGCTGCAAATGCCGCTTCGAGCTTAGCTGTGCAGAAGAAGAACAACAAGAAGAAGAAATATCTCGAAATATGTCCGTCAGACCCCTTCCCTTGAGATGAATCTGCAAATATCTCGGAAACGAAGCGAGCTATGGCAAAATGTTAAGAGACCTTTTTTGTAGAGAATTAAGTTTCCTACTTTCTATGTTCTATGATATTTTTTGATCAGAAGCGTAGTTTTCGAGATATATCGAGATATTTAAAAGTTCCGAAGCCGCACCAACATAATAGAGATACAGAAACACCGTGGCCCCTTTCTTTGAGATAACTCTGCACTAGTGCGAGCCGCAAATGCAACTTCCAGCTTAGCTGTGCAGAAGAAGAACAACAAGAAGAAGAAATATCTCGAAATATGTCCGTCAGGCCCCTTCCCTTGAGATAATTATGCAAATATCTCGGAAACGAAGCGAGCTATGGCAAAATGTTAAGAGACCTTTTTTGTAGAGAATTAAGTTTCCTACTTTTTATGTTCTATGACATTTTTTGATCAGATGCGTAGTTCTCGAGATATATCAAGATATTTAAAAGTTCCGAAGCCGCACCAACATAATAGAGATACAGAAACACCGTGGCCCCTTTCTTTGAGATAACTCTGCACTATTGCGAGCTGTAAATGCCACTTCCAGCTTAGCTGTGCAGAAGAAGAACAACAAGAAGAAGAAATATCTCGAAATATGTCCGTCAGGCCCCTTCCCTTGAGATATATCTGCAAATATCTCGGAAACGAAGCGAGCTATGGCAAAATGTTAAGAGACCTTTTTTGTAGAGAATTATGTTTCCTACAATTTATGTTCTATGATATTTTTTGATCAGAAGCGTAGTTTTCGAGATATATCGAGATATTTAAAAGTTCCGAAGCCGCACCAACATAATAGAGATACAGAAACACCGTGGCCCCTTTCTTTGAGATAACTCTGCACTAGTGAGAGTCGCAAATGCCACTTCCAGCTTAGCTGTGCAGAAGAAGAACAACAAGAAGAAGAAATATCTCGAAATATGTCCGTCAGGCCCCTTCCCTTGAGATAAATCTGCAAATATCTCGGAAACGAAGCGAGCTATGGCAAAATGTTAAGAGACCTTTTTTGTAGAGAATTAAGTTTCCTACTTTTCAGGTTCTATGATATTTTTTGATCAGATGCGTAGTTCTCGAGATATATCAAGATATTTAAAAGTTCCGAAGCCGCACCAACATAATAGAGATACAGAAACACCGTGGCCCCTTTCTTTGAGATAACTCTGCACTATTGCGAGCTGTAAATGCCACTTCCAGCTTAGCTGTGCAGAAGAAGAACAACAAGAAGAAGAAATATCTCGAAATATGTCCGTCAGGCCCCTTCCCTTGAGATATATCTGCAAATATCTCGGAAACGAAGCGAGCTATGGCAAAACGTTAAGAGACCTTTTTTGTAGAGAATTATGTTTCCTACAATTTATGTTCTATGATATTTTTTGATCAGAAGCGTAGTTTTCGAGATATATCGAGATATTTAAAAGTTCCGAAGCCGCACCAACATAATAGAGATACAGAAACACCGTGGCCCCTTTCTTTGAGATAACTCTGCACTAGTGAGAGCCGCAAATGCCACTTCCAGCTTAGCTGTGCAGAAGAAGAACAACAAGAAGAAGAAATATCTCGAAATATGTCCGTCAGGCCCCTTCCCTTGAGATAAATATGCAAATATCTCGGAAACGAAGCGAGCTATGGCAAAATGTTAAGAGACCTTTTTTGTAGAGAATTAAGTTTCCTACTTTTCATGTTCTATGATATTTTTTGATCAGATGCGTAGTTCTCGAGATATATCAAGATATTTAAAAGTTCAGAAGCCGCACCAACATAATAGAGATGAAGAAACACCGTGGCCCCTTTCATTGAGATAACTCTGCACTATTGCGAGCTGGAAATGCCACTTCCAGCTTAGCTGTGCAGAAGAAGAACAACAAGAAGAAGAAATATCTCGAAATATGTCCGTCAGGCCACTTCCCTTGAGATAAATCTGCAAATATCTCGGAAACGAAGCGAGCTATGGCAAAATGTTAAGAGACCTTTTTTGTAGAGAATTAAGCTTCCTACTTTTTATGTTCGATAATATTTTTTGATCAGATGCGTAGTTCTCGAGATATATCAAGATATTTAAAAGTTCCGAAGCTGCACCAACATAATAGAGGTACAGAAACACCGTGGCCTCCTTCTTTGAGATAACTCTGCACTATTGCGAGCTGCAAATGCCGCTTCGAGCTTAGCTGTGCAGAAGAAGAACAACAAGAAGAAGAAATATCTCGAAATATGTCCGTCAGACCCCTTCCCTTGAGATGAATCTGCAAATATCTCGGAAACGAAGCGAGCTATGGCAAAATGTTTAGAGACCTTTTTTGTAGAGAATAATGTTTCCTACAATTTGCGTTCTATGATATTTTTTGATCAGAAGCGTAGTTTTCGAGATATATCGAGATATTTAAAAGTCCCGAAGCCGCACCAACATAATAGAGATACAGAAACACCGTGGCCCCTTTCTTTGAGATAACTCTGCACTATTGCGAGCTGCAAATGCCACTTCCAGCTTAGCTGTGCAGAAGAAGAACAACAAGAAGAAGAAATATCTCGAAATATGTCCGTCAGGCCCCTTCCCTTGAGATAAATCTGCAAATATCTCGGAAACGAAGCGAGCTATGGCAAAATGTTTAGATACCTTTCTTGTAGAAAATTAAGTTTCCTACAATTTGCGTTCTATGATATTTTTTGATCAGAAGCGTAGTCTTCGAGATATATCGAGATATTTAAGAGTCCCGAAGCCGCACCAACATAATAGAGATACAGAAACACCGTGGCCCCTTTCTTTGAGATAACTCTGCACTATTGCGAGCTGCAAATGCCACTTCCAGCTTAGCTGTGCAGAAGAAGAACAACAAGAAGAAGAAATATCTCGAAATATGTCCGTCAGGCCCCTTGAGATAAATCTGCAAATATCTCGGAAACGAAGCGAGCTATGGCAAAATGTTAAGAGATCTTTTTTGTAGAGAATTATGTTTCCTACAATTTATGTTCTATGATATTTTTTGATCAGAAGCGTAGTTTTCGAGATATATCGAGATATTTAAAAGTTCCGAAGCCGCACCAACATAATAGAGATACAGAAACACCGTGGCCCATTTCGGTGAGATATCTCTGCACTAGTGCGAGCTGCAAATGCCACTTCCAGCTTAGCTGTGCAGAAGAAGAACAACAAGAAGAAGAAATATCTCGAAATATGTCCGTCAGGCCCCTTCCCTTGAGATAAATCTGCAAATATCTCGGAAACGAAGCGAGCTATGGCAAAATGTTAAGAGACCTTTTTTGTAGAGAATTAAGTTTCCTACTTTTTATGTTCGATGATATTTTTTGATCAGATGCGTAGTTCTCGAGATATATCAAGATATTTAAAAGTTCCGAAGCTGCACCAACATAATAGAGGTACAGAAACACCGTGGCCCCTTTCTTTGGGATAACTCTGCACTATTGCGAGCTGCAAATGCCACTTCCAGCTTAGCTGTGCAGAACAAGAACAACAAGAAGAAGAAATATCTCGAAATATGTCCGTCAGGCCACTTCCCTTGAGATAAATCTGCAAATATCTCGGAAACGAAGCGAGCTATGGCAAAATGTTAAGAGACCTTTTTTGTAGAGAATTAAGTTTCCTACTTTTTATGTTCGATGATATTTTTTGATCAGATGCGTAGTTCTCGAGATATATCAAGATATTTAAAAGTTCCGAAGCTGCACCAACATAATAGAGGTACAGAAACACCGTGGCCTCTTTCTTTGAGATAACTCTGCACTATTGCGAGCTGCAAATGCCGCTTCGAGCTTAGCTCTGCAGAAGAAGAACAACAAGAAGAAGAAATATCTCGAAATATGTCCGTCAGACCCCTTCCCTTGAGATGAATCTGCAAATATCTCGGAAACGAAGCGAGCTATGGCAAAATGTTAAGAGACCTTTTTTGTAGAGAATTAAGTTTCCTACTTTTTATGTTCTATGATATTTTTTGATCAGAAGCGTAGTTTTCGAGATATATCGAGATATTTAAAAGTTCCGAAGCCGCACCAACATAATAGAGATACAGAAACACCGTGGCCCCTTTCTTTGAGATAACTCTGCACTAGTGCGAGCCGCAAATGCCACTTCCAGCTTAGCTGTGCAGAAGAAGAACAACAAGAAGAAGAAATATCTCGAAATATGTCCGTCAGGCCCCTTCCCTTGAGATAAATATGCAAATATCTCGGAAACGAAGCGAGCTATGGCAAAATGTTAAGAGACCTTTTTTGTAGAGAATTAAGTTTCCTACTTTTTATGTTCTATGACATTTTTTGATCAGATGCGTAGTTCTCGAGATATATCAAGATATTTAAAAGTTCCGAAGCCGCACCAACATAATAGAGATACAGAAACACCGTGGCCCCTTTCTTTGAGATAACTCTGCACTAGTGAGAGCCGCAAATGCCACTTCCAGCTTAGCTGTGCAGAAGAAGAACAACAAGAAGAAGAAATATCTCGAAATATGTCCGTCAGGCCCCTTCCCTTGAGATAAATATGCAAATATCTCGGAAACGAAGCGAGCTATGGCAAAATGTTAAGAGACCTTTTTTGTAGAGAATTAAGTTTCCTACTTTTCATGTTCTATGATATTTTTTGATCAGATGCGTAGTTCTCGAGATATATCAAGATATTTAAAAGTTCCGAAGCCGCACCAACATAATAGAGATACAGAAACACCGTGGCCCCTTTCATTGAGATAACTCTGCACTATTGCGAGCTGGAAATGCCACTTCCAGCTTAGCTGTGCAGAAGAAGAACAACAAGAAGAAGAAATATCTCGAAATATGTCCGTCAGGCCACTTCCCTTGAGATAAATCTGCAAATATCTCGGAAACGAAGCGAGCTATGGCAAAATGTTAAGAGACCTTTTTTGTAGAGAATTAAGTTTCCTACTTTTTATGTTCGATGATATTTTTTGATCAGATGCGTAGTTCTCGAGATATATCAAGATATTTAAAAGTTCCGAAGCTGCACCAACATAATAGAGGTACAGAAACACCGTGGCCTCTTTCTTTGAGATAACTCTGCACTATTGCGAGCTGCAAATGCCACTTCCAGCTTAGCTGTGCAGAAGAAGAACAACAAGAAGAAGAAATATCTCGAAATATGTCCGTCAGGCCCCTTCCCTTGAGATAAATCTGCAAATATCTCGGAAACGAAGCGAGCTATGGCAAAATGTTTAGATACCTTTCTTGTAGAAAATTAAGTTTCCTACAATTTGCGTTCTATGATATTTTTTGATCAGAAGCGTAGTTTTCGAGATATATCGAGATATTTAAAAGTCCCGAAGCCGCACCAACATAATAGAGATACAGAAACACCGTGGCCCCTTTCTTTGAGATAACTCTGCACTATTGCGAGCTGCAAATGCCACTTCCAGCTTAGCTGTGCAGAAGAAGAACAACAAGAAGAAGAAATATCTCGAAATATGTCCGTCAGGCCCCTTCCCTTGAGATAAATCTGCAAATATCTCGGAAACGAAGCGAGCTATGGCAAAATGTTTAGATACCTTTCTTGTAGAAAATTAAGTTTCCTACTTTTTATGTAGTATGATATTTTTTGATCAGATGCGTAGTTCTCGAGATATATCAAGATATTTAAAAGTTCCGAAGCCGCACCAACATAATAGAGATACAGAAACACCGTGGCCCCTTTCTTTGAGATAACTCTGCACTATTGCGAGCTGCAAATGCCACTTCCAGCTTAGCTGTGCAGAAGAAGAACAACAAGAAGAAGAAATATCTCGAAATATGTCCGTCAGGCCACTTCCCTTGAGATAAATCTGCAAATATCTCGGAAACGAAGCGAGCTATGGCAAAATGTTTAGAGACCTTTTTTGTAGAGAATTAAGTTTCCTACTTTTTATGTTCGATGATATTTTTTGATCAGATGCGTAGTTCTCGAGATATATCAAGATATTTAAAAGTTCCGAAGCTGCACCAACATAATAGAGGTACAGAAACACCGTGGCCTCTTTCTTTGAGATAACTCTGCACTATTGCGAGCTGCAAATGCCGCTTCGAGCTTAGCTGTGCAGAAGAAGAACAACAAGAAGAAGAAATATCTCGAAATATGTCCGTCAGACCCCTTCCCTTGAGATGAATCTGCAAATATCTCGGAAACGAAGCGAGCTATGGCAAAATGTTAAGAGACCTTTTTTGTAGAGAATAATGTTTCCTACAATTTACGCTCTATGATAGTTTTTGATCAGAAGCGTAGTTTTCGAGATATATCGAGATATTTAAAAGTTCCGAAGCCGCACCAACATAATAGAGATACAGAAACACCGTGGCCCCTTTCTTTGAGATAACTCTGCACTATTGCGACCTGCAAATGCCACTTCCAGCTCAGCTGTGCAGAAGAAGAACAACAAGAAGAAGAAATATCTCGAAATATGTCCGTCAGGCCCCTTCCCTTGAGATAAATCTGCAAATATCTCGGAAACGAAGCGAGCTATGGCAAAATGTTAAGAGACCTTTTTTGTAGAGAATTAAGTTTCCTACTTTTTGTGTTCTATGATATTTTTTGATCAGATGCGTAGTTCTCGAGATATATCAAGATATTTAAAAGCTCCGAAGCCGCACCAACATAATAGAGATACAGAAACACCGTGGCCCCTTTCTTTGAGATAACTCTGCAATAGTGCGAGCCGCAAATGCCACTTCCAGCTTAGCTGTGCAGGAGAAGAACAACAAGAAGAAGAAATATCTCGAAATATGTCCGTCAGGCCCCTTTCCTTGAGATAAATCTGCAAATATCTCGGAAACGAAGCGAGCTATGGCAAAATGTTAAGAGACCTTTTTTGTAGAGAATTAAGTTTCCTACTTTTTATGTTCTATGATATTTTTTGATCAGATGCGTAGTTCTCGAGATATATCAAGATATTTAAAAGTTCCGAAGCCGCACCAACATAATAGAGATACAGAAACACCGTGGCTCCTTTCTTTGAGATAACTCTGCACTATTGCGAGCTGGAAATGCCACTTCCAGTTTAGCTGTGCAGAAGAAGAACAACAAGAAGAAGAAATATCTCGAAATATGTCCGTTAGGCCCCTTCCCTTGAGATAAATCTGCAAATATCTCGGAAACGACGCGAGCTATGGCAAAATGTTAAGAGACCTTTTTTGTAGAGAATTAAGTTTCCTACTTTTTATGTTCTATGATATTTTTTGATCAGATGCGTAGTTCTCGAGATATATCAAGATATTTAAAAGTTCCGAAGCCGCACCAACATAATAGAGATACAGAAACACCGTGGCCCCTTTCTTTGAGATAACTCTGCACTATTGCGAGCTGTAAATGCCACTTCCAGCTTAGCTGTGCAGAAGAAGAACAACAAGAAGAAGAAATATCTCGAAATATGTCCGTCAGGCCCCTGCCCTTGAGATATATCTGCAAATATCTCGGAAACCAAGCGAGCTATGGCAAAATGTTAAGAGACCTTTTTTGTAGAGAATTGTGTTTCCTACAATTTATGTTCTATGATATTTTTTGATCAGAAGCGTAGTTTTCGAGATATATCGAGATATTTAAAAGTTACGAAGCCGCACCAACATAATAGAGATACAGAAACACCGTGGCCCCTTTCTTTGAGATAACTCTGCAATAGTGCGAGCCGCAAATGCCACTTCCAGCTTAGCTGTGCAGAAGAAGAACAACAAGAAGAAGAAATATTTCGAAATATGTCCGACAGGCCCCTTCCCTTGAGATAAATCTGCAAATATCTCGGAAACGAAGCGAGCTATGGCAAAATGTTAAGAGACCTTTTTTGTAGAGAATTAAGTTTCCTACTTTTTATGTTCTATGATATTTTTTGATCAGATGCGTAGTTCTCGAGATATATCAAGATATTTAAAAGTTCCGAAGCCGCACCAACATAATACAGATACAGAAACACCGTGGCCCCTTTCTTTGAGATAACTCTGCACTAGTGCGAGCCGCAAATGCCACTTCCAGCTTAGCTGTGCAGAAGAAGAACAACAAGAAGAAGAAATATCTCGAAATATGTCCGTCAGGCCCCTTCCCTTGAGATAAATCTGCAAATATCTCGGAAACGAAGCGAGCTATGGCAAAATGTTAAGAGACCTTTTTTGTAGAGAATTAAGTTTCCTACTTTTTATGTTCTATGATATTTTTTGATCAGATGCGTAGTTCTCGAGATATATCAAGATATTTAAAAGTTCCGAAGCCGCACCAACATAATAGAGATACAGAAACACCGTGGCTCCTTTCTTTGAGATAACTCTGCACTATTGCGAGCTGGAAATGCCACTTCCAGTTTAGCTGTGCAGAAGAAGAACAACAAGAAGAAGAAATATCTCGAAATATGTCCGTTAGGCCCCTTCCCTTGAGATAAATCTGCAAATATCTCGGAAACGAAGCGAGCTATGGCAAAATGTTAAGAGACCTTTTTTGTAGAGAATTAAGTTTCCTACTTTTTATGTTCTATGATATTTTTTGATCAGATGCGTAGTTCTCGAGATATATCAAGATATTTAAAAGTTCCGAAGCCGCACCAACATAATAGAGATACAGAAACACCGTGGCCCCTTTCTTTGAGATAACTCTGCACTATTGCGAGCCGCAAATGCCACTTCCAGCTTAGCTGTGCAGAAGAAGAACAACAAGAAGAAAAAATATCTCGAAATATGTCCGTCAGGCCCCTTCCCTTGAGATAAATCTGCAAATATCTCGGAAACGAAGCGAGGTATGGCAAAATGTTAAGAGACCTTTTTTGTAGAGAATTAAGTTTCCTACTTTTTATGTTCTATGATATTTTTTGATCAGATGCGTAGTTCTCGAGATATATCAAGATATTTAAAAGTTCCGAAGCCGCACCAACATAATAGAGATACAGAAACACCGTGGCTCCTTTCTTTGAGATAACTCTGCACTATTGCGAGCTGGAAATGCCACTTCCAGTTTAGCTGTGCAGAAGAAGAACAACAAGAAGAAGAAATATCTCGAAATATGTCCGTTAGGCCCCTTCCCTTGAGATAAATCTGCAAATATCTCGGAAACGACGCGAGCTATGGCAAAATGTTAAGAGACCTTTTTTGTAGAGAATTAAGTTTCCTACTTTTTATGTTCTATGATATTTTTTGATCAGATGCGTAGTTCTCGAGATATATCAAGATATTTAAAAGTTCCGAAGCCGCACCAACATAATAGAGATACAGAAACACCGTGGCCCCTTTCTTTGAGATAACTCTGCACTATTGCGAGCTGTAAATGCCACTTCCAGCTTAGCTGTGCAGAAGAAGAACAACAAGAAGAAGAAATATCTCGAAATATGTCCGTCAGGCCCCTGCCCTTGAGATATATCTGCAAATATCTCGGAAACCAAGCGAGCTATGGCAAAATGTTAAGAGACCTTTTTTGTAGAGAATTATGTTTCCTACTTTTTATCTTCTATGATATTTTTTGATCAGATGCGTAGTTCTCGAGATATATCAAGATATTTAAAAGTGCCGAAGCCGCACCAACATAATACAGATACAGAAACACCGTGGCCCCTTTCTTTGAGATAACTCTGCAATAGTGCGAGCCGCAAATGCCACTTCCAGCTTAGCTGTGCAGAAGAAGAACAACAAGAAGAAGAAATATTTCGAAATATGTCCGACAGGCCCCTTCCCTTGAGATAAATCTGCAAATATCTCGGAAACGAAGCTAGCTATGGCGAAATGTTAAGAGACCTTTTTTGTAGAGAATTAAGTTTCCTACTTTTTATCTTCTATGATATTTTTTGATCAGATGCGTAGTTCTCGAGATATATCAAGATATTTAAAAGTGCCGAAGCCGCACCAACATAATACAGATACAGAAACACCGTGGCCCCTTTCTTTGAGATAACTCTGCACTAGTGCGAGCCGCAAATGCCACTTCCAGCTTAGCTGTGCAGAAGAAGAACAACAAGAAGAAGAAATATCTCGAAATATGTCCGTCAGGCCCCTTCCCTTCAGATAAATCTGCAAATATCTCGGAAACGAAGCGAGCTATGGCAAAATGTTAAGAGACCTTTTTTGTAGAGAATTAAGTTTCCTACTTTTTATGTTCTATGATATTTTTTGATCAGATGCGTAGTTCTCGAGATATATCAAGATATTTAAAAGTTCCGAAGCCGCACCAACATAATACAGATACAGAAACACCGTGGCCCCTTTCTTTGAGATAACTCTGCACTAGTGCGAGCCGCAAATGCCACTTCCAGCTTAGCTGTGCAGAAGAAGAACAACAAGAAGAAGAAATATCTCGAAATATGTCCGTCAGGCCCCTTCCCTTGAGATAAATCTGCAAATATCTCGGAAACGAAGCGAGCTATGGCAAAATGTTAAGAGACCTTTTTTGTAGAGAATTAAGTTTCCTACTTTTTATGTTCTATGATATTTTTTGATCAGATGCGTAGTTCTCGAGATATATCAAGATATTTAAAAGTTCCGAAGCCGCACCAACATAATAGAGATACAGAAACACCGTGGCTCCTTTCTTTGAGATAACTCTGCACTATTGCGAGCTGGAAATGCCACTTCCAGTTTAGCTGTGCAGAAGAAGAACAACAAGAAGAAGAAATATCTCGAAATATGTCCGTTAGGCCCCTTCCCTTGAGATAAATCTGCAAATATCTCGGAAACGAAGCGAGCTATGGCAAAATGTTAAGAGACCTTTTTTGTAGAGAATTAAGTTTCCTACTTTTTATGTTCTATGATATTTTTTGATCAGATGCGTAGTTCTCGAGATATATCAAGATATTTAAAAGTTCCGAAGCCGCACCAACATAATAGAGATACAGAAACACCGTGGCCCCTTTCTTTGAGATAACTCTGCACTATTGCGAGCCGCAAATGCCACTTCCAGCTTAGCTGTGCAGAAGAAGAACAACAAGAAGAAAAAATATCTCGAAATATGTCCGTCAGGCCCCTTCCCTTGAGATAAATCTGCAAATATCTCGGAAACGAAGCGAGGTATGGCAAAATGTTAAGAGACCTTTTTTGTAGAGAATTAAGTTTCCTACTTTTTATGTTCTATGATATTTTTTGATCAGATGCGTAGTTCTCGAGATATATCAAGATATTTAAAAGTTCCGAAGCCGCACCAACATAATAGAGATACAGAAACACCGTGGCTCCTTTCTTTGAGATAACTCTGCACTATTGCGAGCTGGAAATGCCACTTCCAGTTTAGCTGTGCAGAAGAAGAACAACAAGAAGAAGAAATATCTCGAAATATGTCCGTTAGGCCCCTTCCCTTGAGATAAATCTGCAAATATCTCGGAAACGACGCGAGCTATGGCAAAATGTTAAGAGACCTTTTTTGTAGAGAATTAAGTTTCCTACTTTTTATGTTCTATGATATTTTTTGATCAGATGCGTAGTTCTCGAGATATATCAAGATATTTAAAAGTTCCGAAGCCGCACCAACATAATAGAGATACAGAAACACCGTGGCCCCTTTCTTTGAGATAACTCTGCACTATTGCGAGCTGTAAATGCCACTTCCAGCTTAGCTGTGCAGAAGAAGAACAACAAGAAGAAGAAATATCTCGAAATATGTCCGTCAGGCCCCTGCCCTTGAGATATATCTGCAAATATCTCGGAAACCAAGCGAGCTATGGCAAAATGTTAAGAGACCTTTTTTGTAGAGAATTGTGTTTCCTACAATTTATGTTCTATGATATTTTTTGATCAGAAGCGTAGTTTTCGAGATATATCGAGATATTTAAAAGTTACGAAGCCGCACCAACATAATAGAGATACAGAAACACCGTGGCCCCTTTCTTTGAGATAACTCTGCAATAGTGCGAGCCGCAAATGCCACTTCCAGCTTAGCTGTGCAGAAGAAGAACAACAAGAAGAAGAAATATTTCGAAATATGTCCGACAGGCCCCTTCCCTTGAGATAAATCTGCAAATATCTCGGAAACGAAGCGAGCTATGGCAAAATGTTAAGAGACCTTTTTTGTAGAGAATTAAGTTTCCTACTTTTTATGTTCTATGATATTTTTTGATCAGATGCGTAGTTCTCGAGATATATCAAGATATTTAAAAGTTCCGAAGCCGCACCAACATAATACAGATACAGAAACACCGTGGCCCCTTTCTTTGAGATAACTCTGCACTAGTGCGAGCCGCAAATGCCACTTCCAGCTTAGCTGTGCAGAAGAAGAACAACAAGAAGAAGAAATATCTCGAAATATGTCCGTCAGGCCCCTTCCCTTGAGATAAATCTGCAAATATCTCGGAAACGAAGCGAGCTATGGCAAAATGTTAAGAGACCTTTTTTGTAGAGAATTAAGTTTCCTACTTTTTATGTTCTATGATATTTTTTGATCAGATGCGTAGTTCTCGAGATATATCAAGATATTTAAAAGTTCCGAAGCCGCACCAACATAATAGAGATACAGAAACACCGTGGCTCCTTTCTTTGAGATAACTCTGCACTATTGCGAGCTGGAAATGCCACTTCCAGTTTAGCTGTGCAGAAGAAGAACAACAAGAAGAAGAAATATCTCGAAATATGTCCGTTAGGCCCCTTCCCTTGAGATAAATCTGCAAATATCTCGGAAACGAAGCGAGCTATGGCAAAATGTTAAGAGACCTTTTTTGTAGAGAATTAAGTTTCCTACTTTTTATGTTCTATGATATTTTTTGATCAGATGCGTAGTTCTCGAGATATATCAAGATATTTAAAAGTTCCGAAGCCGCACCAACATAATAGAGATACAGAAACACCGTGGCCCCTTTCTTTGAGATAACTCTGCACTATTGCGAGCCGCAAATGCCACTTCCAGCTTAGCTGTGCAGAAGAAGAACAACAAGAAGAAAAAATATCTCGAAATATGTCCGTCAGGCCCCTTCCCTTGAGATAAATCTGCAAATATCTCGGAAACGAAGCGAGGTATGGCAAAATGTTAAGAGACCTTTTTTGTAGAGAATTAAGTTTCCTACTTTTTATGTTCTATGATATTTTTTGATCAGATGCGTAGTTCTCGAGATATATCAAGATATTTAAAAGTTCCGAAGCCGCACCAACATAATAGAGATACAGAAACACCGTGGCTCCTTTCTTTGAGATAACTCTGCACTATTGCGAGCTGGAAATGCCACTTCCAGTTTAGCTGTGCAGAAGAAGAACAACAAGAAGAAGAAATATCTCGAAATATGTCCGTTAGGCCCCTTCCCTTGAGATAAATCTGCAAATATCTCGGAAACGACGCGAGCTATGGCAAAATGTTAAGAGACCTTTTTTGTAGAGAATTAAGTTTCCTACTTTTTATGTTCTATGATATTTTTTGATCAGATGCGTAGTTCTCGAGATATATCAAGATATTTAAAAGTTCCGAAGCCGCACCAACATAATAGAGATACAGAAACACCGTGGCCCCTTTCTTTGAGATAACTCTGCACTATTGCGAGCTGTAAATGCCACTTCCAGCTTAGCTGTGCAGAAGAAGAACAACAAGAAGAAGAAATATCTCGAAATATGTCCGTCAGGCCCCTGCCCTTGAGATATATCTGCAAATATCTCGGAAACCAAGCGAGCTATGGCAAAATGTTAAGAGACCTTTTTTGTAGAGAATTATGTTTCCTACTTTTTATCTTCTATGATATTTTTTGATCAGATGCGTAGTTCTCGAGATATATCAAGATATTTAAAAGTGCCGAAGCCGCACCAACATAATACAGATACAGAAACACCGTGGCCCCTTTCTTTGAGATAACTCTGCAATAGTGCGAGCCGCAAATGCCACTTCCAGCTTAGCTGTGCAGAAGAAGAACAACAAGAAGAAGAAATATTTCGAAATATGTCCGACAGGCCCCTTCCCTTGAGATAAATCTGCAAATATCTCGGAAACGAAGCTAGCTATGGCGAAATGTTAAGAGACCTTTTTTGTAGAGAATTAAGTTTCCTACTTTTTATCTTCTATGATATTTTTTGATCAGATGCGTAGTTCTCGAGATATATCAAGATATTTAAAAGTGCCGAAGCCGCACCAACATAATACAGATACAGAAACACCGTGGCCCCTTTCTTTGAGATAACTCTGCACTAGTGCGAGCCGCAAATGCCACTTCCAGCTTAGCTGTGCAGAAGAAGAACAACAAGAAGAAGAAATATCTCGAAATATGTCCGTCAGGCCCCTTCCCTTCAGATAAATCTGCAAATATCTCGGAAACGAAGCGAGCTATGGCAAAATGTTAAGAGACCTTTTTTGTAGAGAATTAAGTTTCCTACTTTTTATGTTCTATGATATTTTTTGATCAGATGCGTAGTTCTCGAGATATATCAAGATATTTAAAAGTTCCGAAGCCGCACCAACATAATACAGATACAGAAACACCGTGGCCCCTTTCTTTGAGATAACTCTGCACTAGTGCGAGCCGCAAATGCCACTTCCAGCTTAGCTGTGCAGAAGAAGAACAACAAGAAGAAGAAATATCTCGAAATATGTCCGTCAGGCCCCTTCCCTTGAGATAAATCTGCAAATATCTCGGAAACGAAGCGAGCTATGGCAAAATGTTAAGAGACCTTTTTTGTAGAGAATTAAGTTTCCTACTTTTTATGTTCTATGATATTTTTTGATCAGATGCGTAGTTCTCGAGATATATCAAGATATTTAAAAGTTCCGAAGCCGCACCAACATAATAGAGATACAGAAACACCGTGGCTCCTTTCTTTGAGATAACTCTGCACTATTGCGAGCTGGAAATGCCACTTCCAGTTTAGCTGTGCAGAAGAAGAACAACAAGAAGAAGAAATATCTCGAAATATGTCCGTTAGGCCCCTTCCCTTGAGATAAATCTGCAAATATCTCGGAAACGAAGCGAGCTATGGCAAAATGTTAAGAGACCTTTTTTGTAGAGAATTAAGTTTCCTACTTTTTATGTTCTATGATATTTTTTGATCAGATGCGTAGTTCTCGAGATATATCAAGATATTTAAAAGTTCCGAAGCCGCACCAACATAATAGAGATACAGAAACACCGTGGCCCCTTTCTTTGAGATAACTCTGCACTATTGCGAGCCGCAAATGCCACTTCCAGCTTAGCTGTGCAGAAGAAGAACAACAAGAAGAAAAAATATCTCGAAATATGTCCGTCAGGCCCCTTCCCTTGAGATAAATCTGCAAATATCTCGGAAACGAAGCGAGGTATGGCAAAATGTTAAGAGACCTTTTTTGTAGAGAATTAAGTTTCCTACTTTTTATGTTCTATGATATTTTTTGATCAGATGCGTAGTTCTCGAGATATATCAAGATATTTAAAAGTTCCGAAGCCGCACCAACATAATAGAGATACAGAAACACCGTGGCTCCTTTCTTTGAGATAACTCTGCACTATTGCGAGCTGGAAATGCCACTTCCAGTTTAGCTGTGCAGAAGAAGAACAACAAGAAGAAGAAATATCTCGAAATATGTCCGTTAGGCCCCTTCCCTTGAGATAAATCTGCAAATATCTCGGAAACGACGCGAGCTATGGCAAAATGTTAAGAGACCTTTTTTGTAGAGAATTAAGTTTCCTACTTTTTATGTTCTATGATATTTTTTGATCAGATGCGTAGTTCTCGAGATATATCAAGATATTTAAAAGTTCCGAAGCCGCACCAACATAATAGAGATACAGAAACACCGTGGCCCCTTTCTTTGAGATAACTCTGCACTATTGCGAGCTGTAAATGCCACTTCCAGCTTAGCTGTGCAGAAGAAGAACAACAAGAAGAAGAAATATCTCGAAATATGTCCGTCAGGCCCCTGCCCTTGAGATATATCTGCAAATATCTCGGAAACGAAGCGAGCTATGGCAAAATGTTAAGAGACCTTTTTTGTAGAGAATTAAGTTTCCTACTTTTTATGTTCTATGATATTTTTTGATCAGATGCGTAGTTCTCGAGATATATCAAGATATTTAAAAGTTCCGAAGCCGCACCAACATAATAGAGATACAGAAACACCGTGGCTCCTTTCTTTGAGATAACTCTGCACTATTGCGAGCTGGAAATGCCACTTCCAGTTTAGCTGTGCAGAAGAAGAACAACAAGAAGAAGAAATATCTCGAAATATGTCCGTTAGGCCCCTTCCCTTGAGATAAATCTGCAAATATCTCGGAAACGAAGCGAGCTATGGCAAAATGTTAAGAGACCTTTTTTGTAGAGAATTAAGTTTCCTACTTTTTATGTTCTATGATATTTTTTGATCAGATGCGTAGTTCTCGAGATATATCAAGATATTTAAAAGTTCCGAAGCCGCACCAACATAATAGAGATACAGAAACACCGTGGCCCCTTTCTTTGAGATAACTCTGCACTATTGCGAGCCGCAAATGCCACTTCCAGCTTAGCTGTGCAGAAGAAGAACAACAAGAAGAAAAAATATCTCGAAATATGTCCGTCAGGCCCCTTCCCTTGAGATAAATCTGCAAATATCTCGGAAACGAAGCGAGGTATGGCAAAATGTTAAGAGACCTTTTTTGTAGAGAATTAAGTTTCCTACTTTTTATGTTCTATGATATTTTTTGATCAGATGCGTAGTTCTCGAGATATATCAAGATATTTAAAAGTTCCGAAGCCGCACCAACATAATAGAGATACAGAAACACCGTGGCTCCTTTCTTTGAGATAACTCTGCACTATTGCGAGCTGGAAATGCCACTTCCAGTTTAGCTGTGCAGAAGAAGAACAACAAGAAGAAGAAATATCTCGAAATATGTCCGTTAGGCCCCTTCCCTTGAGATAAATCTGCAAATATCTCGGAAACGACGCGAGCTATGGCAAAATGTTAAGAGACCTTTTTTGTAGAGAATTAAGTTTCCTACTTTTTATGTTCTATGATATTTTTTGATCAGATGCGTAGTTCTCGAGATATATCAAGATATTTAAAAGTTCCGAAGCCGCACCAACATAATAGAGATACAGAAACACCGTGGCCCCTTTCTTTGAGATAACTCTGCACTATTGCGAGCTGTAAATGCCACTTCCAGCTTAGCTGTGCAGAAGAAGAACAACAAGAAGAAGAAATATCTCGAAATATGTCCGTCAGGCCCCTGCCCTTGAGATATATCTGCAAATATCTCGGAAACCAAGCGAGCTATGGCAAAATGTTAAGAGACCTTTTTTGTAGAGAATTATGTTTCCTACTTTTTATCTTCTATGATATTTTTTGATCAGATGCGTAGTTCTCGAGATATATCAAGATATTTAAAAGTGCCGAAGCCGCACCAACATAATACAGATACAGAAACACCGTGGCCCCTTTCTTTGAGATAACTCTGCAATAGTGCGAGCCGCAAATGCCACTTCCAGCTTAGCTGTGCAGAAGAAGAACAACAAGAAGAAGAAATATTTCGAAATATGTCCGACAGGCCCCTTCCCTTGAGATAAATCTGCAAATATCTCGGAAACGAAGCTAGCTATGGCGAAATGTTAAGAGACCTTTTTTGTAGAGAATTAAGTTTCCTACTTTTTATGTTCTATGATATTTTTTGATCAGATGCGTAGTTCTCGAGATATATCAAGATATTTAAAAGTTCCGAAGCCGCACCAACATAATACAGATACAGAAACACCGTGGCCCCTTTCTTTGAGATAACTCTGCACTAGTGCGAGCCGCAAATGCCACTTCCAGCTTAGCTGTGCAGAAGAAGAACAACAAGAAGAAGAAATATCTCGAAATATGTCCGTTAGGCCCCTTCCCTTGAGATAAATCTGCAAATATCTCGGAAACGACGCGAGCTATGGCAAAATGTTAAGAGACCTTTTTTGTAGAGAATTAAGTTTCCTACTTTTTATGTTCTATGATATTTTTTGATCAGATGCGTAGTTCTCGAGATATATCAAGATATTTAAAAGTTCCGAAGCCGCACCAACATAATAGAGATACAGAAACACCGTGGCCCCTTTCTTTGAGATAACTCTGCACTATTGCGAGTTGGAAATGCCACTTCCAGTTTAGCTGTGCAGAAGAAGAACAACAAGAAGAAGAAATATCTCGAAATATGTCCGTTAGGCCCCTTCCCTTGAGATAAATCTGCAAATATCTCGGAAACGAAGCGAGCTATGGCAAAATGTTAAGAGACCTTTTTTGTAGAGAATTAAGTTTCCTACTTTTTATGTTCTATGATATTTTTTGATCAGAAGCGTAGTTTTCGAGATATATCGAGATATTTAAAAGTCCCGAAGCCGCACCAACATGATAGAGATACAGAAACACCGTGGCCCCTTTCTTTGAGATAACTCTGCACTATTGCGAGCTGCAAATGCCACTTCCAGCTTAGCTGTGCAGAAGAAGAACAACAAGAAGAAGAAATATCTCGAAATATGTCCGTCATGCCCCTTCCCTTGAGATAAATCTGCAAATATCTCGGAAACGAAGCGAGCTATGGCAAAATGTTTAGAGACCTTTCTTGTAGAGAATTAAGTTTCCTACTTTTTATGTAGTATGATATTTTTTGATCAGATGCGTAGTTCTCGAGATATATCAAGATATTTAAAAGTTCCGAAGCCGCACCAACATAATAGAGATACAGAAACACCGTGGCCCCTTTCTTTGGGATAACTCTGCACTATTGCGAGCTGCAAATGCCGCTTCGAGCTTAGCTGTGCAGAAGAAGAACAACAAGAAGAAGAAATATCTCGAAATATGTCCGTTAGGCCCCTTCCCTTGAGATAAATCTGCAAATATCTCGGAAACGAAGCGAGCTATGGCAAAATGTTAAGAGACCTTTTTTGTAGAGAATTAAGTTTCCTACTTTTTATGTTCTATGACATTTTTTGATCAGATGCGTAGTTCTCGAGATATATCAAGATATTTAAAAGTTCCGAAGCCGCACCAACATAATAGAGATACAGAAACACCGTGGCCCCTTTCTTTAAGATAACTCTGCACTATTGCGAGCTGCAAATGCCACTTCCAGCTTAGCTGTGCAGAGGAAGAACAACAAGAAGAAGAAATATCTCGAAATATGTCCGTCAGGCCAGTTCCTTTGAGCTGAATCTGCAAATATCTCGGAAACGAAGCGAGCTATGGCAAAATGTTAAGAGACCTTTTTTGTAGAGAATTAAGTTTCCTACTTTTTATGTTCGGTGATATTTTTTGATCAGATGCGTAGTTCTCGAGATATATCAAGATATTTAAAAGTTCCGAAGCTGCACCAACATAATAGAGGTACAGAAACACCGTGGCCTCTTTCTTTGAGGTAACTCTGCACTATTGCGAGCTGCAAATGCCACTTCGAGCTTAGCTGTGCAGAAGAAGAACAACAAGAAGAAGAAATATCTCGAAATATGTCCGTCAGGCCCCTTCCCTTGAGATAAATCTGCAAATATCTCGGAAACGAAGAGAGCTGTGGCAAAATGTTAAGAAACCTTTTTTGTAGAGAATTAAGTTTCCTACTTTTCATGTTCTATGATATTTTTTGATCAGATGCGTAGTTCTCGAGATATATCAAGATATTTAAAAGTTCCGAAGCCGCACCAACATAATAGAGATACAGAAACACCGTGGCCCCTTTCTTTGAGATAACTCTGCACTAGTGCGAGCCGCAAATGCCACTTCCAGCTTAGCTGTGCAGAAGAAGAACAACAAGAAGAAGAAATATCTCGAAATATGTCCGTCAGGCCCCTTCCCTTGAGATAAATCTGCAAATATCTCGGAAACGAAGCGAGCTATGGCAAAATGTTAAGAGACCTTTTTTGTAGAGAATTAAGTTTCCTACTTTTTATGTTCTATGATATTTTTTGATCAGATGCGTAGTTCTCGAGATATATCAAGATATTTAAAAGTTCCGAAGCCGCACCAACATAATAGAGATACAGAAACACCGTGGCCCCTTTCTTTGAGATAACTCTGCACTATTGCGAGCTGCAAATGGCACTTCCAGCTTAGCTGTGCAGAGGAAGAACAACAAGAAAAAGAAGTATCTCGAAATATGTCCGTCAGGCCCGTTCCTTTGAGCTGAATCTGCAAATATCTCGGAAACGAAGCGAGCTATGGCAAAATGTTAAGAGACCTTTTTTGTAGAGAATTAAGTTTCCCACTTTTCATGTTCTATGATATTTTATGATCAGATGCGTAGTTCTCGAGATATATCAAGATATTTAAAAGTGCCGAAGCCGCACCAACATAATACAGATACAGAAACACCGTGGCCCCTTTCTTTGAGATAACTCTGCACTAGTGCGAGCCGCAAATGCCACTTCCAGCTTAGCTGTGCAGAAGAAGAACAACAAGAAGAAGAAATATCCCGAAATATGTCCGTCAGGCCCCTTCCCTTGAGATAAATCTGCAAATATCTCGGAAACGAAGCGAGCTATGGCAAAATGTTAAGAGACCTTTTTTGTAGAGAATTAAGTTTCCTACTTTTTATGTTCTATGATATTTTTTGATCAGATGCGCAGTTCTCGAGATATATCAAGATATTTAAAAGTTCCGAAGCCGCACCAACATAATAGAGATACAGAAACACCGTGGCCCCTTTCTTTGAGATAACTCTGCACTATTGCGAGCTGTAAATGCCACTTCCAGCTTAGCTGTGCAGAAGAAGAACAACAAGAAGAAGAAATATCTCGAAATATGTCCGTCAGGCCCCTGCCCTTGAGATATATCTGCAAATATCTCGGAAACGAAGCGAGCTATGGCAAAATGTTGAGAGACCTTTTTTGTAGCGAATTATGTTTCCTACAATTTATGTTCTATGATATTTTTTGATCAGAAGCGTAGTTTTCGAGATATATCGAGATATTTAAAAGTTCCGAAGCCGCACCAACATAATAGAGATACAGAAACACCGTGGCCCCTTTCTTTGAGATAACTCTGCACTATTGCGAGCTGCAAATGCCACTTCCAGCTTAGCTGTGCAGAGGAAGAACAACAAGAAGAAGAAGTATCTCGAAATATGTCCGTCAGGCCCGTTCCTTTGAGCTGAATCTGCAAATATCTCGGAAACGAAGCGAGCTATGGCAAAATGTTAAGAGACGTTTTTTGTAGAGAATTATGTTTCCTACTTTTTATGTTCTATGATATTTTTTGATCAGATGCGTAGTTCTCGAGATATATCAAGATATTTAAAAGTTCCGAAGCCGCACCAACATAATAGAGATACAGAAACACCGTGGCCCCTTTCTTTGAGATAACTCTGCACTATTGCGAGCTGGAAATGCCACTTCCAGTTTAGCTGTGCAGAGGAAGAACAACAAGAAGAAGAAATAACTCGAAATATGTCCGTTAGGCCCCTTCCCTTGAGATAAATCTGCAAATATCTCGGAAACGAAGCGAGTTATGGCAAAATGTTAAGAGACCTTTTTTGTAGAGAATTAAGTTTCCTACTTTTTATGTTCTATGATATTTTTTGATCAGATGCGCAGTTCTCGAGATATATCAAGATATTTAAAAGTTCCGAAGCCGCACCAACATAATAGAGATACAGAAACACCGTGGCCCCTTTCTTTGAGATAACTCTGCACTATTGCGAGCTGTAAAAGCCACTTCCAGCTTAGCTGTGCAGAAGAAGAACAACAAGAAGAAGAAATATCTCGAAATATGTCCGTCAGGCCCCTGCCCTTGAGATATATCTGCAAATATCTCGGAAACGAAGCGAGCTATGGCAAAATGTTGAGAGACCTTTTTTGTAGCGAATTATGTTTCCTACAATTTATGTTCTATGATATTTTTTGATCAGAAGCGTAGTTTTCGAGATATATCGAGATATTTAAAAGTTCCGAAGCCGCACCAACATAATAGAGATACAGAAACACCGTGGCCCCTTTCTTTGAGATAACTCTGCAATAGTGCGAGCCGCAAATGCCACTTCCAGCTTAGCTGTGCAGAAGAAGAACAACAAGAAGAAGAAATATCTCGAAATATGTCCGTCAGGCCCCTTCCCTTGTGATAAATCTGCAAATATCTCTGAAACGAAGCGAGCTATGGCAAAATGTTAAGAGACCTTTTTTGTAGAGAATTAAGTTTCCTACTTTTTATGTTCTATGATATTTTTTGATCAGATGCGTAGTTCTCGAGATATATCAAGATATTTAAAAGTTCCGAAGCCGCACCAACATAATAGAGATACAGAAACACCGTGGCCCCTTTCTTTGAGATAACTCTGCACTATTGCGAGCTGTAAATGCCACTTCCAGCTTAGCTGTGCAGAAGAAGAACAACAAGAAGAAGAAATATCTCGAAATATGTCCGTCAGGCCCCTGCCCTTGAGATATATCTGCAAATATCTCGGAAACGAAGCGAGCTATGGCAAAATGATGAGAGACCTTTTTTGTAGCGAATTATGTTTCCTACAATTTATGTTCTATGATATTTTTTGATCAGAAGCGTAGTTTTCGAGATATATCGGGATATTTAAAAGTTCCGAAGCCGCACCAACATAATAGAGATACAGAAACACCGTGGCCCCTTTCTTTGAGATAACTCTGCAATAGTGCGAGCCGCAAATGCCACTTCCAGCTTAGCTGTGCAGAAGAAGAACAACAAGAAGAAGAAATATCTCGAAATATGTCCGTCAGGCCCCTGCCCTTGAGATATATCTGCAAATATCTCGGAAACCAAGCGAGCTATGGCAAAATGTTAAGAGACCTTTTTTGTAGAGAATTATGTTTCCTACTTTTTATCTTCTATGATATTTTTTGATCAGATGCGTAGTTCTCGAGATATATCAAGATATTTAAAAGTGCCGAAGCCGCACCAACATAATACAGATACAGAAACACCGTGGCCCCTTTCTTTGAGATAACTCTGCAATAGTGCGAGCCGCAAATGCCACTTCCAGCTTAGCTGTGCAGAAGAAGAACAACAAGAAGAAGAAATATTTCGAAATATGTCCGACAGGCCCCTTCCCTTGAGATAAATCTGCAAATATCTCGGAAACGAAGCTAGCTATGGCGAAATGTTAAGAGACCTTTTTTGTAGAGAATTAAGTTTCCTACTTTTTATCTTCTATGATATTTTTTGATCAGATGCGTAGTTCTCGAGATATATCAAGATATTTAAAAGTGCCGAAGCCGCACCAACATAATACAGATACAGAAACACCGTGGCCCCTTTCTTTGAGATAACTCTGCACTAGTGCGAGCCGCAAATGCCACTTCCAGCTTAGCTGTGCAGAAGAAGAACAACAAGAAGAAGAAATATCTCGAAATATGTCCGTCAGGCCCCTTCCCTTCAGATAAATCTGCAAATATCTCGGAAACGAAGCGAGCTATGGCAAAATGTTAAGAGACCTTTTTTGTAGAGAATTAAGTTTCCTACTTTTTATGTTCTATGATATTTTTTGATCAGATGCGTAGTTCTCGAGATATATCAAGATATTTAAAAGTTCCGAAGCCGCACCAACATAATACAGATACAGAAACACCGTGGCCCCTTTCTTTGAGATAACTCTGCACTAGTGCGAGCCGCAAATGCCACTTCCAGCTTAGCTGTGCAGAAGAAGAACAACAAGAAGAAGAAATATCTCGAAATATGTCCGTCAGGCCCCTTCCCTTGAGATAAATCTGCAAATATCTCGGAAACGAAGCGAGCTATGGCAAAATGTTAAGAGACCTTTTTTGTAGAGAATTAAGTTTCCTACTTTTTATGTTCTATGATATTTTTTGATCAGATGCGTAGTTCTCGAGATATATCAAGATATTTAAAAGTTCCGAAGCCGCACCAACATAATAGAGATACAGAAACACCGTGGCTCCTTTCTTTGAGATAACTCTGCACTATTGCGAGCTGGAAATGCCACTTCCAGTTTAGCTGTGCAGAAGAAGAACAACAAGAAGAAGAAATATCTCGAAATATGTCCGTTAGGCCCCTTCCCTTGAGATAAATCTGCAAATATCTCGGAAACGAAGCGAGCTATGGCAAAATGTTAAGAGACCTTTTTTGTAGAGAATTAAGTTTCCTACTTTTTATGTTCTATGATATTTTTTGATCAGATGCGTAGTTCTCGAGATATATCAAGATATTTAAAAGTTCCGAAGCCGCACCAACATAATAGAGATACAGAAACACCGTGGCCCCTTTCTTTGAGATAACTCTGCACTATTGCGAGCCGCAAATGCCACTTCCAGCTTAGCTGTGCAGAAGAAGAACAACAAGAAGAAAAAATATCTCGAAATATGTCCGTCAGGCCCCTTCCCTTGAGATAAATCTGCAAATATCTCGGAAACGAAGCGAGGTATGGCAAAATGTTAAGAGACCTTTTTTGTAGAGAATTAAGTTTCCTACTTTTTATGTTCTATGATATTTTTTGATCAGATGCGTAGTTCTCGAGATATATCAAGATATTTAAAAGTTCCGAAGCCGCACCAACATAATAGAGATACAGAAACACCGTGGCTCCTTTCTTTGAGATAACTCTGCACTATTGCGAGCTGGAAATGCCACTTCCAGTTTAGCTGTGCAGAAGAAGAACAACAAGAAGAAGAAATATCTCGAAATATGTCCGTCAGGCCCCTTCCCTTGAGATAAATCTGCAAATATCTCGGAAACGAAGCGAGCTATGGCAAAATGTTGAGAGACCTTTTTTGTAGAGAATTAAGTTTCCTACTTTTTATGTTCTATGATATTTTTTGATCAGATGCGTAGTTCTCGAGATATATCAAGATATTTAAAAGTTCCGAAGCCGCACCAACATAATAGAGATACAGAAACACCGTGGCCCCTTTCTTTGAGATAACTCTGCACTATTGCGAGCTGCAAATGCCACTTCCAGCTTAGCTGTGCAGAAGAAGAACATCAAGAAGAAGGAATATCTCGAAATATGTCCGTCAGGCCAGTTCCTTTGAGCTGAATCGGCAAATATCTCGGAAACGAAGCGAGCTATGGCAAAATGTTGAGAGACCTTTTTTGTAGCGAATTATGTTTCCTACAATTTATGTTCTATGATATTTTTTGATCAGAAGCGTAGTTTTCGAGATATATCGAGATATTTAAAAGTTCCGAAGCCGCAACAACATAATAGAGATACAGAAACATCGTGGCCCGTTTCTTTGAGATAACTCTGCACTATTGCGAGCTGCAATTGCCACTTCCAGCTTAGCTGTGCAGAGGAAGAACAAGAAAAAGAAGAAGTATCTCGAAATATGTCCGTCAGGCCCGTTCCTTTGAGCTGAATCTGCAAATATCTCGGAAACGAAGCGAGCTATGGCAAAATGTTAAGAGACCTTTTTTGTAGAGAATTATGTTTCCTACAATTTATGTTCTATGATATTTTTTGATATAGAAGCGTAGTTTTCGAGATATATCGAGATATTTAAAAGTTCCAAAGCCGCACCAACATAATAGAGATACAGAAACACCGTGGCCCCTTTCTTTGGGATAACTCTGCACTAGTGCGAGCCGCAAATGCCACTTCCAGCTTAGCTGTGCAGAAGAAGAACAACAAGAAGAAGAAATATCTCGAAATATGTCCGTCAGGCCCCTTCCCTTGAGATAAATCTGCAAATATCTCGGAAACGAAGCGAGCTATGGTAAAATGTTGAGAGACCTTTTTTGTAGAGAATTAAGTTTCCTACTTTTTATGTTCTATAATATTTTTTGATCAGATGCGTAGTTCTCGAGATATATCAAGATATTTAAAAGTTCCGAAGCCGCACCAACATAATAGAGATACAGAAACACCGTGGCCCCTTTCTTTGAGATAACTCTGCACTATTGCGAGCTGCAAATGCCACTTCCAGCTTAGCTGTGCAGAAGAAGAACATCAAGAAGAAGGAATATCTCGAAATATGTCCGTCAGGCCAGTTCCTTTGAGCTGAATCGGCAAATATCTCGGAAACGAAGCGAGCTATGGCAAAATGTTGAGAGACCTTTTTTGTAGCGAATTATGTTTCCTACAATTTATGTTCTATGATATTTTTTGATCAGAAGCGTAGTTTTCGAGATATATCGAGATATTTAAAAGTTCCGAAGCCGCAACAACATAATAGAGATACAGAAACATCGTGGCCCGTTTCTTTGAGATAACTCTGCACTATTGCGAGCTGCAATTGCCACTTCCAGCTTAGCTGTGCAGAGGAAGAACAAGAAAAAGAAGAAGTATCTCGAAATATGTCCGTCAGGCCCGTTCCTTTGAGCTGAATCTGCAAATATCTCGGAAACGAAGCGAGCTATGGCAAAATGTTAAGAGACGTTTTTTGTAGAGAATTATGTTTCCTACAATTTATGTTCTATGATATTTTTTGATCAGAAGCGTAGTTTTCGAGATATATCGAGATATTTAAAAGTTCCGAAGCCGCACCAACATAATAGAGATACAGAAACACCGTGGCCCCTTTCTTTGAGATAACTCTGCACTAGTGCGAGCCGCAAATGCCACTTCCAGCTTAGCTGTGCAGAAGAAGAACAACAAGAAGAAGAAATATCTCGAAATATGTCCGTCAGGCCCCTTCCCTTGAGATAAATCTGCAAATATCTCGGAAACGAAGCGAGCTATGGCAAAACGTTAAGAGACCTTTTTTGTAGAGAATTAAGTTTCCTACTTTTTATGTTCTATGATATTTTTTGATCAGATGCGTAGTTCTCGAGATATATCAAGATATTTAAAAGTTCCGAAGCCGCACCAACATAATAGAGATACAGAAACACCGTGGCCCCTCTCTTTGAGATAACTCTGCACTATTGCGAGCTGGAAATGCCACTTCCAGTTTAGCTGTGCAGAAGAAGAACAACAAGAAGAAGAAATATCTCGAAATATGTCCGTCAGGCCCCTTCCCTTGAGATAAATCTGCAAATATCTCGGAAACGAAGCGAGCTATGGCAAAATGTTAAGAGACCTTTTTTGTAGAGAATTAAGTTTCCTACTTTTTATGTTCTATGATATTTTTTGATCAGATGCGTAGTTCTCGAGATATATCAAGATATTTAAAAGTTCCGAAGCCGCACCAACATAATAGAGATACAGAAACACCGTGGCCCCTTTCTTTGAGATAACTCTGCACTATTGCGAGCTGCAAATGCCACTTCCAGCTTAGCTGTGCAGAAGAAGAACATCAAGAAGAAGAAATATCTCGAAATATGTCCGTCAGGCCAGTTCCTTTGAGCCGAATCGGCAAATATCTCGGAAACGAAGCGAGCTATGGCAAAATGTTAAGAGACGTTTTTTGTAGAGAATTATGTTTCCTACAATTTATGTTCTATGATATTTTTTGATCAGAAGCGTAGTTCTCGAGATATATCGAGATATTTAAAAGTTCCGAAGCCGCACCAACATAATAGAGATACAGAAACACCGTGGCCCCTTTCTTTGAGATAACTCTGCACTAGTGCGAGCCGCAAATGCCACTTCCAGCATAGCTGTGCAGAAGAAGAACAACAAGAAGAAGAAATATCTCGAAATATGTCCGTCAGGCCCCATCCCTTGAGATAAATCTGCAAATATCTCGGAAACGAAGCGAGCTATGGCAAAATGTTAAGAGACCTTTTTTGTAGAGAATTAAGTTTCCTACTTTTTATGTTCTATGATATTTTTTGATCAGATGCGTAGTTCTCGAGATATATCAAGATATTTAAAAGTTCCGAAGCCGCACCAACATAATAGAGATACAGAAACACCGTGGCCCCTTTCTTTGAGATAACTCTGCACTATTGCGAGCTGGAAATGCCACTTCCAGTTTAGCTGTGCAGAGGAAGAACAACAAGAAGAAGAAATAACTCGAAATATGTCCGTTAGGCCCCTTCCCTTGAGATAAATCTGCAAATATCTCGGAAACGAAGCGAGTTATGGCAAAATGTTAAGAGAGGTTTTTTGTAGAGAATTAAGTTTCCTACTTTTTATGTTCTATGATATTTTTTGATCAGATGCGCAGTTCTCGAGATATATCAAGATATTTAAAAGTTCCGAAGCCGCACCAACATAATAGAGATACAGAAACACCGTGGCCCCTTTCTTTGAGATAACTCTGCACTATTGCGAGCTGTAAAAGCCACTTCCAGCTTAGCTGTGCAGAAGAAGAACAACAAGAAGAAGAAATATCTCGAAATATGTCCGTCAGGCTCCTGCCCTTGAGATATATCTGCAAATATCTCGGAAACGAAGCGAGCTATGGCAAAATGTTAAGAGACCTTTTTTGTAGAGAATTATGTTTCCTACAATTTATGTTCTATGATATTTTTTGATATAGAAGCGTAGTTTTCGAGATATATCGAGATATTTAAAAGTTCCAAAGCCGCACCAACATAATAGAGATACAGAAACACCGTGGCCCCTTTCTTTGGGATAACTCTGCACTAGTGCGAGCCGCAAATGCCACTTCCAGCTTAGCTGTGCAGAAGAAGAACAACAAGAAGAAGAAATATCTCGAAATATGTCCGTCAGGCCCCTTCCCTTGAGATAAATCTGCAAATATCTCGGAAACGAAGCGAGCT
Organism: Osmia lignaria lignaria; assembly: GCF_051020975.1. Taxonomy (NCBI): domain Eukaryota; kingdom Metazoa; phylum Arthropoda; class Insecta; order Hymenoptera; family Megachilidae; genus Osmia; species Osmia lignaria. The sequence continues at coordinate 1,375,289 of NW_027478173.1, forward strand.
ATGGCAAAATGTTGAGAGACCTTTTTTGTAGAGAATTAAGTTTCCTACTTTTTATGTTCTATAATATTTTTTGATCAGATGCGTAGTTCTCGAGATATATCAAGATATTTAAAAGTTCCGAAGCCGCACCAACATAATAGAGATACAGAAACACCGTGGCCCCTTTCTTTGAGATAACTCTGCACTATTGCGAGCTGCAAATGCCACTTCCAGCTTAGCTGTGCAGAAGAAGAACATCAAGAAGAAGGAATATCTCGAAATATGTCCGTCAGGCCAGTTCCTTTGAGCTGAATCGGCAAATATCTCGGAAACGAAGCGAGCTATGGCAAAATGTTGAGAGACCTTTTTTGTAGCGAATTATGTTTCCTACAATTTATGTTCTATGATATTTTTTGATCAGAAGCGTAGTTTTCGAGATATATCGAGATATTTAAAAGTTCCGAAGCCGCAACAACATAATAGAGATACAGAAACATCGTGGCCCGTTTCTTTGAGATAACTCTGCACTATTGCGAGCTGCAATTGCCACTTCCAGCTTAGCTGTGCAGAGGAAGAACAAGAAAAAGAAGAAGTATCTCGAAATATGTCCGTCAGGCCCGTTCCTTTGAGCTGAATCTGCAAATATCTCGGAAACGAAGCGAGCTATGGCAAAATGTTAAGAGACCTTTTTTGTAGAGAATTATGTTTCCTACAATTTATGTTCTATGATATTTTTTGATATAGAAGCGTAGTTTTCGAGATATATCGAGATATTTAAAAGTTCCAAAGCCGCACCAACATAATAGAGATACAGAAACACCGTGGCCCCTTTCTTTGGGATAACTCTGCACTAGTGCGAGCCGCAAATGCCACTTCCAGCTTAGCTGTGCAGAAGAAGAACAACAAGAAGAAGAAATATCTCGAAATATGTCCGTCAGGCCCCTTCCCTTGAGATAAATCTGCAAATATCTCGGAAACGAAGCGAGCTATGGCAAAATGTTGAGAGACCTTTTTTGTAGAGAATTAAGTTTCCTACTTTTTATGTTCTATAATATTTTTTGATCAGATGCGTAGTTCTCGAGATATATCAAGATATTTAAAAGTTCCGAAGCCGCACCAACATAATAGAGATACAGAAACACCGTGGCCCCTTTCTTTGAGATAACTCTGCACTATTGCGAGCTGCAAATGCCACTTCCAGCTTAGCTGTGCAGAAGAAGAACATCAAGAAGAAGGAATATCTCGAAATATGTCCGTCAGGCCAGTTCCTTTGTGCTGAATCGGCAAATATCTCGGAAACGAAGCGAGCTATGGCAAAATGTTGAGAGACCTTTTTTGTAGCGAATTATGTTTCCTACAATTTATGTTCTATGATATTTTTTGATCAGAAGCGTAGTTTTCGAGATATATCGAGATATTTAAAAGTTCCGAAGCCGCAACAACATAATAGAGATACAGAAACATCGTGGCCCGTTTCTTTGAGATAACTCTGCACTATTGCGAGCTGCAATTGCCACTTCCAGCTTAGCTGTGCAGAGGAAGAACAAGAAAAAGAAGAAGTATCTCGAAATATGTCCGTCAGGCCCGTTCCTTTGAGCTGAATCTGCAAATATCTCGGAAACGAAGCGAGCTATGGCAAAATGTTAAGAGACGTTTTTTGTAGAGAATTATGTTTCCTACAATTTATGTTCTATGATATTTTTTGATCAGAAGCGTAGTTTTCGAGATATATCGAGATATTTAAAAGTTCCGAAGCCGCACCAACATAATAGAGATACAGAAACACCGTGGCCCCTTTCTTTGAGATAACTCTGCACTAGTGCGAGCCGCAAATGCCACTTCCAGCTTAGCTGTGCAGAAGAAGAACAACAAGAAGAAGAAATATCTCGAAATATGTCCGTCAGGCCCCTTCCCTTGAGATAAATCTGCAAATATCTCGGAAACGAAGCGAGCTATGGCAAAACGTTAAGAGACCTTTTTTGTAGAGAATTAAGTTTCCTACTTTTTATGTTCTATGATATTTTTTGATCAGATGCGTAGTTCTCGAGATATATCAAGATATTTAAAAGTTCCGAAGCCGCACCAAGATAATAGAGATACAGAAACACCGTGGCCCCTCTCTTTGAGATAACTCTCCACTATTGCGAGCTGGAAATGCCACTTCCAGTTTAGCTGTGCAGAAGAAGAACAACAAGAAGAAGAAATATCTCGAAATATGTCCGTCAGGCCAGTTCCTTTGAGCTGAATCTGCAAATATCTCGGAAACGAAGCGAGCTATGGCAAAATGTTAAGAGACGTTTTTTGTAGAGAATTATGTTTCCTACAATTTATGTTCTATGACATTTTTTGATCAGAAGCGTAGTTTTCGAGATATATCGAGATATTTAAAAGTTCCGAAGCCGCACCAACATAATAGGGATACAGAAACACCGTGGCCCCTTTCTTTGAGATAACTCTGCACTAGTGCGAGCCGCAAATGCCACTTCCAGCTTAGCTGTGCAGAAGAAGAACAACAAGAAGAAGAAATATCTCGAAATATGTCCGTCAGGCCCCTTCCCTTGAGATAAATCTGCAAATATCTCGGAAACGAAGCGAGCTATGGCAAAATGTTAAGAGACCTTTTTTGTAGAGAATTAAGTTTCCTACTTTTTATGTTCTATGATATTTTTTGATCAGATGCGTAGTTCTCGAGATATATCAAGATATTTAAAAGTTCCGAAGCCGCACCAACATAATAGAGATACAGAAACACCGTGGCCCCTTTCTTTGAGATAACTCTGCACTATTGCGAGCTGCAAATGCCACTTCCAGCTTAGCTGTGCAGAAGAAGAACATCAAGAAGAAGAAATATCTCGAAATATGTCCGTCAGGCCAGTTCCTTTGAACCGAATCGGCAAATATCTCGGAAACGAAGCGAGCTATGGCAAAATGTTAAGAGACGTTTTTTGTAGAGAATTATGTTTCCTACAATTTATGTTCTATGATATTTTTTGATCAGAAGCGTAGTTCTCGAGATATATCGAGATATTTAAAAGTTCCGAAGCCGCACCAACATAATAGAGATACAGAAACACCGTGGCCCCTTTCTTTGAGATAACTCTGCACTAGTGCGAGCCGCAAATGCCACTTCCAGCATAGCTGTGCAGAAGAAGAACAACAAGAAGAAGAAATATCTCGAAATATGTCCGTCAGGCCCCATCCCTTGAGATAAATCTGCAAATATCTCGGAAACGAAGCGAGCTATGGCAAAATGTTAAGAGACCTTTTTTGTAGAGAATTAAGTTTCCTACTTTTTATGTTCTCTGATATTTTTTGATCAGATGCGTAGTTCTCGAGATATATCAAGATATTTAAAAGTTCCGAAGCCGCACCAACATAATAGAGATACAGAAACACCGTGGCCCCTTTCTTTGAGATAACTCTGCACTATTGCGAGCTGGAAATGCCACTTCCAGTTTAGCTGTGCAGAGGAAGAACAACAAGAAGAAGAAATAACTCGAAATATGTCCGTTAGGCCCCTTCCCTTGAGATAAATCTGCAAATATCTCGGAAACGAAGCGAGTTATGGCAAAATGTTAAGAGACCTTTTTTGTAGAGAATTAAGTTTCCTACTTTTTATGTTCTATGATATTTTTTGATCAGATGCGCAGTTCTCGAGATATATCAAGATATTTAAAAGTTCCGAAGCCGCACCAACATAATAGAGATACAGAAACACCGTGGCCCCTTTCTTTGAGATAACTCTGCACTAGTGCGAGCCGCAAATGCCACTTCCAGCTTAGCTGTGCAGAAGAAGAACAACAAGAAGAAGAAATATCTCGAAATATGTCCGTCAGGCCCCTTCCCTTGAGATAAATCTGCAAATATCTCGGAAACGAAGCGAGCTATGGCAAAATGTTAAGAGACCTTTTTTGTAGAGAATTAAGTTTCCTACTTTTTATGTTCTATGATATTTTTTGATCAGATGCGTAGTTCTCGAGATATATCAAGATATTTAAAAGTTCCGAAGCCGCACCAACATAATAGAGATACAGAAACACCGTGGCCCCTTTCTTTGAGATAACTCTGCACTATTGCGAGCTGCAAATGCCACTTCCAGCTTAGCTGTGCAGAAGAAGAACATCAAGAAGAAGAAATATCTCGAAATATGTCCGTCAGGCCAGTTCCTTTGAACCGAATCGGCAAATATCTCGGAAACGAAGCGAGCTATGGCAAAATGTTAAGAGACGTTTTTTGTAGAGAATTATGTTTCCTACAATTTATGTTCTATGATATTTTTTGATCAGAAGCGTAGTTCTCGAGATATATCGAGATATTTAAAAGTTCCGAAGCCGCACCAACATAATAGAGATACAGAAACACCGTGGCCCCTTTCTTTGAGATAACTCTGCACTAGTGCGAGCCGCAAATGCCACTTCCAGCATAGCTGTGCAGAAGAAGAACAACAAGAAGAAGAAATATCTCGAAATATGTCCGTCAGGCCCCATCCCTTGAGATAAATCTGCAAATATCTCGGAAACGAAGCGAGCTATGGCAAAATGTTAAGAGACCTTTTTTGTAGAGAATTAAGTTTCCTACTTTTTATGTTCTATGATATTTTTTGATCAGATGCGTAGTTCTCGAGATATATCAAGATATTTAAAAGTTCCGAAGCCGCACCAACATAATAGAGATACAGAAACACCGTGGCCCCTTTCTTTGAGATAACTCTGCACTATTGCGAGCTGGAAATGCCACTTCCAGTTTAGCTGTGCAGAGGAAGAACAACAAGAAGAAGAAATAACTCGAAATATGTCCGTTAGGCCCCTTCCCTTGAGATAAATCTGCAAATATCTCGGAAACGAAGCGAGTTATGGCAAAATGTTAAGAGACCTTTTTTGTAGAGAATTAAGTTTCCTACTTTTTATGTTCTATGATATTTTTTGATCAGATGCGCAGTTCTCGAGATATATCAAGATATTTAAAAGTTCCGAAGCCGCACCAACATAATAGAGATACAGAAACACCGTGGCCCCTTTCTTTGAGATAACTCTGCACTATTGCGAGCTGTAAAAGCCACTTCCAGCTTAGCTGTGCAGAAGAAGAACAACAAGAAGAAGAAATATCTCGAAATATGTCCGTCAGGCTCCTGCCCTTGAGATATATCTGCAAATATCTCGGAAACGAAGCGAGCTATGGCAAAATGTTGAGAGACCTTTTTTGTAGCGAATTATGTTTCCTACAATTTATGTTCTATGATATTTTTTGATCAGAAGCGCAGTTTTAGAGATATATCGGGATATTTAAAAGTTCCGAAGCCGCACCAACATAATAGAGATACAGAAACACCGTGGCCCCTTTCTTTGAGATAACTCTGCACTAGTGCGAGCCGCAAATGCCACTTCCAGCATAGCTGTGCAGAAGAAGAACAACAAGAAGAAGAAATATCTCGAAACATGTCCGTCAGGCCCCTTCCCTTGAGATAAATCTGCAAATATCTCGGAAACGAAGCGAGCTATGGCAAAATGTTAAGAGACCTTTTTTGTAGAGAATTAAGTTTCCTACTTTTTATGTTCTATGATATTTTTTGATCCGATGCGTAGTTCTCGAGATATATCAAGATATTTAAAAGTTCCGAAGCCGCACCAACATAATAGAGATACAGAAACACCGTGGCCCCTCTCTTTGAGATAACTCTGCACTATTGCGAGCTGGAAATGCCACTTCCAGTTTAGCTGTGCAGAAGAAGAACAACAAGAAGAAGAAATATCTCGAAATATGTCCGTCAGGCCCCTGCCCTTGAGATATATCTGCAAATATCTCGGAAACGAAGCGAGCTATGGCAAAATGTTAAGAGACCTTTTTTGTAGAGAATTAAGTTTCCTACTTTTTATGTTCTATGATATTTTTTGATCAGATGCGTAGTTCTCGAGATATATCAAGATATTTAAAAGTTCCGAAGCCGCACCAACATAATAGAGATACAGAAACACCGTGGCCCCTCTCTTTGAGATAACTCTGCACTATTGCGAGCTGGAAATGCCACTTCCAGTTTAGCTGTGCAGAAGAAGAACAACAAGAAGAAGAAATATCTCGAAATATGTCCGTCAGGCCCCTGCCCTTGAGATATATCTGCAAATATCTCGGAAACGAAGCGAGCTATGGCAAAATGTTGAGAGACCTTTTTTGTAGCGAATTATGTTTCCTACAATTTATGTTCTATGATATTTTTTGATCAGAAGCGTAGTTTTCGAGATATATCGAGATATTTAAAAGTTCCGAAGCCGCACCAACATAATAGAGATACAGAAACACAGTGGCCCGTTTCTTTGAGATAACTCTGCACTATTGCGAGCTGCAATTGCCACTTCCAGCTTAGCTGTGCAGAGGAAGAACAAGAAGAAGAAGAAGTATCTCGAAATATGTCCGTCAGGCCCGTTCCTTTGAGCTGAATCTGCAAATATCTCGGAAACGAAGCGAGCTATGGCAAAATGTTAAGAGACGTTTTTTGTAGAGAATTATGTTTCCTACAATTTATGTTCTATGATATTTTTTGATCAGAAGCGTAGTTTTCGAGATATATCGAGATATTTAAAAGTTCCGAAGCCGCACCAACATAATAGAGATACAGAAACACCGTGGCCCCTCTCTTTGAGATAACTCTGCACTATTGCGAGCTGGAAATGCCACTTCCAGTTTAGCTGTGCAGAAGAAGAACAACAAGAAGAAGAAATATCTCGAAATATGTCCGTCAGGCCAGTTCCTTTGAGCTGAATCTGCAAATATCTCGGAAACGAAGCGAGCTATGGCAAAATGTTAAGAGACGTTTTTTGTAGAGAATTATGTTTCCTACAATTTATGTTCTATGATATTTTTTGATCAGAAGCGTAGTTTTCGAGATATATCGAGATATTTAAAAGTTCCGAAGCCGCACCAACATAATAGGGATACAGAAACACCGTGGCCCCTTTCTTTGAGATAACTCTGCACTATTGCGAGCTGCAAATGCCACTTCCAGCTTAGCTGTGCAGAGGAAGAACAACAAGAAGAAGAAGTATCTCGAAATATGTCCGTCAGGCCCGTTCCTTTGAGCTGAATCTGCAAATATCTCGGAAACGAAGCGAGCTATGGCAAAATGATAAGAGACCTTTTTTGTAGAGAATTAAGTTTCCTACTTTTTATGTTCTATGATATTTTTTGATCAGATGCGTAGTTCTCGAGATATATCAAGATATTTAAAAGTTCCGAAGCCGCACCAACATAATAGAGATACAGAAACACCGTGGCCCCTCTCTTTGAGATAACTCTGCACTATTGCGAGCTGGAAATGCCACTTCCAGTTTAGCTGTGCAGAAGAAGAACAACAAGAAGAAGAAATATCTCGAAATATGTCCGTCAGGCCCCTGCCCTTGAGATATATCTGCAAATATCTCGGAAACGAAGCGAGCTATGGCAAAATGTTGAGAGACCTTTTTTGTAGCGAATTATGTTTCCTACAATTTATGTTCTATGATATTTTTTGATCAGAAGCGTAGTTTTCGAGATATATCGAGATATTTAAAAGTTCCGAAGCCGCACCAACATAATAGAGATACAGAAACATCGTGGCCCGTTTCTTTGAGATAACTCTGCACTATTGCGAGCTGCAATTGCCACTTCCAGCTTAGCTGTGCAGAGGAAGAACAAGAAGAAGAAGAAGTATCTCGAAATATGTCCGTCAGGCCCGTTCCTTTGAGCTGAATCTGCAAATATCTCGGAAACGAAGCGAGCTATGGCAAAATGTTAAGAGACGTTTTTTGTAGAGAATTATGTTTCCTACAATTTATGTTCTATGATATTTTTTGATCAGAAGCGTAGTTTTCGAGATATATCGAGATATTTAAAAGTTCCGAAGCCGCACCAACATAATAGGGATACAGAAACACCGTGGCCCCTTTCTTTGAGATAACTCTGCACTAGTGCGAGCCGCAAATGCCACTTCCAGCTTAGCTGTGCAGAAGAAGAACAACAAGAAGAAGAAATATCTCGAAATATGTCCGTCAGGCCCCTTCCCTTGAGATAAATCTGCAAATATCTCGGAAACGAAGCGAGCTATGGCAAAATGTTAAGAGACCTTTTTTGTAGAGAATTAAGTTTCCTACTTTTTATGTTCTATGATATTTTTTGATCAGATGCGTAGTTCTCGAGATATATCAAGATATTTAAAAGTTCCGAAGCCGCACCAACATAATAGAGATACAGAAACACCGTGGCCCCTTTCTTTGAGATAACTCTGCACTATTGCGAGCTGCAAATGCCACTTCCAGCTTAGCTGTGCAGAAGAAGAACATCAAGAAGAAGAAATATCTCGAAATATGTCCGTCAGGCCAGTTCCTTTGAGCCGAATCGGCAAATATCTCGGAAACGAAGCGAGCTATGGCAAAATGTTAAGAGACGTTTTTTGTAGAGAATTATGTTTCCTACAATTTATGTTCTATGATATTTTTTGATCAGAAGCGTAGTTCTCGAGATATATCGAGATATTTAAAAGTTCCGAAGCCGCACCAACATAATAGAGATACAGAAACACCGTGGCCCCTTTCTTTGAGATAACTCTGCACTAGTGCGAGCCGCAAATGCCACTTCCAGCATAGCTGTGCAGAAGAAGAACAACAAGAAGAAGAAATATCTCGAAATATGTCCGTCAGGCCCCATCCCTTGAGATAAATCTGCAAATATCTCGGAAACGAAGCGAGCTATGGCAAAATGTTAAGAGACCTTTTTTGTAGAGAATTAAGTTTCCTACTTTTTATGTTCTATGATATTTTTTGATCAGATGCGTAGTTCTCGAGATATATCAAGATATTTAAAAGTTCCGAAGCCGCACCAACATAATAGAGATACAGAAACACCGTGGCCCCTTTCTTTGAGATAACTCTGCACTATTGCGAGCTGGAAATGCCACTTCCAGTTTAGCTGTGCAGAGGAAGAACAACAAGAAGAAGAAATAACTCGAAATATGTCCGTTAGGCCCCTTCCCTTGAGATAAATCTGCAAATATCTCGGAAACGAAGCGAGTTATGGCAAAATGTTAAGAGACCTTTTTTGTAGAGAATTAAGTTTCCTACTTTTTATGTTCTATGATATTTTTTGATCAGATGCGCAGTTCTCGAGATATATCAAGATATTTAAAAGTTCCGAAGCCGCACCAACATAATAGAGATACAGAAACACCGTGGCCCCTTTCTTTGAGATAACTCTGCACTATTGCGAGCTGTAAAAGCCACTTCCAGCTTAGCTGTGCAGAAGAAGAACAACAAGAAGAAGAAATATCTCGAAATATGTCCGTCAGGCTCCTGCCCTTGAGATATATCTGCAAATATCTCGGAAACGAAGCGAGCTATGGCAAAATGTTGAGAGACCTTTTTTGTAGCGAATTATGTTTCCTACAATTTATGTTCTATGATATTTTTTGATCAGAAGCGTAGTTTTAGAGATATATCGGGATATTTAAAAGTTCCGAAGCCGCACCAACATAATAGAGATACAGAAACACCGTGGCCCCTTTCTTTGAGATAACTCTGCACTAGTGCGAGCCGCAAATGCCACTTCCAGCATAGCTGTGCAGAAGAAGAACAACAAGAAGAAGAAATATCTCGAAACATGTCCGTCAGGCCCCTTCCCTTGAGATAAATCTGCAAATATCTCGGAAACGAAGCGAGCTATGGCAAAATGTTAAGAGACCTTTTTTGTAGAGAATTAAGTTTCCTACTTTTTATGTTCTATGATATTTTTTGATCCGATGCGTAGTTCTCGAGATATATCAAGATATTTAAAAGTTCCGAAGCCGCACCAACATAATAGAGATACAGAAACACCGTGGCCCCTCTCTTTGAGATAACTCTGCACTATTGCGAGCTGGAAATGCCACTTCCAGTTTAGCTGTGCAGAAGAAGAACAACAAGAAGAAGAAATATCTCGAAATATGTCCGTCAGGCCCCTGCCCTTGAGATATATCTGCAAATATCTCGGAAACGAAGCGAGCTATGGCAAAATGTTAAGAGACCTTTTTTGTAGAGAATTAAGTTTCCTACTTTTTATGTTCTATGATATTTTTTGATCAGATGCGTAGTTCTCGAGATATATCAAGATATTTAAAAGTTCCGAAGCCGCACCAACATAATAGAGATACAGAAACACCGTGGCCCCTCTCTTTGAGATAACTCTGCACTATTGCGAGCTGGAAATGCCACTTCCAGTTTAGCTGTGCAGAAGAAGAACAACAAGAAGAAGAAATATCTCGAAATATGTCCGTCAGGCCCCTGCCCTTGAGATATATCTGCAAATATCTCGGAAACGAAGCGAGCTATGGCAAAATGTTGAGAGACCTTTTTTGTAGCGAATTATGTTTCCTACAATTTATGTTCTATGATATTTTTTGATCAGAAGCGTAGTTTTCGAGATATATCGAGATATTTAAAAGTTCCGAAGCCGCACCAACATAATAGAGATACAGAAACACAGTGGCCCGTTTCTTTGAGATAACTCTGCACTATTGCGAGCTGCAATTGCCACTTCCAGCTTAGCTGTGCAGAGGAAGAACAAGAAGAAGAAGAAGTATCTCGAAATATGTCCGTCAGGCCCGTTCCTTTGAGCTGAATCTGCAAATATCTCGGAAACGAAGCGAGCTATGGCAAAATGTTAAGAGACGTTTTTTGTAGAGAATTATGTTTCCTACAATTTATGTTCTATGATATTTTTTGATCAGAAGCGTAGTTTTCGAGATATATCGAGATATTTAAAAGTTCCGAAGCCGCACCAACATAATAGAGATACAGAAACACCGTGGCCCCTCTCTTTGAGATAACTCTGCACTATTGCGAGCTGGAAATGCCACTTCCAGTTTAGCTGTGCAGAAGAAGAACAACAAGAAGAAGAAATATCTCGAAATATGTCCGTCAGGCCAGTTCCTTTGAGCTGAATCTGCAAATATCTCGGAAACGAAGCGAGCTATGGCAAAATGTTAAGAGACGTTTTTTGTAGAGAATTATGTTTCCTACAATTTATATTCTATGATATTTTTTGATCAGAAGCGTAGTTTTCGAGATATATCGAGATATTTAAAAGTTCCGAAGCCGCACCAACATAATAGGGATACAGAAACACCGTGGCCCCTTTCTTTGAGATAACTCTGCACTATTGCGAGCTGCAAATGCCACTTCCAGCTTAGCTGTGCAGAGGAAGAACAACAAGAAGAAGAAGTATCTCGAAATATGTCCGTCAGGCCCGTTCCTTTGAGCTGAATCTGCAAATATCTCGGAAACGAAGCGAGCTATGGCAAAATGATAAGAGACCTTTTTTGTAGAGAATTAAGTTTCCTACTTTTTATGTTCTATGATATTTTTTGATCAGATGCGTAGTTCTCGAGATATATCAAGATATTTAAAAGTTCCGAAGCCGCACCAACATAATAGAGATACAGAAACACCGTGGCCCCTCTCTTTGAGATAACTCTGCACTATTGCGAGCTGGAAATGCCACTTCCAGTTTAGCTGTGCAGAAGAAGAACAACAAGAAGAAGAAATATCTCGAAATATGTCCGTCAGGCCCCTGCCCTTGAGATATATCTGCAAATATCTCGGAAACGAAGCGAGCTATGGCAAAATGTTGAGAGACCTTTTTTGTAGCGAATTATGTTTCCTACAATTTATGTTCTATGATATTTTTTGATCAGAAGCGTAGTTTTCGAGATATATCGAGATATTTAAAAGTTCCGAAGCCGCACCAACATAATAGAGATACAGAAACATCGTGGCCCGTTTCTTTGAGATAACTCTGCACTATTGCGAGCTGCAATTGCCACTTCCAGCTTAGCTGTGCAGAGGAAGAACAAGAAGAAGAAGAAGTATCTCGAAATATGTCCGTCAGGCCCGTTCCTTTGAGCTGAATCTGCAAATATCTCGGAAACGAAGCGAGCTATGGCAAAATGTTAAGAGACGTTTTTTGTAGAGAATTATGTTTCCTACAATTTATGTTCTATGATATTTTTTGATCAGAAGCGTAGTTTTCGAGATATATCGAGATATTTAAAAGTTCCGAAGCCGCACCAACATAATAGGGATACAGAAACACCGTGGCCCCTTTCTTTGAGATAACTCTGCACTAGTGCGAGCCGCAAATGCCACTTCCAGCTTAGCTGTGCAGAAGAAGAACAACAAGAAGAAGAAATATCTCGAAATATGTCCGTCAGGCCCCTTCCCTTGAGATAAATCTGCAAATATCTCGGAAACGAAGCGAGCTATGGCAAAATGTTAAGAGACCTTTTTTGTAGAGAATTACGTTTCCTACTTTTTATGTTCTATGATATTTTTTGATCAGATGCGTAGTTCTCGAGATATATCCAGATATTTAAAAGTTCCGAAGCCGCACCAACATAATAGAGATACAGAAACACCGTGGCCCCTCTCTTTGAGATAACTCTGCACTATTGCGAGCTGGAAATGCCACTTCCAGTTTAGCTGTGCAGAAGAAGAACAACAAGAAGAAGAAATATCTCGAAATATGTCCGTTAGGCCCCTTCCCTTGAGATAAATCTGCAAATATCTCGGAAACGAAGCGAGCTATGGCAAAATGTTAAGAGACCTTTTTTGTAGAGAATTATGTTTCCTACAATTTATGTTCTATGATATTTTTTGATCAGAAGCGTAGTTTTCGAGATATATCGAGATATTTAAAAGTTCCGAAGCCGCACCAACATAATAGAGATACAGAAACACCGTGGCCCCTTTCTTTGAGATAACTCTGCACTAGTGCGAGCCGCAAATGCCACTTCCAGCTTAGCTGTGCAGAAGAAGAACAACAAGAAGAAGAAATATCTCGAAATATGTCCGTCAGGCCCCTTCCCTTGAGATAAATCTGCAAATATCTCGGAAACGAAGCGAGCTATGGCAAAATGTTAAGAGACCTTTTTTGTAGAGAATTATGTTTCCTACTTTTTATGTTCTATGATATTTTTTGATCAGACGCGTAGCTCTCGAGATATATCAAGATATTTAAAAGTTCCGAAGCCGCACCAACATAATAGAGATACAGAAACAGCGTGGCCCCTTTCTTTGAGATATCTCTGCACTATTGCGAGCTGCAAATGCCACTGCCAGCTTAGCTGCGCAGAAGAAGAACAACAAGAAGAAGAAATATCTCGAAATATGTCCGTCAGGCCCCTTCCCTTGAGATAAATCTGCAAATATCTCGGAAACGAAGCGAGCTATGGCAAAATGTTAAGAGACCTTATTTGTAGAGAAATAAGTTTCCTACTTTTTATGTTCTATGATATTTTTTGATCAGATGCGTAGTTCTCGAGATATATCAAGATATTTAAAAGTTCCGAAACCGCACCAACATAATAGAGATACAGAAACACCGTGGCCCCTTTCTTTGAGATAACTCTGCACTAGTGCGAGCCGCAAATGCCACTTCCAGCTTAGCTGTGCAGAAGAAGAACAACAAGAAGAAGAAATATCTCGAAATATGTCCGTCAGGCCCCTTCCCTAGAGATAAATCTGCAAATATCTCGGAAACGAAGCGAGCTATGGCAAAATGTTAAGAGACCTTTTTTGTAGAGAATTAAGTTTCCTACTTTTTATCTTCTATGATATTTTTTGATCAGATGCGTAGTTCTCGAGATATATCAAGATATTTAAAAGTTCCGAAGCCGCACCAACATAATAGAGATACAGAAACACCGTGGCCCCCTTCTTTGAGATAACTCTGCACTATTGCGAGCTGTAAATGCCACTTCCAGCTTAGCTGTGCAGAAGAAGAACAACAAGAAGAAGAAATATCTCGAAATATGTCCGTCAGGCCCCTTCCCTTGAGATAAATCTGCAAATATCTCGGAAACGAAGCGAGCTATGGCAAAATGTTAAGAGACCTTTTTTGTAGAGAATTAAGTTTCCTACTTTTTATCTTCTATGATATTTTTTGATCAGATGCGTAGTTCTCGAGATATATCAAGATATTTAAAAGTTCCGAAGCCGCACCAACATAATAGAGATACAGAAACACCGTGGCCCCTCTCTTTGAGATAACTCTGCACTATTGCGAGCTGGAAATGCCACTTCCAGTTTAGCTGTGCAGAAGAAGAACAACAAGAAGAAGAAATATCTCGAAATATGTCCGTTAGGCCCCTTCCCTTGAGATAAATCTGCAAATATCTCGGAAACTAAGCGAGCTATGGCAAAATGTTAAGAGACCTCTTTTGTAGAGAATTAAGTTTCCTACTTTTTATGTTCTATGATATTTTTTGATCAGATGCGTAGTTCTCGAGATATATCAAGATATTTAAAAGTTCCAAAGCCGCACCAACATAATAGAGATACAGAAACACCGTGGCCCCTTTCTTTGAGATAACTCTGCACTAGTGCGAGCCGCAAATGCCACTTCCAGCTTAGCTGTGCAGAAGAAGAACAACAAGAAGAAGAAATATCTCGAAATATGTCCGTCAGGCCCCTTCCCTTGAGATAAATCTGCAAATATCTCGGAAACGAAGCGAGCTATGGCAAAATGTTAAGAGACCTTTTTTGTAGAGAATTAAGTTTCCTACTTTTTATGTTCTATGATATTTTTTGATCAGATGCGTAGTTCTCGAGATATATCAAGATATTTAAAAGTTTCGAAGCCGCACCAACATAATAGAGATACAGAAACACCGTGGCCCCTTTCTTTGAGATAACTCTGCACTATTGCGAGCTGCAAATGCCACTTCCAGCTTAGCTGTGCAGAGGAAGAACAACAAGAAGAAGAAATATCTCGAAATATGTCCGTCAGGCCAGTTCCTTTGAGCTGAATCGGCAAATATCTCGGAAACGAAGCGAGCTATGGCAAAATGTTAAGAGACGTTTTTTGTAGAGAATTATGTTTCCTACAAACTATGTTCTAAGATATTTTTTGATCAGAAGCGTAGTTTTCGAGATATATCGAGATATTTAAAAGTTCCGAAGCCGCACCAACATAATAGGGATACAGAAACACCGTGGCCCCTTTCTTTGAGATAACTCTGCACTAGTGCGAGCCGCAAATGCCACTTCCAGCTTAGCTGTGCAGAGGAAGAACAACAAGAAGAAGAAATATCTCGAAATATGTCCGTCAGGCCAGTTCCTTTGAGCTGAATCTGCAAATATCTCGGAAACGAAGCGAGCTATGGCAAAATGTTAAGAGACGTTTTTT
Organism: Osmia lignaria lignaria; assembly: GCF_051020975.1. Classification (NCBI taxonomy): domain Eukaryota; kingdom Metazoa; phylum Arthropoda; class Insecta; order Hymenoptera; family Megachilidae; genus Osmia; species Osmia lignaria. Next base: position 1,390,451 of record NW_027478173.1, read on the forward strand.
GTAGAGAATTATGTTTCCTACAATTTATGTTCTATGATATTTTTTGGTCAGAAGCGTAGTTTTCGAGATATATCGAGATATTTAAAAGTTCAGAAGCCGCACCAACATAATAGGGATACAGAAACACCGTGGCCCCTTTCTTTGAGATAACTCTGCACTATTGCGAGCTGCAAATGCCACTTCCAGCTTAGCTGTGCAGAGGAAGAACAACAAGAAGAAGAAATATCTCGAAATATGTCCGTCAGGCCAGTTCCTTTGAGCTGAATCGGCAAATATCTCGGAAACGAAGCGAGCTATGGCAAAATGTTAAGAGACGTTTTTCGTAGAGAATTATGTTTCCTACAATTTATGTTCTATGATATTTTTTGATCAGAAGCGTAGTTTTCGAGATATATCGAGATATTTAAAAGTTCCGAAGCCGCACCAACATAATAGGGATACAGAAACACCGTGGCCCCTTTCTGTGAGATAACTCTGCACTAGTGCGAGCCGCAAATGCCACTTCCAGCTTAGCTGTGCAGAGGAAGAACAACAAGAAGAAGAAACATCTCGAAATATGTCCGTCAGGCCCCTTCCCTTGAGATAAATCTGCAAATATCTCGGAAACGAAGCGAGCTATGGCAAAATGTTAAGAGACCTTTTTTGTAGAGAATTAAGTTTCCTACTTTTTATCTTCTATGATATTTTTTGATCAGATGCGTAGTTCTCGAGATATATCAAGATATTTAAAAGTTCCGAAGCCGCACCAACATAATAGAGATACAGAAACACCGTGGCCCCTCTCTTTGAGATAACTCTGCACTATTGCGAGCTGGAAATGCCACTTCCAGTTTAGCTGTGCAGAAGAAGAACAACAAGAAGAAGAAATATCTCGAAATATGTCCGTCAGGCCCCTTCCCTTGAGATATATCTGCAAATATCTCGGAAACGAAGCGAGCTATGACAAAATGTTAAGAGACCTTTTTTGTAGAGAATTATGTTTCCTACAATTTATGTTCTATGATATTTTTTGATCAGAAGCGTAGTTTTCGAGATATATCGAGATATTTAAAAGTTCCGAAGCCGCACCAACATAATAGGGATACAGAAACACCGTGGCCCCTTTCTTTGAGATAACTCTGCACTATTGCGAGCTGCAAATGCCACTTCCAGCTTAGCTGTGCAGAGGAAGAACAACAAGAAGAAGAAATATCTCGAAATATGTCCGTCAGGCCAGTTCCTTTGAGCTGAATCTGCAAATATCTCGGAAACGAAGCGAGCTATGGCAAAATGTTAAGAGACCGTTTTTGTAGAGAATTAAGTTTCCTACTTTTTATGTTCTATCATATTTTTTGATCAGACGCGTAGTTCTCGAGATATATCAAGATATTTAAAAGTTCCGAAGCCGCACCAACATAATAGAGATACAGAAACACCGTGGCCCCTTTCTTTGAGATAACTCTGCACTATTGCGAGCTGCAAATGCCACTTCCAGCTTAGCTGTGCAGAAGAAGAACAACAAGAAGAAGAAATATCTCGAAATATGTCCGTCAGGCCCCTTCCCTTGAGATAAATCTGCAAATATCTCGGAAACGAAGAGAGCTATGGCAAAATGTTAAGAGACCTTTTTTGTAGAGAATTAAGTTTCCTACTTTTCATGTTCTATGATATTTTTTGATCTGATGCGTAGTTCTCGAGATATATCAAGATATTTAAAAGTTCCGAAGCCGCACCAACATAATAGAGATACAGAAACACCGTGGCCCCTCTCTTTGAGATAACTCTGCACTATTGCGAGCTGGAAATGCCACTTCCAGTTTAGCTGTGCAGAAGAAGAACAACAAGAAGAAGAAATATCTCGAAATATGTCCGTCAGGCCCCTGCCCTTGAGATATATCTGCAAATATCTCGGAAACGAAGCGAGCTATGGCAAAATGTTTAGAGACCTTTTTTGTAGCGAATTATGTTTCCTACAATTTATGTTCTATGATATTTTTTGATCAGAAGCGTAGTTTTCGAGATATATCGAGATATTTAAAAGTTCCGAAGCCGCACCAACATAATAGAGATACAGAAACATCGTGGCCCGTTTCTTTGAGATAACTCTGCACTATTGCGAGCTGCAATTGCCACTTCCAGCTTAGCTGTGCAGAGGAAGAACAAGAAGAAGAAGAAGTATCTCGAAATATGTCCGTCAGGCCCGTTCCTTTGAGCTGAATCTGCAAATATCTCGGAAACGAAGCGAGCTATGGCAAAATGTTAAGAGACGTTTTTTGTAGAGAATTATGTTTCCTACAATTTACGTTCTATGATATTTTTTGATCAGAAGCGTAGTTTTCGAGATATATCGAGATATTTAAAAGTTCCGAAGCCGCACCAACATAATAGGGATACAGAAACACCGTGGCCCCTTTCTTTGAGATAACTCTGCACTAGTGCGAGCCGCAAATGCCACTTCCAGCTTAGCTGTGCAGAAGAAGAACAACAAGAAGAAGAAATATCTCGAAATATGTCCGTCAGGCCCCTTCCCTTGAGATAAATCTGCAAATATCTCGGAAACGAAGCGAGCTATGGCAAAATGTTAAGGGACCTTTTTTGTAGAGAATTACGTTTCCTACTTTTTATGTTCTATGATATTTTTTGATCAGATGCGTAGTTCTCGAGATATATCCAGATATTTAAAAGTTCCGAAGCCGCACCAACATAATAGAGATACAGAAACAGCGTGGCCCCTTTCTTTGAGATATCTCTGCACTATTGCGAGCTGCAAATGCCACTGCCAGCTTAGCTGCGCAGAAGAAGAACAACAAGAAGAAGAAATATCTCGAAATATGTCCGTCAGGCCCCTTCCCTTGAGATAAATCTGCAAATATCTCGGAAACGAAGCGAGATATGGCAAAATGTTAAGAGACCTTATTTGTAGAGAAATAAGTTTCCTACTTTTTATGTTCTATGATATTTTTTGATCAGATGCGTAGTTCTCGAGATATATCAAGATATTTAAAAGTTCCGAAACCGCACCAACATAATAGAGATACAGAAACACCGTGGCCCCTTTCTTTGAGATAACTCTGCACTAGTGCGAGCCGCAAATGCCACTTCCAGCTTAGCTGTGCAGAAGAAGAACAACAAGAAGAAGAAATATCTCGAAATATGTCCGTCAGGCCCCTTCCCTTGAGATAAATCTGCAAATATCTCGGAAACGAAGCGAGCTATGGCAAAATGTTAAGAGACCTTTTTTGTAGAGAATTAAGTTTCCTACTTTTTATCTTCTATGATATTTTTTGATCAGATGCGTAGTTCTCGAGATATATCAAGATATTTAAAAGTTCCGAAGCCGCACCAACATAATAGAGATACAGAAACACCGTGGCCCCTCTCTTTGAGATAACTCTGCACTATTGCGAGCTGGAAATGCCACTTCCAGTTTAGCTGTGCAGAAGAAGAACAACAAGAAGAAGAAATATCTCGAAATATGTCCGTTAGGCCCCTTCCCTTGAGATAAATCTGCAAATATCTCGGAAACTAAGCGAGCTATGGCAAAATGTTAAGAGACCTCTTTTGTAGAGAATTAAGTTTCCTACTTTTTATGTTCTATGATATTTTTTGATCAGATGCGTAGTTCTCGAGATATATCAAGATATTTAAAAGTTCCAAAGCCGCACCAACATAATAGAGATACAGAAACACCGTGGCCCCTTTCTTTGAGATAACTCTGCACTAGTGCGAGCCGCAAATGCCACTTCCAGCTTAGCTGTGCAGAAGAAGAACAACAAGAAGAAGAAATATCTCGAAATATGTCCGTCAGGCCCCTTCCCTTGAGATAAATCTGCAAATATCTCGGAAACGAAGCGAGCTATGGCAAAATGTTAAGAGACCTTTTTTGTAGAGAATTAAGTTTCCTACTTTTTATGTTCTATGATATTTTTTGATCAGATGCGTAGTTCTCGAGATATATCAAGATATTTAAAAGTTTCGAAGCCGCACCAACATAATAGAGATACAGAAACACCGTGGCCCCTTTCTTTGAGATAACTCTGCACTATTGCGAGCTGCAAATGCCACTTCCAGCTTAGCTGTGCAGAGGAAGAACAACAAGAAGAAGAAATATCTCGAAATATGTCCGTCAGGCCAGTTCCTTTGAGCTGAATCGGCAAATATCTCGGAAACGAAGCGAGCTATGGCAAAATGTTAAGAGACGTTTTTTGTAGAGAATTATGTTTCCTACAAACTATGTTCTATGATATTTTTTGATCAGAAGCGTAGTTTTCGAGATATATCGAGATATTTAAAAGTTCCGAAGCCGCACCAACATAATAGGGATACAGAAACACCGTGGCCCCTTTCTTTGAGATAACTCTGCACTAGTGCGAGCCGCAAATGCCACTTCCAGCTTAGCTGTGCAGAGGAAGAACAACAAGAAGAAGAAATATCTCGAAATATGTCCGTCAGGCCAGTTCCTTTGAGCTGAATCTGCAAATATCTCGGAAACGAAGCGAGCTATGGCAAAATGTTAAGAGACGTTTTTTGTAGAGAATTATGTTTCCTACAATTTATGTTCTATGATATTTTTTGGTCAGAAGCGTAGTTTTCGAGATATATCGAGATATTTAAAAGTTCAGAAGCCGCACCAACATAATAGGGATACAGAAACACCGTGGCCCCTTTCTTTGAGATAACTCTGCACTATTGCGAGCTGCAAATGCCACTTCCAGCTTAGCTGTGCAGAGGAAGAACAACAAGAAGAAGAAATATCTCGAAATATGTCCGTCAGGCCAGTTCCTTTGAGCTGAATCGGCAAATATCTCGGAAACGAAGCGAGCTATGGCAAAATGTTAAGAGACGTTTTTCGTAGAGAATTATGTTTCCTACAATTTATGTTCTATGATATTTTTTGATCAGAAGCGTAGTTTTCGAGATATATCGAGATATTTAAAAGTTCCGAAGCCGCACCAACATAATAGGGATACAGAAACACCGTGGCCCCTTTCTGTGAGATAACTCTGCACTAGTGCGAGCCGCAAATGCCACTTCCAGCTTAGCTGTGCAGAGGAAGAACAACAAGAAGAAGAAACATCTCGAAATATGTCCGTCAGGCCCCTTCCCTTGAGATAAATCTGCAAATATCTCGGAAACGAAGCGAGCTATGGCAAAATGTTAAGAGACCTTTTTTGTAGAGAATTAAGTTTCCTACTTTTTATCTTCTATGATATTTTTTGATCAGATGCGTAGTTCTCGAGATATATCAAGATATTTAAAAGTTCCGAAGCCGCACCAACATAATAGAGATACAGAAACACCGTGGCCCCTCTCTTTGAGATAACTCTGCACTATTGCGAGCTGGAAATGCCACTTCCAGTTTAGCTGTGCAGAAGAAGAACAACAAGAAGAAGAAATATCTCGAAATATGTCCGTCAGGCCCCTTCCCTTGAGATATATCTGCAAATATCTCGGAAACGAAGCGAGCTATGACAAAATGTTAAGAGACCTTTTTTGTAGAGAATTATGTTTCCTACAATTTATGTTCTATGATATTTTTTGATCAGAAGCGTAGTTTTCGAGATATATCGAGATATTTAAAAGTTCCGAAGCCGCACCAACATAATAGGGATACAGAAACACCGTGGCCCCTTTCTTTGAGATAACTCTGCACTATTGCGAGCTGCAAATGCCACTTCCAGCTTAGCTGTGCAGAGGAAGAACAACAAGAAGAAGAAATATCTCGAAATATGTCCGTCAGGCCAGTTCCTTTGAGCTGAATCTGCAAATATCTCGGAAACGAAGCGAGCTATGGCAAAATGTTAAGAGACCGTTTTTGTAGAGAATTAAGTTTCCTACTTTTTATGTTCTATCATATTTTTTGATCAGACGCGTAGTTCTCGAGATATATCAAGATATTTAAAAGTTCCGAAGCCGCACCAACATAATAGAGATACAGAAACACCGTGGCCCCTTTCTTTGAGATAACTCTGCACTATTGCGAGCTGCAAATGCCACTTCCAGCTTAGCTGTGCAGAAGAAGAACAACAAGAAGAAGAAATATCTCGAAATATGTCCGTCAGGCCCCTTCCCTTGAGATAAATCTGCAAATATCTCGGAAACGAAGAGAGCTATGGCAAAATGTTAAGAGACCTTTTTTGTAGAGAATTAAGTTTCCTACTTTTCATGTTCTATGATATTTTTTGATCTGATGCGTAGTTCTCGAGATATATCAAGATATTTAAAAGTTCCGAAGCCGCACCAACATAATAGAGATACAGAAACACCGTGGCCCCTTTCTTTGAGATAACTCTGCACTATTGCGAGCTGTAAATGCCACTTCCAGCTTAGCTGTGCAGAAGAAGAACAACAAGAAGAAGAAATATCTCGAAATATGTCCGTCAGGCCCCTTCCCTTGAGATATATCTGCAAATATCTCGGAAACGAAGCGAGCTATGGCAAAATGTTAAGAGACCTTTTTTGTAGAGAATTATGTTTCCTACAATTTATGTTGTATGATATTTTTTGATCAGAAGCGTAGTTTTCGAGATACATCGGGATATTTAAAAGTTCCGAAGCCGCACCAACATAATAGAGATACAGAAACACCGTGGCCCCTTTCTTTGAGATAACTCTGCACTAGTGCGAGCCGCAAAGCCACTTCCAGCTTAGCTGTGCAGAAGAAGAACAACAAGAAGAAGAAATATCTCGAAATATGTCCGTCAGGCCCCTTCCCTTGAGATAAATCTGCAAATATCTCGGAAACGAAGCGAGCTATGGCAAAATGTTAAGAGACCTTTTTTGTAGAGAATTAAGTTTCCTACTTTTTATGTTCTATGATATTTTTTGATCAGATGCGTAGTTCTCGAGATATATCAAGATATTTAAAAGTTCCGAAGCCGCACCAACATAATAGAGATACAGAAACGCCGTGGCCCCTTTCTTTGAGATAACTCTGCACTATTGCGAGCTGCAATTGCCACTTCCAGCTTAGCTGTGCAGAGGAAGAACAACAAGAAGAAGAAATATCTCGAAATATGTCCGTCAGGCCAGTTCCTTTGAGATGAATCTGCAAATATCTCGGAAACGAAGCGAGCTATGGCAAAATGTTAAGAGACGTTTTTTATAGAGAATTATGTTTCCTACAATTTATGTTGTATGATATTTTTTGATCAGAAGCGTAGTTTTCGAGATACATCGAGATATTTAAAAGTTCCGAAGCCGCACCAACATAATCGAGATACAGAAACACCGTGGCCCCTTTCTTTGAGATAACTCTGCACTAGTGCGAGCCGCAAATGCCACTTCCAGCTTAGCTGTGCAGAAGAAGAACAACAAGAAGAAGAAATATCTCGAAATATGTCCGTCAGGCCCCTTCCCTTGAGATAAATCTGCAAATATCTCGGAAACGAAGAGAGCTATGGCAAAATGTTAAGAGACCTTTTTTGTAGAGAATTAAGTTTCCTACTTTTTATGTTCTATGATATTTTTTGATCAGATGCGTAGTTCTCGAGATATATCAAGATATTTAAAAGTTCCGAAGCCGCACCAACATAATAGAGATACAGAAACACCGTGGCCCCTTTCTTTGAGATAACTCTGCACTATTGCGAGCTGTAAATGCCACTTCCAGCTTAGCTGTGCAGAAGAAGAACAACAAGAAGAAGAAATATCTCGAAATATGTCCGTCAGGCCCCTTCCCTTGAGATATATCTGCAAATATCTCGGAAACGAAGCGAGCTATGGCAAAATGTTGAGAGACCTTTTTTGTAGAGAATTATGTTTCCTACAATTTATGTTCTATGATATTTTATGATCAGAAGCGTAGTTTTCGAGATATATCGAGATATTTAAAAGTTCCGAAGCCGCACCAACATAATAGAGATACAGAAACACCGTGGCCCCTTTCGTTGAGATAACTCTGCACTAGTGCGAGCCGCAAATGCCACTTCCAGCTTAGCTGTGCAGAAGAAGAACAACAAGAAGAAGAAATATCTCGAAATATGTCCGTCAGGCCCCTTCCCTTGAGATAAATCTGCACATATCTCGGAAACGAAGCGAGCTATGGCAAAATGTTAAGAGACGTTTTTTGTAGAGAATTATGTTTCCTACTATTTATGTTCTATGGTATTTTTTGATCCGAAGCGTAGTTTTCGAGATATATCGAGATATTTAAAAGTTCCGAAGCCGCACCAACATAATAGGGATACAGAAACACCGTGGCCTCTTTCTTTGAGATAACTCTGCACTAGTGCGAGCCGCAAATGCCACTTCCAGCTTAGCTGTGCAGAAGAAGAACAACAAGAAGAAGAAATATCTCGAAATATGTCCGTCAGGCCCCTTTCCTTGAGATAAATCTGCAAATATCTCGGAAACGAAGCGAGATATGGCAAAATGTTAAGAGACCTTTTTTGTAGAGAATTAAGTTTCCTACTTTTTATCTTCTATGATATTTTTTGATCAGATGCGTAGTTCTCGAGATATATCAAGATATTTAAAAGTTCCGAAGCCGCACCAACATAACAGAGATACAGAAACACCGTGGCCCCTCTCTTTGAGATAACTCTGCACTATTGCGAGCTGGAAATGCCACTTCCAGTTTAGCTGTGCAGAAGAAGGACAACAAGAAGAAGAAATATCTCGAAATATGTCCGTCAGGCCCGTTCCTTTGAGCTGAATCTGCAAATATCTCGGAAACGAAGCGAGCTATGGCAAAATGTTAAGAGACGTTTTTTGTAGAGAATTATCTTTCCTACAATTTATGTTCTATGATATTTTTTGATCAGAAGCGTAGTTTTCGAGATATATCGAGATATTTAAAAGTTCCGAAGCCGCACCAACATAATAGAGATACAGAAACACCGTGGCCCCTTTCTTTGAGATAACTCTGCACTAGTGCGAGCCGCAAATGCCACTTCCAGCTTAGCTGTGCAGAAGAAGAACAACAAGAAGAAGAAATATCTCGAAATATGTCCGTCAGGCCCCTTCCCTTGAGATAAATCTGCAAATATCTCGGAAACCAAGCGAGCTATGGCAAAATGTTAAGAGACCTTTTTTGTAGAGAATTAAGTTTCCTACTTTCTATGTTCTATGATATTTTTTGATCAGATGCGTAGTTCTCGAGATATATCAAGATATTTAAAAGTTCCGAAGCCGCACCAACATAATAGAGATACAGAAACACCGTGGCCCCTTTCTTTGAGATAACTCTGCACTAGTGCGAGCCACAAATGCCACTTCCAGCTTAGCTGTGCAGAAGAAGAACAACAAGAAGAAGAAATATCTCGAAATATGTCCGTCAGGCCCCTTCCCTTGAGATAAATCTGCAAATATCTCGGAAACGAAGCGAGCTATGGCAAAATGTTAAGAGACCTTTTTTGTAGAGAATTAAGTTTCCTACTTTTTATGTTCTATGATATTTTTTGATCAGATGCGTAGTTCTCGAGATATATCAAGATATTTAAAAGTTCCGAAGCCGCACCAACATAATAGAGATACAGAAACACCGTGGCCCCTTTCTTTGAGATAACTCTGCACTATTGCGAGCTGTAAATGCCACTTCCAGCTTAGCTGTGCAGAAGAAGAACAACAAGAAGAAGAAATATCTCGAAATATGTCCGTCAGGCCCCTTCCCTTGAGATATATCTGCAAATATCTCGGAAACGGAGCGAGCTATGGCAAAATCTTGAGAGACCTTTTTTGTAGAGAATTATGTTTCCTACAATTTATGTTCTATGATATTTTATGATCAGAAGCGTAGTTTTCGAGATATATCGAGATATTTAAAAGTTCCGAAGCCGCACCAACATAATAGAGATACAGAAACACCGTGGCCCCTTTCGTTGAGATAACTCTGCACTAGAGCGAGCCGCAAATGCCACTTCCAGCTTAGCTGTGCAGAAGAAGAACAACAAGAAGAAGAAATATCTCGAAATATGTCCGTCAGGCCCCTTCCCTTGAGATAAATCTGCACATATCTCGGAAACGAAGCGAGCTATGGCAAAATGTTAAGAGACGTTTTTTGTAGAGAATTATGTTTCCTACTATTTATGTTCTATGATATTTTTTGATCCGAAGCGTAGTTTTCGAGATATATCGAGATATTTAAAAGTTCCGAAGCCGCACCAACATAATAGGGATACAGAAACACCGTGGCCTCTTTCTTTGAGATAACTCTGCACTAGTGCGAGCCGCAAATGCCACTTCCAGCTTAGCTGTGCAGAAGAAGAACAACAAGAAGAAGAAATATCTCGAAATATGTCCGTCAGGCCCCTTCCCTTGAGATAAATCTGCAAATATCTCGGAAACCAAGCGAGCTATGGCAAAATGTTAAGAGACCTTTTTTGTAGAGAATTAAGTTTCCTACTTTTTATGTTCTATGATATTTTTTGATCAGATGCGTAGTTCTCGAGATATATCAAGATATTTAAAAGTTCCGAAGCCGCACCAACATAATAGAGATACAGAAACACCGTGGCCCCTTTCTTTGAGATAACTCTGCACTATTGCGAGCTGTAAATGCCACTTCCAGCTTAGCTGTGCAGAAGAAGAACAACAAGAAGAAGAAATATCTCGAAATATGTCCGTCAGGCCCCTTCCCTTGAGATAAATCTGCAAATATCTCGGAAACGAAGCGAGCTATTGCAAAATGTTAAGAGACCTTTTTTGTAGAGAATTATGTTTCCTACAATTTATGTTCTATGATATTTTTTGATCAGAGGCGTAGTTTTCGAGATATATCGAGATATGTAAAAGTTCCGAAGCCGCACCAACATAATAGAGATACAGAAACACCGTGGCCCCTTTCTTTGGGATAACTCTGCACTCTTGCGAACTGCAAATGCCACTTCCAGCTTAGCTGTGCAGAAGAAGAACAACAAGAAGAAGAAATATCTCGAAATATGTCCGTCAGGCCACTTCCCTTGAGATAAATCTGCAAATATCTCGGAAACGAAGCGAGCTATGGCAAAATGTTAAGAGACCTTTTTTGTAGAGAATTAAGTTTCCTACTTTTTATGTTCGATGATATTTTTTGATCAGATGCGTAGTTCTCGAGATATATCAAGATATTTAAAAGTTCCGAAGCTGCACCAACATAATAGAGGTACAGAAACACCGTGGCCTCTTTCTTTGAGATAACTCTGCACTATTGCGAGCTGCAAATGCCACTTCGAGCTTAGCTGTGCAGAAGAAGAACAACAAGAAGAAGAAATATCTCGAAATATGTCCGTCAGGCCCCTTCCGTTAAGATAAATCTGCAAATATCTCGGAAACGAAGAGAGCTATGGCAAAATGTTAAGAGACCTTTTTTGTAGAGAATTAAGTTTCCTACTTTTCATGTTCTATGATATTTTTTGATCAGATGCGTAGTTCTCGAGATATATCAAGATATTTAAAAGTTCCGAAGCAGCACCAACATAATAGAGATACAGAAACACCGTGGCCCCTTTCTTTGAGATAACTCTGCACTATTGCGAGCTGTAAATGCCACTTCCACCTTAGCTGTGCAGAAGAAGAACAACAAGAAGAAGAAATATCTCGAAATATGTCCGTCAGGCCCCTTCCCTTGAGATAAATATGCAAATATCTCGGAAACGAAGCGAGCTATGGCAAAATGTTAAGAGACCTTTTTTGTAGAGAATTAAGTTTCCGACTTTTTATGTTCTGTGATATTTTTTGATCAGATGCGTAGTTCTCGAGATATATCAAGATATTTAAAAGTTCCGAAGCCGCACCAACATAATAGAGATACAGAAACACCGTGGCCCCTTTGTTTGAGATAACTCTGCACTATTGCGAGCTGCAAATGCCACTTCCAGCTTAGCTGCGCAGAGGAAGAACAACAAGAAGAAGAAATATCTCGAAATATGTCCGTCAGGCCAGTTCCTTTGAGCTGAATCTGCAAATATCTCGGAAACGAAACGAGCTATGGCAAAATGTTAAGAGACGTTTTTTGTAGAGAATTATGTTTCCTACAATTTATGTTCTATGATATTTTTTGATCAGAAGCGTAGTTTTCGAGATATATCGAGATATTTAAAAGTTCCGAAGACGCACCAACATAATAGAGATACAGAAACACCGTGGCCCCTTTCTTTGAGATAACTCTGCACTAGTGCGAGCCGCAAATGCCACTCCCAGCTTAGCTGTGCAGAAGAAGAACAACAAGAAGAAGAAATATCTCGAAATATGTCCGTCAGGCCCCTTCCCTTGAGATATATCTGCAAATATCTCGGAAACGAAGAGAGCTATGGCAAAATGTTAAGAGACCTTTTTTGTAGAGAATTAAGTTTCCTACTTTTCATGTTCTATGATATTTTTTGATCAGATGCGTAGTTCTCGAGATATATCAAGATATTTAAAAGTTCCGAAGCCGCACCAACATAATAGAGATACAGAAACACCGTGGCCCCTTTCTTTGAGATAACTTTGCACAATTGCGAGCTGTAAATGCCACTTCCAGCTTAGCTGTGCAGAAGAAGAACAACAAGAAGAAGAAATATCTCGAAATATGTCCGTCAGGCCCCTTCCCTTGAGATAAATCTGCAAATATCTCGGAAACGAAGCGAGCTATGGCAAAATGTTAAGAGACCTTTTTTGTAGAGAATTAAGTTTCCTACTTTTTACGTTCTATGATATTTTTTAATCAGATGCGTAGTTCTCGAGATATATCAAGATATTTAAAAGTTCCGAAGCCGCACCAACATAATAGAGATACAGAAACACCGTGGCCCCTTTCTTTGAGATAACTCTGCACTATTGCGAGCTGCAAATGCCACTTCCAGCTTAGCTGTGCAGAGGAAGAACAACAAGAAGAAGAAGTATCTCGAAATATGTCCGTCAGGCCCGTTCCTTTGAGCTGAATCTGCAAATATCTCGGAAACGAAGCGAGCTATGGCAAAATGTTAAGAGACGTTTTTTGTAGAGAATTATCTTTCCTACAATTTATGTTCTATGATATTTTTTGATCAGAAGCGTAGTTTTCGAGATATATCGAGATATTTAAAAGTTCCGAAGCCGCACCAACATAATAGAGATACAGAAACACCGTGGCCCCTTTCTTTGAGATAACTCTGCACTAGTGCGAGCCGCAAATGCCACTTCCAGCTTAGCTGTGCAGAAGAAGAACAACAAGAAGAAGAAATATCTCGAAATATGTCCGTCAGGCCCCTTCCCTTGAGATAAATCTGCAAATATCTCGGAAACGAAGAGAGCTATGGCAAAATGTTAAGAGACCTTTTTTGTAGAGAATTAAGTTTCCTACTTTTTATGTTCTATGATATTTTTTGATCAGATGCGTAGTTCTCGAGATATATCAAGATATTTAAAAGTTCCGAAGCCGCACCAACATAATAGAGGTACAGAAACACCGTGGCCCCTTTCTTTGAGATAACTCTGCAGTATTGCGAGCTGCAAATGCCACTTCCAGCTTAGCTGTGCAGAGGAAGAACAACAAGAAGAAGAAATATCTCGAAATATGTCCGTCAGGCCAGTTCCTTTGAGCTGAATCTGCAAATATCTCGGAAACGAAGCGAGCTATGGCAAAATGTTAGGAGACCTTTTTTGTAGAGTATTAAGTTACCTACTTTTTATGTTCTATGATATTTTTTGATCAGATGCGTAGTTCTCGAGATATATCAAGATATTTAAAAGTTCCGAAGCCGCACCAACATAATAGAGATACAGAAACACCGTGGCCCCATTCTTTGAGATAACTCTGCACTATTGCGAGCTGGAAATGCCACTTCCAGTTTAGCTGTGCAGAAGAAGAACAACAAGAAGAAGAAATATCTCGAAATATGTCCGTCAGGCCCCTTCCCTTGAGATATATCTGCAAATATCTCGGAAACGAAACGAGCTATGGCAAAATCTTAAGAGACCTTTTTTGTAGAGAATTATGTTTCCTACAATTTATGTTCTATGATATTTTTTGATCAGAAGCGTAGTTCTCGAGATATATCAAGATATTTAAAAGTTCCGAAGCCGCACCAACATAATAGAGATACAGAAACACCGTGGCCCCTTTCTTTCAGATAACTCTGCACTATTGCGAGCTGGAAATGCCACTTCCAGTTTAGCTGTGCAGAAGAAGAACAACAAGAAGAAGAAATATCTCGAAATATGTCCGTCAGGCCCCTTCCCTTGAGATATATCTGCAAATATCTCGGAAACGAAGCGAGCTATGGCAAAATGTTAGGAGACCTTTTTTGTAGAGTATTAAGTTACCTACTTTTTATGTTCTATGATATTTTTTGATCAGATGCGTAGTTCTCGAGATATATCAAGATATTTAAAAGTTCCGAAGCCGCACCAACATAATAGAGATACAGAAACACCGTGGCCCCATTCTTTGAGATAACTCTGCACTATTGCGAGCTGGAAATGCCACTTCCAGTTTAGCTGTGCAGAAGAAGAACAACAAGAAGAAGAAATATCTCGAAATATGTCCGTCAGGCCCCTTCCCTTGAGATAAATCTGCATATATCTCGGAAGCGAAGCGAGCTATGGCAAAATGTTGAGAGACCTTTTTTGTAGAGAATTAAGTTTTCTACTTTTTATGTTCTATGATATTTTTTGATCAGAAGCGTAGTTTTCGAGATATATCGAGATATTTAAAAGTTCCGAAGCCGCACCAACATAATAGAGATACAGAAACACCGTGGGCCCTTTCTTTGAGATAACTCTGCACTATTGCGACCTGCAAATGCCACTTCCAGCTTAGCTGTGCAGAAGAAGAACAACAAGAAGAAGAAATATCTCGAAATATGTCCGTCAGGCCCCTTCCCTTGAGATATATCTGCAAATATCTCGGAAACGAAACGAGCTATGGCAAAATCTTAAGAGACCTTTTTTGTAGAGAATTATGTTTCCTACTTTTTATGTTCTATGATATTTTTTGATCAGATGCGTAGTTCTCGAGATAGATCAAGATATTTAAAAGTTCCGAAGCTGCACCAACATAATAGAGGTACAGAAACACCGTGGCCTCTTTCTTTGAGATAACTCTGCACTATTGCGAGCTGCAAATGCCACTTCCAGCTTAGCTGTGCAGAAGAAGAACAACAAGAAGAAGAAATATCTCGAAATATGTCCGTCAGTCCTCTTCCCTTGAGATAAATCTGCAAATATCTCGGAAACGAAGCGAGCTATGGCAAAATGTTAAGAGACCTTTTTTGTAGAGAATTAAGTTTCCTACTTTTTATGTTCTATGATATTTTTTGATCAGATGCGTAGTTCTCGAGATATATCCAGATGTTTAAAAGTTCCGAAGCCGCACCAACATAATAGAGATACAGAAACACCGTGGCCCCTTTCTTTGAGATAACTCTGCACTATTGCGAGCTGGAAATGCCACTTCCAGTTTAGCTGTGCAGAAGAAGAACGACAAGAAGAAGAAATATCTCGAAATATGTCCGCCAGGCCCCTTCCCTTGAGATAAATCTGCAAATATCTCGGAAACGAAGCGAGCTATGGCAAAATGTTGAGAGACCTTTTTTGTAGAGAATTATGTTTCCTACAATTTATGTTCTATGATATTTTTTGATCAGAAGCGCAGTTTTCGAGATATATCGAGATATTTAAAAGTTCCGAAGCCGCACCAACATAATACAGATTCAGAAACACCGTGGCCCCTTTCTTTGAGATAACTCTGCACCATTGCGAGCTGGAAATGCCACTTCCAGTTTAGCTGTGCAGAAGAAGAACGACAAGAAGAAGAAATATCTCGAAATATGTCCGCCAGGCCCCTTCCCTTGAGATAGATCTGCAAATATCTCGGAAACGAAGCGAGCTATGGCAAAATGTTAAGGGACCTTTTTTGTAGAGAATTAAGTTTCCTACTTTTTATGTTCTGTGATATTTTTTGATCAAATGCGTAGTTCTCGAGATATATCCAGATATTTAAAAGTTCCGAAGCGGCACCAACATAATAGAGATACAGAAACACCGTGGCCCCTTTCCTTGAGGTAACTCTGCACTATTGCGAGCTGCAAATGCCACTTCCAGCTTAGCTGTGCAGAAGAAGAACAACAAGAAGAAGAAATATCTCGAAATATGTCCGTCAGGCCCCTTCCCTTGAGATAAATCTGCAAATATCTCGGAAACGAAGCGAGCTATGGCAAAATGTTAAGAGACCTTTTTTGTAGAGAATTAAGTTTCCTTCTTTTTATGTTCTATGATATTTTTCGATCAGATGCGTAGTTTTCGAGATATATCAAGATATTTAAAAGTTCCGAAGCCGCACCAACATAATAGAGGTACAGAAACACCGTGGCCTCTTTCTTTGAGATAACTCTGCACTTTTGCGAGCTGCAAATGCCACTTCCAGCTTAGCTGTGCAGAAGAAGAACGACAAGAAGAAGAAATATCTCGAAATATGTCCGTCAGTCCTCTTCCCTTGAGATAAATCTGCAAATATCTCGGAAACGAAGCGAGCTATGGCAAAATGTTAAGAGACCTTTTTTGTAGAGAATTAAGTTTCCTACTTTTTATCTTCTATGATATTTTTTGATCAGATGCGTAGTTCTCGAGATATATCAAGATATTTAAAAGTTCCGAAGCCGCACCAACATAATAGAGGTACAGAAACACCGTGGCCCCTTTCTTTGAGATAACTCTGCAGTATTGCGAGCTGCAAATGCCACTTCCAGCTTAGCTGTGCAGAGGAAGAACAACAAGAAGAAGAAATATCTCGAAATATGTCCGTCAGGCCAGTTCCTTTGAGCTGAATCTGCAAATATCTCGGAAACGAAGCGAGCTATGGCAAAATGTTAGGAGACCTTTTTTGTAGAGTATTAAGTTACCTACTTTTTATGTTCTATGATATTTTTTGATCAGATGCGTAGTTCTCGAGATATATCAAGATATTTAAAAGTTCCGAAGCCGCACCAACATAATAGAGATACACAAACACCGTGGCCCCATTCTTTGAGATAACTCTGCACTATTGCGAGCTGGAAATGCCACTTCCAGTTTAGCTGTGCAGAAGAAGAACAACAAGAAGAAGAAATATCTCGAAATATGTCCGTCAGGCCCCTTCCCTTGAGATATATCTGCAAATATCTCGGAAACGAAACGAGCTATGGCAAAATCTTAAGAGACCTTTTTTGTAGAGAATTATGTTTCCTACAATTTATGTTCTATGATATTTTTTGATCAGAAGCGTAGTTCTCGAGATATATCAAGATATTTAAAAGTTCCGAAGCCGCACCAACATAATAGAGATACAGAAACACCGTGGCCCCTTTCTTTCAGATAACTCTGCACTATTGCGAGCTGGAAATGCCACTTCCAGTTTAGCTGTGCAGAAGAAGAACAACAAGAAGAAGAAATATCTCGAAATATGTCCGTCAGTCCCCTTCCCTTGAGATAAATCTGCAAATATCTCGAAAACGAAGCAAGCTATGGCAAAATGTTAAGAGACCTTTTTTGTAGAGAATTAAGTTTCCTACTTTTTATGTTCTATGATATTTTTTGATCAGAAGCGTAGTTTTCGAGATATATCGAGATATTTAAAAGTTCCGAAGCCGCACCAACATAATAGAGATACAGAAACACCGTGGGCCCTTTCTTTGAGATAACTCTGCACTATTGCGACCTGCAAATGCCACTTCCAGCTTAGCTGTGCAGAAGAAGAACAACAAGAAGAAGAAATATCTCGAAATATGTCCGTCAGGCCCCTTCCCTTGAGATATATCTGCAAATATCTCGGAAACGAAACGAGCTATGGCAAAATCTTAAGAGACCTTTTTTGTAGAGAATTATGTTTCCTACTTTTTATGTTCTATGATATTTTTTGATCAGATGCGTAGTTCTCGAGATAGATCAAGATATTTAAAAGTTCCGAAGCTGCACCAACATAATAGAGGTACAGAAACACCGTGGCCTCTTTCTTTGAGATAACTCTGCACTATTGCGAGCTGCAAATGCCACTTCCAGCTTAGCTGTGCAGAAGAAGAACAACAAGAAGAAGAAATATCTCGAAATATGTCCGTCAGTCCTCTTCCCTTGAGATAAATCTGCAAATATCTCGGAAAGGAAGCGAGCTATGGCAAAATGTTAGGAGACCTTTTTTGTAGAGTATTAAGTTACCTACTTTTTATGTTCTATGATATTTTTTGATCAGATGCGTAGTTCTCGAGATATATCAAGATATTTAAAAGTTCCGAAGCCGCACCAACATAATAGAGATACAGAAACACCGTGGCCCCATTCTTTGAGATAACTCTGCACTATTGCGAGCTGGAAATGCCACTTCCAGTTTAGCTGTGCAGAAGAAGAACAACAAGAAGAAGAAATATCTCGAAATATGTCCGTCAGGCCCCTTCCCTTGAGATATATCTGCAAATATCTCGGAAACGAAACGAGCTATGGCAAAATCTTAAGAGACCTTTTTTGTAGAGAATTATGTTTCCTACAATTTATGCTCTATGATATTTTTTGATCAGAAGCGTAGTTCTCGAGATATATCAAGATATTTAAAAGTTCCGAAGCCGCACCAACATAATAGAGATACAGAAACACCGTGGCCCCTTTCTTTCAGATAACTCTGCACTATTGCGAGCTGGAAATGCCACTTCCAGTTTAGCTGTGCAGAAGAAGAACAACAAGAAGAAGAAATATCTCGAAATATGTCCGTCAGGCCCCTTCCCTTGAGATAAATCTGCATATATCTCGGAAGCGAAGCGAGCTATGGCAAAATGTTGAGAGACCTTTTTTGTAGAGAATTAAGTTTTCTACTTTTTATGTTCTATGATATTTTTTGATCAGAAGCGTAGTTTTCGAGATATATCGAGATATTTAAAAGTTCCGAAGCCGCACCAACATAATAGAGATACAGAAACACCGTGGGCCCTTTCTTTGAGATAACTCTGCACTATTGCGACCTGCAAATGCCACTTCCAGCTTAGCTGTGCAGAAGAAGAACAACAAGAAGAAGAAATATCTCGAAATATGTCCGTCAGGCCCCTTCCCTTGAGATATATCTGCAAATATCTCGGAAACGAAACGAGCTATGGCAAAATCTTGAGAGACCTTTTTTGTAGAGAATTATGTTTCCTACTTTTTATGTTCTATGATATTTTTTGATCAGATGCGTAGTTCTCGAGATAGATCAAGATATTTAAAAGTTCCGAAGCCGCACCAACATAATAGAGGTACAGAAACACCGTGGCCTCTTTCTTTGAGATAACTCTGCACTTTTGCGAGCTGCAAATGCCACTTCCAGCTTAGCTGTGCAGAAGAAGAACGACAAGAAGAAGAAATATCTCGAAATATGTCCGTCAGTCCTCTTCCCTTGAGATAAATCTGCAAATATCTCGGAAACGAAGCGAGCTATGGCAAAATGTTAAGAGACCTTTTTTGTAGAGAATTAAGTTTCCTACTTTTTATCTTCTATGATATTTTTTGATCAGATGCGTAGTTCTCGAGATATATCAAGATATTTAAAAGTTCCGAAGCCGCACCAACATAATAGAGGTACAGAAACACCGTGGCCCCTTTCTTTGAGATAACTCTGCAGTATTGCGAGCTGCAAATGCCACTTCCAGCTTAGCTGTGCAGAGGAAGAACAACAAGAAGAAGAAATATCTCGAAATATGTCCGTCAGGCCAGTTCCTTTGAGCTGAATCTGCAAATATCTCGGAAACGAAGCGAGCTATGGCAAAATGTTAGGAGACCTTTTTTGTAGAGTATTAAGTTACCTACTTTTTATGTTCTATGATATTTTTTGATCAGATGCGTAGTTCTCGAGATATATCAAGATATTTAAAAGTTCCGAAGCCGCACCAACATAATAGAGATACACAAACACCGTGGCCCCATTCTTTGAGATAACTCTGCACTATTGCGAGCTGGAAATGCCACTTCCAGTTTAGCTGTGCAGAAGAAGAACAACAAGAAGAAGAAATATCTCGAAATATGTCCGTCAGGCCCCTTCCCTTGAGATATATCTGCAAATATCTCGGAAACGAAACGAGCTATGGCAAAATCTTAAGAGACCTTTTTTGTAGAGAATTATGTTTCCTACAATTTATGTTCTATGATATTTTTTGATCAGAAGCGTAGTTCTCGAGATATATCAAGATATTTAAAAGTTCCGAAGCCGCACCAACATAATAGAGATACAGAAACACCGTGGCCCCTTTCTTTCAGATAACTCTGCACTATTGCGAGCTGGAAATGCCACTTCCAGTTTAGCTGTGCAGAAGAAGAACAACAAGAAGAAGAAATATCTCGAAATATGTCCGTCAGTCCCCTTCCCTTGAGATAAATCTGCAAATATCTCGAAAACGAAGCAAGCTATGGCAAAATGTTAAGAGACCTTTTTTGTAGAGAATTAAGTTTCCTACTTTTTATGTTCTATGATATTTTTTGATCAGAAGCGTAGTTTTCGAGATATATCGAGATATTTAAAAGTTCCGAAGCCGCACCAACATAATAGAGATACAGAAACACCGTGGGCCCTTTCTTTGAGATAACTCTGCACTATTGCGACCTGCAAATGCCACTTCCAACTTAGCTGTGCAGAAGAAGAACAACAAGAAGAAGAAATATCTCGAAATATGTCCGTCAGGCCCCTTCCCTTGAGATATATCTGCAAATATCTCGGAAACGAAACGAGCTATGGCAAAATCTTAAGAGACCTTTTTTGTAGAGAATTATGTTTCCTACTTTTTATGTTCTATGATATTTTTTGATCAGATGCGTAGTTCTCGAGATAGATCAAGATATTTAAAAGTTCCGAAGCTGCACCAACATAATAGAGGTACAGAAACACCGTGGCCTCTTTCTTTGAGATAACTCTGCACTATTGCGAGCTGCAAATGCCACTTCCAGCTTAGCTGTGCAGAAGAAGAACAACAAGAAGAAGAAATATCTCGAAATATGTCCGTCAGTCCTCTTCCCTTGAGATAAATCTGCAAATATCTCGGAAAGGAAGCGAGCTATGGCAAAATGTTAGGAGACCTTTTTTGTAGAGTATTAAGTTACCTACTTTTTATGTTCTATGATATTTTTTGATCAGATGCGTAGTTCTCGAGATATATCAAGATATTTAAAAGTTCCGAAGCCGCACCAACATAATAGAGATACAGAAACACCGTGGCCCCATTCTTTGAGATAACTCTGCACTATTGCGAGCTGGAAATGCCACTTCCAGTTTAGCTGTGCAGAAGAAGAACAACAAGAAGAAGAAATATCTCGAAATATGTCCGTCAGGCCCCTTCCCTTGAGATATATCTGCAAATATCTCGGAAACGAAACGAGCTATGGCAAAATCTTAAGAGACCTTTTTTGTAGAGAATTATGTTTCCTACAATTTATGCTCTATGATATTTTTTGATCAGAAGCGTAGTTCTCGAGATATATCAAGATATTTAAAAGTTCCGAAGCCGCACCAACATAATAGAGATACAGAAACACCGTGGCCCCTTTCTTTCAGATAACTCTGCACTATTGCGAGCTGGAAATGCCACTTCCAGTTTAGCTGTGCAGAAGAAGAACAACAAGAAGAAGAAATATCTCGAAATATGTCCGTCAGGCCCCTTCCCTTGAGATAAATCTGCATATATCTCGGAAGCGAAGCGAGCTATGGCAAAATGTTGAGAGACCTTTTTTGTAGAGAATTAAGTTTTCTACTTTTTATGTTCTATGATATTTTTTGATCAGAAGCGTAGTTTTCGAGATATATCGAGATATTTAAAAGTTCCGAAGCCGCACCAACATAATAGAGATACAGAAACACCGTGGGCCCTTTCTTTGAGATAACTCTGCACTATTGCGACCTGCAAATGCCACTTCCAGCTTAGCTGTGCAGAAGAAGAACAACAAGAAGAAGAAATATCTCGAAATATGTCCGTCAGGCCCCTTCCCTTGAGATATATCTGCAAATATCTCGGAAACGAAACGAGCTATGGCAAAATCTTGAGAGACCTTTTTTGTAGAGAATTATGTTTCCTACTTTTTATGTTCTATGATATTTTTTGATCAGATGCGTAGTTCTCGAGATAGATCAAGATATTTAAAAGTTCCGAAGCTGCACCAACATAATAGAGGTACAGAAACACCGTGGCCTCTTTCTTTGAGATAACTCTGCACTATTGCGAGCTGCAAATGCCACTTCCAGCTTAGCTGTGCAGAAGAAGAACAACAAGAAGAAGAAATATCTCAAAATATGTCCGTCAGTCCTCTTCCCTTGAGATAAATCTGCAAATATCTCGGAAACGAAGCGAGCTATGGCAAAATGTTAGGAGACCTTTTTTGTAGAGTATTAAGTTACCTACTTTTTATGTTCTATGATATTTTTTGATCAGATGCGTAGTTCTCGAGATATATCAAGATATTTAAAAGTTCCGAAGCCGCACCAACATAATAGAGATACAGAAACACCGTGGCCCCATTCTTTGAGATAACTCTGCACTATTGCGAGCTGGAAATGCCACTTCCAGTTTAGCTGTGCAGAAGAAGAACAACAAGAAGAAGAAATATCTCGAAATATGTCCGTCAGGCCCCTTCCCTTGAGATATATCTGCAAATATCTCGGAAACGAAACGAGCTATGGCAAAATCTTAAGAGACCTTTTTTGTAGAGAATTATGTTTCCTACAATTTATGCTCTATGATATTTTTTGATCAGAAGCGTAGTTCTCGAGATATATCAAGATATTTAAAAGTTCCGAAGCCGCACCAACATAATAGAGATACAGAAACACCGTGGCCCCTTTCTTTCAGATAACTCTGCACTGTTGCGAGCTGGAAATGCCACTTCCAGTTTAGCTGTGCAGAAGAAGAACAACAAGAAGAAGAAATATCTCGAAATATGTCCGTCAGGCCCCTTCCCCTGAGATAAATCTGCATATATCTCGGAAGCGAAGCGAGCTATGGCAAAATGTTGAGAGACCTTTTTTGTAGAGAATTAAGTTTTCTACTTTTTATGTTCTATGATATTTTTTGATCAGAAGCGTAGTTTTCGAGATATATCGAGATATTTAAAAGTTCCGAAGCCGCACCAACATAATAGAGATACAGAAACACCGTGGGCCCTTTCTTTGAGATAACTCTGCACTATTGCGACCTGCGAATGCCACTTCCAGCTTAGCTGTGCAGAAGAAGAACAACAAGAAGAAGAAATATCTCGAAATATGTCCGTCAGGCCCCTTCCCTTGAGATATATCTGCAAATATCTCGGAAACGAAACGAGCTATGGCAAAATCTTAAGAGACCTTTTTTGTAGAGAATTATGTTTCCTACTTTTTATGTTCTATGATATTTTTTGATCAGATGCGTAGTTCTCGAGATAGATCAAGATATTTAAAAGTTCCGAAGCTGCACCAACATAATAGAGGTACAGAAACACCGTGGCCTCTTTCTTTGAGATAACTCTGCACTATTGCGAGCTGCAAATGCCACTTCCAGCTTAGCTGTGCAGAAGAAGAACAACAAGAAGAAGAAATATCTCGAAATATGTCCGTCAGTCCTCTTCCCTTGAGATAAATCTGCAAATATCGCGGAAACGAAGCGAGCTATGGCAAAATGTTAAGAGACCTTTTTTGTAGAGAATTAAGTTTCCTACTTTTTATGTTCTATGATATTTTTTGATCAGATGCGTAGTTCTCGAGATATATCCAGATGTTTAAAAGTTCCGAAGCCGCACCAACATAATAGAGATACAGAAACACCGTGGCCCCTTTCTTTGAGATAACTCTGCACTATTGCGAGCTGGAAATGCCACTTCCAGTTTAGCTGTGCAGAAGAAGAACGACAAGAAGAAGAAATATCTCGAAATATGTCCGCCAGGCCCCTTCCCTTGAGATAGATCTGCAAATATCTCGGAAACGAAGCGAGCTATGGCAAAATGTTAAGAGACCTTTTTTGTAGAGAATTAAGTTTCCTTCTTTTTATGTTCTATGATATTTTTCGATCAGATGCGTAGTTTTCGAGATATATCAAGATATTTAAAAGTTCCGAAGCCGCACCAACATAATAGAGATACAGAAACACAGTGGCCCCTTTCTTTGAGATAACTCTGCACTATTGCGAGCTGGAAATGCCACTTCCAGTTTAGCTGTGCAGAAGAAGAACAACAAGAAGAAGAAATATCCCGAAATATGTCCGTCAGGACACTTCCCTTGAGATAAATCTGCAAATATCTCGGAAACGAAGCGAGCTATGGCAAAATGTTGAGAGACCTTTTTTGTAGAGAATTATGTTTCCTACAATTTATGTTCTATGATATTTTTTGATCAGAAGCGCAGTTTTCGAGATATATCGAGATATTTAAAAGTTCCGAAGCCGCACCAACATAATAGGGATACAGAAACACCGTGGCCCCTTTCTTTGAGATAACTCTGCACTAGTGCGAGCCGCAAATGCCACTTCCAGCTTAGCTGTGCAGAAGAAGAACAACAAGAAGAAGAAATATCTCGAAATATGTCCGTCAGGCCCCTTCCCTTGAGATAAATCTGCAAATATCTCGGAAACGAAGCGAGCTATGGCAAAATGTTAAGAGACCTTTTTTGTAGAGAATTAAGTTTCCTACTTTTTATGTTCTATGATATTTTTTGATCAGATGCGTAGTTTTCGAGATATATCGAGATATTTAAAAGTTCCGAAGCCGCACCAACATA
This sequence comes from Osmia lignaria lignaria, assembly GCF_051020975.1. NCBI lineage: Eukaryota > Metazoa > Arthropoda > Insecta > Hymenoptera > Megachilidae > Osmia > Osmia lignaria. The sequence goes on from NW_027478173.1 coordinate 1,415,031, forward strand.
ATAGAGATACAGAAACACCGTGGCCCCTTTCTTTGAGATAACTCTGCACTATTGCGAGCTGCAAATGCCACTTCCAGCTTAGCTGCGCAGAAGAAGAACAACAAGAAGAAGAAATATCTCGAAATATGTCCGTCAGGCCAGTTCCTTTGAGCTGAATCTGCAAATATCTCGGAAACGAAGCGAGCTACGGCAAAATGTTAAGAGACGTATTTTGTAGAGAATTATGTTTCCTACAATTTATGTTCTATGATATTTTTTGATCAGAAGCGTAGTTTTCGAGATATATCGAGATATTTAAAAGTTTCGAAGCCGCACCAACATAATAGAGATACAGAAACACCGTGGCCCCTTTCTTTGAGATAACTCTGCACTATTGCGAGCTGCAAATGCCACTTCCAGCTTAGCTGTGCAGAAAAAGAACAACAAGAAGAAGAAATATCTCGAAATATGTCCGTCAGGCCCCTTCCCTTGAGATATATCTGCAAATATCTCGGAAACGAAGCGAGCTATGGCAAAATGTTAAGAGACCTTTTTTGTAGAGAATTATGTTTCCTACAATTTATGTTCTATGATATTTTTTGATCAGAAGCGTAGTTTTCGAGATATATCGAGATATTTAAAAGTTCCGAAGCCGCACCAACATAATAGAGATACAGAAACACCGTGGCCCCTTTCGTTGAGATAACTCTGCACTAGTGCGAGCCGCAAATGCCACTTCCAGCTTAGCTGTGCAGAAGAAGAACAACAAGAAGAAGAAATATCTCGAAATATGTCCGTCAGGCCCCTTCCCTTGAGATAAATCTGCAAATATCTCGGAAACGAAGCGAGCTATGGCAAAATGTTAAGAGACCTTTTTTGTAGAGAATTAAGTTTCCGACTTTTTATGTTCTATGATATTTTTTGATCAGATGCGTAGTTCTCGAGATATATCAAGATATTTAAAAGTTCCGAAGCCGCACCAACATAATAGAGATACAGAAACACCGTGGCCCCTTTCTTTGAGATAACTCTGCACTATTGCGAGCTGCAAATGCCACTTCCAGCTTAGCTGTGCAGAGGAAGAACAACAAGAAGAAGAAATATCTCGAAATATGTCCGTCAGGCCAGTTCCTTTGAGCTGAATCTGCAAATATCTCGGAAACGAAGAGAGCTATGGCAAAATGTTAGGAGACGTTTTTTGTAGAGAATTATGTTTCCTACAATTTATGTTCTATGATATTTTTTGATCAGAAGCGTAGTTTTCGAGATATATCGAGATATTTAAAAGTTCCGAAGCCGCACCAACATAATAGAGATACAGAAACACCGTGGCCCCTTTCTTTGAGATAACTCTGCACTAGTGCGAGCTGCAAATGCCACTTCCAGCTTAGCTGTGCAGAGGAAGAACAACAAGAAGAAGAAATATCTCGAAATATGTCCGTCAGGCCAGTTCCTTTGAGCTGAATCTGCAAATATCTCGGAAACGAAGCGAGCTATGGCAAAATGTTAAGAGACGTTTTTTGTAGAGAATTATGTTTCCTACAATTTATGTTTTTATGATATTTTTTGATCAGAAGCGTAGTTTTCGAGATATATCGAGATATTTAAAAGTTCCGAAGCCGCACCAACATAATAGAGATACAGAAACACCGTGGCCCCTTTCTTTGAGATAACTCTGCACTATTGCGAGCTGCAAATGCCACTTCCAGCTTAGCTGTGCAGAGGAAGAGCAACAAGAAGAAGAAATATCTCGAAATATGTCCGTCAGGCCAGTTCCTTTGAGCTGAATCTGCAAATATCTCGGAAACGAAGCGAGCTATGGCAAAATGTTAAGAGACGTTTTTTGTAGAGAATTATGTTTCCTACAATTTATGTTCTATGATATTTTTTGATCAGAAGCGTAGTTTTCGAGATATATCGAGATATTTAAAAGTTCCGAAGCCGCACCAACATAATAGGGATACAGAAACACCGTGGCCCCTTTCTTTGAGATAACTCTGCACTAGTGCGAGCCGCAAATGCCACTTCCAGCTTAGCTGTGCAGAAGAAGAACAACAAGAAGAAGAAATATCTCGAAATATGTCCGTCAGGCCCCTTCCCTTGAGATAAATCTGCAAATATCTCGGAAACCAAGCGAGCTATGGCAAAATGTTAAGAGACCCTTCTTGTAGACAATTAAGTTTCATACTTTTTATGTTCTATGATATTTTTTGATCAGATGCGTAGTTCTCGAGATATATCAAGATATTTAAAAGTTCCGAAGCCGCACCAACATAATAGAGATACAGAAACACCGTGGCCCCTTTCTTTGAGATAACTCTGCACTATTGCGAGCTGTAAATGCCACTTCCAGCTTAGCTGTGCAGAAGAAGAACAACAAGAAGAAGAAATATCTCGAAATATGTCCGTCAGGCCCCTTCCCTTGAGATATATCTGCAAATATCTCGGAAACGAAGCGAGCTATGGCAAAATGTTAAGAGACCTTTTTTGTAGAGAATTATGTTTCCTACAATTTATGTTCTATGCTATTTTTTGATCAGAAGCGTAGTTTTCGAGATATATCGAGATATTTAAAAGTTCCGAAGCCGCACCAACATAATAGAGATACAGAAACACCGTGGCCCCTTTCGTTGAGATAACTCTGCAGTATTGCGAGCCGCAAATGCCACTTCCAGCTTAGCAGTGCAGAAGAAGAACAACAAGAAGCAGAAATATCTCGAAATATGTCCGTCAGGCCCCTTCCCTTGAGATAAATCTGCACATATCTCGGAAACGAAGCGAGCTATGGCAAAATGTTAAGAGACCTTTTTTGTAGAGAATTAAGTTTCCTACTTTTTATGTTCTATGATATTTTTTGATCAGATGCGTAGTTCTTGAGATATATCAAGATATTTAAAAGTTCCGAAGCCGCACCAACATAATAGAGATACAGAAACACCGTGGCCCCTTTCTTTGAGATAACTCTGCACTAGTGCGAGCCGCAAATGCCACTTCCAGCTTAGCTGTGCAGAAGAAGAACAACAAGAAGAAGAAATATCTCGAAATATGTCCGTCAGGCCCCTTCCCTTGAGATAAATCTGCAAATATCTCGGAAACGAAGAGAGCTATGGCAAAATGTTAAGAGACCTTTTTTGTAGAGAATTAAGTTTCCTATTTTTTATGTTCTATGATATTTTTTGATCTGATGCGTAGTTCTCGAGATATATCAAGATATTTAAAAGTTCCGAAGCCGCACCAACATAATAGAGATACAGAAACACCGTGGCCCCTTTCTTTGAGATAACTCTGCACTAGTGCGAGCCGCAAATGCCACTTCCAGCTTAGCTGTGCAGAAGAAGAACAACAAGAAGAAGAAATATCTCGAAATATGTCCGTCAGGCCCCTTCCCTTGAGATATATCTGCAAATATCTCGGAAATGAAGCGAGCTATGGCAAAATGTTAAGAGACCTTTTTTGTAGAGAATTAAGTTTGCTACTTTTTATGTTCTATGATATTTTTTGATCAGATGCGTAGTTCTCGAGATATATCAAGATATTTAAAAGTTCCGAAGCCGCACCAACATAATAGAGATACAGAAACACCGTGGCCCCTTTCTTTGAGATAACTCTGCACTATTGCGGGCTGCGAATGCCACTTCCAGCTTAGCTGTGCAGAAGAAGAACAACAAGAAGAAGAAATATCTCGAAATATGTCCGTCAGGCCCCTTCCCTTGAGATAAATCTGCAAATATCTCGGAAACGAAGCGAGCTATGGCAAAATGTTAGGAGACCTTTTTTGTAGAGAATTATGTTTCCTACTTTTTATGTTCTATGATATTTTTTGATCAGACGCGTAGTTCTCGAGATATATCAAGATATTTAAAAGTTCCGAAGCCGCACCAACATAATAGAGATACAGAAACACCGTGGCCCCTTTCTTTGAGATATCTCTGCACTATTGCGAGCTGCAAATGCCACTTCCAGCTTAGCTGCGCAGAAGAAGAACAACAAGAAGAAGAAATATCTCGAAATATGTCCGTCAGGCCAGTTCCTTTGAGCTGAATCTGCAAATATCTCGGAAACGAAGCGAGCTACGGCAAAATGTTAAGAGACGTTTTTTGTAGAGAATTATGTTTCCTACAATTTATGTTCTATGATATTTTTTGATCAGAAGCGTAGTTTTCGAGATATATCGAGATATTTAAAAGTTCCGAAGCCGCACCAACATAATAGAGATACAGAAACACCGTGGCCCCTTTCTTTGAGATAACTCTGCACTATTGCGAGCTGCAAATGCCACTTCCAGCTTAGCTGTGCAGAAAAAGAACAACAAGAAGAAGAAATATCTCGAAATATGTCCGTCAGGCCCCTTCCCTTGAGATATATCTGCAAATATCTCGGAAACGAAGCGAGCTATGGCCAAATGTTAAGAGACCTTTTTTGTAGAGAATTATGTTTCCTACAATTTATGTTCTATGATATTTTTTGATCAGAAGCGTAGTTTTCGAGATATATCGAGATATTTAAAAGTTCCGAAGCCGCACCAACATAATAGAGATACAGAAACACCGTGGCGCCTTTCTTTGAGATAACTCTGCACTATTGCGAGCTGTAAATGCCACTTCCAGCTTAGCTGTGCAGAAGAAGAACAACAAGAAGAAGAAATATCTCGAAATATGTCCGTCAGGCCCCTTCCCTTGAGATAAATCTGCAAATATCTCGGAAACGAAGCGAGCTATGGCAAAATGTTAAGAGAACTTTTTTGTAGAGAATTAAGTTTCCGACTTTTTATGTTCTATGATATTTTTTGATCAGATGCGTAGTTCTCGAGATATATCAAGATATTTAAAAGTTCCGAAGCCGCACCAACATAATAGAGATACAGAAACACCGTGGCCCCTTTCTTTGAGATAACTCTGCACTAGTGCGAGCTGCAAATGCCACTTCCAGCTTAGCTGTGCAGAGGAAGAACAACAAGAAGAAGAAATATCTCGAAATATGTCCGTCATGCCAGTTCCTTTGAGCTGAATCTGCAAATATCTCGGAAACGAAGCGAGCTATGGCAAAATGTTAAGAGACGTTTTTTGTAGAGAATTATGTTTCCTACAATTTATGTTTTTATGATATTTTTTGATCAGAAGCGTAGTTTTCGAGATATATCGAGATATTTAAAAGTTCCGAAGCCGCACCAACATAATAGAGATACAGAAACACCGTGGCCCCTTTCTTTGAGATAACTCTGCACTATTGCGAGCTGCAAATGCCACTTCCAGCTTAGCTGTGCAGAGGAAGAGCAACAAGAAGAAGAAATATCTCGAAATATGTCCGTCAGGCCAGTTCCTTTGAGCTGAATCTGCAAATATCTCGGAAACGAAGCGAGCTATGGCAAAATGTTAAGAGACGTTTTTTGTAGAGAATTATGTTTCCTACAATTTATGTTCTATGATATTTTTTGATCAGAAGCGTAGTTTTCGAGATATATCGAGATATTTAAAAGTTCCGAAGCCGCACCAACATAATAGGGATACAGAAACACCGTGGCCCCTTTCTTTGAGATAACTCTGCACTAGTTCTAGCCGCAAATGCCACTTCCAGCTTAGCTGTGCAGAAGAAGAACAACAAGAAGAAGAAATATCTCGAAATATGTCCGTCAGGCCCCTTCCCTTGAGATAAATCTGCAAATATCTCGGGAACGAAGCGAGCTATGGCAAAATGTTAAGAGACCTTTTTTGTAGAGAATTAAGTTTCCTACTTTTTATGTTCTATGATATTTGTTGATCAGATGCGTAGTTCTCGAGATATATCAAGATATTTAAAAGTTCCGAAGCCGCACCAACATAATAGAGATACAGAAACACCGTGGCCCCTTTCTTTGAGATAACTCTGCACTATTGCGAGCTGTAAGTGCCACTTCCAGCTTAGCTGTGCAGAAGAAGAACAACAAGAAGAAGAAATATCTCGAAATATGTCCGTCAGGCCCCTTCTCTTGAGATGTATCTGCAAATATCTCGGAAACGAAGCGAGCTATGGCAAAATGTTAAGAGACCTTTTTTGTAGAGAATTATGTTTCCTACAATTTATGTTCTATGATATTTTTTGATCAGAAGCGTAGTTTTCGAAATATATCGAGATATTTAAAAGTTCCGAAGCCGCACCAACATAATAGAGATACAGAAACACCGTGGCCCCTTTCTTTGAGATAACTCTGCACTAGTGCGAGCCGCAAATGCCACTTCCAGCTTAGCTGTGCAGAAGAAGAACAACAAGAAGAAGAAATATCTCGAAATATGTCCGTCAGGCCCCTTCCCTTGAGATAAATCTGCAAATATCTCGGAAACGAAGCGAGCTATGGCAAAATGTTAAGAGACCTTTTTTGTAGA